>NC_141689.1:2060077856-2060827856 GCF_964263255.1 Lissotriton vulgaris | reverse complement strand
ATATCTTCACAGATATTTAAACCGTTAGGAGTCTTAGAATTGAGTTTAAGTTTATATTTAGTCTCAAGTTGTCGCAACCTCTTCTCGCGATCACCACTTTGTTTATTTATAGGGACATTATCAATGACAAAATATTGGAGCATGTTGAGATTACTACCATGCTCTTCGTTGATGTGGCGGGCCACCGGATATGTAATATCCGAATTTACAGTTGCCCGAAGGTGCTGCAATATTCGTTGGTGGACTGGGAGCTTTGTGCTGCCCACGTAATGAAGTCCACAGCCACATTGTAACACATATATCGCATGGTCTGTGCGGCATGTGTAATGTCCTTTTAGCTTAACCGGGACATCTGAGAAACCAGTAGTGTACGATTTGGTATTAATGCCAATTTTTGTTAATATCTAATTCTGTGCTAGTTCTAACCAAATCACTGTGCATAGATCGCGCCTTTCGGTACGTGTGGTTAGGTTTTATAGGTAATGTTTGTGCCAGCACAGTATCTGTAAGCACAATGGGCCATTGGGCGTTGATGATGCCCTTTATCGCCTTGGCCTGTCTGTTATAAGTAGAAATAAACCTACATGGTACCATCGTGCTAATACTAGTATCTGGGTTTGGTCTGACTCCAGCTTGTATCACTACTCCTGTCTCACTCCTATACTGTGGTGTGTCTAGTAGTTCTTTTCTGTCCCTCGAGTTAGCCTTGGCTAGTGCTGAGTCCAACAACTTGGCAGAATACCCTCGTTGCAGGAGTCTGATTCTAGCTGGGGAACATCACTTACAACGCATTTTTTACAACGCACTACCATTACATCGCAACCATTACAACGCATACCATTACAACGCATTGCGCTGGAGGGCGCTCTAGGATAGGGAATATATTTAATTTACTATCTAACACCTTCCCTGCTATCCACGGGGACTGGAGTTGGAATAGTAAATTAAATAATTCACAATCCAGCGCCTAAAAGCATTATGCGTTGTAATGGACTGCGTGGTAAAAAACGCGTTGTAAAGGCATGCGATGTAAAAGCATGCGTTGTAGTGACACCAATCCAATCTAGCTGCTTGCTGGACTTTTGCCATGGCTAAAGGCGTGCTACAGACTCTCCGTATTCTTAGACACTCGCCATAAGTCAAGCTCGTAATGGTATGTTGTGGGTGAAAGCTTGAAGCATGCAGCAAGGAATTTCCCGCTGTAGGCTTGCGATATAACTGGGTTATGATCTTATTGTCCTCAATAATTACTGCAATGTCCAAAAAGTTAACACTGTGCTGATCAATGTGTGCAGTGAACTGCAAATTAAGTTCATTGTCATTGATGGTTTTGACAAATGTCTGTGCCTCAGATTCACTCCCGTTCCAAACAATAAATATATCATCTATATACCTCCAAATGTGCATCAGATGTTTGTCAGCCAAATTTTTGTGCCTCCCCATGAGTACATGCTCCTCCCACCAGCCCACGTGTAAACACGCATAGCTGGTGGAGAAGCATGCACCCATGGCGACACCTTGTCGCTGTCTAAATATTTTCCCCTCAAACAAGAATAGATTGTTATACAGACATAAACGGATCATACTAAGTAACATTTTGTTGTGATTATAAAAAGATATACATCTATTTTGTAGAAAATGTTCAGTTGCAATTAACCCATCTTCATGTCTGATACTCATATACAGGGAACAGATATCAAGTGTCATAAGGAGGTAATTTTCCGACCAGGCAATGGAATCTAATTTACATAGGAGATCTTTGGTGTCTCTTAGGAATGTTGGCAAAGCAGCCATGTGTTCCTGTAGATAGTGATCCACATACTTAGATGTGTTCTCAAAAACACTCTCTCTGGCGGAGATGATAGGGCGTCCTGGGATTGGGATGGTTTGTTTGTGGACTTTTGGAATTAGATAGAAGGTGGGCAAGGTGGGAAATTCCTTATTCAAAAAGCAAAATTCATCTTTTGTAATGAACCCTTCTCTCTTCCAAGCCATCAATTGTGTTTTATACTCCTGCCAGGGGACCTCAGGATTCAAGGGGACGTAATCCCCCAACTTAAAACATGCCACGGGGCGTGTTTGCACAGTGGTGAAGGTAGGGGGCGGGGTCTAAGGTGATATGTGTGCAAACACGCCCTGTGGCGTGTTTTAAATTGGGAAATTAATTCCTCTGCAATTCGGAGGTCCCCTAGGAGTTAACTAGCCCACCAGGTACGTCCAGTAAGTGCCACGGAGCTGTGTTGCAGAGTGTTGTAAAAAGGGGCATGGCCTCTGAATACCTCTCTGCAACGCAGCTCCCTCGTGCATACTGGAGGTACCTGGTGGGATAGTTGGCCCCTAGGGGACCGCAGCATTGAAGAGGAATTAATTCCCCAACTTAAAACTCGCCACAGGGCCTGTTTGCACACACCACCACAGGCCCACCCCCTTCCTTCACCATTGTACAAATATTCCTCTAAAATCAGTCGAATTACGAATTCTGATTTACTCACCTGTTATCAGGAGAGAACTCAGTACTGCATCTTTTAGTCCAGCACTGACCCTGAAAAGTAATTCTAAGCGTACTTACCAGTAACTTGTATTTCCTTCCATAGGAATCCATTGTGTGGTTTTCAGCAGAAAAGTTTCTAAGTGTCGATTTTTGAAACGTACAAATATTCTTCTAAAATCAGCAGAACTACGAATTCCGATTTACTCACCTGTTATCAGGAGAGAACTCAGTGCTGCATCTTTGAGCCCAGCACTGACCCTGAAAAGTAATTCTAAGCAAACGTACCAGTAACTTGTATTTCCTTCCATAGGAATTCATTGTGTGGTTTTCACCAGAAAAGTTTCTGTCTATTTTTGAAACATACAAATATTCCTCTAAAATTAGCTGAACTACGAATTCCGATTTACTCACCTGTTATCAGGAGAGAACTCAGTGCTGCATCTTTTAGCCAAGCACTGCCCCTGAAAAGTAATTGTAAGCGTACTTACCAGTAACTTGTATTTCCTTTCATAGGAATCCATTGTGTGGTTTTCACCCAAAAAGTTTGTGTCTATTTCCACAAACTACAAATTTTCCTTAAAAATCGCCTGTATGACTTAAACACATTCTTTCAAGTATTTACAGGAGATGCACCAGTGCTGGATCCATGATCCACCACTGAGTAATAAGAAGTAACAATAACACTACTTACTTGGTAAGTGAATTTCCTCCCATAGGATAACATTGGTGATTCTGTGTGTAAAAAATTCTAAGTGTAAACGTTTTTGAAATACAATAATATTAATTAAAAATCACTACTGTAACCAAAATGCTTTTACTCAACTGTTTACAGGAAATGTCCCTGGACTGAATCTAGGATCCAGTCCTGTGCCTAGAAACGTAATCCATAAAGTAACTAATTGCATTTAACTAGAAATTCCCATTCAGCTCAATGTTGCATTGTGTTTGAAATTGTGTTGCCCATTGCAACAACTGTAACTACTGCCCTTAAAAGTCTATTGCCTATTTGCAAAGTATTTTAACTAAAGTAATTCATTCTGAGAAAGTATATTTTGTAATGTAATGTATAATGTAATTATAATGTCATTTAAAAAATAAAGTACATCAAAATAAATAGTTTAAAAAATGTAGTAAATCAGTATCAAAAAGTAAATATAACAATTAATACATTTAAAAATTATCATTTACAAAACCTTCGAAATTCAATGAAAAAACCATAGGTTTCAGACATGTTATAGTTAGGAATTAGCATTTGAAAAACCTTCGAAATTCACTGAAAAAAAACATAGGTTTCAGATATGTTATAGTTAGTAATTAGCATTTAAAAAACTTAGATATTCACTGAAAAAGGTTTTGGGGGTGTTATAGTTAGCTGGACATTTCACTTGTACAAAACCATTGAAATTCCTCCGTTATAGTTAGTTGTACTAACTATAACTCGTGCGCCCGCAATCTACTGCTGATGATGTCACATATGACATCATTCATGACATGGTCAGTGACATCACTGATGACATCTCAAATGATATCACTGATGACATCACTGTTGACATCATCCACGTGACAATCTGATACATCTAATCATAAACTAGTATAACTTCAACACTCATTATAAAATATGGAGTACCATATTGGAAACCCTTGTCACTAATACAAGTTTCTAAAAACCCACTCGGTGACTCCTACATCTACACACACATCTAAACACTTACCTAAAGATTCACTCATACATGCTAACAAAGATCAATAGAACACTATTGAATATACTTATACACCTACATCAACATTACATACCAGCCCACATCCTAATCACTTATGCAGTCATTCTACTCACTTATGCAAACAATTGAGCATACTTATATTTACTAAGCTACACACTTATACAAACAAGACTTTCTTTATTTATATTGATAGTAACTCATACTTAGTGTGTTATAAAATCACTATTACAAGTATTCAGTTATCCATACATCACTCATACAATCACTGAGTTTATGTATACATATTTATATAGAACAACTGTCACTTACACTGCCTTTTGTATTTCTACTTTGTTGGACTTGTATCTTTGAGAAATATATTTACTCATCACCACGCCCATAAAGAGATTCGCTCACCCAAACAACTGTTTCCATGTGCTGTCTTAACCTCATGTACCTACTAAATCAACTATTACCACATCTTTGGACAGTCACACACCTCCCCCCCAACCACACACACATTCACTATCCCATACAAATATTCACTTAACTAATTGAAACTAATATAGACTTTCATATAGCTAGTAACCAACTTATGTAGTAGTTTACACACCAAGAGATAGAGTGATACAGATATTCAAACAGTTTAATCACTATTCCATATATATAGTGAGACACTTTAAATTAGTCACTTATTAGACAGTCAATCACAGTGCTTCTAAATCCTCCATCCAGACACTTATACATCCACTCAGTCTTCAATGCAGATTGTTATATATATAATACTTATTTAAATATCGAACCAAGCCACATGTCATCAATGGTGTCATCAGTGATGTCAATGACCATGTCATGAATGATGTAATATGTGACATCATCAGCAGTAGATTGCGGGTGCGCAAGTTTAGTTAGTACAACTTACTATAACGGAGGAATTTCAATGATTTTGTACAAGTGAAATGTCCAGCTAAATTTAACACCCAAAAATCTATGGTTTTTTCAGTGAATATATATATATCTATATATATCTATTACCTACTGGCGGTCGCCAGTAGGTAGTTATATTTAGGATTGTTTTCTATAGGAAATCCGCAACATTCTATTGGAAATATTTTTAGCACCTGTTGAGGAATCCGCCTGTAATTTTCCTTAAATTTACCTCGCTGCGCTCCGCTCCTTCCCTGAAAGTTTGGGGGGATTCATCAGGCGGGAGCCGAGATAAAAGGGGGGTCCCAAAATGTGTTTTCCCCATGTTAATTTCCATAAGGCGGTTGGACTCACTTTTAGCCTGAACGGCTGAATGGATTTCCACAAAACTTAGCAAAATTGTAGGGACTGGTAGCCCATTCTGCCTTTGCTATGTCTCAAGATATGTGCTCCAGTGGATTTTGAGTAATTTAGTTTCAAAAAATATATATATCTGGGTGGAGCCTAACCACGCATCTGATCTGATTGTCTGTCAGCACTTCATCCAAGAAGTGTTGGCAGCCATCTTGGGACCAATATACATGATAGCACCTCATTAAAAAGCATTGTAGTTAATAGAGGGTTTTAGGACTTTAGTTACATTATAAATCATTTGTTGATGATACCATACTCATTTTAGGAATTGTGGTGTGTTCTAAGGTGATTTTACAATGTGAAAAAGCCTTCTGCTGTGATATCATGAATCATGTTTGAAAGAAAACTAATATCTCATGATTTTCCCACAGTGGTTTGGAAGGGGATCTATAAGCTAAACTGAAAGCATATTTTCTGTAAATTCACATTATCTTTCTCAGTCATGTGAGAATGAAGTCTGACATTCTCAGTAAAACATGTACATCCAACAAGGACAGAGACTGTCCGTTGATTCCTTTGTGTTCTACTGCAGCCTCCTAGAGTGTTCTAAAGAACAGCTAGAGCGCTAATAGTCCTACTTATTACAAAGGTATAGCACACCTGAAGCCATCGTGATGGGAATAAAGTGGTAACTCTTAAAACATTTAATTTAAAAAGGAACAAAATGAGGGGGTATATTATGCCATAGAAAGCATTTTAGAGGATCTCAGACAATGGGCAAATTACAAAAATCTGATTCCTTTAAATCAGACAGGGTTCGTTGCCAAATCAGGAACAATGACAAATTTATTGGCAATCTCCACCATCATTGACAAGGCCCTTACAAATTCCAGGTCGATTTTTTGCTGGTTTGTCGATTTCAAAGCAGCATTTGACAGGGTGCCTAGGGCTGCTCTGTGGCAAAAACTAAAGCAGTGGGGAATCCCAGATAATATCCTGAATCCCATCATCCTGCTGTATTCCAACACATGGGTTCGAGTGAAGTTAGGTTCTGGCGCGCATCTCTCCCGGAAAATCTGGACCTTTCGTGGTGTCAAACAGGGATGCGTGCTGGCTCCCCTTCTCTTCAATCTACTCATTGCGGACCTATCAAGCTCTCTAGAGAAAGTAATCAGCCATCCACCAAAAGTAGGAGGCACGGCATTATGCAACCTCTTATATGCCGACGACTTGGCACTGCTCAGTCTCACCAGAGTGGGGTTACAGAGACTCCTGGACGCCTTAATGCAATACACGGTTAACAACCAGTTAGAAATCAACATGAAAAAAAACTATGGTTGTTCCGTTTGGCAAAAAACGCTACAGCGGTGGAGGCAGGACAATAAACAAAGAAAGCATCTCAATCGGCAAATCGTACAATTACTTAGGGGTCCATTTGGACTCCAGGGGCAGTTTCACCAAACAGAGCACTGTGATTGCAGCCAAGGATACAGCGTTAATGATATCCTTGGCTAAGCTCTCGAGGAGACTCTCAGGCCCCACGATTTTGCCCTTACTGGAAGTGCTTAGAGCAAAGATCGGGCCCACACTTTCGTATGGCATAGAGATCTTTAAGGGAAAAATGAATAATTCCTTAAATAAACTGACAACTAAACTCTATAAGAAATTGCTTCACCTGCCGAGTTCCTCCTCGCCAGCACAGGTCAGACTAGAGCTGGGCTTAACTAACTATGAATCTTCTAACGTTGGCTCATATCTTAACCTGATCCACAAACTAAGACAGGCAGATGCTGGTACTCTGGAACTCTTGGTCTGGAATGAAATCAGTATGAGCAATCCGGGGGGAACATTTGGTCACCTCCTAAATGACTACATCCAACAAATCTCTGCTGCGGATCTTTGGGCCCTTAACCCAAGCCAGTCTGCTTTCAAAAACACAATTAAAAAAGCTTCAAGACTGAAATACCTGATCACGGACAAAGCTCTCCTTGTGAAACGTAGCCATGCTTGGGCAGTAATCAACTGCTATAAACTACTATCCCCGGCAAATTACCTTTCAATAACATTCTCCTATCACCTAAAGCGATGCCTGATCGCCCTAAGACTGGGAGACTGGCGCTTCCTTCAAATTCTCCCTGTATGGCGTCAAAAAAGGGTTGATCAAACGTGCAGAAGGTGTGGGTCAGCAAATGAAACTTTTTTTGCACGTGCTTTGTATATGCCCTTGCTTTATTCTCCAACTCAGACGCCTACTCAGGCCGGAATGGAACAGGCTGGGAGTTCGGACTTGCAGACACGCCATTATTGCTGCTCTGTCCTCAGAGAACACTGTTTTAAACATAAAATTGGCCAAATTCGTTCAGCATGCTTATAGTCTTCTAGACAAATTGGACCACTGTGCAGAATAACATGTATTTAACTCCATCTGCATTGTTGGGAGTGCTAATTTCTAAATTGACACGTTGCTGTAAGCACTGTTAAGCAGGCCATAATTTATTTTGTTATATTTTGTTTTCATTTTCTTAATCTCTTTTAAGTTGTAAGATTGTATTATTGTGCTGGAAGAATCTTTTAAAGATATGTTTTTATATATCTAAATAAAGTATGTTTACACGCCATAGAAAGTATTATTAGTGCTGCAGAAAGAAAAATTAGGGCACATTTTGAGTAACTTCTCAAATCCTCTTCTATTCCATTAAAAAATTCTGACATGCAGTCTCCCAAGATGGCCACCAGAGACAAAGAGCCCAAATGTAGCCCAAATATCACCCAGATGTAGCCCAGGTATAGCCCAATGACAGAATGTCCCAGAGTGTTCTAAAGAACAACTAGAGCGCTAACAGTCCTACTTATTACAAAGGTATGGCACACCTGAAGCCATCTTGATTGGACTAAAGTGGTAACTCTTAAAACATTTAATTTAAAAAAGAACAAAATGAGGGGGTATATTTTGCCATGGAAAGTATGATTAGTGATGCAGAAAGAAAAATTAGGGCACATTTTGAGTGACTTCTCAAATCCTCTTCAATTTCATTAAAAAATTCTGACATGCAGACTGAAACATGCACTTGGAATACCAGCAGCAGACTTCCCTGGTGAGCAGTAGCTTTACTACAGTGATCTAATGAGCAACTAGAGTGCTAACATTCAGAATTTATGGCAAATGTGTGACACATCTGAATGCCTTCTTGATGGAACCAAAGTAAACAAGCATTGAAAATGCAATAGATCACGCCCTCGTTTAAGTTAAAGCCATTCTGTTTGTAATGAGGTGGCTTTTTAGCTTTGCTTTTATAAGTGTTTTTTAAACTTTCATGTAAATAACATGCATCTGTATGCATATATGTATATGTATGCATGCATTTATATTTGTATTTATATAGATATACAGATTATATATGTTTATATATGTATGTGTATATATATATATATATATACATACACATACATATATATAAATGCATATGCATATATATGCATATATATATGTGTATATGTGTGCGTGTAGAGAGAGGTAGAGAGGTAGAGGTGTAGAGGTAGAGAGGTAGAGGTAGAGAGGTAGCGGTAGAGAGGTAGAAACTAGTAGAGAGAGAAGTAGAGAGAGGTAGAGAGTAGAGAGTGAGTAATAGAGAGTAGAGAGTGAGTAGTAGAGAGTAGTAGAGAGCAGTAGAGAGAGTAGCAGAGAGTGAGTAGTAGAGAGTAGTAGTGTGAATCGTAGAGTGAGTAGTAGAGAGTAGTAGAGAGTGAGTAGTAGAGAGTGAATAGTAGAGAGTAGTACAGAGTAAGTAGTAGAGTGAGTAGTAGAAAGCAGTAGAGAGTGAGTAGTAGAGAGTAGTAAAGAGTGAGTAGTAGAGAGTAGTAGAGAGTGAGTAGTAGAGAGTAGTAGAGAGTGAGTAGCAGAGAGAGAGAATAGTAGGGAGTAGTAGAGAGTGAGTAGTATAGTGAGTAGTAGAGACTAGTAGAGAGAGAGTAGTAGAGTGTGAGTAGTAGAGAGTAGTAGAGAGTGAGTAGTAGAGTGAGTAGTAGAGAGTGAGTAGTAGAGAGAGAGTAGTAGAGAGTGAGTGGTAGAGAGTGAGAAGTAGAGAGTGAATAGTAGAGAGTAGTAGAGAGAGAGTAGTAAAGAATGAGTAGTAGAGAGTAGTAGATAGTGAGTAGTAGGGAGTGAGTAGTAGAGAGAGATCAGTAGAGAGTAGTAGAGTAGTAGAGAATGAGTAGTAGAGAGTGAGTATTTGAGAGTAGTGGAGTAGGAGAGAGTAAGTAGTAGAGAGTAGTGGAGAATATTCCAAAGTTTGGCACAGCACCACTTGCTGAAGAAATAACAAAGTCCCAATTCAGAGGACAAATAAAATCTGTCCTATTTCAGTGTTGGTACTACGAGTTGTCTCCTAAATGAGCATGTCGACAAATGGACGGGAAAGGCAAAGGTACAATGGAGTGTGATTGATTATCAATATATATCAGTTTCACACTATAATATCAGGGACAAACATAGGTTATGGCAAATTCGGTATAATTGTTTACAGTGCTTACAAGAAGACTATGAATTTAAATAAGACTTATCACAGTGTATGCTTGGTAACGTTGTTTTTAAATTTTATTCCACATTAACAATTTACAATTCACAATTCACATAAAAACACCATTAAAAACATTTGTAATGTGCATATCAATAAAAAATATTTTGCATAGATAAAAACGAAAAAGAATCACAAAGTCGACGCGGCGTTTTGGCTTTCTTTTGTACACCTTCCTCAGGACTGATTCTAATATCAAAGGAGTAACTTCAATTTCCTTTTGGTCTCGTTTTATATTTATTTATATATCCATTGTTCACATCTGTGTATAGTCCTGCCGGATTTTTGCTACCAGAAGGAGCCACCGTTTTTATGAAGGTTATCGGTAAAATTCTCCCATAAGACCCGGGGGATCGGTCATTATAGTCGTAGACCTCTTTCAATTAGGTCTGCGTCTCACATGCCGGATGATTGAAACGAGGACAGGCTGCCAGAGGACAGGAGCAGGGAGGCCGGAAAGAGTTACGAAGTGCACGACAACCCTGTGAGGCGAACCCCTAGCGTGTTGATCGTCCCTCTGTGAGACGCAGACCTAATTGAAAGAGGTCTACGACTATAATGACCGATCCCCCGGGTCTTATGGGAGAATTTTACCGATAACCTTCATAAAAACGGTGGCTCCTTCTGGCAGCTAGAATCCGGCAGGACTATACACAGATGTGAACAATGGATATATAAATAAATATAAAACGAGACCAAAAGGAAATAGAAGTTACTCCTTTGATATTAGAATCAGTCCTGAGGAAGGTGTACAAAAGAAAGCCGAAACGCCGCGTCGACTTTGTGATTCTTTTTCGTTTTTATTTATGCAAAATATTTTTTATTGATATGCACATTACAAATGTTTTAATGGTGTTTTTATGTGAATTGTGAATTGTAAATTGTTAATGTGGAATAAAATTTAAAAACAACGTTACCAAGCATACACTGTGATAAGTCTTATTTAAATTCATAGTCTTCTTGTAAGCACTGTAAACAATTATACCGAATTTGCCATAACCTATGTTTGTCCCTGATATTATAGTGTGAAACTGATATATATTGATAATCAATCACACTCCATTGTACCTTTGCCTTTCCCGTCGATTTGTTGACATGCTCATTTAGGAGACAACTCGTAGTACCAACACTAAAATAGACAGATTTTATTGGTCCTCTGAATTGGGACTTTGTTATTTCTTCAACACTGTTTTCTCCCCCCGGTCCCTTACAACACTGTGTGGGGTCCTCCTTTTTCTTCGACAGCACCACTTGCACAATAAGTCCAATCAAATCATATCCCTTAGAGTCCTTATTGAAGCGCTGAATCTTGGTGTATATTCAAATGCTTTTATTTTCCTTAAGTTTACGTACCACAGCCAGCCGAAACGTTTCATTCTGTACAACAGAACTTCTTCAGGGCGTTCTTATTTCCTTCAAGTTATGTCGGTATCCTGTTGTCATATAACTAGATATTTCTTCCAAATGTTAGACGAGACGTAAGTACATTCTCATTCAAAGTGACTAGGTATCAATTTTACCCACACAATTCGGGCAGACTTGAGTAATTTATAGCATCCTCAAAGTCAGTCTTTCAACAATTCCAAAGTATAGGAATTGATAATCCAAATCCGAATGTTTCTCAAGAAAAGTCATTTTCAATCGTTCGGAATATCGGTGTTTGGGCAGATATGACCCAGGGACCCCCAGTATGCAAGGGGAATTAGTCCCCCCTCTGCAAACACGCCAGTGGCCTGCGTTGCAGAGAGGTGTAAAAAGGGGCATAGCCTCATTACACCTTTATGCAATGCAGCCCCCTGGCGCATACTGGAGGTTCCAGGTGGGCTAGTTGGCCCCCAGGGACCCGTAGTATGCAAGGGGAATTAGTTCCCCCTCTTCAAACATGCACGGGGGCTGCGTTGCAGAGAGGTGTAAAAAAGGGTGTGGCCTCATTACACCTCTCTGCAATGCAGCCCCCTGGCGCATACTGGAGGCTCCTGGTGGGCTAGTTGGCCCCCAGGGGCCCCCCAGCATGCAAGGGGAATTAGTTCCCCCTCTTCAGACATGCTGGACAGACAGGCTGCGTTGCAGAGAGGTGTAAAAAGGGGCATGGTTAATCAGTTTAATACTTTGCTCTCCATAGCAAATTGTCCTTCCACAAAATTTTCAAACAATTTTGAAATCTCCAAACTGGGTTTGGATGTTTGGGACCATCTCACTTGTCTCTGGACCCGATGGAGTGGGTTGCTTACTTTGGGAGGTGCTGGGTGAAGATTGGGGAGGGTTTCTGGTCAGTTCTCTGACCTCTGCCGCAGCATAGTTGTTTGGGTGCTGGCGTTGCATGTGGCGAATCATGGTGTTGTTGCCAAAAGAATACTTTTTGGCAGGGTTCCCCCTGGAAAGTACAGTGCCACAGATCAGACAAGTAACCTTTGGCGCATTAACTTACTTGAGGCCCCTTGGGATTTTAAAAACCTCCCAGACAATGTGCTCCTTTGGCTTATAGGTGGTAGTATCTTCAGGCAGGTACCGCCTCTCCTCCACCTCCTCCTCCTCCTCCTCTTCTTCTTCTCCACCACTGTGGTTTTGTGGTGGTCCTTGTGGTGGTGGTAGTGGTGGTGGTGGTGGTTGAGATGCTCCTGCTGCTGCTGCTACTGTAGTCATTTCTCAGTACAAATAGGTACAAATAGGTCTGCAAACAGGTCTTCCTCAGTCAAAGTAAAAAGTGAGAATGAGGAAAAAAGGTGGGGGCTTTCATCTTTTGGAAAACAAAACTGTCCTGAACCAATGAAAAGTGTTATTTTCAGGTCACATGACACCGACTTTATCATTTGGAAACCAAAACTGTCCTGAACCAATGAAAAGTGTTATTTTCAGGTCACATGACCCGTCGCGCTTACGCTACGCGCCCCGGGGCGAGCCCCGGGGCGCTTACATAGCGCGATCGTATGCGCTCCAGTGCTTCCGGGTGCGCTTACGCCGTGCGTATCATGCGGACGCGGCTACGCGATACGTCACGATGATGTTTTCGTTCGCGGCAATAGCGCTAATGGGACGCTCACCGGTACGCGCACCGGGGCGCACCGCATGACTGCGCTTACCGGTGCGCTCACCGGTACGCTCACCGGGAGCGCTCCAGGGCAAAAATTACATAAATATACAATATAGGATTCATTATAAAAAATATTACATTTCATAGCTATAGACATTTGCTATTAAAAAACCTTTGAAATTCACTGAAAAAAACATAGGTTTGAGGCCCTAGATATAGTTAGGAATTAGCATTTTAAAAACCTATGAAATTCACCGAAAAACCATAGGTTTCACACCAGTTATAGTTAGGAATTAGCATTTAAAAAACCTTTGAAATGCACTGAAAAAACCATAGGTTTCACACCAGTTATAGTTAGAAATTAGCATTTAAAAAACCTATTAAATTCACTGAAAAAACCATAGGCTTGACACCAGTTATAGTTAGCTGGAAATTTTACTGACATAAAACCATTGAAATTCCCACGTTATAGTTAGTTGGACTCACTATAACTTGCGCGCCTGCAATGCACTGCTGATGACGTCACATATTGCATCACTCATGACATGGTTTCAGAGTCGTTATAGTTAGAAATTAGCCGGTAAAAAAGCTTTGAAATTCTCAGAAAAAACCATAGGTTTCAGAGCTGTTATAGTTAGAAATTAGCATTTAAAAAACCTTAGAAATTCACAGAAAAAAACATAGGTTTCAGGGGTGTTATAGTTAGCTGGACATTTCACTTGTACAAAACCATACAAATTCCTCCGTTATAGTTAGTTCTGCTAACTATAACTCGCGCACAATGTACTGCCGATGATGTCACATATTACATCATTCATGACATGATCAGTGACATCACTGATGATATCACTGATGACATCACAAATGACATCAGTGATGACAAAACTGATGACATCATCCAGTGAATGTGGTTTAGTTTGAAATTTAAATATGTATTATATGTATTATATATATATATATATACCAATCTGTATTGAAGATTGAGTGAATATATAACTGTCTGGATGGAGGATTTAGTAGCTCTCTGACTGTCTGTTTAAGTGAGTAATTAAAAGTGTCTTACTTAATACATGGATTAGTAACTAAACTATGTGAATATGTGCATTACAGTCTCTGTTCTTGTATAACATGCTGCATCAGTTGGTCACTAACTACATGAGTGTGTATATTAGTTATTGATTAGTTGGGTGAGTATTTGTATGGGACAATGAGTTTGTGTGTGGTTGGATGGGGTGTGTGTAACTATGCAAAGATCTGTGAATGGTTGATTGACTAGGTGTATAGGTTTAAGACGGCAAGTGGAAACTGTTTTTTGGGTGACTGAGTGTATTTATTTGTGTGTTGGTGAGCGAATATATGTTTAGTTGTACATCTTCAACAAAGTAAAACAAGCATTTACAATGCAATGGTCTCGTCTTTGTTAAAGTTAGAGATATTGGCATTGCAAATTGCATTTTTTCATTTTTTGATGCGTTTAGGTGCTGTCTTCGAGGCATAATTAAGAGTAAGGTTGTTTATCGGAGGAGACAGTATGCACAAGAAGTTGCCTCCATTGAAGCTGAACTTCTTGCAACGCAAACTGAAATTGATGCCAGTTGTGTAGTTCTAATACCAAACTTTTATTATTACAATCTAAATTGCTTGCCCTTAAAGAAAACCTGGCTTCCCTGTTAAATCAACACATTTTACAAAAATGGGAAGCGAGTAAATTAGCTCACTTCAAATATGGAGAAGGGGCCGGGAAGTTACTGGCCTGGAAGTCAAAATCCGGCCGGGCACGTAACATCATCAATTCCGTAACAACTAGTCAAGGAACCGCCTCCTCAGACATTGATATTAGAACTTCCTTTAAAGAATTTTTTCAAAGCATCTATCAGGAAGATAAGAACATCAACCCTAAATATATAGAGAGGTGGCTAGATGGTATTTCCCTTCCAAGACGATCTCAAGAACAAAGTGTCCTTTTGGAAAGGGAGGTCACCAAGGAGGAGGTTGAGATGGCCATACGGGACAGCAAGGGGGGCAAAGCTGCAGGGCCAGATGGCCTGCCAGCAGAAATATACAAGAATCTGGTAGAGAAATATCTCCCTTCCTTACAATCTTATTTAATTGGATTTTACGGGAGGGGGCCTTTCCACCATCTTCGTGGAGTAGTGCATCCATTACACTTATATTAAAACCGGGTAAATCTGCTTCCAACTGTGGCTCTTACCACCCCATATCAATATTGAATGCTGATTATAAAATCTTCGCATCTCTATTGGCAAAGAGGTTGGGCCTGGTTGTCCCCGGAATCTTGCATCCTAACCAGAAGGGTTTTGTCAGGGGTAGCCAACTCTTGGACTTAACCTATGACTTAATAGGCGCCATTGACACGGCAACCTCAGACGCTGCTCCGTTGGCCATTCTCACGTTGGACGCCACCAAGGCCTTCAACAGGGTCAATTGGTTGTACTTGTCCGGGGCCTTGGCCAAGTTCGGTGTGGGTGAGGGTTTCCATAGAGCAATGAAATTGCTGTACCATAGTCCAACTGCACGTGTACTTGTTAATGGGGGTTTGTCCGAATCTTTCGCTGTCACTAGAGGAACTCGACAGGGCTGCCCTCTATCTCCCCTGCTATTCAACATCTATATTGAGCCCTTCACTCAAAAATTACGAGAGGACAACAACATCAAGCCTTTTATATATAGAGAGTGGGAGAAGAAGGTCGCGCTGTATGCTGACAATGTCATGATTATGACATCCAAGATCAGCACCGCGTTTCCGGCAGCTATTAGGTTGGCAGTGGAATTTGGAGAAGTCTCCGGATACGAGGTAAATGCCTCGAAGACAGAAATATTGGTATGGAATGACGACGTAAGTGGCTTCAATGAACCACTTAGTCCCAGCTTGCGTTATTTAGGGCTGAATATTCTTAAAGATATCAATCTGATTGCGTCTTCCAACTTTGCTGAAGTTGCAAAAGAATGCCGAAAATTAATGGGAGCCTGGATACATCTTCCCCTTTCCTTACTAGGCAGAGTAAACCTGGTGAAAATGTCCATCCTACCGAAAGTTTCTTTTTTATTTAATACAATTCCTTTTTACTTTGACTTTTCTTTGTTGGCCAAGTTACAGGGCGAGATAACCTCATTCATTTGGAAAAATAAAAATCCAAGGATAGCTTGGAAAAAGATTAGACGCCGTAGGGAGAAGGGGGGCCTGGCTGGTCCAGATTTGCAGATCTATGCGTGGGCATTCCAGCTATCACATGCGCGTATGCTCCTAAAAACACCCACAGGAGAGGGCATTGGGAGAATATTTGAAGCACTATTGAAGGGCGAAGGAACTGGGCAGTCTGGTTTTTTGTTTAGGTTTTGCGACCCCAAATTCTTTAAAAAGGTGAAATTGAAGGTGCTACAGAGCTTGGCAAGAACTTGGGCTAAGATAAGATCATTAACACATCTGGGGTATTACTCTAGTTGGGTGGGTGACAAATCCCACTCAGAGAAGCTGGGATAGCAGTTTGGGATCAGACTCGTAGCACTGCAAAGAATCTCCTGTTTTGTTCCATGCTGGTGGCCCGTAGAGAATTATGCAAACAATGGAAAGAGTCGTCTGCGCCTACATTTCATGATTGGTACACAGCACTCTTACAGATCTCAAAATTAGATCTTGCCTTCTGGCACCTACTTGACTGGTCTCATTGAACAAATTGTTTTTTTTTGGGGGGGGGTTCCGCAGTTCCGATGATTATGTTGCCATGGTACAACCTCCCTGCTACATCACCTGGCCGCTCTCTCTCTTCCGTTCGGTATATGGTTTGTTGATAGCAATCGAGGCAACCAGAGATTGGTCAACATCTGCCAACTGGACAACAAGGGTTAAACTAGGGGGAGCCAGCCGTTGTTGTTGGGATCGGGCACCCACAATTAGACATCCCTACCAGTCTTGACTGAGGCAGCACGGCGGCACCCTCTTTTATTTTTTCTCTTGTTTAAGTTGTCAGTAGTTTGGAACCATGGCAGTAAATGAGGATAAAAAAAAAATATTACAAATAAAAGTAAAACAAGCATTTACTATGCAATGGTCTCGTCTTTGTTAAAGTTAGAGCTATTGGCAATGGAAATGGCATTTTTTTCATTTTTCATTTAAAAAAAAACATAAATAAATGGTATTGTCATTTACAATGGCAATAGGTGAGCATTAGAGAGTAGTAGAGAGTATTAGCAGACAGAGAGCCCCACACACACACAGAGCCACACACACACACACACACACACACACACACACAGCCACACACACACACATACACACACACACACACAGGGCCACACACAAACACAGAACCTCAAACACAGAACCTCAAACACAGAGCCACACACACACACAGAGCCACACACAGAGCCACATACACACAGAGAGCCACACACAGAGAGCCACCACCACACAGAGCCACACACACACACAGAGCCACATACACAGAGCCCCACACACAGAGCCACACACACAGAACCACACAGAACCACACACACAGAGCCACACACATTAAAGACTCGTGTCCCCCATCTCCTGCATCAGCTCAGCTCTCCCTCCTGTACAGATAGCGGGCCCTCAGACTTTGCCCCCTATCAGCAGCAGGGGGCGCTAGGGGAGGAAATCTCGTTGGTCAGCTGGGTATTCCCCCAAAGTAAATGCCAGAATAGCAGCCGTTGCTAAGCCAGGTCCCGCCCCAGTCAGGATTGCTAATGGCAGGCAGGCCCCCACTCACCGGTGACCCAGATGTCCAATGCAGTGCTCACCGGGAGGTCTGCAACTGCGTTAGGCGCCGACTCCTGCACCAGGACAGGAAAAAGTAGTAAACTTATAGCAAACACAGGCGAAGTACTTCTACGCTTAGCTTTCCAGTGGAATGGGCAGCGCACAGTACTGCAGCCACAAAGAGTTCACAAAGAACCATGGGAATGACAACACTGAACCTCCCCACAGCAGCACACCTGAGGTCACAGTGGGGAGGTTCACAGGCAGCGATGAACGTTATTCAAAGCAGCATCACGTAGCGCAGAGACAGGCTGTAACCACGGCAGATGGGGAAGACAATGATGCAATCCCAGGGCCCCCAGTTCTGAAGGCACGATTTCAGGAGGGTGTATTGCCAGCAATGATTCAAGCTAGCCGCTCACTCCCCAGCTGCTGAGCCAGGCTGCAGAGGTAGAAATTGTAAAGGCAGGAAGGCCGCAATTAATACAGAGGGAGCCGGTGTACACAGTATGTCAGCCAAATTGCAGATAGAGCACAAGTAATACCTCTGCATACAGTTCTCCCCCCGGTCCCTCCGACAGTGCATTCACTTCGTTCCGCTGCTTACCTGAGAGCGCGATGGCGCTACGTTATGCAGCGATTCATTGCAGGCATGACAGGTGGCGCAGACACAGATAGGACCGCCGAGCCACCAGAGCAGAGACCGCGACACCGGAGCGGGCAACACAGGCAACGAGAGGGCTCCAAGTAGATGGATATGTCCCAGCACTAGTTTGGACCACTGAGGCTAAGTTCACGGAGGCAGGAGAGTCCCAGGCCGCACAGGGAACAACAGGATGACAGCAGTAAGTGTACACTATGTGCGGGCGCATTGTGTGCAAGTCTGCCACTCTCAGGTCTCTCAGAATGCTTCTCGTCCCCTAGCCACCTGAACAGGCAGGGGCTGCAGCTCCTTCACCTCACCTCAATGAGTCGGATCCTGGAATGGCGGCTGACCGTCCTGATGTGCAGAAGAGCGAGCGCGAAACCCAGCCCCTCCGCAGTGCGCCAATGACAGATTGAAGTTCCTTCGGGGGCTGCCATCTTGCGTTGATTGAGGTCTCGCTGCAAAAAAGCATTTAGTGGTACCTAGCAGCAAAACGAACAGCTCCAAAGTGTGTGCTTGCGCCCCCTCCACCGTCGGGCTGCACCAGGGGTGTCTGCGGGGCTCTCCCTTAACCAAGGGAGCCCCGCACCGGCAGCTTCTGTACTTCTTCCGGCGGCGGTCATGAAGAAATGACTCGGAGAAAAGCCCTGTCATTTTCCGACTGGGGGCGTGTTTTTCTTTTTCTCCTCTTCCCATTGGCTGGAATGTAAAATTCCAGCCAATGGGAAGAGGCGAGAATGAACATGAAAAAACACGCCCCCGAATCCGAAAAAGACGCGGCTTAAATGGACAGACGCCCCTCTTCTCCAATGGCTGGCCTCCATTCAGGAAGCCAGCCAATGGAGTAGAGGGGCGGGTTTAAGCCCAACTCCGTAAAACATAAGATCTCACCAGCGAGACTGTGCAAGCACAGCCTATGCACGCCGAGACCTGAAAATAAAAGGCATTGTATTGTTATGTATCATTTTAGGACCCTATTGTAAGTTTCCCGATTCAAGCCCTTATATAGGAATAAATCACCATATCCTTATTTAGGCATAGAAATCATAACCATATTTAGGCATAGCTCATGCAGTCCAAATACGGCAGGGCTACTTCCACTAGTTCAGAAAATCCACAACGATTTCTTGGAAAACTCAGCTTCAGCAGCCGGGGACTTCCCCTTGCTTGAATATTGATTTGTCCAAGAACTCATGGAGTTTTCAAAGAACTGAGACTCTTTGATGACGTTATTATGTCCAGCTGTACGTCAAACTCGGCACCTTCAAGGTATAAATATGTCCACACTTGCCCAAGCAAACACACGGTGGTTTGCAGCAGTTCGACTATCTACTTACCCGACACGCCCTGCTACAGCAAGTGCCGAAGGAAGCCGACCCTCCAGCAGACGCACCGAGAGAGACGCTGTCTCTTCTCCTGCCGAGAAATTGGGCTCCAGTGTTTCCAAGCTACCATTGCGGGTTGTTGGGAAATGGAGTCCCGAGACTGACCTTCTCCATTCTAAACTAAGATACGGAGCTGATTAGACCCTTAGAGAAATCTTGAGCAGATTCTTGGCAAAAGAATACTACCTTTATGCTACACCTCACTTACTTCCTCCCTCGTACTAAGCTTAGGTTAGGTACACCGGGGTAGGCGTATTTTAGAAACACCAGTTGAATATTTTTAGCCTCTGTTATTTATGCATGTATTTATACATGGTTAAAGAACCATACAATGCTCTTACAGTATTATTTTATTCTACTATTTATACTGTACACATTATATTTTACAAACAGTTTTACTATTGTAGCAGTTAATTTCTTATCCTTGAGAAAGAAGACTGTTCAATAAATACTTTTAATAAAATCTAAGTATGGGCGAATTTTGCGGATCTGCGGTCTGCAAATTTGCGTGAAAATCGCAAAAATCTGCGAATTCGCAGATTTTTCTGCGAAATCGCAGATTTTTTTGCGATTTACACTGGAGTACTTTCTACTGGCTAATCCAGTGTGTGCTACCTCTTTGGGTAAATGTATAGTGCTTTTCCTACACTGCAGCTGTGTAAAGGGCCAGAAGATTTGTCTGCACTGACCATGCGTGCCTGTAACTTTGCCACTGCGCCAAAAGGCGCTGAGGTCCCTTGAGTGAGCTGTCCATCATAGTTGGGAAATGGCTAGAATACGTTTGATACAGCTAGTGTGTGGTGCGGGGCCAAACGAGCGGGGCTTCAATGCGTGTCAACATGCCTCTCGTGTATAAAGGGTCAGAGAGCGAGCAGGGCAGCAGGTGAGGAGAAAGCAGCCTCCTGGTCACAGGAACTACACGGGGGTTGTGCTCGAGAAACTCAGGTATTCAAAGACCTCCCTCGAGTATTACAGCTAATTTTTGATGGCAGAGACGGGGATAAAGCACACTTGTCCAGCTTCGACCGTGCTCACTAATGTTTTGGGCTGATTAAAACGTTACTGAATTTGAGCTTCAACTCGGGCACCTGCTATATCTGTAAGTGCTTCCTGTTGAGGTTTAAGTTTTGTGACAGGAGCCTCGTGTCATAATTAATCCTGCCCTGCATAGTTATCCACGAAGATGCCACTGTTTTGTGCAATACCTCTAATCAACTGGAGTACTTTTACTGGCTAATCAGTAAGTGCTACCTCATTGGGTAAATGTATAGTGTGTTTCCTACACTGCAGCTGCGTAAAGGGCCAGATGATTTGTCTCCACTGACCATGTGTGCCTGTAACTTTGCCACCATGCCAAAAGGCGCTGAGGTCCCTTGAGTGAACTGTGCGTCATAGTTGGGAAAGGGCGGGAATACGTTTGATACCGCTAGTGTGTGGTGTGGGGCCAAACGAGCGGGGCTTCTATGTGTGTCAACATGCCTCTTGCGTATAAAGGGTCAGAGAGCGAGCAGGGCAGCAGGTGAGGAGAAAGCAGCCTCCTGGTCACAGGAACTACACGGGGGTTGCGCTCGAGAAACTCAGGTATTCAAAGACCTCCCTCGAGTATTACAGCTAATTTTCGATGGCAGAGACGGGGGAAAAGCACTTACCCAGTCTTGACCGTGCTCACTAATGTTTTGGGCTGATTAAAACGTTACTGAATTTGAGCTTCAACTCGGGCACCTGCTATATCTGTAAGTGCTTCCTGTTGAGGTTTAAGTTTTGTGACAGGAGCCTCCTGTCATAATGAATCCTGCCCTGCATAGTTATCCACGAAGATGCCACTGTTTTGTGCAATACCTCTAATCAACTGGAGTACTTTTACTGGCTAATCAGTAAGTGCTACCTCGTTGGGTAAATGTATAGTGCGTTTCCTACACTGCAGCTGCGTAAAGGGCCAGATGATTTGTCTCCACTGACCATGTGTGCCTGTAACTTTTCCACTGCACCAAAAGGCGCCGAGGTCCCTTGAGTGAACTGTCCGTCATAATTGGGAAAGGGCAGGAATGCGTTTGATACCGCTAGTGTGTGGTGTCAAGCCAAACGAGCAGGGCTTCTATGCGTGTCAACATGCCTCTTGCGTATAAAGGGTCAGAGAGCGAGCAGGGCAGCAGGTGAGGAGAAAGCAGCCTCCTGGTCACAGGAACGACACAGGGGTTGCGCTCGAGAAACTCAGGTATTCAAAGACCTCCCTCGAGTATTACAGCTAATTTTCGATGGCAGAGACGGGGAAATAGCACTTACCCAGTCTTGACCGTGCTCACTAATGTTTTGGGCTGATTAAAACGTTACTGAATTTGAGCTTCAACTCGGGCACCTGCTATATCTGTAAGTGCTTCCTGTTGAGGTTTAATTTTTATGACAGGAGCATCGTGCCATAATGAATCCTGCCCTGCATAGTCATCCACCAAGATGCCACGATTTTGTGCAATACCTCTACTCAACTGGAGTACTTTTACTGGCTAATCAGTAAGTGCTACCTCGTTGGGTACATGCCTAGTGTTTTTCCTACACTGCAGCTGCGTAAAGGTCCAGATGATTTGTCTCCACTGACCATGTGTGCCTTTAACTTTGCCACCACGCCAAAAGGCGCCGAGGTCCCTTGAGTGAGCTGTCCATCATAGTTGGGAAAGGGCAGGAATACGTTTGATACCGATAGTGTGTGGTGCGGGGCCAAGCGAGTGGGGCTTCTAAGTGTGTCAACATGCCTCTTGTGTATAAAGGGTCAGCGAGCGAGCAGGGCAGCAGGTGAGGAGAAAGCAGCCTCCTGGTCAGAGGAACTACACATGGTTGCACTTGAGAAACTCAGGGATTCAAAGACCTCCCTCGAGTATTACAGCTAATTTTCGATGGCAGAGATGGGAATAAAGCACACTTGCCCAGCCTCGACCGTGCTCATGGATGCAAAGACCCGGGGCTTCTATGCGTGTTGTTCACATGCCTCTTGTGTATAAAGGGTCGGAAAGCGAACAGGGCAGCAGGTGAGGAGAAAGCAGTCTCCTGGTCACAGGAACTACACGGGGGTTGCGCTCGAGAAACTCAGGGATTCAAAGACCTCCCTCGAGTATTACAGCTAGTTTTGGACTGTAGATAAGCACACTTGCCCAGCCTCGACCGAGCTCACTAATGTTTTGGGCTGATTAAAACATTACTGAATATGAGCTTCAACTCGGGCCTCTGCTTTATTTATATCTGTAAGTGCTTCCTGTTGAGGTTTAATTTTTGGCCCACAGGAAGCACTTACAGAGTTAAGGCAGGTGCCCGAGCTGAAGCTAACTCTATAACCATTTTAGAATGGCACCGGCAAGCTGCCAGAGTTGCTTACTTGCAAGTTGCAACTCTGGCAGCTTACCGGCGCCATTCTAAAATGGTTACAAAGTTAGCTTTCTTCAACTCGAGCACCTGCCTTAACTGAAATCCGCCCGCGAGCTGATTTGCAGATTTTTCGGCAATTTCGCGAGATTCGCGGATCGCGAAATTGCTGAAAATCCGCAAATTCCGCGAGCGGAACGGATTTTACTCCCATAGTCATTGAAAACGCTTGTCTTTCTACTTTCTCTGCACCTCTAGTGAAACGAAGCATGCACGATTGACTGAGTGAAATATCTATCTATTGTTTTCACGACTCTGAAGATACATTTTATCTTGGGGAAACAAAGTTGTCATGTGTATGTGGTTGTCAGAGACTAATCCCTTCATGTGAATTCGAGAAAGTTTCTAGTGACCTCTGAGCTAGCTGGCACACACAATTAAGTCTAGTATATTCAATAGAGACCTAGCCGACCTCAGTCCTACATCTAATCTATAGGATATACTATTCCAATGTGCAGAGCCCATTGGTAATATAGGAACTACACTACAGTATGTGAGAGTTGGTGTATATAAGTAAGTATATGTAAGAAGCAGTGATTGTGAGAGTAACTTTATGAATGAGTGTATAATTGTAATGGTGATTTTTTAACATAATAACTATGAGTTACTATGTGTTTGAATAAATGAGGTGTTGTGTATATAATTGTGTAAGTGAGTAAATGTAAGTGTGATTCATTTTTTTCACACGTGAGTAGGATGACTGCATAACTGACTAAGATGACTGCTGATGTGTCAATGTCTATATATGGGTATAAGTGCATTTGATGGTGTTCTATTAATTAGTGACTGCATGTATAAGTGATTCTGTTGTTGAATGGGTAGTGGGGTGTGTAGACTTAGGAATCAGTGAGTGGGTATGTAGTAACTGGTATTGGTGTGTCACTGGTTTCAAATATGGTACTCTGTATTTTACAGTGAGTGATGAAAGGTTATACTAGTGTAGGATGAGGTGTATCAGATTGTCACGTGGATGATGTCATCAGTGATGTCATTTGAGATGTCATTAGTGATGTCTTCAGTGATGTCACTGACCATGTCATGAATGATGTAATATGTGACATCATCAGCAGTGCATTGCTGGTGCACGAGTTATAGTTAGCAGAACTAACTATAACGGAGGAATTTCTATGGTTTTGTACTAGTGAAATGTCCAGCTAGCTATAACACCCCTGAAACCTATGTTTTTTGCTGTGAATTTCTAAGATTTTTTTAATGCTAATTTCTAACCATAACGTCTCTGAAACCTGTGTTTTTTTCAGTGAATATATATATATATAAAATCTGTATATGTGTGTGTATATATGTATATCTCCACATAGACATGTTGCTGAAACCCAGGCATCTTTATAATGGTGAGAACACGGTGGGGTAGTGAACCCCTTTATATCCCACCTCTTGGGGTTTACCTTCGGCTTTGATTATATCAGACCGCCGAACATGAAGAAAAACAGCAACATTATTCCAATGCGTTTCGGAGCTCCCGGCTCCTTGATCACGGGTCAGGTTACATTCTACTTCCTGACAATTATAACACGCAATGTGATTTGTGCACAATTAACATAGAACACAGACTTTCAATTTTTTCTCTCCTAACGGATTTAACTCTCAACATTTTGTTATTATTCCAGTCTTATGTTTAACACATAATTACAGCAGGTTATAACTGTGTTGGTTTATTGTCACTTTACTTACTGCTTTTCAATACCGTCTTTCTCTGACATTGCGGAGATCGCAATGAAAGAGTGTTGGACAATTTTCAAAAAGTATAATTCATGGTTTTTTTGAGTAAATAAAACTAATTTACATTTATAAATGATAATTAATTAAATGTGCATATATTTTCAACCACCTGTCTTTGACCAATTGCATTTGTACTTCATCAAAATATCCCTTGCACAATTCTGCCCAAGTGGACATATCTAAATTCATTATAGAATCTCAATTACACAAAAAAAATCAAATGACATAAAGAGAACATCAAAACATTTAGCCCTGCTAGGTCTAAACACCAATTGCCTTTTCAACTCGCAGATGTGTTTTTTTTCCTCCAACTTCCTGCTCTGGATACCCACTTGCACTACTCTTATCTAATGAAAGAGGACCGTCCTCACCTGCCCTCGCACTTTGTCTTTCGCTACTACAGGCCATCCTGTCGCCGTAGCATCTTCCGCACGCAAACCCTGTCTGTGGGGCAGACCCGCGAAGCCATCTCGCAACGCAAACCAACCACTGGGGCTCCAACATCATCACTCTCCCCAGCATGGCTGAGCCCTGCTTGACCTCCATGGGAGCCAATTACTACACTGGTATCTACCCTCCAAAGCTCTCCAAATCTGCCTCCAAAACCCTTAAACACTCCATCCTGAAAAGACATCCGGAGACGCTGATATCCGACCATCGGCTCTGCGTAAACAAGGGCACTGTCATCAACGACCACATCTTCCATTCCAGGAAAACATCTCGCTGGCGCAATGCCTTTTTGAGGTTCCTCAAAATACAAGAAACAAGGAACATCCCTCATGGAAAAAAACTCACAATTACTCCGTCTGCAAATCTGCGTGCAGACCTTACCATCACCTTATACAATAGCGGCATCATCCTGATTCAAGGGTCTCCCAAAAACCTCATAAGATTTGCGGACCTCTTCACCCTCCTTAAAAAACATGTTCACAACCCATCTCAGTTCACGTCCCGCCGCTCCTCCTCGCGCCCACTCTGCCAAATATACCTGGCCCCTCACCAACCTCTCCTGCCAGCGACCTTGTCATTGGGTGACCTGGCTCTGTCACCCACTCACCCATGCATTCCATCCACTGTGCGCCCTTACCACAGAACCTAGACCACCTAGGGATTCCCGCTCCGTCGAACTCCGAAACTCCCCCTAGGACCTGCCTCACATGTCCACCCAGCCCCGCCATCATGATTCCAGCACAGGCCATCAGAAGCATCAACAAACCTGTCACCTCCTGCTACTGGCCTAATCTAACACATGCTAGGGGTCACAACTCTGGTATGGAAATGCTTTATTTGGCCCACAACTCTGGCTGAACTGGCCCCACCCATAGGTATGCAAATAGACCTAGCCCTCCTCACACCTTCCCAACAGCTTGCCTCCTACCAGCCCTCAGCCCACCTGAACCTACCTCTAGGCCACCTGCATACACCATCAGAACCTCTCCCTGGCAACGGGACCCCGCCCTACCAGCACATACCTCTCTTAGTGATATTGACATTCTCCACCGCAGATCATCAGAGTTAACTCTGAGCATCCACAAATCGATTCTGGACCTTAAGCACCTCCTTCACATCACTGAACTCTCCTTCTTTAATCTACGGCTCTCACAGAATGCGACCCACATCCAGGGCCGGTCTTAGAACTCCTGGGGCCCCTGGTGAAAGGGAAGATGTGAGGCCCCTCTAATTTGCATGTATTTCCAGTCGCAGCTGGCATGACCCATGGGTGGAGGATCTCACGGGGGTTCGGGAGGAGGGGAACAGGAAGCAGGCAGCCTCCCTCCCCTCCCCTAAGCCAATCACAATGCTGAAATGGCAAAGTTGTGATTGATCAGGACGCCGACCAGCCAGGTGCCTATGGGGAGGCGATTTTCTCCATGTAGGCTGCATTGCAGCCTACATAGAGAAAGGCCAAAGTGCGCATGACTGGTTTGGTCAAACAGTCAGTGCCCTTAGCAGTTGGCAAGGCACTCTGCTTTCTTGCAGTGCTAGTACTAGAAACATAAAACAGTAGTTTTAGCATTTTGTGTTTCTGCTTTTGCGAGAAAGTAGTGGGGCGACACTCCTCCGCCCTAGTGGAGGTCCCGCCCTTGGTAACATCACAAGAAGTGACATCACAGAAAGTGACATTGCAGGGCTATTGATCGTATTTGGCATCTCCTCGTTAACTGATTGTTTCCTGATGAGTCCATGATACACTTTCCAGTTCTGCCTCATAAAGGGGGGAGATCCTGTTGAGGTAATGAGGGGTGGGATCATTCAAAATATAAAATTACACAAGAGAAAACCTCTCACACCATGGATATAAATGCACATTTCAAAAGGCTCCCTTATCTTTCGGTACCATTATTGTGCTACCTTAGGATGACATTAATACTTTGTAATTTGTTTTAACATAAGTCCTCTCACCAGAATCCCACACTCCCATGCTAAGAGATGTAGGACAATCTTTTTTGTGTGTGTTGTCTTTACTCACCAGAATTATGTTAAGTGCAAAAAAACAACACATATAGTACAAAATTACAAGACACCATTGCAAACAAATAAAGATTGTACATAAACAAAAAAAGAATTAGAACAACCGAGACCACTGCTAAATCATACATTGACTTGAAGGTATGCTACAGATTCACGGGGTTGTCAAATCAACGTTTTTGATTTGGTGTTAGAACTGTAGGAAGTAGAAGTGGCCAGCTTTAGCGCTGGTGGAGCCCTGTGCGACAATGTTGGTGCCCCCAATGACTTGCTCTGCCACGGATTCCCTCACTACCACCCATTAACAGTGCCCCTCAAGTCTCCATAATTACACTCTTTCTCAGATGCATTTAATTTGATTAACAGCACCACGGATACAAGTTTAAAGTGTCAGAGAACTTTAAATCACACATTACACAAAGACAATCAATCATACCTGTGTAAATCACAATAGGTAATGTTGCATAAGACAAAGGACTGGGAGTCACATGACAATCATACTAGTAGGCAGTATAGTTTAATAGTGATTGATCTGGAGAAACACAAACTCTGAATTTAGAACGTAATACCATGGTTGGGGGTTCTCTTTAATAACCAGAATTGATTTCTGTTGAAATTAACCCTTTATGCAACATTATGTTAATCGAAGACTGGGGGAAAAACCATAACGATGTAATGTATACCTTGCAGTTGGCAGGCAGCTCCTGGTTGACAGTTAATAGCTCATTGTTCTATGTTATGATTTTGACTTATAAACTGCAAGTAACAATAGGATCTCTGTGACAAAAGCAGTAACCCACTGGCCTATTTACATTATGTGGACTTAGTGAACCGCATGGTACATGTTCTTTGCAGCAAGCACATTAACCCTTTGCGCTACCTTTCCACAAGTCAAAACTTCCACTTGTCAAACCTCCATCTCTCTCTAAGAAGAACATTAATCACTGGAGTTTCATTGCATTTTTATTGTTGCCAAAATATGCTGGAGGCAGCAAGGGCTTTTAGAAACATAATATACTCGCAAACATGACCCAAAGTCAGCGCTCAGTGCGATCTCACGATTTGCACCGCCCTAGAGCCTCCCTGCTCAAGGGTCCTGTGACCTCAATGACAGAGTCACTGTTGCTTTATGGTGTGCTGCTTCGTAGGCATGCCCAAAATACTTGTGATGAGCTTCAATAGGGGTTGTGGTAGACAGGCCTTCAAGGTTAACCCACACTTGCCACTGCTAGGGTTCACCTGTTGGTGCTAAGACATCAGGCCTTCCAAGGTCTTGCATGGAAATGTGCTCTCTCTCAGTAGAGTGGTCTGGTGGACTGGTCATGAAGGCTGAATCTGGTTCCCCAGTTCCAAATTCGGCAGCGCGGACTATAGTGCCACTTCTTCTCCCCCACTGAACACCATACTACCTCACTGAGAGAAACTCGCACTGCCTTCAACTACAACCCAATTGCGCCCCACTACAAACACATGGAGGCAACTCAATTCAAATTACACACTAGACAAGAGCAATATGCTGCCTAAAAAAAGTGACAACATTCTGGAAAAAGCAAACACTCATAAGGAATGTAAGATTAATTAAGGCATGTGAATTGTAAGCAGGAACAACATGGTTACCTTAACACTTTTGCACTTGTTATTCAGAAATCAATGAGTGTTTTTGCATGAAAAGTTAAGGCCATGACTACAGAGCCAGAACAGACTTGCTTCAATGCACATTGCTTATTTCCTTACAAAACGAAAGCAATATTATTATTATTATTATATTTATTTTTGTAGAGCGCAACAGCTACCCTAAGGTTTCCCGGCGCTAAAGTGAAACTAAAACAAGTAATAAGGAGGGATAGTGAGTTAATGAAAATCGAGTTATTGGTTGAACAACCATGTTTTCAGATTCTTACGGAATTGCAAATAGCATTCATTTGTGCGAAGATGAATTGGAAGGGAGTTCCACAATGTGGGGGCCAGATAGGAGAAGGAGTGACCTCCCTGTCTGACTCGATTTATCCTAGGTACCTGGAACTTATGTTGGGTCGAGGAACGTAGGGTCCTAGGCGGGGTGTATTGCTGGACCAGAGAGCTCAAATAGGCAGGAGCCTTACCAGCCTTGATTCTATGCATAAAGCATAGAGCTTTAAATTTTGCTCGTTGTTCAATACGGAGCCAATGGAGACTCCGGAGACAAGATGGCGTAGGGGATCTTTTTGGTAACATACATATCAGTCTTGCAGCTTCATTTTGTACTGTTTGCAGTTTCTTTGTAACATCTTTGCATGCTCCCAGGTATAATATGTTGCCGTAGTCCAGCCTAGATGTAATTAGGGCTTGGACTACGGTTTTTAGTGTGTTTTGTGGGAGCATCCACCTGATTTTCTTAAGCCACTGGAGTATGGTAAAACACGTGGCGGCCACTCTAACAGCTTGTTGTTTCATGGACAGGTTTTCATCAAAAATTATGCCCAGATTGCGAGCGGATTTAGAAGGGGTGGGTGTGGGTCCCATCTGGGATGGCCAATGTTGTGGGCCCCACAAGGAGGTTTGTTTTCCAAACAGCAATAGTTCAGTTTTTCCTCCGTTGAGTTTTAACTTATTCTCAAAGATCCAGTTGGCAATGTTGTTAAGGCCAGAGTGGAGGGAGGACGGGTTGGAATTTGCATTTGCCGAGAGTGAATAAACAATCTGGGTGTCGTCAGCATAAGAGTAGATCAACAACCCAGATTGTTCGGCTAAGCTGGCAAGGGGACTGACATATAGATTGAATAGTAAGGGGCTGAGTATTGAGCCCTGGGGAACTCCATAAGGTTGGTGGTGGGGTTTGGAGGAGGATGTAGCAGAGAAGACTTGAAAAGTTCTCTCCGAGAGAAAACTTTTAAGCCATGCCAGGGCCGGTCCCGTGATGCCATAGGTCCGCAAGGTGTTGAGGAGGATGGTGTGGGAGACCGTGTCAAACGCGGCACTAAGGTCGAGTAATATAAGTGCCACGGTCTCCCCATCATCAACTTGCCGGCGTATGGTTTCAGAGACCCCGAGTAGGGTAGATTCAGTTGAAAAACCTGCCCTAAAACCGGATTGGGATGTGTGAAGGAGGTGATTGGATTCTGTGAAATGGGTGAGTTGGGAAACAATATGTTTCTCAAGGATTTTGGAAAATAAAGGTAACAGCGAGATTGGGCGGAAGTTGGAAGGGTCGTTTGGATCAGCATTGGCTTTTTTAAGAAGAGGTGAGACCATAGCATGTTTCCATGCTTTAGGGACTTCAGCCTCTCTCAAGGAAGTGTTAAGAAGTTCTAAGATGAGCGTAAGCGAATGAGTGTCGAGTGAACGGAGGATTTGAGGGGGGAAAGGGCCGAGGGGTGAACCTGATTTAATAGTTGTTATAATTTCTTGTAGTGAAAGTAGAGTAAGGGGGACCCAATTTACTAGGTGCTGGGGGTGAGCATCTAGAGAAGAGTGTGGTTCTTCAGATTTGGACAGGCTTACCGTGGGGTTTAAAACTGATGGAGAATTGGTTGGAATTTTGAATTCCTCATAGATTTTATCAATTTTATTCCTAAAGAATTCCGCCAGAGTGTTACACTGTGCAGTGTTCAGGGATGGAGCTTTGGGTTGGCAGGATGACCCAGAAAGGTTTAAAAAGAAGGTTTAAAAAGAACACATTCATGAATACAGAGCAGTGGTATGCATTTTATTTTCGGGTCCGCCCATAAAGCAGGTATTGCAGTACATCCAGAAATGGTGCACTCCCCCACCCGGGGAAAACAATGCTCTTCAGAGAAAGACAAGAAAATAAAAGTAGCGCTTCACTGGCAAACTCTGTGGAGTGGCACTAATGTGTTTTGAATGTGAATAAAATCAATCTGGCCCCTTTTCAACTCACTCTGTCTTGCTTTACTTATTTTTTTACATTTTGAACATTTTATTTCTCTCCATCCCAAGGCTGCACTTTGAAGTGAAAAATGTAAAAAAAAAGATGACCTTTCCAGGAAAAAAAGTTTTTCATTTTTGGATTCATTTCGCAGGGGAACAAATATAGAAAGGGAAAAGAAAGAGGGAGTAATGGCGACAAGCCCCAGGGAAGGGGGCCCCCACACCCTGACCTTGCAGCTTGCTCTAGTGCTTCGAGGCCCAGGGAAAGGGGGCCCCCTCCCCTGGGCCTTCGAAGCAGTAACAAGGCATTTCTTAAAACACTGCCCTGGCACCAGTTGATCTGGCTGCTCCCTCCTCCCCTCACCCACCTCTCCTTACCTGTGTCTGGCTGGTCCTTTAAACAAAGGGGCCTTCTGTCACCTACCAACAAAATGCGGGAATGGCCGGTACTTAACAGAGGTGATGCCCACCCCTGACACTGTGAGCCATAATTGCTGGCCTGGCTGCTGTGCCTTCCCCACTCTGTTTGTCCCTCCCCATCCCTGCACCCCCAGGAATGCCACCACGCGGTTGACTCCAGACACCTCCCACATGTATTGTAATTTTGTAGGGAGGGGGCCCTGTTGGAGCAGGTGGGCAATCTGTGAAAGTGTTTTATTTCACAGTGAATCAGGGGGGGGCCTGCCTTTCACCTGAGCATGAGGCCCTGGGCAGCTGCCCATGCTGCCCATGCCTAGCGCTCCCCTGCCCACATCCCCCTCACGATACCCCGCCTCCACCCTCTATAACTATTCCTGAGACACTTGCGCCCTCATAAGCAACCCTGCCACCTCTCTGAGGAGGAAATCCTTGCTCTCCTTCACACCTACAAACCCACCCACGGCATGCTTAATCCCTCAGAACTCATGGAGGAAGAAGTGGCTGACCTCCTCAGTAGCTACGACTCGGCTCTGACAACCCCATGCCCCTTAAACCTGAAGGGAGAACACCATATCTGCATGGTTGCAACAAACCCTAACAGATCTACTACCCTCCGCATCAGAGGGGTGGTCAATAGCAACCTAGCTAAAGTTCCCACCTCCACTTCTACATTCGACACCCACTCCTACCCCTCCCTAGCCGGTCTCCTAATTAACTGCTGGTCAGCTGTAAAGCATGCATCTGATGTCGCCGACCTCATCCTGAGTCATAAATCCAACTTAGCGGTCCTAACTGAATCTTGGCTCAAGGACTCCTCTTCGCCCTACCTCGACTTCTTAGTCCCGCCCCAATATAACATCGTGAGGATGGACCGGTCCTCAAAGATAAAAGGGGGTGGCAATGCCTGTATATACCGTTCTAACCTACTTGTTACGGAACTGTCAGTGGTCCCCTCTGACTCATGCGAATACCTCACACTCGCCATTTCCAATAACACCTCACAGCTGTGCAAACTTCACATCTTTTACCACCCCCCTGGCAAGAACGATACCTTTATGGACCTTCTCATGGAAATCATCACAGCCAAGGTGTCCCCAAATTCTAACGACATTTTCCTTGGCGATTTTAACTTGCATTGGCACGATCCTAAGGACCCTCAGGTCAATGCCATCAGAGACTTCTTGGCCGACCAAGCCCTTACCCAACCCGGCTCCTTCCCACTCATTCGAAAGGTGCCACCCTAGACTGGATCATTGCTAAGGAATCAGCGGTCAAACTTAACTCCTTTGATCCTTGTGATTGGTCTGATCACCACACCATCACCAGCACCTATAAATCATCAACAACTCAACCTGTGATTCCCAAACAATGGGTTAGGGACACCAAGAACCTTAACCACGAGAAAGTGGCAGCGCGTTGTGAGTCTGACTCCCCCCCACACTGCACATCGGTCTCCAATCTAGCGAACCATTATTCCTCCACCATAACCGACATTCTAGATGACCTGGCACCTCTAAAATTAAAAAGAACCCAGATCAAGTTCCGAAACCTTTGGTTCAACGGATCCCTTAACAATGAGAGGAGATCCCTTTGACAGATAGAACGAATTTGGAAACAACACCCATCTGCAGCACATCTTAAACTCATTCGACAGGCCAGAAATGCCTACAATAAGAACATCTTTAACACTGAAAAAGAATTTTTTAGAACTGAACTGGAGAACATAAAGAATCGACCTCACAAGCTGTTCGACTTGGTCAAACATCAATCCAACAAACTAGCGAAAACCACCAAAGAAACACCTAAACCCCTAATATCAAGCGAGGAATTCTCCACTTTCTTCTATGAAAAAATCTCTGCTCTAGGATAATAACTAATATCTTCATCCCACCACCAAAATCAAAATCAGCCAGCTCCACCTCTTCTCTCCGCATTGTCCTCCCAAACCTCACCAAAAAACTGAACGCACTGGTCCAACTTTAAAGTCTATGACAATCACTCTATCTCGCAAATTCTTTCCTCCTTAAAACTGAACAATCACTTTAATGATACTCTCGCCTCTAACTGCCTAGCTGCCGCCTCTCAGGCTATCATCCCTTACTGGACCGCAATCACCAACGCCTCCCTCCTACAGGGCTCAATCCCTGATTCGCTCAAGACTGGTCAAGTGGTCCCCATCCTAAAAAAGCCCACGCTGGACCCTGCCGCCGCTGAGAACTATAGACCCATATCTAACATCCCACTCCTTGCCAAAGTTCTGGAAAAATGTGTGCAACAGCAACTAAGTCTACATATCAACAACTTTCACCTGCTAGATGACTTCCAATCAGGTTTCAGACCTGGGCACAGCACGGAAACCACCCTCCTCCACATTGTGGATGATACCCTCCAAGCCATAGACCTAGGAAAAACCTGTCTCCTAATCCTCCTAGACGTTTCTTCCGCCTTTGACACGGTGAACCACGAAATTCTTCTAGAACGCCTCAAATTCAGGATGGGATTGGATGGCACCGTCCTTGAATGGTTTAGATCCTTCCTCCGAAACCGCTCACAGAGAGTCCTCATCAATGGTGATCTATCCGCCCCCTCGCCGGTTTCTGTTGGAGTCCCACAAGGATCAACCCTCTCGCCCACCCTCTTTAACGTTTACTTTGAACCGCTCACCAAGGTGCTTCTTGCCGCCAACATCTCCTACCTTATGTACGCCGACGATACACAGGTCTGCATAAAAATCTCTTCCCCTGAGGACATTCTCTCCCTTAACGAGGCCCTGAAGCTGACAGTCCATTGGCACACTGCCAACCAGCTGAAACTCAATGCAAATAAAACCAAAATTCTTCTGATCTCCTCACCCAAACCCAATCCAGACATCCAGAAATGGATCAAGACCATTACAGCACTAAACTGCCCTCCTACCATTGTTGACTGAGCGAAATCCTTTGGAATAACCCTTGACAGCAGCTTGAATATGAAAGGCCATATAAAGTCTATGGCCAAAACGGCTAGATTCCGCTTGAGCTACCTAAGAAACCTAAAACCCTTCCTCGATGCGTCCGACCTTAAAACGACAACCCAGGCCCCAGTCATTTCCAGACTTGAATATGGATGATCTACTCTTGCAGGGCTACCCAAGAACTCTCTGGCCCCATTGAAAGCCTGCCTCAACACCGCCGCCAGACTCCTAACAGGCTCAAAAAAATTTGACCACATCTCTCCCCACCTCAAAGCACTGAACTGGATTCCCCTTGAGGCCAGAATACAATTTAAACTGGCCTGCATTACTCACAATGCCCTGTACTCCAAATCCCCTTCCTTTCTTGCACAAAAACTCGTGATATCCAGAGGAACCAGAAACTCCTGATCTGCCAAAGACCTGATGCTGCAACCAGCACGCTTTCGGAAGAAAAAAAGCTACAATCGGGCCTTCTCTGGGGCCGCACCAAGAATCTGGAACTCTCTCCCACCCTCCATTAGAAGACTTCTGTCCTTGGCACACTTTATAAAGGAGACCAAAAGGTTCTTAATGGGAAAATGCCTCATCTAATGAATACCTTTCAATATTCCCCTCAATGAGCTGAGACTGCGTGTATGTTATACCTTCCTGCTTTAATTGTTTAACTATTTTTATATTGATCCCACACGTAGCTTGGACCTTTGACGGCACGCACCTCATGTATAATGCAGCCCCTTGTATTTTTAATCTACTTGCCTTTTTTTTCCCCACATGTAGCTTGAACTATATACTGTGTGCTCCTCCCTTACAATGTAACCCAAACATTCCCAATGTGATCCCTCCCATCCTCATGCTTTGTATTCCTCCCCCCTTAATCCTGTAAAGCACTCTGATACCCTCACGGGTCTGGTTCACACTCTATAAAGCTATAAAATAAATAAATAAATAAATAAATAAATAAATAAATAAATAATTATTGTATGAAGAATAGCCGAACCAAAGTCCTGCTTACACTTCAGGTGAGACATGGAATGAGCCCCAATGGGCTAAATATAGTTAAAATCAGTAAAAAAACAAGCACAAATCCTATGCAATTAAAATATCACAAACCGAACTTACTTTTAACTATAAAACGAGGGACCTCATTATAGGGGACAGATTATTTCTTACAATACTTATGGGTTTTAGCCTAAGTGTACGGCTAGTTCCTCTTCCAGATTGAGTCCAAAAGAGTGAAGGGAATTATATTCTAATCTTCTTAATTCTTGTACCCTATTACCACCTCTCTCTCTGATTGGGATCCTGTCCAGAACACAAAAAATGTATAGATTAGTGTTCTAGTTATGTTGCAGTTTAAGGTGCCTGCCAATTGGATATTGTTGTCCTCTTTGTTTATTGTCCTAAGATATTCTAGCACTCTTTTTTTAGCATTATTAATGGTACTTCCGATATAATATTTGTTGCATGGACAGCCTAATGCGTTGACAAAATATTCTGAATTGCATGGTAAATGTTTGGTTATCTTATGTGGCTCTTGATCAGTAGATAGCTTGCTCATTTTGCAATTATGACTATGTTTGCCAGCTTTGTATGTACCACAAGTGTAAAAACCTTGTATGGTATTTGTTTTATCATTCAGTCTTTCTAAGCTTTGACTTAAGGTGTCTTTTAAGGACATCGGCCTTCTAAATATAACATGCGGGTTTTCACCTATATGTTCTGCCAGATGAGAATCCGTTTTTAAAACTTCCCAGAACTACTTGATGCTATGTTTAACTTCCCACGCTTGACAATGGAAAGAGGTAATAAACATTACTGGTTGTTTTTCTACCTCATTTCTAGCATTGGGAGTTGAAAGTTCATTCCAATCACATTTACTCACTTTACCACATGCCTGTTTGATCACCTTTCTTGAATATCCTCTTTCTACAAATCTGAGTGTCATAATCTTTTTGAAACCCATCTTCAGAGCTACATTTTCTCTTAGCGCTCAACAATTCCCTGTATGGGATACTTTGAATTACATTTTTAGGGTGACAGCTTTCTGCTTGTAGCAGGCTGTTTCCTGCAGTTTCTTTGTGGAACAAATTGCTTTCCATTTGTTACCTTTGACTTCTAACCTCAAATACCAAAAGTCTATTGTGGTCTTATGCATGTGTCTTGTTAATGTGAGATTCAATTAATTATCATTAAATGCATTAACAAAATCAAATGCCTACTCCTGATCACCTTTCTCAATACAGAAAATGTTGTCAATTTACTGTACCCATAGGACGACGTGGTTACCAAAGTGACAGATGTTACTCCCGGCCTGCTCCTCCCACCAGCTCAGGTACAGCCTGGCAAAACTGGGGGCAAGGCAGGTCCCCATCGTGGTCCACTGGGTTTGTTTGTAAATATGTTTATCAAAAATGAAAAAGTTGTTAGTGAGACATATATACATCATGTCAAGAAACATTTCAGTGTGAAATAAATAAATAGGATAGAGATTTTTTTGTCAAGAAATGTTGGCTAGCCTTAATTCCTAACTCATGGGGGATACACGTAAATAGACTGTTTATGTCTAAACACACTAATGTGTAGTTCTCTTCCCAGGTGATCTCATTGATCAAACTTAAGAAGTCTCCCGTATCTTTGATATACAAAGGGAGCGATATTACGAATGGCTGCAAAAAGAAATCTACGTATCTGGAAGTGTTTTGAGACAAACTCCCTTTTTTGTGGAGACAATGGGTCTTCCCGGAGTATTTTCAGGGTATTTATGTAACTTAGGCAAAAGATACATAGCTGGAAGTTTTGGAAAATTACAGGTTAGTAATGTATATTCTTCCTATTCTATTAAGTTCCCATCCCTCTATTTAATCAGTGTTTCTTGATAAACTTTGTTAACATTCTCATACTTTTGACTGGTTGATAATTCGTATCTATTAATGTCATTCAATTGCTTGTATCCCTCACTCAGATACATTTCTAAAGGAAGAACAACTACATTTGCACCTTTATCGGATTTTTTTTATCACAATGTTGTTATTGCATTTCAATTCTCTTATCGTTTCAAAATGTGCTTTTTTCAGATTACTTCTGAATTTTTTTTTCTTATCGATTTTCTTAAATTCTTTAATTACTCCTCTTTCAAATGTATCAATAGCATCATAAAATCCACTAGTGCGGCTTGAATCCATATCTTGTTCATCATTAATCAATCAAAAAAGTGTACTCAATTAGGTTGTCATTTCCTTAGGTTGTCGTTTCCTTCTAATTCATTCATGGTATGTAATAAATCAATATCACTTATTTCTAAAGAAGACGTTTTTTTCAGTAGTATTGGTGTTATTTGATGGAAGTTTAGTAGCATTTCATTTTTTTATTTTAATATTCTCGTTAAATGAAACAAATCAATCCGACTTTAGGTTTAGTTAAAAAGTGAGGTGGGGCAAAATGATAAACCTAAGGATAAAACTTCAAATTATGGGGTTGTGAGAATAATATTAGAAAGATTTACCATAGTTCTTTTGTCCATCGTTTTGTCAATTTCTGCCCTCTTGTTTACATTACCACAAGGCTTTCTGTGTTGGCTTGCTTCTTTGCATTTCCTTTGTTGCCTCCTTTGCCTCCACCTCCACGACCTTTGTATCCCTGTGCGCCCCTGTTTTTTAGTGTTGATAGCCTTCCCTGAGCCATGAGGTTGAACTCTTTTAACATTTTGGATTTTACTCCTGTTGCATCGGATTGTACTTATGCATCACTTTCACTGTTATGGCTTTCCGCTAGATCTACTTGGAGAATATCCGTCGCTGTTGGCTATTTGGCATGTTCTGTTGTAACATTACTTGAGATGGTTGCTCAATACATGATTTTTCTTGCGTCGTGTTTCTCAAGTGGTTGAATTTCTCACCAAATGTCAGAATGTGGCCATTTTCATACTCGACCTGCTCTCTATGAAATTTACATTGCTTCTTGGCTTTTATTTCATCTTTGATTTTCTCTAATCTGATTTCAAGTTTATTCATTTCATTTTCACATTCCTCCTTGTTGCATTTTTCTTTAAGCGTATTGGTGCATTTATTTCCAAAGATAACTTATCACAGACTTTCTTGGAATACTTGATCAATAATTTTAACATTATTGTGGAACAATTGTGATTGTTGGCTGCCCATTCCTCTAACATTTCGGGATCCGTATTATTAAAATACTTAGTCACCTAGGAACTCTACTACAATAGATATACTTTTGGAATGTGGTGGCTTTCCACCATTTCGACTGTCCTTTTTTAAAGACTTCTATAGGCTGTCCCAAAGTTATTTTTCATTATATATATGTAGCTGCCGGCGCGGGGTTGCACCGTGAATTTTATTTACCAAAGTGTCTCCCCATGAGACTCCGAGGAGACAATTGGTGGCACACTCAGGCTGATGAAATCTTCCTTTATTCATCCAGAAGCATCAGATCACAATTGCCGCCTTACGCGTTTCGACTCTCCGTCTTGATCACAGGCAAGGCAAATAACGGCTGCTGCATTTCACACAGGCAACGTATTTATATAATTTTCCAGATTACGTCATTACACAATGCCTCCTGGTACCAGTAGTCTGAAAATTACAATAATCCCTATCATCAGCCGCGGCCCGTGGAGGGAGTTCATTACATAAACGAATTTCGTTGTGCGCCCTGTATAGCAAAATGCAATGAAGGGCGTGCTACGAAATTCATTTTATTAATTTAATTGTTTACTTACCTGCAATCATCCCTATTCAGGTATTCACCACCCCCCACCCTGCCCCTCCCCCGCCCCGCCTGTCTGCCCCACGGAACTCCCTCCACGGGCCGCGGCTGCCTACCATTGGGTGTTTTTTGCGTGATATATGCACTGGAAAAAAGCAATCCTGGAAATCAGCTTGTCCTGACTTAGGGCCAAAATTTGATGTTCCAGCCAGGCCCTCAAAACGTGACTATACAGGGTGACATGGACCACCCGTATTTGATTCCACGGGCGGCCCGCCATCTTTTTGCGAGGTTGTACACCTCTGCCGGCTTTGGGTTGCACCAAGAATTTTATTTACCAAAGTGTCTCCCCACGAGACCCTGAGGAGACAATGGGTGGTACACTCAGGCTGATGAAATCTTCCTTTAATAATCCGGAAGCATCAGATCTCAATTGCCACCTTACACGTTTCGACTCTCCGTCTTGATCACAGGCAGGGCAAATAATGGCTGCTGCTTTTCACACAGGTAACATATTTATATAATGTTCCAGATTACGTCATTACACAATGCCTCCTGGTAGCAGTAGTACAAAAATTACAATCATCTCCACCATTGGGTGTTCTTTGCATGATATATGCACTGGAAAAAAGCAATCCTGGAAATAAGCTTATCCTGACTTAGGGCCAAAATTTGATGTCCCAGCCAGGCCCTCAAAACATGACAATACACTGTGACACGGACCACCCGTATTTGATTCCGGGGGCGACCTGCCATCTTTTTGCGTGGTGGTACACGCCTCTGCCGGCGCTGGTTTGCACTGTGAATTTTATTTGCCAAAGTGTCTCCCCACGAGACCCCGAGGAGACAATGGGCGGTACACTCAGGCTGATGAAATCTTCCTTTATTAATCCAGAAGCATCAGATCACAATTGCCGCCTTACGCGTTTCGACTCTCCGTCTTGATCACAGGCAAGGCAAATAATGGCTGCTGCATTTCACACAGGTAACCTATTTATATAGTGTTCCAGAATACGTCATTACACAATGCCACCTGGTAGCAGTAGTCCGAAAATCAAAATCACAATCATCCCTACCATTGGGTGTTCTTTGCGTGATATATGCACTGGAAAAAAGCAATCCTGGAAAATGGACTTATGTTTGAAATAGATGTTCGCATTAATGACTCTGAGGTTCTAACAATACAGAATTATTTTGCAAACCTCTGTCATTTTTGTGCTGCTCTAATTCTTTGTACCCTTTACATCACATATATTTGTTTTTTGAAGACTTCACATCTGTTTCATTAGTATCTTTTTCAGATATTTTTAGGAAATAATTAACAATTGAATTGTAGATTGTTTAACTGTAGGTTACCGTATGAATTGCTTAACTAATGGGCCGATTAGGATGGTGGACGGAAAGCGTCGGGCCGATAAAAGGGGGATCCCTCGACTTTGCACTAGATCGTATTGAGTGTCTGTGTCCCTCCTGAGGCGGAAGCCGGGAGGTTTTGTAGCTCTGTGTGACTGCACTTTTAATCTCATTTGTAACAAGCGAAATACGGCTTGAAATCTGTGCTTTTAAATGTACTCGCAAGGCTGCTGTAACTGCTTGACTTAATAAGCTTTTACCTTCCCTTTTCTTTCCACTGCCCTAGGGCCACTCCCAGCCGAGTATTGACGCTGTGGCGTTGCTCTCGGGCACAGAACAACGGCGGCCATCTTGAGTCGGTTGTAATTATTTGCGCTCTAGCTGCTGATAAAAGGGGCCTCCCTCGACTTTGCACTCGATCGTATTGAGTGTCTATGTCCCTCCTGAGGCGGAAGCCGGGTGGTTTTGTATAGGCATGAGCGGATTTTGTGGATTGGCAATCCGCAAATTTGCGGATTTGCGAATTTGCGGATTGCGAAAATCCGCAAATCCGCGAATCCGCGCGTATTTTTTTTTTTATGTTCACACGGGTTTCTGCAAGTTCGCGAGGGTTTTGTACAATTTCGCAAATTGCGAAATTGTACAAAAAGCGTGCGAACTTGCAGAAACCCATGCGAACACAATGTGCCCAGTAGGGTATGTGTCTATTGTGTGAATAAAAGGTCAGAGAAAGATCAGTTCAGCAGATGAAGAGAAAGAAGCTCCTGGTCACAGGAACAGCACGGGTATTGCGCTCGTGAAAGTCAAGGATGCAAAGCCTATCCAGCATCACAGCTGATTTTCCACGGTAGATTTGGGAAGAAGGCACACCTGTCCAGCCTCGACGACGCTCACGATTGTTTTTGGGCTAATGAATGAGTCACTGAATTTGAGCATCAACTAGTTCGAGCGACCATGTGTGTGTTACTATGCAATCGCCCCGAAGGGCGCAGGGGTCCCTTGAGTGAGCTGCAGACCTGTGCCCAGCCATGCAACTATTTTACAATGGCGCCAGCAAGCTGCCAGCGCCGTTGTAAAATAGTTACAAAGTTAGCTTGCACAGGAAGCACTTAGATAAAATAAAGCAGCACCTGCTTCGTTTTATCTAGTGGTTCCTGTGCAAGCTAAATTTGTAATTATTTTACAACGGCGCTGGCAGCTTGCTGGCGCCATTTTAAAATAGTTGCATGAGTGGGGGTTCAACTTTTGAACCCGTTACGTTCGCGGATTTTTTTGCAGATTTTGCGGGAAATCCGCTAAATTCGCAGATTGCGGATTTCCCAAAAATCCGCAAAATCCGCGAGCGTAATGGATTTCCCGCTCACACTTAGTTTTGTAGCTCTGTGTGACTGCACTTTTAATCTCATTTATAACAAGCGAAATACGGCTTGAAATCTGTGTTTTTAAATTTACTCGCAAGGCTGCTGTAACTGCTTGACTTAATAAGCTTTTACCTTCCCTTTTCTTTGCGCCGCCCTAGGGCCACTCCCAGCCGAGTATTGATGCTGTGGAGTTGGTCCCGGGCACAGAACAACGGCGGCCATCTTGAGTCGGTTGTAATTATTCGCGCTCTAGCTGCTGATAAAAAGGACGGACATGTCTCCGCGCAGCGGACGCGATCAGCGGCCATGCCGGATCTGCGCCGGAGTCGTGCCAGAGTCCTGCCCGTCTGCGCCCGTCCGCGGTCGGACGGGTCCAGGGGCTAGGCATGCTGCCACTTTTCTTACCTACTCTCCCTCCGCCCTCATAAATCTACAATCCGCACATTGCGTTTTATCTTCGGCAAGCCTAGATCATGTTTCCTCACTCGGCATTGCACGCAAAGTATCTCCCCCCCGCTCTAGCTACAAATCCTCAGCCTGCCCCAGTACCAGCGAAACGCGCATTCGTGTATTATACCTAAACGCACGTTCATTTGTAAAACACCAGGCTGATCTCTTTCTTCTCACCGATGAAAGCCCTGATATCCTTTTAATTACTGAGACCGGGCTGACTGATGATCCTCTCCCTGACATCCTGGCAGCATTGCCCCCCGACTACTACATGCTCAATATGAACCGACCCTCTGGTCGCGCTGGTGGTGGGGTGGCAGCTGTCATACGAAAGGAGTTCAAACTCATCTCCACATCTTCTCTCACCCTCGCTGATGTGGACAACCTCATCATCAGCCTGGAAACTACGGAGGGAGCTCTTACCCTTATGGTTCTCTATCGTCCCCCCCCACTCTATGCCTCTGTTTCCCGTCGCTCTCAGCGAACAGCTAGACAACCTGATTACTTCATCTGCCCGAGTCGCTATCCTTGGCGACTTCAACTATTGGTACAATGATAGTGACGCTGCCCCCATGAGGCCGAACTGTTTGAAGTTCTTTCTAACCTCAACATGACCCAACTTGTCACCTCTCCCACCCATATCAGAGGCCATATTCTAGATCATATTTGGACCCACAACCTCACACTCTACTGTCCTGTGCTCACTCCTTGCATCTGGTCGGACCATCATATGTTCGACACTGTGATCACAGTCAGGGGTTGTGTAAAGGTTCCTCCTCTGGCAGGTGGGGTCGCTCGTAAATGGAGCGCCCTCGATTCTCAAGGTTTTCTTTCCTTCCTGGCTGAGTTTCGCCCCCGCGGCGCAGTATCGCGACTGTCCATACTCTGGAGGATGATTTCTCCAGCTGGATTACCAAAGCCAGCGACCATTTTGCCCCCCTCTCCAGATTCCCTCGCTCCCAGCAAGTCACACAGGTGGTTTAATACCACCCTGAAAACTCAGCAACTTGAACTGCGCCTGACGGAACGCAGTTGGAGACGTAACTACTCGCCAACTGATAAAGAGGCATACTTCGCTGCACGGAGAAAATATAAAAGTGCAATTATAGCAGCAAAATTCTCACATATTTCTGAAAGGACCCTCATTGCCCCTAATAAGTCTAAGAAGATCTCCCGAATCATGAGTGAGCTTACGTCTGACGCCAGTGAGGAAATATAAATTCTATGGTCAAGAAATGTTCCCTGACGTGTACCCCACCGTCTCCATGTACAAGCTTAAAGTGCATGTAACTTCCCTCCTGTGCCAGCTATGAAGACGCAAATACATTTGCGTCCAACGTTAACATGTCCTCTTTCAGATCCACCCTGAACGGGTTGAATATTCCGTTCCTAAGTATGCCATGCCAACGTCTTTTTGTGGTGTACTTTACTCGTTTTTCAGCTCTGGCGAAGTAGGCCCTGAATTCTGCCATCGAGCCTTTTCCTGCCTTCTGACTCTGAACGCCTCAGCCTGTTCTGCCTCTGTACCCGTGACCTCTGCCTTACTCCCTGTGCGGCTAACGGCGCTTAGCTCAGCCTGCTGCCTGCCAAGACTGTATTCAACCTTCGAATTATCTGCTCCGCTCCTCAAACATACATTCCTGCCTACTAGTTCAAGTAAACATCCTTCCAGCTGCAGAGCAAAGGGCCCGGCCTCACTGTCTTCGTGCAAGTAATTCATAGCCTCTGTTACCATGGTAGGCCCATGCCCCCTCGCATCTCATGCAGACACGTAGACGCCTATGCATGCACTCACAGTCAGTATAGAATAGCCTCTGCCCAAGAGACCTTTCCCTCTAGATAATATGGTTCCCAAACATCAGATATCAGATATGATATAGGTACGAGTTGATCTGACATGCCAGACTTCTGTCTCTTTCCGCTAGTGTAAATGTCAAGTCCCCTGCACCCTCCAGCTCCACGTCAATCACACGTCATGCAGCTGCGCGCGCATCCAGACCTCAGAATTCTGCTGACATTGCAAGATTCTGCCAAGTACCCACCTACTTGTGACGCTTACATGTGACGTTTCTTGCACACACCTCTATGTTCACGCCCAGTTCACGCCTTCTGATTACGTATTACTAACACGTGTATACTGTTATCTTGTTTCTCTCAGCTGTTACGCCTACTGTATTGGTATTCACTATATGGTTTAAGTATAAAAGTTATGTCTTGTCAATAAAGTATGCTCTATCCCTTCCTGCACCCCAGTGGTGTCAGGAATCCGATATCCGGTTCTAGAACCATTCCTTTTTAAGGAATAAAACCCCTAAGAACTCTAACACCACGGACTCTGCGTCTTTCTTTCCGATTGAGTTATTTCTGTTTAAGTACTTACCTGCATAGAAATTAGGACGGTAAATCAAATATTTACCACATTATTATGGCGCCCGAATAGGGACCCCTCTCCCACCTTACGCGCCGGTTGGTGCGTTGCAACCTTTGCCCCCTGCCATAAGTCAAGACGGACACTTACGCGTACCCGCAGGATTTCCTGTATCTCCCTCTGGCCCACGGAGGTGACGGAGACTGCGATTAGCACCCAGACGAGGCGGTAAGGAGTGCGGAGGATCCCGACCAGAGCTTAGCCGAAAGAAGCAAGGTCCGAGGTGTCAAGAGGCCCACCAGTTTCCGAAGTATCCACGTGTCGAGTCGAGTCGAGCCGAGTCCAGTCCGGTCCAGTCCAGTCGAGTTTTCCGAGGCCTTCTGTTCCGTGCTTCCCGGTGAGTACCATTGCTGGGACGTATCTAGACGGGTGCATTTTTATGTATCCGGTAAAGACGTGTTTGGGTACACAAACGCGGTCTGCACTGTTTTAGACAGTGTATCTGTACTGTTTAGCAGTATATCAAGCATACAAGTTCTTGCACTGTCCTCGACAGTGTATCTGTGCTGTTTAGCAGTACATCTAGTATCAAGGTAGTCATATATGTTCAAAATGTTCTCATGTGATTAATGTTGTGGTATGAGTGACTGTTTGATGTACATTATTGTGTTTTTGTGTAACTAGCTGTGTTCAAAGTAAGTAACCAGTATCGAGTATCCAGTACTAAGTAACAAGATGCCGTTCTTCAATAAATTAAGACAGATAGGAACTAGGAAAGGGATGCTCGAGGAGGAAATTCCTATCCCCCCTAGGGACACTCCTGGAAATTTTATGTACCATAAGCATGGCTTAGATGCCATATTGTATCTAGATTTATGGGCTGATTATACTAAGCACCTAGACGAGAGACACAGATGGCCCGTTACAGGAACATGGGATGCCGAGTGCATCGTGAAGGTAGAAGAAGCGCTATGGAAAAAGAAAGCCAGACAATCTCAGAAAGACGCCATAGAATTTTGGTGTAAGGAATCACATAAACGTGCTGAAAGAGCACTCCGCAGAGAAGACAGACATAGAGAAGAGTCGGATAGAGTCCGAGAAAACGAATTAGTTAATGAAGGGATCCGAGTAAAAGCAGAACAAGTAGACCGCATGCGAAATAATCTTGTAAATGGCATGTACTTAGTGGCCGAGGGTTCGCCTGAAGCCACTTCAGAAATACCGAAAAATCTGCCGCCACCATTGGTTCCGACTAAAGTAAATCATAGGACCACCAAAGACATATTCCTTGCTTCCTATCTAGACGATGTAGCACCCGCTTACACCAATCCACGTGCCCGCGTCCCGCCTACTGACGGTGACGGGGACGGAGGTGGCAACACGCCTCCAGACCATATTCCGCCATTGCCGCAACAAGGTTCCCCCGTTCGACAGCCTGCTCCGCTTGTTCCTCCACCTCCACCACTTCCCGCACCTAAGATTAATATAACGAATCCGATTGTGCCTGATCCCAGTAAGAGACAAGTTCAGGTACACATACAGACTCCACAGAGAAATAATGCTCAAGCCTCTGGCTCAGGAGGTGCGACAGGGGGTCTCCAGACCCCGCCAACAACACACAGATTACAACTTAGGGACCTGCTGAAGCAACATACACCCCAATCACCCTGTCTCGACATACTCAAAGAACCCCTTCCAATTTGCAGATATGATCCAGTACCCGGTAAAGAGGATAGAATGTTGATAGCATCACTACGCTTGCGACAAGCTACAGATTACCTAGTGTTATTCCCAGGGATGACTGATCACCTAGATAGTATATACCATTTTGTCCAGACTGGGGAAAATCCCGAAAGTATTAAGGAGGCCCTGGCACACCAGAAAGTTGACACTCAAGCATATGTATTACGTTTTTTCATAAATTGCTTAATAAGAGACCGAGACAGGCCTGGGGTAGACCAGGGAGAGATGGAAGCACTAAACAAGTGGGGTCAAAATATAGCCGATGGAAAGCATGATAAAATGAATTGTATATCGAGCATGTACAAGAAAATCAGAAAGGCAGTAATAGAAATACACGAAAAAGAAAAAGAAAGTGACAGGAATGACTCCTCCGAGGAGGAAGGACCTGAAGAACCAGAAACGACTACAGACAGGATAGCGTATGTAGGTAAGGGAAGTTACCTTAGGAAAGGCATTCGTCCGGAGAGCAAGAGAGTTTTTCTCTCTGGCATATCAAAACCAAGTTCTCCTGAACATCTGTTTCAAGCTACCGATAAAATGCTTCAAGAACAAATGGGGTACCATGTACTCAATTCTATGGATGAACAAGAACTAGCCCGGTCAGCAGTACTATGGGCTGACAATACTAACACGTACAACGATGATACAGTAGCACAGACATTTCTGAACCTTTCCCCAGACGAGCAGAAATTAGCTGGTATATACATGATTCAGCATCTCGTCACGTTATACAGACAACAACGTTCTGATCCAGGTCCCTTACCTGATACATTAGAAGCACTACTTATGAATAGATGGAGAGGCCTAAGTACCAGATTAATTCAAATAATTCTAGAACAACGACGGAAATATAACGCTTTCTTAGGCCCACAATATGTTCCAGCTCAGCCACCAGAAAGAAAAATGTGTCACTTTGAGCATTTCGACAGACAGAATCCCTTACGAGAAGTACACCCAGTTATGGGTGCTAATAACACCTTGGAACGTGTGTTTGTGTACACACCTTTAACAAAGTTAGAATTGTTAGAAATGAAGAAACTAGTACCCTGTCATGATAAAGACCCCGCAGGTTTTCACAGAGAACTTAAAGACATGTTACTCATGGGAGATTACACGTATACGGATATTATGAAATTGTTAAAAGTACTGCTGCCCACCGGCATCTACGAGAAACTGAAGGAAAAAGAATGGGAGGTGGGAGACAAAAAGATTATATGGGCTGAAATAGAAGACGAGGAAAAAGGTCGTACCCCAGGTGTAGGCCTTGGGGAAAAAGCAAAAGCATTACCAGCTTTAATAGTACAGGTCTTGCCAAGATTATTGACAACTAAAAAGGAAGACTGGGACGCAATCTCAGCCTGTAAACAGAAACACGATGAAGATACCAGTGACTTCTATTCGAGATTCGAGAACTGTTTAATTATTAATAGTGGCCTAAAACCAGGTAGCGAGTCGTACCCACATCTTTTTGTAACAAAGTTAGTCGAGAATTCCCTGACAGCAGTTAAGAACCGTGTATATAAAGTTGAAAGTACATGGCAAGCAAATACGCCATCCCAGATGTTACAAATGTTACAATACCACCAGAATAGAATTAGAGAAGAACAGGATCACGAACAGAAACGTATGAAAGACACGAAAATGAAAATGTTAGTGGCCCAGTCGGTTCCAGCCGACGGCCAGAGAAAGGGTACGACCCAGACAGGTAATTCAGCAGCTCCCGTTAAAGGGACATGCAACTATTGCAAGCAGCCAGGTCACTACGTACATGAATGTCCAGTCCTGAAACACAATATAGCAACAGGTAAAACTAAGGAAAGACCGCACCCGCCTAGACAAGACCAGGTCCAGCAACAGACTTCACAGAATTCACAACCTATGCATGCTCCACCACATACAGCACAGACCGCAGCGGTATCACAGCCACAGCCACAGCCCATTGCCGCGACACAGCAAGTTTCACGACAGATGAACCAGTATGCCCAATCTGATTATCCCGATTATCAGCGATACACATGAAACAGCCTAGAGAGGGAGGTTGGCTTGCCTCTTATTGAGATTCCTGTAGATCAAGAAGGTCCTTATGTACACAGTCAAGTATTGGGAAAAGACAGAAAGTTTTTAATAGACACAGGGGCAAGCCGCACAACAATCAGCCATAATGAAGTCCCAGGGGCACCCCTCTCAGGCTCACAGAATGTTTCCCTTGGTTTTTCAGGACAGCCTATTGTCAATGAGGTATCGAAACCAGTCCCCCTAGCTGTGGGTCCATTATCACGCGTTACAGACTTGTTACTCACGAAATCATGTCCAGAAAACTTGTTAGGTATCAAAACATTGAAGGCTCTAGGAGCTGTAATATGTTGTTCTCCGGAAGGAGTTAGACTTTTTCTGCGTGACTTTAAGGGTCACTATGTATTACGAGAGTTTGATGTCAGATTGAAAAATGTACCGAAGCACCTGTGGGCACAAGGCCCCACTGATGTAGGTTGCATGCACATTACACCATACCGTGTTACACTCAGACCAGGAGTTGTTTTACCACGAATCAGACAATACAAGTTACCACCCGATGCTGTAGTGGCTTTGCTGGAAATCATTGAAGAGCTCATTGCACAAGGAGTGGTCGTAGAAACCGACTCCAATATCTGTAATTCCCCTATCATTCCGATTCTTAAACGTACTGATCCCAATGCACCGCCAGTATATCGGCTGGTGATTGATTTACGAGAACTGAATAAATGCATTGTTCCACAGTATCCTGTGGTTCCCGACATCTCATCCCTATTGACTGCTATTGATTCAGAAGCAACGTTCTTTACTGTAATTGATCTCAAGAACGCCTTCTTCAGTGTACCCATTGATCCAGAGAGCCAATACCTCTTCGGATTCAGTTTAAATGGACGAAGTTTCAAATTTTCACGCGCACCTCAAGGATTCACAGAAAGCCCCAGCATCTATAGTCAAGCACTGAAAAGACAACTTGATTGTATCCAAATGCCAGTCAACACCGCCTTGCTACAATACGTCAATGATCTGCTGATCACCGCACGAAGTGAACCCGAATGTGAACAAGCATCACTGACAGTTTTACATTTTCTGGCCGACAAGGGACACAAGGTGTCTCCTTCGAAGCTACAATTCTGTGTTCAGCAAGTTGTGTACTTGGGTCACTTGCTGTCCAAAGTGGGGAGACAGCTCACACCTGACCGTATCCAGTTAATTATAAATATGCCACAACCCCAGACACAAAAGGAAGTACGGGCCTTTATAGGCCTCACCTCGTACTGCAGACAATGGATTCCTCAATATGCATTTCTAGCTAAACCACTCATTCAGTTGACAACACAGGAGGCAGCGACTTCGACTGCCCTTCCTTGGACTCAGGAACATACACAGGCCTTTGAGGAATTAAAGAAAGCTTTATGTCAAGCACCAGTTTTAGCGACACCATGTTACAGCAAACCGTTTACACTTTTTGTTACAGAACGTGATGGTACAGCGTTGTCTGTCCTCACTCAAGATCAAGCAGGCTCACATAAGCCTTGTGCTTATTTTTCAAGTACATTGGATTCAGTAGCCCAGGCGCTCCCTGCGTGCTTAAAGTCAGTTGCAGCGACAGCCTTAGCAATCAGACAGAGCGATTCAATCGTATTAGGACATCCATTAACAGTACAAGTTCCACATTCTGTAGAGGTTCTTTTAAACCGAACCCAGACTCAACACTTGACTATAGCATGACTGACAGGTTATGAATTGACGCTATTCCAGCCACACATAGAAATCAGACGCTGTAACATTCTGAACCCTGCAACATTGTTACCTTCGATTATGACAAATTCAGCCCCGCATGATTGTATAGAGATCATTAATGCAGTAACAAAGCCCCGACGAGACTTAACAGATGTTCCACTGACAAATCCAGACCTGACACTTTACGTGGATGGTTCATGTATGAGAACGAACACAGGAGAATTAGTGGCCGCGTATGCAGTGACCACTGAAACTGAAGTCAAAGAAACATATCGTATTGATACACTGTCTGCTCAAGCAGCCGAGCTCATCGCTCTGACCCGAGCCTGTATACTAGCCAAGAACAGAAATGTTAACATATACACAGATTCACGTTATGCTTTCGGAGTCGTACACGACTTCGGAGTGTTATGGCAAGAACGAGGTTTCTTGACCTCTCACGGTGCCAAGATCCAACACGGTCCCCTCATTCAAGCACTGTTAGAAGCAATACATCTGCCTTCAGGCATATCCATCATGAAGTGTAAAGCACATACTAAAGTTACAGATTCCATTTCCCAGGGTAATGACCTGGCAGACCAAACAGCAAAACATACAGCATTGACTCACACCCAGACAACTGATGTGACAAAAACAATAGTGCCGACGCAGTGTATGACAGTTAGGGATCCCACACTAGATGTAATCGATATTCAGACACATGCTACTCCAGATGAAATCAAGAAATGGACTGAACTAGGAGGGATCCAGACAGATCAGGGATGGATGACTAAGGGAAAATCTACATGGTTTCTCCCCGACTCTATGGTTCAAGTCGTTATAAATACAGCACATAGTCCAGCACACCTAGGAGAAAAAGCTATGTTAGACAGTTTACAGAACCTATGGTACAACAAACATTTACGAGCAGCCGCAAAACAGAAAGTGCGTACTTGCATGATCTGTTGTCAGTTCAATCCAGGTAAAAGCGTCCCCGTAGCGCCAGGTGGATTTCATCCTCCCGATCACCCTTTTGAAGTCCTCCAGATGGATTATATCCAGATGGACCGTTGTCGAGGATTCAAGTATGTCCTCGTAGTTGTTTGTGCACTTTCTCGTTGGACCGAAGCATATCCAGTCCCAGATTACACTGCCCCGACCACTGCCAGGCAGCTGGTTCGAGAATTCTTCCCACGGTACCGCTTGCCTCGTATCGTGTACTCAGATAACGGACAGCCATTCTCGTCCGAGCTCATGAAGCAGGTTTCACTTCTGCTGGGATATCAGTGGAAATTCCATTGTGTCCGACATCCCGAGGCAGCTGGCCTTGTAGAAAGGCCAGCTGACCAAACCAAAACCCACCAACCACCCCCAACCAACTCTGCTAAGAAACTGGAACAAAATCACCACGGACCAGATCTCCGCTTCGCTCCTTCTAAACTCCCCAGCCCACTCTTCTAACGCAAACGAAGCCGCCGCCAACTTCACCCTATGGTTATCCAACACCGCCGACACCTTAGCACCACTGAAAAAACGTCAAAGCAAACCTGGCAACAAGAAGACCTCATGGTTCAACGATGATCTCAAGAAATCCAAGAAACTATGCCGCTCCCTTGAAAAGGCCTGGAAAAAAGACCCATCCACCAGCAACAAGGACGCCTTCAAAAGCGCCACCCGCACTCACCACCAACTGATCCGAAAAGCCAAGAAAACAGCATTCAAGGATCGACTTGACAACAACGCCCACAACAGCAAGGAACTTTTCAACATCGTCAAGGAATTTTCCAACCCCTCGGCCAACTCCAACGACATCACCCCCTCTCAAACCCTCTGCGACTCCCTAGCCTCTTTTTTCCACAACAAGATTGCTGACATCCACAACAGCTTTGACAACCAACCCGGAAGCCATCCCACCCTACCATCTGCTGACCATCTTCCCCCCGTAAACACCCTTAACGCCTGGAACCCAATCTCCACTGAGGACACCACTCGCCTGATGAATTCCATCCACTCTGGATCCCCCACAGACCCTTGCCCTCACCACATCTTCAACAAAGCAGACTCCGTCATAGCACCGCACCTCCGAGACGTCATCAACTGCTCCTTCTACTCCGCCACTTTCCCAGAAGTCTGGAAACACGCGGAACTCACCGCCCTTCTGAAAAAACCAACAGCAGACCCCACCGAACTCAAAAACTACCGCCCCATCTCGCTTCTTCCATTCCCGGCCAAAGTCATCGAGAAAGCCGTCAACAACCAGCTCGCCGCCTTCCTCGAAGCCAACAAATCCCTCGACCCCTCACAATCTGGCTTCCGAGCCAAACACAGCACCGAGACCGCCCTCATCGCAGCAACAGACGACATTCGAACTCTACTGGACAATGGTGACACAGTCGCCCTCATCCTCCTCGACCTCTCTGCAGCATTCGACACAGTCTGCCACAGCACCCTTCTACAACGCCTCAGAAACATCGGAATCCAAGGAAAAGCACTCGATTGGATCACCTCGTTCCTCACCGGAAGAACCCAGAGAGTCCGCCTCCCACCATTCAAGTCCGAGGCATCTGAAGTCATCTGCGGCGTACCTCAAGGATCCTCACTCAGTCCCACCCTCTTCAACGTATACATGAGCCCCCTCGCGGCCATCGCCCGCCAACACAACCTCAACATCATCTCTTACGCGGATGACACTCAACTGATCCTCTCTCTCACCAAGGACCCCAGCACCGCCAAAACTAACTTACACGAAGGAATGAAAGAAGTCGCCGAATGGATGAAACAAAGCCGTCTGAAACTGAACTCAGACAAAACAGAAGTCCTCATCTTAGGTACATCCCCCTCTGCATGGGACGACTCCTGGTGGCCGGAAGCCCTCGGAAAAGCACCCATCCCGACAGACCACGCACGGAACCTTGGTGTCATCCTGGATTCTTCACTCTCAATGAACAGACAAGTCAACGCCGTATCCTCTTCCTGCTTTAACATTCTTCGCATGCTCAGAAAAACATTTCGCTGGATCCCCTCCGAAACAAGGAAAACAGTCACCCACGCTCTAGTAACGAGCCGACTGGACTACGGAAACACCCTCTACGCAGGTACCACCGCTAAACTCCAGAAGAAACTACAACGAATACAAAACGCCTCAGCCAGGCTCATATTAGACATCCCACGCAACGAACACATCTCCGGTCACCTTAAAGACCTCCACTGGCTACCCGTCAATAAGAGGATCACTTTCCGACTGCTTACCCACGCACACAAATCACTCTACGACATAGGACCAGATTGCCTCAACTCTCGACTGTCCTTCTACACCCCCTCCCGCCAACTCCGCTCTTCCAGCCAAGCCTTCGCCACTGTACCTCGCATCAACAAGACCACCATGGGAGGCAGATCCTTTTCATACCTGGCTGCTAAACATGGAACTCACTCCCCGCTTACCTTCGCCTCACTCAGAACCACCTGGCGTTCAGAAAGCTGCTTAAAACGTGGATATTTGATAAATAATCCTCCTCCCCTTCCTAAGCGCCTTGAAACCCTCTGGGTATGTAGTGCGCTATACAAATTTTATGACTTGACTTGACTTGACTAACCAGACACTGAAAACACGCCTAGCCAAAATCTGTAAAGAGAAAGGGGTCGACTGGATAGTCGCCCTGCCAGTTGCACTGTTCTATATGAGAATGGTCCCCCATTCGAGATCAGGACTATCGCCGTATGAGGTGGTTTTTGGGCGACCACCCAATATGTGGGGGACGCCCATGCCTAAGAAAATAACCGATGTTGATTGTAATATGCTGACAGATTACCTTGCCTCCTTGATGTCTGCACTCCAATCATGTCGTTCACAGGTTGCGGCAGCCTTTCCCGACAACACTGATATAAAGCCACACGACGTCCGTCCCGGGGATACTGTGCTGATTCGCAACTTCGACAGGAAAAGCCCGCTGGAGCCCCGCTGGAAGGAGCCGAAGATCGTCCTTCTGACCACGAGGACGGCAGTTAAAGTTGAAGGCCGAAAAGGGTGGATCCACACGAGTCATATTAAAAAATGTAATGAACTGTTGCCAGAGACTGACTCGTCCACCCCCTCAAAGGACTGCCTCGATATTAGTGACTTTAAAGTTCCCAAGAGAGAGAAAACTCCCCAAGAGGAGTACAAAAGGAAACTACGGTCTAGCAAGTCAGACAGTTTAATTGTTTAAGTCCTCCCCTAGGTGAATCGGTTAAATAGTTTCTGACATGTATCCCCTAGACCGAGATAGAGAGAGAGAGAGAGAATTCAAGAAACATGCATATTGTAAATCACTCCGTAGTCACTGTATAGTGACATTATTGGTTATGTTTTTTCTAAGTATTTTGATTATTGTTGCAAGTATATTGCTGCCTATATACTACCCTATCTTCAAGCGTGAACAATCTGCTTACAATGTCACTGCCGAGCATTCTTTTAGCGAATTACCCCCTCATGAATTGTCTTACAGACTTGCGCTGCGCAACAACACATTCATTAGTATGTTACATCACTCCCATCAGACTAATAATGCTACAAACTGTTGGATATGTGGCCGACTCCCTCCCTATCAGAAATATAAGGGAGTTCTGCCCCTCTTTCCATACCCGTTCACTCACAATGGCTCATGTGGAGCATGGTTTAGAATAATTAATTCCTTAGATCCTGATATTGCTGTTTTCGAAGGAAATTGGGTTTGGGGAAACCTGAACTTAGTTCTGCTTAACGCCTGTTATCCTGACAAGAAGGGACTCCCCACTAGAATAGGAACTGATCTAGAAAACGAAGTATATGGATTAGGTAATTATACAATTAACCTTATGATTCTTACTGTTGAATCCGAAGCTGCACCAGTTCTCCCTGCTATGTCAGTATTACCAGTCACAGGTGACTTATGTGTCAGAAAGAAGGGTTCAGTACACTTAGGTCATAGTAAATGTACTACTGTGGTCGAATTCAGTGATCAAGGCAAGTCTTCCTTTAGAGCTACTCGTCATTCCTACTTTGTTTGTGGCCATACCGCATACATACGCTTACCTCCAGATTGGGATGGTACCTGTTATATTGCATTCCTTCTGCCACCTGTTTTTCTAGCCCCTCCTGATTACCACAGAAATACAAATCTAGTAAAGAATAGACTCCGAAGAGACCTCCCGATTGTCGACTATACTGAAACGGCATGGGAGCAATACACAGACTTCAATAAAGGTTTCTTCCCCTACTTAGGTACTGTTTTTAATAGTAAGCTGATACGAAGATTAACTAGAACACTCGAAGCGGTAGTGAATGAAACTACCTCCGCTCTAGGCAACTTAACAGAGGAGCAATCTGCCATGCGGGTTGTTGTTCTCCAAAATCGTCTTGTTATTGACGTCATTCTAGCAGATAGGGGCGGAGCTTGTAAGGTCATCGGGTCAAGTTGCTGTGTTTTCATTCCAGAAAACGCGCCAACAGTATATAAAGCTATCACACGTCTTCATAAAATTGCAAGTTTGATACATCCGAATCCAGGCACCTGGACTTGGTCCGGTTGGTTCTGGACAACGTTGACCGCTTGGGGATGGAAGATCCTATCCTTCCTAGGCATTGCCCTTGTCATAGTATTCAGTTGCTGCCTGTGCCTACAGTGTGGGCCAGCGATTTGTGGTCTGTGCGCCACTTCATGTATTCCACATTCCAGTTTTCACTCAAAACGCGAAAAGAAGAAAGAAGAACAAATGATGTTACAAGAACAGACTGATCGATTTATGAGGATCGATATATCATGAAGGGTCCGTAGGGAACAAGGAGGGAATGAGGAAATATAAATTCTATGGTCAAGAAATGTTCCCTGACGTGTACCCCACCGTCTCCATGTACAAGCTTAAAGTGCATGTAACTTCCCTCCTGTGCCAGCTATGAAGACGCAAATACATTTGCGTCCAACGTTAACATGTCCTCTTTCAGATCCACCCTGAACGGGTTGAATATTCCGTTCCTAAGTATGCCATGCCAACGTCTTTTTGTGGTGTACTTTACTCGTTTTTCAGCTCTGGCGAAGTAGGCCCTGAATTCTGCCATCGAGCCTTTTCCTGCCTTCTGACTCTGAACGCCTCAGCCTGGGCTGCCTCTGTACCCGTGACCTCTGCCTTACTCCCTGTGCGGCTAACGGCGCTTAGCTCAGCCTGCTGCCTGCCAAGACTGTATTCAACCTTCGAATTATCTGCTCCGCTCCTCAAACATACATTCCTGCCTACTAGTTCAAGTAAACATCCTTCCAGCTGCAGAGCAAAGGGCCCGGCCTCACTGTCTTCGTGCAAGTAATTCATAGCCTCTGTTACCATGGTAGGCCCATGCCCCCTCGCATCTCATGCAGACACGTAGACGCCTATGCACGCACTCACAGTCAGTATAGAATAGCCTCTGCCCAAGAGACCTTTCCCTCTAGATAATATGGTTCCCAAACATCAGATATCAGATATGATATAGGTACGAGTTGATCTAACATGCCAGACTTCTGTCTCTTTCCGCTAGTGTAAATGTCAAGTCCCCTGCACCCTCCAGCTCCACGTCAATCACACGTCATGCAGCTGCGCGCGCATCCAGACCTCAGAATTCTGCTGACATTGCAAGATTCTGCCAAGTACCCACCTACTTGTGACGCTTACATGTGACGTTTCTTGCACACACCTCTATGTTCACGCCCAGTTCACGCCTTCTGATTACGTATTACTAACACGTGTATACTGTTATCTTGTTTCTCTCAGCTGTTACGCCTACTGTATTGGTATTCACTATATGGTTTAAGTATAAAAGTTATGTCTTGTCAATAAAGTATGCTCTATCCCTTCCTGCACCCCAGTGGTGTCAGGAATCCGATATCCGGTTCTAGAACCATTCCTTTTTAAGGAATAAAACCCCTAAGAACTCTAACACCACGGACTCTGCGTCTTTCTTTCCGATTGAGTTATTTCTGTTTAAGTACTTACCTGCATAGAAATTAGGACGGTAAATCAAATATTTACCACACCAGAACCCTCCCTTCTCAGGCTCCCACCCAAGAGTCCTGCAATGCCTTAAATAGCTTTTTCATTGAAAAAATTATTAAGATTAAGAATATTATCCATCCTGCCTCTTCTGTGGCCTTATTAGCATCCTCTCCTGGAAACCCACTCTCACTATCACACTTCCCCGTCCTTGATCCTACCACTCTGGCCAAACTCACTGTCCGAGTCAAATCCGGCTCGCCCAATGATTGTTGTCCTCCCTCTGTTTTCCACGATATTTGCCTGGCTCTGCCGGACTGCATCTTGCCTCTGTTAAACACCTCCCTTGAGACGGGCATGGTACCCAACTCCTTTAAGGAGGCTGTTTTGGTGCCCCTGCTGAAAAAACCCGGACCTGATCCGGAGGACCTTGCCAACTATGGCCCTGCCTATCCAAACTCTTGGAGGCACACGTCACCACTTGCTCTCTCAATTTATCGAGTGTTCCAACTACCTCGAGCCTAACCAAGCCGGTTTTAGACCAGCCCACTCCACCGAGGCTGTGATCCTGGCAGTTATGGATTCTTTAAGGGGCAATGCCGATAAAGGGGCACCTCAGGCGCTCGTCTTATTGGATCTGTCGGCGGCATTCTACACGGTGGACCACAACATCCTTCTCCATCGTGTCGAGCAGGCCGGCATTCGGGGCCTGGCCTCTGCCTGGATCAAATCTTTTTTGTCAGGTAGAACCCAGGCGGTCCGTTTAGGCCCATTCACGGCCACTAAGAAACTATCCACCTGCGGAGTGCCCCAGGGATCATCCCTGTCCCCTCTGCTTTTCAATCTTTACCTCCAACCGCTCATCCATTCTTTGAAGAGGTGGGACATCACTGTCTTCAATTATGCAGACGATCTGCAAATTATTTTCCCCCTCAACACTCCCAATGCAGTTCTTGACTGTCAAGCGGTTATGTTACACATCCAGCAATGGATTAATCTGAAACAGCTCAAGTTGAACCTGGGGAAAACAGAGCTAATCCTCCCGGGTAACAGCCCCACTCATTGGGGTCCACAGTTCTGGCCGGTGGAGCTAGGCCCCCCGTCTGCTCCAGTTAAGTCAGAAAAGAGTCTCGGGGTTATCATTGACACAGAGCTCTCTCTCAAGCTTCAGGTGGGTGCTGTTGTGTCATCATGCATGTTTCAGCTAAGGAAAATTAGGAAAGTTTCCCATCTCCTCACACCTGAGGCTCTGATACAAGTTCTGATTGCCCTGGTGCTCTTCCGCCTGTATTTTTCATATTCTCTGTACCATGGTCTACCCAAATTCCTTCTCCAGAGGCTCCAAATGGTGCAGAACCAGGCAGCTAGATTGGCCTATAAAATCCCGAAGTGGCAGTCTGCGAAACCATTACTTCGCAAACTCCACTGGCTGCCGGTTGAACAGAGGGCTGCGTTCAAGATCGGCTGCTTGACATTCAAAGCTGTGTCTGGGACTTCTCCTGCCTTCCTTAAATCCTTGGTCACTCTCTACAATCCGGTTCGTAACCTACGGTCCTCTCATCGCCAGCTCTTAGTCGCCCCCCCCCCCCAATCAAGCTCAGAAAATTCGGCGGCTGTAGATTTGCTCACTTGGCTCCCAAACTCTGGAACCCGCTGTCTCTCCAGCTTAAATCTTCCAACTCCCTGCTGGAATTCAGAAACCTCCTGAAAACTAGTCTCTTCACACAGTCTGGCTAGATCCCCTCCTTTACACCTTTCAGCACCCAATTAGTGCCAGGAAACTTACGGTGTCAGAGCGCTATAGAAAATCCCCTTAAGATAAGATAAGATAAGATAAGATCAAAATTACAGGAAGGTAGCCATCTCCACATGGAGGGGTGTACCTGGTTGAGGGGGCAGCACTACAACTCCCAACAGGCCCCCTTGACCAACAGCTGAGCAAGATGGAGTCCCTCCACCATGTGCTAGCAACGCAACCCTTCACCAAACTTACAGGTAGGTAGCCATCTCAACAGGGAAGGGTGTACCTGGTTGAGGGTCCAGCACTACAACTCCCAACAGGCCCCCTTGACCCACAGCTGAGCAAGATGGAGTCCCTCCACCATGTGCTAGCAATGCAACCCCCTCACCAAACTTACAGGTAGGTATCCATCTCCACAGGGAGGGGTGTACCTGGTTGAGGGGCCAGCCCTACAACTCCCAACAGGCCCCCTTGACCTGCAACACTGTAGCAAGAAGTACCACACACCATCCTAGAAGTGTCAGGATCAAAACCAGAAAACAACTCTTAAACAGGTAAGTACACAGTCCCTGCAGACCACAAATTTCTGTGTACAACCAAGAACCATTGGACCACATAGGGAGCCACCACTATTTGAATGTGGGACACATCCACCAGCCATGTTACCTCTGCACACATCCGAGTATATGGAAATGCCATCTGGGAAATAGTGGCAGCACACAGAACACATGTAGTAGAAGGTCAGTGCACCATGTCTAACAGGACATACATCCATACAGCCACCATCAATGGCCATGTGTGCACGGATACCAGGCCCCAGTATGCGCCGTTGAAGCATGGCACATAACTCTATGGAGGCCTACAACATGAAATAAGCCAGACATGCATCAGATGACAACGACTCCCCCATGTACAATAGTAAGCCAGGGTATTCCGAACCATTTGTATACATGGCCATGTTCACGTTGTATTGCCACATCAACAATGAGGACATGACCACATAATCAAACAATACCTAGGTGTCCCATAGTAAAGCACCACAGTATAACACCTAGCCAAGTGGCGTATGCCACCCTACCCCCTCATGATGCCCAGTACTGTGTACCACAACAATGTGATGAGTTTGTCAATATTGGGCTCCATGGCATGACATCCCAATCGTCACAACAACCAACCTGTGCAGTTCACGTCAATGACTCTCTATCCTTTGTACAACAGGTGATCGTGAACTGTCAGGAAATGTCAGCAACCTGCAACACCAGGCACCCCCCTCAGACCATGGACTCTCCGGTGCAGATGACCGTGGCGCCTCGGATGCCGTGGATGAAGACAGTACACCAGTGTCGCCAGCGCCTTCACGGTCCCAGGACATTGCTGTCGCCACCACCTTGACCACAACACCAACAGTGGCCCCTGCCATCGGATCCTGTACTGCCACTACCACCACCACCACCACTGCAACAAGTCTTCCCTGTGCTACTCTCCCAGACCCATTGGACAATGAAACCCCCTCCACATCCCAGGAGAGCAGGGAGAGTATCCGGGCTAGGACCCAGGTGAGGCAACAGGTCCCAGACAGGAGGGCAGGTGCAAGGGTAGGTGGGCAGCAAGACCCACCCAATCGTGGTCCTGAGGCCCTGGATGCCAAGAATAGGGTCCTGGAGGCATATGAGCGTGCACAGGCACAGGCAAGCCAAGACGCACTGGAGCATCAGCAGCTGCTGACATCCATCGACATCAGGATGGCACAACTGTTGGACCTCATGGGGCAGCAAGCAGCGGCTTGGAGGGACCAGCCTGCAGGCCCTATACCACCTCCCCCTCCCCCAGTGGCCAGCAGGATGTCATTCCACAAACATCCCCTGAGGCCACAGAGAGGGATGTGTCTCCCGAGCAAGCTGCCTCCACAGCAGCCCCCCTCTCTGGCCAAAATAGGGGACGTCCGAGGAAACAGCCATGTGAAACCAGTGGCAAAGCACCAGCCAGCCACCAGACGAGGAGCCAGCGCTGACTTCACCATACCCTGATTCACTCTGCTGACTATCCTCCCCCACACCGGCAGGCCATGGCATATATCTGTTGTACGGGGTTCCCACAACAATGTGGGTTCTACACGATGTTCTCATCCGTCATGACTTTCAACTTGCTGATCCCCACCCTCATCTTGTAAATATGCACTCCCCCAAAACTGCCACCAATGCAAATAAACACCCTTGAAACACTCATGTCTGTGTGTACTCCATGTTTTTATCACAGGGTATACAATGATGTAAACGTTACCATGTCCAAGGAGCAATGCCTGTCTGTACTCATGGTGAATATGAAGTGACCTAGGGAGAACAAGAGAACAACATACACATGTCAGGAGACTGCATCACAGCCATCACACCACACCGCACTTCACGGCCGTGCTATCTCCCCACTCCACAATTTGCACCAGTCACAAAATACCCATTCTTGAGCCATGCATGACTACCATGTCCCACACACATTTGCATCCAACACGGAGCCAACTACAGGCAGCACTCACATCCCACATCCAGACATCATCACCAACCACCCCTCCCCCATACCATGTAAACACCATACGTTGACACCCACCTTCAAAGGATGTAACACTCAATGAGCTGACGTCTCTGGTCCACACCTTCCTCCTCTCCACTATAATCATCACTGGACACGGGCAGGATAGCATGCGGAGCCACCTGTTGGTCTGCAGAGTCCAAGATCAGGGGGATTTCCTTGCGCAGGGCCAGGTTGTGGAGCATGCAGCAGGCAACCACGATTTTACAGACCTTTGCGGGTGAGTAAGGCAGGGCCCCTCCGGTCTTGTCCAGGCAGCGGAACCTTGATTTCAGCAGCCCGAATGTGCGCTCCACCACCCGACTTGTCTTGCCATGTGCCACATTATATCACTGTTCGCCTGGGGTAGTGGGATTCCGTATTGGGCTCAACAACCATGGGCGGATCGGATACGCAGAGACACCTATGGGAGAGGTGGACAGCCACATCCAACATTACCACAGTGGTGGGGGTCAGCAGGGCACACATACAACACAGTGGTTGACACTTCCAACTCACCAACAAGCCAGGCATGTTCTGGATGCAGATTCACCATCAGTTGGTGCACAATGCTGCTCCACAGGATGTGGGAGGCAGGTGCAGAGCCTGGAAATCTGGCACACACATGCGAGATGAGATGATCTGATCTCCCTGGCACACCACTTGCACATTGATGGAGTGATAATGCTTCTGATTACGATAAATGTGTTCACGTGCCTGTGGTGAAACCAGACCAATATGTTTGCCATCAATGGCACCCACCACATGTGGAATCCGAAACCAGAGCATAGAAATCATCCTTCACAGTTGGCAATTCCGCTGCCCGTGGAAAATGGATATATTTATCCTTAAACAGCATCATGGCTGCCAGGACATCACGCAGTACCACACTAAACATGGGTTGGGACATCCCCCTGCTGTACCAACCGTGTACTGGAATGTGCCAGTAGCGAAGAAGTGAAGTGCCGCCATCACCTTGGCCATTGGTGTTATTGCACCGGGATATGCCCTGCGTGGCTGCAGGTGGGCCTCCAGTTGGGCATCCAGGATCTGCAATGTGGGACGGTCCAAGCGGAATCTGTGTATCACCTCGTCGGGCACCATGTCCTCCAGCACAGTGTATGGACGGTGCACATTGGGAGCCACCCTAGTATGGGAGCACATGTCAATTGTAAAAACAGCACAGCTGTACCACATTTGTGGTCATGACAGACACAGCAACAACAATGACTGACATCACCAGTGATGGTACCACAGACTACATGTGGGTTGGCCCTGGCACACAACAATGGCACACCTGACATCCCCACAATGACATCACGGCCATGTGTATTCACAAAGGCACGTTTCTAGATGTAGCACAGACAGCCCTGATTGTGCAACATACACCTCATGTGTGGAACTGCATCCCCACAGGCCCCAATCTAGGTGCTGCACCATGCCAATACATAAATATACAGTCCATGAGGCCAGGCACCTCTGACTAGACTTGCATAGGCTGGCATGGACACATGAGAGGGCAATCCATCAAGCATACATCACACAGCAACAAAATCAAAGTGCATCCATCACATCATCACATGTCATTGCACAGACCAAGCACAGACTCACATGGAGCACAATCTGCAGGTCCATGGGAACACGTAACTGTGTCGATGTTAACCAACAACCCAGGTCACATGTGAGCCACCACATCAGAACATTGTCACGGAAGCTTGTTTCCGGTCCAGGGAAGGCATGGCTTGGCAGTTCAGGCTGGACTGTTCCCATGAGGCACAGGGTCAGACTGATTTGCATATGGCCATGTCTGAACTGGGGTGGCAGAAAGGGTTAAAGAATGGTGATGGATTAAACCCAGATCTGCTGACTGGGTGTGAGTGTTTGATTGGTTCAGATGCTCCGTTCATCACCACCCCCTTTTGTACCACTTTGTTCGCCATAAGTTGGCATGGTATGCTCAGACGTGAGTCCCTTGCTCACTTTGCCACTGGATTCAAGCAAGCCGGGCTGAAGACGGCTGACATGCCAGAAACCGATCCTCTGAAGCTTTTTTCCGGTCCAGGGAAGGCATGGCTTGGCAGTTCGGGCTGGACTGTTCCCATGAGGCACAGGGTCAGACTGATTTGCATATGGCCATGTCTGAACTGGGGTGGCAGAGTGGGCTAAACAACGGTGATGGATTAAACCCGGATCTGTTGAATGGGTGTGAGTGTTTGATTGGTTCAGATGCTCCGTCCATCACCACCCCCTTTTGTACTGATGTGTACGCACAAAGGCACGTTTCCACATGTAGCACAGCCAGCCCTGATTGTGCAACATACACCTCATGTGTGGAACTGCATCCCCACAGCCACAATCTAGGTGCTGCACCATGCCAATACATAAATATACAGTCCATGAGGTCAGGCCCCTCTGACTAGACTTGCATAGGCTGGGCATGGACACATGAGAGGGCAATCCATCAAGCATACATCACACAGCAACAAAATCAAAGTGCATCCATCACATCATCACATGTCATTGCACATATCAAGAACAGACTCACATGGAGCACAATCTGCAGGTCCATGGGAACACGTAACTGTGTCAATGTTAACCAACAACCCATGTCACATGTGAGCCACCACATCAGAACATTGTCACTGATGTGCACTGGCCTGGCATGTGCACTCAGCACTGGCCTAGGTGGGAAACTTGCAATGTTTGCACTGCCCTGTTGCATGATCATGGTAGCCAATGGACACCCTTGAACAGCGCCCTACGCCACAGCATGATGTGTTGGCAGGTACCATGTACCTGCTCTGCCACCCATATCCCCTTGCCAAGACTGAATGTGTACCTGACCATGCAGTTATTGGCCTCGCGCTGGCAGTGCACGCCTGTCGCAAATTCAAAACTTGCATTTAGCCTCCACGATGGCGGTTCACATTGGCTGTTGAATAGGGTGCCATGGCAGGGACACACCGGCGCGGTCATGGGTGCGCTACCGCTAGGGTGATCTTTCAAATGCATCCAGTGTCTGGCACTGCAATGGAGGTTCATGCATACCGCAGGGGCGGGGCACGCTTTTCGCAACATTTGAATCTACATTGTGAAATGGCAGTTGGTATGTCCCTCTGTGCAGATAGCGGTACCCACCGCCTATCCCCGGCGGTGAGTCACTCACCTCCGGGGAACAGCGGTGTGTAACGCTATGTGCCTGGCGGCCCCCTAGACTAAATGGGCATGGGCGGTCACTCACCGCCGGGGCCCGGCAGTGGGTACCGCTATCTGCCTGGCGGGCCCCTAGACTGAATGGGCATGGGCGGTCACTCACCACCGGGGAACGGCAGTGGGTACCGCTATGTGCATGGCGGACCCCTAGACTGAATGGGCATGGGCAGTCACTCACCGTCGGGGAACACGGTGGGTACCGCTATGTGCCTGGCGGGCCCCTAGACTGAATGGGCATGGGCGGTCACTCACCACCAGCAAATGGAGGTGGGTACCGCTATGTGCCTGGCAGGCCCCTAGACTGAATGGGCATGGGTGGTCACTCACCGCCGGGGAACGGCGGTGGGTACCGCTATGTGCCTGGCCGGCCCCTAGACTAAATGGGCATGGGCGGTCACTCACCACCAGGGAACAGCGGTGGGTACCGCTATGTGCCTGGTGAGCCCCTAGACTGAATGTGTATGGGCAGTCACTCACCGCCAGGGAACGGCGGTGGGTACCGCTATCTGCCTGGCGGGCCCCTAGACTGAATGGGCATGGGCGGTCACTCACTGCCGAGGAACGGGGGTGGGTACCGCTATGTGCCTGGCATGCCCCTAGACTGAATGGGCATGGTCGGTCACTCACGGCTGGGGAACAGCGGTGGGTACCGCTATGTGCCTGGCGGGCCCCTAGACTGAATGCGCATGGGCGGTCACTCACCGCCGGGGACTGGCGTTGGGTACCGCTATGTGCCTGGCGGGCCCCTAGACTGAATGGGCATGGGGGGTCACTTACCGCCGGGGAACGGCGGTGGGTACCGCTATGTGCATGGCGGGCCCCTAGACTGAATGGGCATGGGCGGTCACTCACCGCCGGGGAACAGCAGTGGGTACCGCTATGTGCATGGCGGAACATACCAACTGCCATTTCACAATGTAGATACAAATGTTGCAGAAAGCCTGCCCCACCCCCGCGGTATGAGTGAACCTCCATTGCGGTGCCAAACACTGGATGCATTCGAAAGATGCACCATTGCGTTAGCGCACGCATGATCGCATCGGTGTGTCACCACCATGGCACCAGAATTCAACAGCCAATGGGAACCGCCATCGCGGTTGCTAAATGCAAGTTTGAAAATTGTGGAAGGCTTTCACTGACACAGTCATTGGAGAGTTTTGAATAAGGCAGACCTGGGACACCAATTGCAGCTGCCCTGTACCACTGATATTACCTCTGGGTCCTATATATGTGTGGGAGTGAGCACCACATCTCCACTGCTTCCAGCCACTGCTGCCTGCACCCATCACCTCTACCTGCTGCTGCCTGCTCCCTACAACACCCACTGCTGTTGCTGCAGATCCAGTCCCCAGCCAGTGCTGCCTGCACCCATCACCTCTTCCTGCTGCTATCTGCTCCCTACAGAATCAGGTGCTGCTGTGACGGTGTCCTGGACACCGTGATGGCGAGGGTTGTGCAGATCCGGTCCCATCCCTTCACCACTGAGGTGCTGGATGTCCTCGTGGACGGGGTGCTCAACCAGTATGGGAGGCTATACGGTCCTCCTGGAGTGCTGCTGCTGTCTGGGCATGCTGGGGGGCTGTGTGGGACACCGTTGGGCATGCTGTGTGCATGGTGATCTGATGTGTACCCAGTTCCTCATGATTCGCAGTCTGCACTTTGAGATGGGTGTGGCACGCAGTGTCGCAGAGCACATGCCATATGAAGGCTAGTAATTAGTAGGCTGACTCAGGTCTGCAGTGTGCATGTGACAATCCATGGGGGTGGTGTGGGAATTGCATGTCCATGTCCCTCCATGTTGGGGCCATGGCACAGATCCCTTTTCACCAGGGCCATGTCGTTCGGTGGTGTGCATTTGAGGGCAATTTGGGTCTGCTTCAGCCCTGCCTGGACATTGTGGGGTTTGTCTGGTTCACTCACAGGCTGATTTGCTACAATGATATGACATCTGATTCACCAATGGGCACCAAGAAGATATGTGCATGCTGGCACATGTGCTGTTCCACTCCCCATCCTAGCTATCTACTTTGTGTGTGCCTCCCATGCCTTTTCTCTAAGTCTCATGGCATATGTACCTGCCAGCCGTATCTGCTGTTCCGCTGCTATGCTTATGTGATTCACATGTACAGTGTGCCTGTGTTGACTGACTAATGTACACTGATATGTCTTCCTCTTACCTCCCAAATCCGTAGCTCAAACTTCACCAGCGTAAGGGCATATGGAGGGCCATAGCACACAAGGTGCGTGCCGTGGGGGTGTGCAACAGGCGACATACACACTGCCACAAGCGGTGGGACAACATCTCCAGGCTCAGCAGGAATGTGGCGGAGATGACACTGGGGATAATTCCACGTGCTGGCAGGTTGGCACACCGTACCATGACCCCACTGATGGCACGCATCCTAGCAGTGACACATCCTGATCTGGCTGCACGTTTAAGGGAGGAACAGCAGGAATCTGGGGATGAGTCTACAGTGTGGGCTCATTTTCTTCATGAGTGACCACATAGGTTGCAGGTCAGAGCCAGTACTTGCCTCTGTGATGTTGGCAGTGTGCTTCAATTGCTTGTGAGTGGACTCTGTGTTGTGTGCAGTTGTAATGGTTTTCCACCAGCAAGACATACATGGTGCATTCCTGTGTCTGGCCCTGTACTTGGCAATCAGATTTGTGGCCTCATGGCATCACCTGCATAGTGGTCCGCATTGACGTGCCATGGATGTTTGAGGCACATGTTTCACATGTACAGACAATTTGTGCTAATGAGGATAGGTGATGGAGGATGTGGATGCGCAGGCTGGGTACGACATGTTGTTTGGACTTCCAGGTCTGTCCGCAACTTGCCTATGAAGTTTGGGACTCTGGCACTTACGTGTACCCACATCTCTCTCTCTTTCAGCATTGGATGAGGGCAGTGTCAGACAGACAACAGAGGCAGTTGATGACAATGCATCATGCTCTGATGTAACACAGGATACGACCGAGACAGATGTGAGCAGCATCGTTGAGGGTGGCAGTGGTGCCCATGAGGACTCACGTGTTGAGACACCAACATCCTCGTCACCAGACAGTGGGGGTGAGTCTTAAGTGTTAGGTGACACAGGGAGTGGGAAATTGACCCCCTCAACCGGCACACAGCGTACAGGGCCCACCCTCCGGCAAACAGCAACAAGTACTGCCCGTGCTCGCCAGAGTCGGAGACTCAGAGTGTCCTTTGGTCCAGGCACCGCTGTACCTGACCCTGTGTGCCAAACTGCCCTCAGTACTGAGGCAGTTGACCTGCTGCGCCAGCTGTGTGTGGGTCAGACTAACATGCTAAATGCATTCCTGGACCACGACAGGAAGTTCGGCCAGGTGGTAGCTTTCATGGAGGGGATGCATGGGGATGTGGCTGGTATACACAGGACTGTCCAGTCCTTGTCCTCGAAAGTGACGGCAGACATTCAGTTGTCACATGCACAAAGTTTAGCTTCTGTCCCTGCGTCCACACCACAGGCTGTAACAGAGGAGAGTGACCTCTCCGATCCTGCCTTACACTCTGGATATGGCACATGAAGCCAACACAAGCAGCAGGCAAAGCAACACAGGCCACAGCCACCATCCTCTGGGAAAGATAGAGGAAGCGCAGGGCACGATGAAAGCTGCCCCTCAGATGAGACACAGGGCACTCAGGGGTCCCCATTCATGACCACTCCCAGGGACAAGACATCTCCCAAGGACAAGGCATCTCCCAAGGACAAGGCATCTCCCAGGGACAAGGCACCTCCCAAGGACAAGGCACCTCCCAAGGACAAGGCACCTCCCAAGGACAATGTATCTCCCAAGGACAAGGCACCGCCTAGGGACAAGGCACATCCCAAGGCCAAGGCACCTCCCAAGGACAAGGCACCTCCCAAGGACAAGGCATCTCCCAAGGCTCCCAAGGACAAGTCACCTCCCAGAGACAAGGCACCTTTCAAGGACAAGGCACCTACCAAGGACAAGACATCCACCAAGGACATACAGCCATCAGCCATGCCTCACCTGAAGCTGGTGTTGGTGAGGGATCATAAGATACATGTCTCAGAGGTCGATTCACCCCATACCTCGACTCCCACCACCACCCCTGTGAAGCAGAGGAAGGAGTACAGTGTTGTGGGGTCCCCTGTTACACAGGTGTTTGAGGGCAGGAGGCAGGGCCAGAGCTAGTGTTCAGCAGGGTCCAGTATGTCCCCAGAGAGCAGACCACCACCAGCACACGATCCACCTTTGATGGGAAGTGTGTCTATGGAGCCAGCACCACTTCCCAATCCTGTCAAATCCAGACCGAGCTTACACATCCCCAAAAAGTGTAGACACACACCGCAAACAACTGTGCCTCATACTGTCTCTCCTGTACAGCTGTCTCCAGCTCCCAGTGCCACCCAGCCTCCTGGACCATACAGCCCAGTGGGTCATCAGTACAGTGATGTTGCTACCTTAGCTGCAGTTCACTCTCAAGTGTCAGATACTAGCACTGTGTCTGTTGTCCACTCTCAGGTGTCAGATACTAGCACTGTGTCTGTTGCTCGCTCTCCTGTATCAGGTACTACCACTGTGTCTGTTGTTCACTCACATGTATTAGATACTAGCGCTGTGTCTGTTGTTCACTCTCCTGTCTCCGATACTAGGACTGTATCTGTGGTTCACTCTCATGTAGAAGATACTTGCATGGTGTCTGTTGTTCACTCTCCTGTATCAGGTACTGCCACTGTGTATGGAGCTATCTCCCATGTCTCAGATGCTAGCGCTGTGTCTGTTGTTCAGTCTCCTATGTCAGGTGCTGCCAGTGTGTCTGCACCTCCGATAGTACACAGTCCACCTGATTCTCTGGTGTGAGTTTAAGTCCCCCTCACACATATCTCTTTCACATTGCTGGCTGGACTGTCCATTGTAGGCACCCTGGCTGTGTTGTTGTCCATGGCAGTGTATATGCACCACATTTCCCTGCACTGTCTCAGATGTACCTGCTCTGTTCTGGCCACTGGCCCTGTTTGAGTTATGATGCAATGTGCCACTGACTTGTGCTGCCTCAGATGTACTTGCTCTGTTCTGGCCACTAGCCCTGTTTGAGTTATGATGCAATGTGCCACTGACTTGTGCTGCCTCAGATGTACCTGCTCTGTTCTGGCCACTGGCCCTGTTTGAGTAATGATGCAATGTGCCACTGACTTGTGCTGCCTCAGATGTACCTGCTCTGTTCTAGCCACTGGCACTGTTTGGGTTATGATACAATGTGCCACTGACTTGTGCTGCCTCAGATGTACCTGCTCTGTTCTGCCCACTGGCTCTGTGGGAACTGTGCTGCATCTTGCCCCTGTGCAGCAATTCATGGACATGATCTGCACTCTTCGTTGCCCTGGTTGGAACTGTGCTGCTTCTTGCCCCTTGGTTGTGCAGCTTCTCATGGACATGCTCTGCACTCTCTCATTGCCCTGGTTGGAACTGTGCTGCATCTTGCCCCTTGGTTGTGCAGCTTCTCATGGACATGCTCTGCACTCTATCATTGCCCTGGTTGGAGCTGTGCTGATTCTTACCCCTTGGTTGTGCAGATTCTCATGGACATGCTCTGCACTTTCTCATTGCCCTGGTTGGAACTGTGCTGCTTCTTGCCCCTTGGTTGTGCAGCTTCTCGTGGACATGCTCTGCACTCTCTCATTGCCCTGATTGGAACTGTGCTGCTTCTTGCCCTTTGGTTGTGCAGCTTCTCATGGACATGCTCTGCAATGTGTACTGGCCTCTGGGCTGGCTTCTGGGTACATCAGAGTGCTATCTTTGTGATGTTTAATAAAGGCAGTTACTCATGTTGTGTACTTTGTCAGTGTCCGTGCTTGTTGTGTACTTGCATTGTGGATTTCTTTAGATTTACAACATGCACTGTCTACCACTTTAACTATAATATATTGAAAAACAGGGGGCGGTTGGGCACAGGATTGTGTTGAATAGTTGTACGGGTGTAGCGTGCCACGGAGGTATCACCTAGTCGAACATTAGGTGTGACTATCCATGAAAAAAGAAGCGTTCCCTTTAGTTTGGGAGCGACCCTCTTGTTCTATATTTGACACATTTGGTGTTCCATTTATGAAGTCGCACTATATTTATGTTAGGGGTTATAACAGGTTCTCTACTTTGAGGTTAATCCGAGAACGATTTTCATTTAGTAACTGTCATGTTTGTAGAATGTACTACATGCTTATTTGCAATTGAATAGAGAGAATGATGGACCCTCATTTATATATATTATCTTTACAGATTCCCCTGATGAAGTACCTATCATAGGTACGAAATGCATTGGGAAAGCTCTATATATATATATGGATTTATGATTAAAACATACTTCACGATGTGAATTTCAACATTGGAAAGTGAAGGAATAAATCAAAAGAGGATAGAAATTTGATGAACTGACTATTTATTGGTTTCATATGATGTTAAACAAGAAATAGATCGCAGTGTCGATCCAAAACAGCAGCGCCCATAGGGTCTCTCCCAAACTAAAGGGAACACTTCTTTTTTCCTGTCTACCACTTTCACATAACCAATGGTCTGTATTTGTTTTCAGCTGTAACAGGCAATAGAATTTGTCTTGTCTCGGTGACAGAGGCAGGTGGACTCGGAGTGATCTTTTAGTCCAACTACAGTTTGCAAACTCTCCCTATTTGTATCATCATAGACAGGCAGCCGGTCCATGGTCCATCATGTATGTGTGATGGTTGTTGATGTGTGTAAAGCAATGTGGATGTATGCTCTTCTGGTGATGGCATGCCTTCCTAGTCACATGTGCTAAGTTGTATGTGTGCAATTGTGATGGGATGGGATGTGAGGGGATGACTTTGTGGTGGTGGTGTGTATGTTCCTATATTTGGCAGCTACACAGTGTATGAGCCAGGTGCTGTGTGCCAGTCTGTTTGCATTGTGTGTCTTGTGCTTTGGTGCACATGTGGGTGTTCTGGTAGTGCAGTGTGTTCTGGTTTCGTTGCAGTCCTGTGGTCCAACTACTTGTTGTTGCTGGCAACTGTGAGTATGCAGGGTGTGTAGCAAGTCTGTGCTGTTGATCGTATATGTGTCAGCTCACAGTGTGTGTTCAGTGTGCAGCCCTATTCTATTCCATTGACATGGTGGGGGTGTGTTATCTTTCACTGATGTCACCTGTGTGTGTTTGTTCTCCAGTATGGTATCTGTGATATGTGTTCATTCTATCCTGTTTCTTGGTATGTGCATCATCCCCTTTGTGTGTTGCTGCTCCTTTTTGTGTGTGGTGCACTGTTGACCTGTTCGGTTCTGAGTTACAGTTCACTTGTGTGTTGTGTGTCCTATCCCCTTAGCTTGCCAGTGTGTTTGCCTCACCATCAGTTAATCTATTCCACTGTTTGTGTTGCAGGACTGTGGACAGGACCAATGTGCCAGTTGGTCCTTTGTCCCTTTGCTCTATTGTAAGGTTATTGTCCTGGTTTGCAATGCTTGTAGGTTCTATGCAGTCCAATTGTTTTTGCTGCACTGGGCTCTGTTGATGTTGGTGGTACCTGTGTGTTCCTGAGTTTTGCTTGTGTAAGTGTATTGCTGGTCATCTGCGTGACTAAAGTGGCACTACTACCCTTACAGGATGTGATGTTGTCTGTGTGCTGCTTAGTGTTGTGGAGGTACTTTTTGTGTCCCTGTGATGTGTGGTTGTGCATCTGTTTATTTTTTCCCATTACTTGTCATGCATGCAGTGCTGTGAGTGTATTTTGGCTTGCATTGGCCTAATGTGCATCCTTCTGATCTTCTGCATTTGACGTTGTGCACTTCATATGCTTCTTGTTCCTCTGCAAGGCTTGCCTTCTTGTCACCCAGAGTTGTTGTTGGACACAGTTCACTGTGGTTTGCATTGCTTGACTGTGCCATCCGGTTGTTGTTTGCCAGACTGGGGTGTTGTGCTGTGTTGCTTCTCTTGTATGTGCTCTAGACATGCTTTGTGTTAGCCCAATGCCTTTTCTTGAGTGTCCCCTTAGCTTTTTGATATCTGTGTGCATGCTCTCCATTGCAGCTGGCTTCTGATATTTGTGTCTGGCTGTGGGTATTGGTGGCTTGTGCATGGTCTGGTGGTGTGTTTGTGGTGGTTGATTTTCATGTGTGGTGTGTGTGTTGTATTTGTGATTGTAGAGTGTACTTGGCATCGATGTGGGGTGCCTTTTGGGGATTGTGTTGCCATTGCCCTGTGGTTGGGTGTCTTGTGTTCATGTTCACCCCAACATTCTGTGCATGTCCAGCTGGTTGGGAGTGTGGGGGGGTGGCCTATGTGCAGCTGCCTGGGAGGGGGCCTGGGGGACTTGTTGATGCTCCTGCATGTCTCCTTGTGTGTGTGGTGTACCTTCTGTGTGTGTGGTGGGGTGGAGGCCCTGTGGGCTGAGTGGACGGGCCATGCCTACCTGTCTGCCTGGCTAGTATCTTGGACAATTGGGTCCTGGCATGTGCGCCGCTACGGTGCAATGTCCGTGGGCTGGCTGTGGTGTTGCTTGGGCGGCGTGTGCCTGATGCGGGGTTGATTGTGCTGAGGTGGGACTGGTGTGGGTGCACTTGTGTGTGTTCCTGTCCCCACCAGGGTGTCTGGTGTGGACAGGTACCAGTATTTATGCATGCTGTGGCATGGTATGTGTGTATTGCATGCTTGCGTACCTGTGGCGGCTTCCACGACGGTGCATGACTTGCTGGTATTGCAGTAGGAACAAGGCGGGGAAGGCGTGTAGTGCTGGGTCCATGGCGGTCGGGTCTGTGCGGTGGGTGTCGTGGCAATGCTTTCTCTCTCCGTTGTGGTGCTTCTGCCGTCTATGAGATGGAGGTGTTTCCGCTGTGGTGTTCTGGTTTGTTTACAACATCGTAACATTGCAGACGGTCGGGACGTCATTCCGCACGGCGGTGAGCCTGGATTGGCTCCATCCGCCGTGGTGTCTGGTGTGTTCCCGTGGCGGTTCCTGTTTTTACATGGCGGACAGTAAATGTGCCCAGTTCACCCTTCCTAATATGGCGGACGGAAGGCCTGCTGCTGGCGGACGATGAGGTGCATTTTCCGCCGCCTGCAGCCCAGCGGTCATGCATCCGTCTACCATCCTAATCGGCCCCTATATACTGCTAAAACAAATCCCTTGTAGGCACATTTACCTGTTAATAGTTTACTTTCCCAAGCCTCCAAGGGTTAATTGGGTTCCCCACTTTCCTTTGCACTTTCTAAAAGCCGTATTTTCAGATCTGTGGCTTAAAATCTGACTTCACCCTTTACGAGTGTTTTGAATTACAATGTCATTATGTTATGTTAAATCTTTTTATATAGCGCACAGCTGTCTCAGCGAAGGCAAATTAAATTTCTACCAGCTCCCAATCAAAAGTTATCACTTATTAAATGTTATAAGGTAACCCAATGTTATCTAAAGGGAGAAATAGGCCTTACAGAAGTAAAAAACAAATGTAGGATGTTTTCACTATGAGGACATGTAAAACCTAAAAACATGTCCTAATTTTTAAACGCAACGCACCATGCCTTACGGGCTATTTGGTGCCCTGCCCTAGGGGTGATTCATATGTATTAAAAAGGAAGGTTTAGTTAGGCCTGGAATAAGGTTAATTTTTCCGGGTCGAAATGGCAGTCTAAAACTGCACAGTACAAACTGCGGGGTCAGAAAACAGTAGGGGTGAAGGCAAAATGTGTGGGATGTGATCCTGCAGTGAGGGCCAAGTTCAACAGTCCCCCAATACAAATTTCCATAAAAGGTGGCGTGCAGAAACTTTGCCAGATGTGCTAACGGTATGACAAATTTCATGCAAACGTGTTAAACATTGCCAAGGTTATGCCCAAGCTAAACAAACTATTGCCTTATCAATGGAAAGTGTGACTACAGTGCAATGTATGTGTAGTTACTATACACATATAAATATACATATAACCATTATTAGCCATCAGTAGTAACACTGTATTCTGACAGTCACCACTGTGTAGTTATGTTTCAACACAACTTTGGATTGAACAAAATTGATTTATTTCCCAATAACGTTGGTATCCATGGACAGATGAGCACGAAATTTGACAATCCCTTAGCATATGCTGCTAAGGTCCAGCAAGTCAATATTTGTGCACGTACAAGCAGAGAAAGCAAAGTGCCACATCAAAAAAGATGTGTTTTCAAATTTAACTCAATTAAAAACATTTATTTACTGGTATGGAAAAGGAAAATAAAAAAAAGAAACTGAAAAATGACAAAGTTGCCATATTAAGGTGTCAAATGTGACAACATTGTCAATTTTGCGGATGCTCTTTGGTATTCGAAAATATAAAAGTTGTGAGCAGGTGAAGACCATGTTAGGATGCACAGTGTGAGCTGGTGCAGCGCCTGGATGTAGTCCGGCCTTTTTGCAAATATCCCTTGTGAACAGCCAAAGGCTGTATTCAATGTGGAAAGGGTGCATTGAAGGTGTATGCAGTTTATCACAAAAAACAGAAATCGGTAAAAAAAAATCACAATTAAAGGGTAATTATGATTCAGCAAACACAAAAACAAAAAATCAATTACATCTGTCAGTTATAGGTTGCAGCACACAATCCACACCATACCTCAAGCCCCCAACATGCTAAGTGCAACCCTTTGATGAAGGCACTTTTTTTTAAAAAAAGCATTGGCTGAGGAAATTCTGTGCAGCATTGGGGAAAAAATGGCTGGTGCTGATGCAGAACAGCATTGCAAAAAAAAGTGTAATATGTTGTTGAATGTGGAGGGAGGCCATGATTCACTCAAGGCGAAACCTGAGGTGAGTCGTGATGCCTGTCTCGACCCTCAGCAATAGGACCCGGACCCCCCAGGTTGTTGCCGACCCCTCCCCCATCAGAACCCACAAATCAAGACTTGACGACCAGAGCTGTGGGTAAAACAGGCCATGTTTAATTTAAACCATCACATGTAAACCTGACAATATATAACCAATAAGATTCAAATTTCATACGACATAGATTTATCAAATTCGATAATTGAGCGATATTTACATTTATATTGATCATAACATCATAATCTATCAGCAGAAATGACAGAACTTAATTTTTCTACTAGCTCGCCCCCCTCAACTGATAACCATGCAAGGCCCAACCCACCTCCTTCCTTGAGAGGTGAGCCTTTGCCATCTGGTCCTTGTCCTCCACCCTAGGGGCTCACCCCTCCACCACCAGGCAACCCACAGGGGCTCGTAGAGTATAACTAGGGGCTGGTGCCCCATGCCCTAGTTTGTAAGCTGGTGCCTTTGCCCCCAGCCGGTGTCTGCATTCTCTCTGGGGTGAGCTTGCCATATCTCTCCCTCAGTGCTGGCCTAGGGAGTATGCAGAATGACTCCCCTTAACAATGTAAGGGAATTTATGTGGCCTCCTTACTGCCACTCTTAACTCTACTTCCAAAACCTTCCGAATCTCTAACTCCAGGGATGGGTGGTTAGGAGATTCACGAAGTCCACTGCACATAGGGTCGGCACTGTAAGGAAGAGAGGATGAAGGCCTGGGCAATATGCCCTAAATAGGCCCCCCACCATCTCCTCGCCCCATTACCGGCCCGGCAGGAAGTGCTGTCAGTCTCACCCCAGAAGTACTTCTAGCTGTTCATGTCGACCAATCCCTCAGCCAGGAGCCACGAGGACATGGCCGGGATTCCGGGGTCCTGTGTCCTAATGGAGCACATCCTTATAGTACGTGCTTTTCCATTGGACTCAGACTCCCCAGGTTGTTCCCGATCCCATCGGAAACCCACAAATCAAGACTTGATGACCAGAGCTGTGGGTAAAAGAGGCAATGTTTATTATAAACCATCACATATAAACATGATAATATAGGACCAATAAGATTCAAAATGTCATATGACATAGATTTATCAATTTCGATAACTGAACAATATTTACATTTATGTCGATCATAACATCATAATCTATCAGCAGAAATGACTGAACTTAATTTTTTGACAAAGAATGTTCTTTATCGCTCCAGCTCTAAGGGGCCTTCTGGCTTGCACCCCACAACTGAGAACCACTCAAGGTGCAACACACCTGCGTCCTTGAGAGATTAGTCCCGCCATCTGGTCCTTGTCCGCCACCCTAGTCGCTCACCCCTCCACCACCAGGCTGCCCACCGGGGCTCATAGGGTATAACCAGGGGCTGGTGCCCCATGGCCTAGTTTGTAAGCTGGCATCCTTGCCCCCAGCCGGTGTCTCCATTCTCTCTGGGGCGAGCTTAACATATCTCCCCCTCAGTGCTGGCCTAGGGAGTATGCAGGAGGACTCAGTCTTAACACTGTAAAGCAATTTAAGTGGCCACCTTACCGCCACAAGGGCAACTAGGGCCAACCGGTCCTTCGCCCTCCCTACCACCAGACAGCTTCTGAACCACCAAGTTCCATCGATCCACAGGCCCATAGCCATGTCAGACTCAAATGCCACGGATCCACCAGTCTGAGTCCCAGGTAGACATGTGCCCACCATTTCAGAGAACCCTGCGATCCCCAAGCCTAATTTGTGGGCACATTACCAAGCAGGACCCTGCCCCAGGCACCGCTAGGCCATTCCGGCCTTCGAAGCACTTGGCCGAAACATTAAAAGGCATAAGACCGTAGTCCTGGCCCCCACTTTTGCCATGGAACTATGGGACCACGCTATCTTGGAAACATCCTATCCCAATTAGGAGCATCCAGACAACAGAGTCTCCCTCATGGCCCTGTGTCGCAGACCAAACATATCATTACCTCCTAAATGTAGGATAAACAACTCTGGGAACTGCAGTCCCCCATGGCACATTGAGTCTTCCACCAGCTGCGAATGTGTGGGATCTGAAGGTCCCCAACATCAATTACACAAAAGGGAGACCCTCTCAAAACCCCCAGCTTCAATTCTTGCCACTGCTACAAATGAGCAAAAAGTGGCCTATCCCACGGGCAAGTGACCTAGCACCCACACAACTTTGGAAGACATACTACCTTAATCTCGTCCGGTGAAATATCCAGCTCCCTGCGCATGCCGCAGCCCCAATTCTGGTTCTGGGTAACCAACTAGATCAATCCCCCAGCTGCGATAGGTAGTCCAAAATATACTACGCACAGACTATGCAAGAGTTTCCCTCGACCAATGTCCAATGCAATGTGCCCCCCCCCCCCCATGCCTACTAGGCCCAACCCTAACCCTGACTCACACCAAGGAGCAGTGGAAGTCAAAGGACCAGACCTATCACACTCACCAAAAAATGACTACAAACCGGGCCAACCCGCCCCCACATGGAGCCTCCACCGGGCACTTCACTCTAGCTGGGCGAGTAACACTCAAGACCATGCGGCTCCCAGTCCTCAAGTGGCGCGACACCCCCAATGGTTTCCCGCCATGGTGCGCCCGGTGTCCCAAGGCCTCACTGCCCTGGAAGGTGAGATCAAGAAAGAGAGAGAAGAGAAAGAGAAACTCAGACACCGATCAGAATTCCCTGCCGTCCTCTTCCATCTGATTCCAACCTCTCGCCTCTTGTGTGACTCTTCCGGTCCTGTGCCGGCGTTTAAATTCACGAAGTCCACTGCACTCGGGGCCGGCGCTGTAAGGAAGAGAGCACGAGGGCCTGGGCAATGTGCCCTAAATAGGACCCCCATCATCTCTTCCCCCCATTGGCAGGAAGTGATGTCAGTCTCTCCCTGGAAGTACTTCTAGCCGTTCGCGTCGACCAATCCCTCAGCCAGGAGCCATGAGGGCGTGGCCGGGATCTGGGGAACCATGTACTAATGGCATGCTTCCTTACAGTACGCGCTGTTCCATTGTTATAAATAGCATATTATAATCAGCACCTCTGAGTGCATGGTTCTTGTCATGGCATTTTTGTGTGTATTTGTTTTAACAAATTTATTTAAACAAAATGAAGATGCAAGAGGTTACATTTGTGCGTCAAGATAGAATCTAATTGAAGAGATAGTGAGAATATTAGGATAGCTGTGTCCCTATGTAAAGTATTTTTTACATGCAATCTGATAGCCAGTAAAAATTATTTTTCTCACATCACTTTTGCTGTACAACAGTAATAAACTTGCTTTTATAAATTGCATTGCTGTAATCAATGTGTAAATGCATCTTAAGTCATGTAATTGCTCTAAAGAACTTGTTATTGGGCCACATTTATTTTCACTGTTGTGGTAGTAAAATATTTTTGTATCAACAAAGAAGACAAGCACTATATGACTTTATGGTTGGGACTCTGACTAGTTTTGTCAGTGGACACCTTGTAGGTGTATTCATGAAGCCCTCACGCACCAACCTAGTTGGTGGCATGCTTCATCATTGGGCCCACCCAGGAACACCTAATTGGCTTGGCGAGGGTCCCAACACTGCACTCTCAGTAACATACCAGCTCCGCTGTAATCAGGCGTTGAAGCACACCCGGGACATACTAGGTGTCACTGGGTGGGCCCGATGATGAAGCATGCCACCAACTAGGTTGGTGGGTGAGGGCTTCATGAATACACCTACAAGGTGTCCACTGACAAAACTAGTCAGAGTCCCAACCATAAAGTCAAATAGTGCTAGTCTTCTTTGTTTATACATATGATCCCACGGGGACACGGACTAGCTTTCTAGTCCTCTCTCTCTCTCTTGATATGTCTACAGTAAAATATTTTTGCCATAGCAGTAAAAAGAAATGTCGCCTAATAATTCGAGCTATTTAGAACAACTAAAGTAATGCACGCACATTCACACATTTCTCACTACAGTGCAAAGGCCAAATTCAATTTTATTACCACAGGACCGAAATTCATGTGAGAAAATCATTGTTTACTACTGCACAGACAGTAGTCGGCCCCTGCAGCTTAGAGGGTCCCCAACTGTACCGGGCCCCCTTGCTCTTCAGTGAGAGGCTCATTCAGCCCAAGGACAATGAATAGCTGTAAAATGTGCGAGACTCAGGGGCCCCTCTTCAAATTCTAAACGGGGCCCAATCATTTTGTGTTACGCCACTGCTCACAAATTTTGTGTTACAATTTTTGGACGCTTGAAAACTACTCTCTTTAGTGTCATGAGTCCTCTTCAGTGTGGGTTTGCTTTATTAGGCACAGGGAACCTTTGCATCCCTGTTTCTGTTAAAACAAATACACATGAAGAAATGCAACAGCATAAACAGAATATCAGCTCTATATTGCTATTCTTGAAGGAGGGGAGGGTCACCACGCTCAACAATGGTAAAAAGATAACAGTCAGGAATCCATTCTAGCACTGAAACTGGATATGCATTGCCACTTTATGTAAATGGACATTACCTATAAATGCAGCTGTCTCTCTGAAGTGTGGCGCATTAACCACCCATGTGCTGAAAACTTGAAGGAAGTGACTCATATCCCTACCACGTTTGCGTATCTTAAGGGGAAGGTGTTCAAAGCGAATCCAGATGAAGGCTACCGAGCACTGACACACGCACTGTCTGGGAAAGGGAGGGGCCACCGGCCTTAACATCTGGAACAGCCCCTCCTCAGAGAGCAGGCAGCTCTCAGCGAAAAGCTTCCCATTGACGAATGTTCCAGGGCTTCACTTGTAAGTCTTAAGCCGCCCTTTAGACGAAAAATTGTTGCGAATTATGCGGGCTTAGTTTTTCGGTCTTTCGCTGTCATCTCTTCAGCCCCAGACTAAATCTTGGAGATCAAATAGATCTGGCCGCCTTGCTTTGTGTGCAGCCGAGAGATTGTGGCTAATTAATTGGCAGATGCTTTACAGCAGGTAACAGGACACCCTTTCATCCCGGCGCTGCTGGGAACGGCCGTCTCTGTGAACTGGACTAAAATGATTGCCACATATTAAAACGCAGACATTCGCATATGAGTGGCTGTATGCATACATTGAGGGTATGTATGTGCGTACCGTGTTGTGCGTACTGCATTTGATTGTGTACCTTCTCTGAACAACACGGTTCCCTCATGCGAAGGCCTACGTGCTGGAGTAGTAAGTAGCTGAGGTTGTGTGTGTATTTTCTGGCGCAGTGACGTTTACAGGTGGATATTTTCTGATGGCATCAAAGCAAATTCAAAAGTAGAATATTAAAGTAAAGGTGATGGAAAGTATGTGTTTATAATGATCCCTCATCCATACATTACACACTGGGTCACGCATATAGACCCCTTCCCCCACACTTTCTGTCTCTCTTTCACGCAAACCACATAGGGGTTCTTTCTAGCCTCTCTCACACACACTTATACAGACTGAATCGCCACCTCTCGTTCCCACACACACACACATACAGAGCCACTCTTGCGCACGCACACACATAATTTCTGTCGCGCTGTCTTCCCCTCTACCCCTTTCGCTCTCACAGACACAAGTATTCACACGTTTTTTACAGCCAGTGCAGTCTCTTCGGGGTTTTACAGCGCGCCCGCCTACCATTATAAACTCGATGGGGTAATGGGCTAAGGGCTCTGCTCCCAGGGCTCTCTTCGCACATACATGATATATTCTTTTGACTCAGAGGTGCGCTGTGTGGCGCGATTTAAAATCCACCACCATCGACATTTCAAAGGCCATCTGTGTCAACATCATCACATCGGTGTGAAACCACCTCCCCGATAGGCTGTTTCTTTGAACAGAATCTGTTTAATTGCAGTGTGAAATCAAAGACCGCCAGATGAAAGGTGTGTAATCCGCGCGCACCTATCTCTGAAGTGTTCTTGCGCTGTGCGCTGATTGTTTAAAGGTGCAGATATTAAGGACGTTTGAAACACATCAATTGCTTGTGTTGATACTGCAGCAGGTGCAGGGTACACAAACAAACCCCAGAGAAGAACATGCAGGGTCTCGTTTAAATGAGCAGCACTTTCGAATTACACCTGAGGAATATAATCAAAGAAAAAACCTTAGAACGAAAATAAACGACACCCACTTCTGAAACACTTCACTGGCAGCGGGTGTCAACAAGAATAACATATTCATGCACTCGTATTTCTGAAGCGCGGACATCTACTTACAACACTCACCTCACACTTTCCCGCCAGTAAAAAATGAGACGCCACAATGCCACACACGTCATACTCAATGGAAACGCGGCAGGGGAAGAGACCAGGGGCCAGATACCCTGGAACAGCCCTGTCCTATTTCTGGGATCACAACCGCACTTCTATTTAGTAACATGAAAAAACAAGCATTGGCATAGCCAATAGGTCTCGCTTTTGGGACCTTATGAGTATTTAGTTATGCAGCACAATCTCCTTGGTGCTACAACGTCAACTGTTGCGTGGCTAAACACTTATAAGGTCCCAAAGGCGAGACCTATTGGCTATGCCAATGCTTGTCTTAACCTGGTGACATCTTAAAAACAAATGTTTTGCTAGATAACTAAAAGAGACCCTTTCAAGCATTTTCTATGTAAAACACTCTTTCACATTCAATAATTCATCAAGATTGCATATTGTGAAAAATATGGATTTCACTTGATGCAAAATTCGGGAATTCATGACTTATGCTGGCATAGTTAAATATTCACCTGGCCCTTGTGTTCATGGGTGGTGAGATGTTGAAATCTTGAAGCAAAGTGGCACGGAGCCTTCAATCCTAACCTGACAATCAATGTGCTAGAATACATTTTTCTGTTATTTTTTGGACTTCTGCTCCTTACTAACCTGGCAAGCTCCAAATATCCTTTTCAACCCATCCATGTAGCTTTCACTGTTCGGTTGACAGCTTCTTACTCAGCGCGAAGATTGAATGCTTGCACCAATTTGGGTTCTGATGTGCGTGCCTGGTTCTCTGGGGTTGTGATCGTCAAAGTTATTTTCCCTGTAAATTAAAGTGAAAGCTAGTACTGTTTTCAGTGCTTGTGTAGGTAGTTCCAGGAACTGGCAAGTGTTGGTTCTTTTGAAAGGGTCGATATCTTTTTGTATGTGAAGAGCAGCAGAGCTGTCAAATTGCACTTTCTCTGCTACAGAGTTAGTTCGGGAGATTAGATTGTGAAAACCAAAAACCGAGACCTTTCACAATAATAGAAGAAGGGCTAGAAGTTTACATCAGCCGAGCAGCACTGAATCACAGCACTCGTCTACATAGAAACACAGAAGAGGTAGTAGGTACAGAGAAAATATATTAAATGCAATTTTTAAGTCCAGTTAATTACATTGCTTTTTTGTAACAGCTGCTAGCTAGCCATTCTTTGGCACAAACAAAAACATACACGTGCCTCCCTTGGATGACTGGTACCCGAGGATTAGTGGAACACGTTTGACTGTTTATGTATAGTTATTTGTAGAGATGGACCTCCACTAGAGAGTAACGGAGCTTTATATTCTTACTTTATTGTAAGTAGGGATCATGTGCGTGTGTACTCACATAGACACATTTATATCTGCATTTTGTAACCCCATACGGCTTACATCTGAAGGCGGCCTTCAAAATCCTAACCTACCACGTATTGCTGAATGACATGAATGCAAGGTATTCTGTCATGGTATGCATGAGTGGGTCATGAGGAAGGGCCCTCAATAGTTTTGTGCTGAACATGGAATCCTTAAATTTGAATGGAGATCAGTCTTGTGTGGCGAGGGCACAGTCTTTTTTAGCGCTTGTGTGCGGCAAAGACAGAAGACTACGGAGGCTGAGTGTGCTTGCAAAACATGTGACCAACTCGTTGTGGGTTGGGGCTCTCCCCCTCTTTATTAAGTCTCCTTCTGAACCTAACGTGGGCTTGCGTGTATGTCAAGGCGTCGGGTGTTCCCGACGTTGTGTTACATTCCTTCCAAACTTTCAACTGAAAATAAAAATAAAACATGGTGCTCGATATTTTCAAATGCACTTGGGTCTCTTAAAGCATGAGCATATTTTTATAGTTTTATTCGGTGTGCAAAATCCGGCAAAAATTGTGTATTTTGGAACCAAAAAAAATATTAATACTGCTTCCGACTGCTTTATTTCAAAAGGAAAAGGGATTTAAACACTTCCCATTCAGATTTGAAAGTACGACTGCTATTTATATTAGCTAAACATGCAGATAAATATGTAAACAGGCACACACTTAGAAAAGGCGTGTATATATAATCGAGTGCACAGCGCATATTTGCCACAAACCCGCGACTGCTATTTAAAAGCAAGTGGTAGGGGTGGGGGGAGTGCAGCCGAGAGCAGGGACATGCAGCGTTATATTGCGGGAGTGAGGGCGATAATTGTTAACACATGGTGCCCCTGCTCGTTACCGCAAGGGAAACGGCAAACGTGCACGCGTTGCAATTCAAAGCAATGCAAAGCGTGCACGTTTTTGGGCGAAAAAGCAAATCAATTCCAAGAGGTCCCCTCTTCCTCAGCGCATGCCTGATGCATAGGCGAGACCTAAAAATGGCTAGTTCAAGTCGTTCGGCTAACACACATTTTGAGTTATCGCATCTCACTTAGCACAGCAGAACAAGCCTCAAATATATGAAACATATGTAGATTAAAACATGCACTATAAGATTTACCTGATATTAAATGTGGAATTTGCTCTAATTCTGCTTCCCAAGATGTTTGATAATCTTGCACACTCTCAGTTTTAGATGAAACCTGGTGAAATATCTCTGAAGAAAATGGCTCAGAATGTGGGAAGACTTGTGAAAATCGACGTGGAAATCAATTTCCTTGACAATTCCTAAGGGGAAGACATGGAATAGCGTATTAATTCTGCATTCCAACTATTGAACCATCAGGTAACAGTAGCATCTATATAAATAACAAGCACTAATAAGGGAGTGAGGGGGTAGTAGTGGTTTAGTTATAAGCACTCCGTATAGGAAGATCTGTGTTTGTCGTGGGTACAGTATATTGTAAATTACTTATAGTACACAACCTACTACCCAAGGTGTGATTTACACACTGGATCCTAAAGAAACAGAATTTATACAAATGTTATTCCAAAATAGGCCAAGCACTCCAACAGTGTATTACATTAATCTGACATCAAAACATTGAACACTTGTCATTCAAAAATGAAGTATAAATAATTTATTTTCTGTATGGGAACTTGTAGGCTTCAGTACATTCACAAGTTCACAAATTAATTTTCTTCAAACACAGCCAACAAGTGTTTCGTCACATAGTGACTTTTTCAAGGCTGTGAGAAGTTACAAGAATACATTATTAATTAGAATAATTGACTTGTTTGGAAAAAGGAGAAAAAAGAAGAAAAAAAGGAGAAAAAGACGTAGAATATAAAGTAAAAAGTAGAATAAAATAAAGGAACAAACAAGACTATGTAGAAATGTCATAATTCCACAACCAATGTCCATAGAAAATGTCCAACAAATGAAAAAAAGTCCAAACTCCCTTCCCACCCTCTCCACCCACAATTAATAGATGTTTTTAGTCATGAGAATGGAAACAACATGGTTTGCCAGGTAACAGTTTTCAAGCTGACCAACCTATGTACATATTAAGGATCTTATACGTGTTAGGATCTAAATCGAAACCTTTACCGCTTCATATTTTGTAACTTTTCCCAACACATGCGCAAGTTAAACAGTTACAAATGTTAGCACGTGTGAACTGTAAAACGTGACATCTAAATCGGCGGAGCCGCATCTGCCTTTCATAGACTACTATCAAATCCCGTTTTCTCCTCCCCACCTCTCATGGCACCAATGACCTAACTGAACATTACAATAATTCAATCCTTCAAGTGCTTGACCAAATTGCCCCAATCAAAATGAAACAGCAAAAAAAAATTCCTCCCAAATCCTGGTTTAATTCTGACCTTAATAAAGAAAGACGGGCCCTCAGACAGTCTGAACGCTCTTGGAGGAATCATCCCTCCCCCGATAACCTGACACTCCTTAGACACACCAGAGCCAATTACAAGTAGCACATCTTCGCTGCAAAAGCCTCTTTCCTCCGCACACAACTTGACCAGGCTAAAAACTGTTCCAGAGAACTCTTTAGCATTATTAAAAATAAAACCTCCTTTGGCCCCCCTAAAATAACAGCCACTATCGAAAGATGTGAAGAAATCAACAACTTCTTTTCGAACAAAGTCAACTCTGTTGAATTATCCTTCTCTTCTCCTCCTCTCCCATCCCAATCTACCATCAGCCAACAACACCCCCCTAACATTCCTACTTCACCATGCCCATCTGTCCCTCCGTGCCACGACCCATCTATACCCCCCTTCTCTACTCCACCCTGACCCTATCGCTAAAGACACCTTTACCAAAAACAATGCCTCCTGGAAGGAATTTCGGCCAGTTTCTGAATCTACTGTCCTCAATATCAAACTCTAAACTCAAACCATCTTCACACACCAATGACCCTCTACCCGCCCAGTTTGTCCAGGAACTTAAACACATCATTGCCCCCATCTGGCCCAATATCATCAATTCTTCCCTTGCCACGGGTTGTGTCCCAGCATCCCTTCAACTTGGTCAAATCTCTCCCATCCTTAAAAACCCCACCGCTGATCCTAATGACCTGAACAATCTACGCCCTATCTCTAATCTTCCCTTCCTCTCCAAAGCCCTTGAAAAATGTGTACTTTTCCAGTTAGACAAACATATCACTTCCTTCAATCTCCTTGACGTTTTCCAATCTGGTTTTAGAAAAGGTTGCAGCACAGAAACTGCCATGCTAAGTATCACTGATGACATTCATCGCTCTCTTGACAAAGGTGAATCCTCCCTCTTTATCCTCCTTGACCTCTCTGCGGCGTTCGACACTGTCCACCATCCCACCCTTCTTAATACTAAAGATCCTGAAGATCGCATTGGGTTCGAGGGCATTGTTCACCAATGGTTCTCCTCTTTACTCCAAAACAGATCCCAACACATTAAACTCAGTCACTGCCTCTCCAAACCTCAACCTGTCTCACTTGGGGTCCCACAAGGCTCTATCCTTTCTCCTACCCTATTTAATTTATTCATGGAACTATTCACCCTCATCCTAAAACAAGCTAATATTAGTTACCACCTCTATGCGGACGACACACAACTATACTACAAGATCAAATCCCGCCATGACATCCATCTCCTCAATGATACCCTGAATAAAGTCGAAGCCTGGTTCCATCTGAATCATCTCAAATTGAATCCCAAAAAAACTGAAGTCATTCTTTTCACCCCCAAAAACTGCTCTCTGCCCATCCAACTCTGGATCAATGACATCAATGCACTCAACTTCTCCCTCTCCACTTCTAACTCTATCAAATCCTTGGGCATCAGCATTGATAACAATCTTACTCTCATCCCCCACATTAAAAATGCTGCGAAAGGTGCTCTCTTCTCCCTTCTCCACCTTAAAAAAATCAAACCTTTCATTCCAGCGGACGATTTCAAAATTGTTGTCCAATCTCTTGTACTTTCCAGACTTGATTATTGTAACGCCACCCTTGCTGGCACCCCTAAAGTCCACCTTACCCGGATCAAATCTGTCCTCAACCTGGCTGCTAGACTCATCTCTGATTGTAAACGTTTCAATCACATTTCTCCTATCCTCAAAAACCTTAACTGGCTCCCAATTGAAGGTAGATCCACCTTCAAGTTGGCATGTATTACTCACAAAGCCCTTCACCAGAACACCCCCTCTTACCTCTCTGACAAACTACAAAAAGCTGGGTGCTCCAGGTCTATGAGAAGCACCAACGCCCTTGTCCTCATCCCCCCGAAACTCAACTGTACAAAGACACAATCACGTGCATTCTCTGGTAATGCCCCTACGATTTGGAACTCGCTCCCCAAAGATCTTCGCTGCAACCCCACCTACCCTCTCTTCAAAAATAGACTCAAGGTGCTTCTTCTAAACAAATATGGGGGCACCTAAAGTCTCTATACTTATTCAGTCCTCATTTCATTCTCCTCAACCCACCCCGTCTCTCTTCTTTTCCTACTGCCTCCCCTCCTTCTCACTCTACCCTTTTCTCTCCTATCTTTCAATCCATCCTTATCCCCATACCTACCCCTAAATTACTCCCTTTCCTCTATCTCCTCTTCTAACTGAAATGTTTGATCCCATGCCAGTTTTTATTCACTCTGTAACTGTGTTCTATTTTGTTCTAGATGTTTATTTGTTCTTATGTTTATTATTTGTTCTAGATATGTACTCTTCTTATCTGTCTGTAAAGCGCTCTGATACTCCTGGGTCCCGTAGCGCTATATAAAACCTTTTTAATAAATAAATAAATAAAAATAAATAAATACTTAATAACCAAAAAGTATATAAACCATACCTGTTGTTCGATTAGTTTTGTTTTTGCAAGTTATTTACCCATGTCCATTCTCTGAAGCAGGTTCCCTTTTCTAGCGTTGGATTTTTGTTGTGCGACAACAAAACATATTCCAGACTTGTAAGTTGTTTGATTATGGCATAGTAGATATTTATAATACGTAGCTATTTGTCAATATTTAAACATTTGTATTTAGAAAAAAGTATTATTGCTTGTGTTTGCCTTTTTTCTGTAACGTCAGCAGCTTGTTTTCAGAAACAGACAGAATACAGCAAACATCGCTCCTTTTATGGCTCCTTTGAGCTCATATACTGAGACTTTGCATATTATAATATTGACACTGTACCTAACCTCAGAGGTGTTAGTGAGCGGTTGGCGCAAAGACTAAACATTTATATGTAACGTCACCAGCTTCTAGTTGTTAGTCTGTTTCCCCCTGGGGATCATATACTGTGAATATGTATATTATAAGATAGACAGTCATTGTGATCTCAGAGGAGTTCATGACCCGTCGGCACGACACTAAAGATTTATACGTAACATCACCAGCTTCTGATTGTTAGTCTGTTTTCCCCTTGTGATCATATGCTGTGAATATGTATATTATAATATTCCCAGTCATTATGATCTCTGAGGAGTTTATGGCCCGTCGCTTCGAGATGAAAGATTTTGAAGTCCTGGACAAAAGAAGCTCTGAACATATTCACAGTTAGAAAGTATTTTGTTATTGATTTTGTTTTGTATTCATAACTTTATTTTCCTTTTCCTTTTTGTGTGACAACAGTGTCACTCTTTATATTGTAATAGAGTGTCATATTGTCACAGAACAGGAATTGGAGATTTGTCGGCGCCAGGAGTAAACCATCTGAAATAAAGCTTACTGACCTTTATAACTTACTTGATCAGATATTTTTTCAGTGAGAATATTTTTCGAAATTGCATTCTAAAAAAGATAGTTAGCATAGATACTTTCTTAGTGAATACCTTTGATAAACCCTACATTTCTGAATGATATTTTGTCATTTCTATTTTTCTCGGTTGCGGTTCCTATTCACCTTCTCCATATAGGATATATAGGACCAGTAGTGTATATTATTATAGTAGCTATAAATTCTTAAAAGAGTACATGATTTGTTAGCAGAACAATGAGCGACCTCTAAGCACTACGACAGAACGTTCCTGAATTCTACAGAATAGAAACTGTAAAAAATGATAAAAATGTACATTTCTATGTAATATGAAGTCATTTGTGTTTAACTATTTTTTACTTTGTTATTGTTCTTACCTGAGATGATGTAGTGCGGGAGTGTTTCTTGTAGCACTTATTTTCTACTTTATTTAAAACTAACTCATGCCCTCTTATATTATCAAGAATATGGGGCAACACTTTTACAAACTATAGCACAAAAAAAGGGAGGGTGTGCCCACGCTTAAGTAATATTTTATGAATTGCGTTTTTATTTGTCACCCCTTTGATATATACAGCGTCAGTTTCCGAAGAAAGTTTATTTGTAATTGCTTAATAAAAACTGTATGAAATCTAGACAAAAATGTTTGCTGCCCAACCACACCTCCCTGTCAGAAAAGTAAACACCACATTAAAAGTAAATAGTGCTCCTGGGAAGTATCCTACCCGCAAACTTGATAAAAAGAAGACCGCAAGACTCTGGTATTTTTCCACCTCAATTTGTACACCCCACGCCAATTATATATATGGCCCTTAAAATATATAAAAAACTATTTTGACCTTCACAATCCCTGTCCACCACCTTGTGGCCACACTATAGAGTTAATAGTGTTCCTACCCGCCCCTCTTCCTACTTTGTTTACTCTTTTGAAGAGCGTCACAAAATGGCTGACAACAGTGAAAAACTCGTTTTTAAAAGCCTGGCCCACATACCCCCACCTCTGCCATCCTTTACTCGCACTCTAATCGGCAAACTCACCGCGCTTTGCGGGTCCTTCGCCCTGTCTCGAGGCGGCCATCTTTGGTGAGTGGGATTCAGTGTGATTGAAGTCCTTTGTCTGTCTTGCTCGCTGAGTACTTAGGCAGCCATGCTGACGCGCAGCGGTCACGCGCAGCGGGGACGCCGTAATGACGCCGGAGTTACGCCAGAGTTCAGCCCGTCTGTGCCCGTCCGGGCCCGGACGGGCCTAGGGCCTGTCATTATGCCCATTTCCTCGGCGCCACCTACCAACATGTACCGATATGGGAGGGAGGCTCTTATTTCCTATCGCCCGTCCCACCCTACTATATGCAGTTTTGCACAGGAGGTTACTACTCCATTTCTACCGTGCAGAGCCTGCATTACCGGTCATAATTCTGTTGCTGTGAAGTCTGCTCTTTCCATGGCGCTACTGAATTGCCGGTGTTAGACCTGTCTGCTTCTGGGGAGACTCTAACCACTATGATTTATTTTTGTCCCCCTTAGCCTCCCAGAGTTTCTATTTTTATTTTTACATGTGTCCATCAGGAATTTTTAATGCTGTCAGGGGGCTAGGTGTTCCTTGGCGATGACGCCATTTTTCCCTCATAACTTGTGAGGCCTAGTCACCCCCTTGAAAATCTAGGGATCTCCAGAGACCTAAAATGGTGTCCACCAACTGCCATAACGGACACTACTGGAGGACAGGTCCATAGGATAACATTAGGGAACTTTCTGGAATTAACTAGAGACTTCTGCAGGTCTAGGCCACCCTATATAAGGCCAGTGACCAGCAGCCATTTTGTGCTGACCCCAGAGTAGAGGAGTGAGGCAGTGGTGAGAGGAGGTGGACACACTGAGAGCAGCTAGTTTGTCTCTGAGGCTGACAGTTTCTTCAGAGGATTGTTCCCCCTTCAACCTTTGACCGATCCCTCTCTCAAAACAACAATTGCTGATAAGAACAATAAGCTACTTGAGGAAGAAGATCCTTCTGCACTGGAGCCCCAGTGAATCCTCTCAGGACACCCTTAACTGAGGGTATCCCTGACTTCCCACACCCAGCGCTGCGCTTACCGGTGCTGTGGAGCAGCTGTAGTGAAGGCGGGTGTCTGTGGCACCCTAGCGACCTGAGGAGCGAGGGCGCCGTGTGTGCACATCCTTCCTGAGAGGCCGGAGTGAGAAGCGACTGACCAGGAGCAGCGGCGCTGCTAAGATCGGCTGTGGGACCCCGGGGGCACCAGCCGCGTTGATCCGAGAAGGGAGCGCTGCCGCGCATGCCTTAAGCGCGAACGCTTCCGCGGAGGCAGGAGGGGCCTAGGATCGGGCAGGCCCGGGAGAGCAGCGTCACCGGAAGACCAGCGTCCTCCCTTTGAGTGAGTGCGGAGGCGGGAGAAGAGCGAGCGCTTCCGCGCATGCCCAGCGGAGTAGTGCGCCTGAGGAGAGCCGATCGCGTCAACAAGGAAGCCGTCCGCGTCGGAGCTTCAGGTATTCGTCCCCCCTCCTGAGGAGGCAGAAGCGCCACAGCGGACGTTGCAGTAAGGAGCCTTGGGGCCAAGAAAGCTTCTAGTGACCTTCCCCAGCAGCCGTCTGCTGCCAGGCTTCAGCGCGAGTGGAGGAAACACCCGCGACACGCCCACAACCCTTCAAGTAAGCCGGGTAGTGTGGGGACGGGAGACAGCAGCACCGGGTGAAGGAAACAAGACAGTGGGGCTGCGACTAAGAGCATAAACTGAACTGCCCAGGGAAGCCTGACTGGGGAAAGCGGGCTAGTATACTGCCTAATTCTGATTAAAACATCCCATAAGTGGGATGTTTTCCTTCCTGTTATCCTTCTTCTTTTTCAGTAATGGGTCAGAAAGCGCCGGGACACTCCTTGGAGTAGCCGTGCGCTATATAAGTCACCCATTAACATAACATAACATAACACGGAGGAAAGAGAAGGAAGTTGTGTAGGGAATCACAGGGTTCCTGGGTAAAAACCCTTGCAGTATATTGATAATTGAAGAAGTAGATCCTCTACTAGATAGGTGTGCCTGTCAATCAGAGGGAGGGGAACCTTGCTAATATTATTGTGTCTCCCCTTTTAGTACATATCTGGTGGGTTATGCAGTGAAGATCCACAACCAGGTCATTCTGTTGAATTGAGAAGGTGCTTAAGAGCTGTGGGGTAATGTACCTGCTAATGAGTCTTTAAAAACGTATTGCACTGTCAGATTGTATTTTCCTTTCTGTAAATTTATTAGTGAAGTGTATTGTGACCTGAATAACTACAGACCTTAAATGTACCTTTGATTCCCAAATTCTGACCAGGAAAAATATTGAAGTGTGATCTGAATTTCATGTACAAGGTGTAATTTGATTGTCTTTTATCCCTGACTAAAAAGTATAACAAGAAAAGCATATTATTTTTATAAAAGGTAACGGTATTTTTCCAAACAGTGGTGTTGTGTCTTTATTTTAGTGGTTCATCACTGAGTTACTGTGAGTGAGAAGTGTAAGTACTTAGCCAACGCCTTGAGTTAGCTGTAGCCACTACTGTGCCAAGCTACCTTATGTAGACTTGGGTAATCTAGGTCCAACATAATTGGTGTTTCAGCGGTGGGATATCGGATTTGTACTTACACTCACTTATTAGTAACGCAGTGCCAACCACGAGACCTCACCTGGAGTTTTCTCCCTGCGGCCCTCCTAATTTAAATTTTGATTTTTCTAAATTAACTACTGGCGGTGGGTGGAGGTTGACCTCAGGTCACTGTGTGGATTTCTCCTGTGTAGCAGTTTATACTCCAAATAGAAATGGAGATAAATGTGGAAGAGCTAGAAAATTATACTGTGACCCAATTGAAGGAATGGTGTCAGCAGCAGGGGGTGTTTTTCAAGAAAGGCGCCAGAAAAGTTGAGCTGCTGACCAGTATCCAGGCATGGGTAGAGGCTCATTCCGGGGAGGAGGTAGATCCTGAGGAGAGTGACAAGGACACTGTCCTGGAGACCGCAACACTGTACCAGGCGGGAGGGGAGAACCTTGTAACAGGTCCTAGAACACCTTCCAGAGTGGGCAGTAGTGTGTCAGAGAGGGGCCTGACCGACGCCGAGTTAGAAGATAGGAGGGAGGAGAGGAGGATGAGAATAGAACTAGCCAGGATGGACATGGTGAGGGAGGAAAAGAGGTTGGAGCATGAGCGGACCATCAAAGAGATGGATTTGCAAGCCCTAAATTTACGAACCCCCAAACCAGAGAATGGTGGCAGCGATATTCAGACCAACACCAGGGAACCTAGACCGTACCTACCAAAAGATATTATGGCTTGCTATGTACCCAGTGACGACATTGCTAAATGGCTAGCCGCCTACGAGGTCTCGCTGAGGGCCCATGGGATTCTGGAAGTCCACTGGGGAGGTGGGTTATACAAATACATGCCCCCCACTGGCAGGGATACTTTGTTGGCCCTTGATCAGAGTGAACAGACCTACTACCCGGCTATGAAGTCAGCGCTGCTCAGGAAGTTTGGGTTGACCCTTGAGAAATATAGGCAAAAGTTCCGGGGCAGCTACAAGCTGGGCACGCAAAACTGGGTAGATTTTCTGGACTACTCCAGGAAGGCCCTGGAGGGTTGGGTAAGAGGCAGCGAAGTAGGAGACTATGAGGGACTATATGACCTCATACTCAAGGAACACCTACTCGAGAAGTGTCTTCCCGAACTAAGACAGCATCTGGTGGACAGCAAGCTGACCAGCCCCAGGAAGCTTGCTGAGGAGGCGGACATCTGGGTTAGTACCCGGGTGTCGACTAAGGGGACTGGAGGGAATTCCCAGAAGCAAGGACAGGGCGCCCCCCAGAAGAAAGAGGGAGGGGAAACTAAGAGGGAGTTCTCAAAAGGGCCACAAAATACTTCGCAAGGAAGGGGCAGAGGATTCATTCCCAAGAGTAACCCCCCTCGCAACCCTACCCCTGGCCAAAGCCAGCAGCCAAGGGTTGTTCATTGTTTTGAGTGTGGTGGTGTGGGACACTATAAAGGAGATGTGAGATGCCCAAAAAGACCACCCCCTCCCACTGGAGGAAAAGCCCCGGGAATCACTAGTGTAGTGCTCGGGGAGGAGATGCCTTTGGTTAATGGAGGGGAGCGGGCGGGTGTCACTTTAGTGTCCCTGGGAGATAAGGAGATGGTTCCAAAGACCCAACTGCCCTCTAATACTACTAAGTATGAGCAGTGGGTCACCATCAATGGCCGTAGAGGGGAGGCTCTGAGAGACACAGGAGCCAGCATGACTATGGTAAGGAGTCAGCTGGTGTCTCCAGAGCAGGTCATCCCAGATGTACTCCATCCCGCCATAATGGCTGACGGCAGATTGGGCCACTACCCTGTGGCTGAGGTTCCCTTTGAGTGGGGAGGGGTTGCAGGTCCACTTCGAGTTGCCGTAAGCCCTGCCGTGCCTGTTGACTGCCTGTTAGGGAATGATATGGAGCACAATGCTTGGAGGAGGGTGGAGTACCAGACTCACTCTGAGATGCTGGGACCCCCTGACTGGACTTGTGTCAGCACAAGGTCAGCGACTGCCCGAAGGGGGAGTTTACTTACGCTGGAGCCTGGAACAATTTTCCAGCCGGCTGCCAGAGAGGAGAAGGACAGGAGGCCGGAGGACCCTGCCTCGACATCTCCACCTCGTGAGACAGATGGACCACCTGCGGAGGTGGATCTGGAGTCCACAGGGGAGAATGTTGCTTCCTTGGAAAACCTACCCATCCCTACTGAATGGCATGTGGAGGGAGGTCCTTCCCGGGAAGAATTCTGTGAAGCTCAGAAAGAGTGTCCTACTCTCGAGGGGCTGCGGCAACAGGCCAATGCCCAGGCAGCAGGAAACATTGAAGGGAGCTACCGGATTTACTGGGAGGATGGACTCCTCTACAGTGAGCCCAAGGCACCTGGCCATGGTTCAGCCAGAGCCTTGGTGGTCCCTCAATGCTTTAGAGCCTTTCTACTGGAACTGGCTCATGAGATACCATTGGCAGGACATCTAGGACAGGACAAGACCTTTGCCCGGCTTGTCCCCCACTTCTACTGGCCTCAAATGAAAGTGGCGTCTGATACATATTGTCGGACGTGTGTGTCCTGCCAAGCTAGTGGGAAAACAGGAGTGAAGCTTAAAGCTCCCCTGGAACCACTACCTGTCGTTAGCACCCCCTTTGAGAGGGTGGGCATCGACATTGTGGGGCCATTGGATCCACCAACTTCAGCTGGTCACCGGTTCATATTGGTTTTGGTGGATCATGCCACACGGTACCCAGAGGCAATACCTCTGAGGACCATCACTGCACCTGTGGTGGCAAGGGCCCTGATGGGGATCTTCACCCGAGTGGGTTTCCCCAAGGAGGTTGTGTCCGACAGGGGGACTAACTTCCTTTCAGCGTACATGCGGGCTATGTGGAAGGAGTGCGGAGTTACCTATCGGTTTACCACTCCTTATCACCCACAAACCAATGGTCTTGTGGAAAGGTTTAACAAAACCTTGAAAGGTATGATACGGAGTCTACCTGAGAGCCTGCGGAGGAAATGGGACATCCTCCTACCCTGTCTCTTGTTTTCTTACAGGGAAGTGCCGCAAAAGGGAGTGGGCTTCAGCCCCTTCGAACTTTTGTACGGGCACCCTGTACGGGGACCTCTCAGCCTGGTGAAAGACGGATGGGAACGAACTCCCAGGAAGCTTCCCCAGGACGTGGTGAGCTACATGCTGGCCTTCCGGAGCCAAATGGCTAAGTTGTGGAAGCAAGCTTCAGACAACTTGGAGGCCAGCCAAGCAGTTATGAGAAGTGGTATGACCACAACGCTCACCCAGTGGAACTGGAGCCTGGACAGAAGGTGTGGGTGATGGAACCTGGAGAGCTAAATGCCCTCCAGGACCGTTGGACAGGCCCCTTTGAGGTTTTGGAGAAAAAGGGGAAGTCTACCTACTTGGTGGATCTTAAGACCCCGAGGCAGCCCCACAGGGTGCTGCATGCCAATCGCCTCAAGCCACATCATGAGAGGCCCGAGGTTGTCTTGATGATGGTAACCGATGGAGCAGAGGAAGAAGAAAGCGAACCTCTCCCTGATCTACTCTCGTCCCAAGAAAAGGATGGGTCGGTGGAGGGAGTAATTCTCTCGCCATCCCTAACTCCTGAACAGCAGAGTGATTGCCGCCAGATCCTGGAGCAATTTTCTTCTCTGTTCTCCCTTGTCCCGGGTAGGACCCACCTGTGTACCCATGACGTGGACACAGGAGACAGCCCACCTGTGAAGTCTAAAATCTACCGGCTGTCGGACAAGGTGAAGGCCAGCATCAAGAGTGAAGTCGCCAAGATGCTGGAGCTGGGAGTGATTGAACCTTCTGGAAGCCCTTGGTCTAGCCCTGTGGTTTTGGTACCAAAAGCTGCCCCCCCAGGCACCACACCTGAATTGAGATTCTGTGTGGACTACCGAGGCTTGAACTCAGTAACCAAAACTGATGCACATCCCATCCCACGGGCGGATGAGCTTATTGACCGGCTGGGAGCTGCTCAATACCTAAGTACCTTTGACCTAACTTCAGGGTACTGGCAGATTTCCCTTACCGAGGAGGCGAAGGAAAGGTCAGCCTTCTCTACACCTCAGGGACACTACCAATTTCGTGTGATGCCCTTTGGGCTCAAGAATGCCCCTGCCACTTTTCAGCGGCTGGTGAACAGGGTCCTTTCTGGAATGGAAGCTTTTTCTGCTGCATACCTGGATGACATTGCTGTCTTCAGTAGCAGCTGGGAGGACCATTTGCAGCACCTGCAAGCTGTTCTTCATGCCCTGCAACAGGCTGGCTTGACAATCAAGGCCAGCAAGTGTCAGATCGGACAGGGGTCGGTGGTGTACCTAGGTCACTTGGTGGGCAGAGGGACGGTGCAGCCCCTCCAGGCAAAGATTGAGGCTATCATCGCCTGGGAGCCCCCCAAGACTCAAACAGAGGTCCGAGCCTTCCTGGGCCTCACTGGATACTACCGTCGCTTCGTGAAGGGGTATGGCACTATCGTGGCACCCCTCACTGAACTTACTTCCAAGAAGCAACCCCGACGGGTAGTCTGGACGGAGGCTTGCCAGCGAGCCTTCATGACCTTGAAACAAGCATTGTGTTCCGCTCCCATTCTCAAGGCCCCTGATTTTGCTAGAGAATTCATTGTCCAAACAGATGCGTCAGAACATGGCATTGGGGCAGTGTTATCGCAGCTAAATGATGAGGGCTTGGATCAACCCGTGGTCTTCCTGTCCAGAAGGCTACTCCCCAGGGAAAGGAGGTGGAGTACAATTGAGAGAGAAGCCTTTGCGGTGGTTTGGGCTCTGAAGAAGCTGCGGCCATACTTGTTTGGCTCGCACTTCCTAGTTCAGACTGACCATCGCCCCCTTCGTTGGCTGATGCAAATGAAGGGGGAGAATCCCAAGTTGCTGAGGTGGTCCATCTCCCTACAGGGAATGGACTTTAGGGTGGAACACCGACCTGGGGCGGACCATGCCAACGCAGACGGTCTATCCAGGTATTTCCGCCTTAGTGATGAGGACTCCCAAGGGGTTGGGTAGTTCTCCCCACTTTTAGCTGGGGGGGACGCGTGTTAGACCTGTCTGCTTCTGGGGAGACTCTAACCACTATGATTTATTTTTGTCCCCCTTAGCCTCCCAGAGTTTCTATTTTTATTTTTACATGTGTCCATCAGGAATTTTTAATGCTGTCAGGGGGCTAGGTGTTCCTTGGCGATGACGCCATTTTTCCCTCATAACTTGTGAGGCCTAGTCACCCCCTTGAAAATCTAGGGATCTCCAGAGACCTAAAATGGTGTCCACCAACTGCCATAACGGACACTACTGGAGGACAGGTCCATAGGATAACATTAGGGAACTTTCTGGATTTAACTAGAGACTTCTGCAGGTCTCAGGCCACCCTATATAAGGCCAGTGACCAGTAGCCATTTTGTGCTGACCCCAGAGTAGAGGAGTGAGGCAGTGGTGAGAGGAGGTGGACACACTGAGAGCAGCTAGTTTGTCTCTGAGGCTGACAGTTTCTTCAGAGGATTGTTCCCCCTTCAACCTTTGACCGATCCCTCTCTCAAAACAACAATTGCTGATAAGAACAATAAGCTACTTGAGGAAGAAGATCCTTCTGCACTGGAGCCCCAGTGAATCCTCTCAGGACACCCTTAACTGAGGGTATCCCTGACTTCCCACACCCAGCGCTGCGCTTACCGGTGCTGTGGAGCAGCTGTAGTGAAGGCGGGTGTCTGTGGCACCCTAGCGACCTGAGGAGCGAGGGCGCCGTGTGTGCACATCCTTCCTGAGAGGCCGGAGTGAGAAGCGACTGACCAGGAGCAGCGGCGCTGCTAAGATCGGCTGTGGGACCCCGGGGGCACCAGCCGCGTCGATCCGAGAAGGGAGCGCTGCCGCGCATGCCTTAAGCGTGAACGCTTCCGCGGAGGCAGGAGGGGCCTAGGATCGGGCAGGCCCGGGAGAGCAGCGTCACCGGAAGACCAGCGTCCTCCCTTTGAGTGAGTGCGGAGGCGGGAGAAGAGCGAGCGCTTCCGCGCATGCCCAGCGGAGTAGTGCGCCTGAGGAGAGCCGATCGCGTCAACAAGGAAGCCGTCCGCGTCGGAGCTTCAGGTATTCGTCCCCCCTCCTGAGGAGGCAGAAGCGCCACAGCGGACGTTGCAGTAAGGAGCCTTGGGGCCAAGAAAGCTTCTAGTGACCTTCCCCAGCAGCCGTCTGCTGCCAGGCTTCAGCGCGAGTGGAGGAAACACCCGCGACACGCCCACAACCCTTCAAGTAAGCCGGGTAGTGTGGGGATGGGAGGCAGCAGCACCGGGTGAAGGAAACAAGACAGTGGGGCTGCGACTAAGAGCATAAACTGAACTGCCCAGGGAAGCCTGACTGGGGAAAGCGGGCTAGTATACTGCCTAATTCTGATTAAAACATCCCATAAGTGGCACGGAGGAAAGAGAAGGAAGTTGTGTAGGGAATCACAGGGTTCCTGGGTAAAAACCCTTGCAGTATATTGATAATTGAAGAAGTAGATCCTCTACTAGATAGGTGTGCCTGTCAATCAGAGGGAGGGGAACCTTGCTAATATTATTGTGTCTCCCCTTTTAGTACATATCTGGTGGGTTATGCAGTGAAGATCCACAACCAGGTCATTCTGTTGAATTGAGCAGATGCTTAAGAGCTGTGGGGTAATGTACCTGCTAATGAGTCTTTAAAAACGTATTGCACTGTCAGATTGTATTTTCCTTTCTGTAAATTTATTAGTGAAGTGTATTGTGACCTGAATAACTACAGACCTTAAATGTACCTTTGATTCCCAAATTCTGACCAGGAAAAATATTGAAGTGTGATCTGAATTTCATGTACAAGGTGTAATTTGATTGTCTTTTATCCCTGACTAAAAAGTATAACAAGAAAAGCATATTATTTTTATAAAAGGTAACGGTATTTTTCCAAACAGTGGTGTTGTGTCTTTATTTTAGTGGTTCATCACTGAGTTACTGTGAGTGAGAAGTGTAAGTACTTAGCCAACGCCTTGAGTTAGCTGTAGCCACTACTGTGCCAAGCTACCTTATGTAGACTTGGGTAATCTAGGTCCAACAGCCGGTCACTGCCGAGTCACGCCACTGAGATTAACTCGCTCATTTTGGACCACGAGCTTGATGTGTTGTTCCTCACTGAGACCTGGCTCTCCCCCAGCTCGGGCCCTGACATGGCCAGAGCACTCCCTCCAGGTTATCTCATATCCCACCTTGACAGACCTGTGGGGAGGGGAGGAGGAGTTGCTATTCTTTTTAGAGACACGCTTGCTTGTAAGGTTCAGAACGGAGGGGTGGCTGATTGTGAGAGTTGTCAGTTCACCCTCCGTCTGTCATCTACTGTGTCTCTGAAGGGCCTGCTGATCTATCGCCCTCCTGGCTCTTTGGGAAATTTCCCCAATTCTCTCCTAGAAACTACCACACTTCTTGCTTCCTCAACTACCAACTTTGTTGCTCTGGGGGATTTTAATATCCATCTGGATGACCCCTCTAACGCCCCGGGAGCAGATCTGTTGGATGATCTCAAAGCATTTGGGATCATTCTGGCCAACCCGGGGGCGACCCATGAGAAGGGCCATCTGTTGGACCCCATATTCTCTAACCTGGACCACTTTAATTCATCTCCAGCCCTGCCCCTGCCCTGGACAGACCATTTTTTGGTGTCCGCAGTGTGGCAATTTGATAATCTAGCTGCAATGGTTCCAAGGGTTCACACTTTGGAAAGAGCTTGGTCGAGGCTCCCGGTTGACACCAGGGCGGCACATTTGGAGGCTACGCGGCCCCCTCTTGGGTCCAACCCGTTAGTCGCGGAAGCGAATCTACACACCTGGCTAACGGAGTCGTTAGACTTCCTCCTACCCAAAAGGAAACAACTTATGAAGGGGAAGAGAGTGGGCTCGGCGCCCTGGTACACGTCCGAATTGAGAACCTTAAGGAAGGGATGCAAGAGGCTAGAGCGGTCCTGGAGGAAAGACTGGAGTGAAACGAAGCGGAAGGAATATCGGGAGGCTCTGAGTAATTACAAATCAGCCATTCGGGAGGCAAAATCTGGATTCTTTGAAGAGAGAATAGGCTCTGCGGCCAACTCTTCTAAAGAGTCATTCAGGGTTATTAAGGAGCTACTGAACATCCCCGAACCTCAGCTCATCCACGAGGACCCACGCAAAAAATTCACAGAACTGGCTTCCTTTTTTAAAACAAAAATTGACAACATACTGGCTTCCCTTCCCCGGCAAGGTGAGGTATCTTCCTCGGGTGACAACCCCAGCTCTCAGTTGGAGACGCGATCAGTGGAGCTGGCCTCCTTTGGTACTGTCACTACGGAGGAAGTTCTCTCGATTCTGAGGACCATGAAGAGTGGCTCCCCGAAAGACCCGGCACCGATTAAATATCTAAAACAGGTGGCCTCTACCATCGGCGGCCCAGTGACGGACCTTATAAACCTGTCCCTCACTCAAGGGGTAGTACCCCCCAGTTGGAAAGGGGCGGTCGTGAAGGCTCTTTTAAAGAAGCCTAACCTGGACCCCGCCGACCTCGCCAACTTTAGGCCTATTTCCCTGTTGCCGGGCCTCAGTAAGGTCGCTGAGAAGTTGGTGAACAGCCGCTTGTTGGACTTCCTGGAGGCCAACTCCCTCCTAGGTGATTCCCAAACGGGTTTTCGTCCCGGTCAGGGGACCGACACCGCCCTGCTGGCCGTTGTGGAGAACGCTAGGAGCATTTTGGATTCGGGGGGATCAGTGGCAGTGATCCTCCTGGACCTCAGTGCTGCTTTCGACACCGTGCACCATCTGGTGCTTCTCCAACGGCTGGCTGGTGTGGGGATCACCGGTTCGGCCCTCAAGTGGTTTGCTTCCTTCTTGGAAGGCCGCACATTTGAGGTGTGGGAAGGCCATGAAAAATCATCTTCAATCCCTCTCCAGTGTGGTGTGCCACAGGGCTCTTCATTGAGCCCTACTTTATTTAACGTCTATATGGCCCCCCTGGAGAGTGTGGTACTGCCGCTGGGCATTAAAATCATCAGTTATGCTGATGATACTCAGTTGGTGGTAGGCCTCTCCCAGTCGGCTCACCATCCTGACCGGCTGCATTCGTGTTTGGAGAAGATCTACACGTGGATGTGCAGCTCTGCATTAAAGCTCAACGGCTCCAAGACCGAGCTGATGCTGCTGGGAAATTCTTCTCCATCTTTGTCCCCCAGCAGCTGGCCCGACTGCCTTGGACCTGCACCCACCCCCAAGCAGGAGATTAAGAGCCTCGGGGTCTGGCTTGAGCAGGACCTGTCGTTTAAAACCCATGCCAAAAAGACTGTTGGCGTTTGCTTTGGCCTGCTCCGCTCGGCTCGGAAGATTCTACCGCTGCTCCCAGCGGTCACTAGGAGACTTCTCATCCAGGGGCTCATCATCTCGCGGCTGGATTTCAGCAACGCGTTGTTCCTGGGTGCTCCAGAATCTACCATGAACAAACTGCAGCAAGTGCAGAATGCGGCCGCCAGGCTCCTGACGGGCCTCCCCAGACATCAATCTGCTCGCCCTGCTCTGAAGGTGCTGCATTGGCTCCCTGTGAGGGACAGGGTGAAGTTCAAGTCACTTTGTATCGCTCATAAAGTCCTGCAGGGGAAAGGTCCACCCATTCTGGGGGAGATGGTTCAGCCCTATAAGGCCCTCCGTTCTCTCCGGTCTGACCACCACCATCTTTTGCAGGTAGGAAGGGTGAAGAAAGCAAGAACTGGTGGCAGAAGGTTTTCGATAAATGTAGCCTCTTTGTGGAACTCTCTTCCCCTACATCTACGTTCAGAAGCTAGTCTTCTTCGGTTCCGCAAACTTTTAAAAACTTTCCTGTTTTCTGCTTAACCCCCTCATTACTCTGGTAGTTCCATTCTCTGGCTGAGCGCTGGGATGCCTTTTTGGTAACCAGGCGCTATATAAAACTCAGAATAATAATAATAATAATTCCCACCCAATAAGGGGCAAACTTGTACTCGGAACACTTTAGTCAATAAAATGACCATGGTGTTCCGCAGAAGGGGAGGGAATGGCTCCCATCACTTCTACTTTTAATGCTTTACAGCCAATGAACATTAAGCTCAGGAAGGTCCTTCTTGGAACACATTACCCAATGAGATGTCCCTGAAACTCCGCGGAGGGGGAAGGAATCGCTGACAACACTTCTACTATCAACGGTTTACAGCCAATCAACATAAAGCTTGGGAAGGTCCTCCTAGGAACACATCAGCCAATCAGATGTCTCTCCTACTCCACGGGGGGAAAAGAGAATGGCTGGCAACACTTCTACTTTCAATGCTTCGCAGCCAATGAACATTAAGCTCTGGAAGGTCCTCCTTGAAACATGTGAGCCAATCAGATGTCCTTGCTACTCCGCGGAGGGGAAGGGAATGGATGGCAACACTTCTACTTTCAATGCTTCGCACCCAATGAACATTAAGCTCTGGAAGGTCCTCCTTGGAACATGTGAGCCAATCAGATGTCCTTGCTACTCCGCGGAGGGAGAAGGAATCGCTGACAACACTTCTACTATCAACGGTTTACAGCCAATCAACATAAAGCTTGGGAAGGTCTTCCTAGGAACACATCAGCCAATCAGATGTCTCTCCTACTCCACGGGGGAAAAAGAGAATGGCTGGCAACACTTCTACTTTCAATGCTTCGAGCCAATGAACATTAAGCTCTGGAAGGTCCTCCTTGGAACATGTGGGCCAATCAGATGTCCTTGCTACTCCACGGAGGGGAAGGGAATGGATGGCAACACTTCTACTTTCAGTGGTTCACAGCCAATGAACATTAAGCTTGTTGTTGGGACACCTCAGCCATTTAAACGTAATTGTGTTCCGCGCACAGGGACAGAACACTCCCTCCCATATAATATTAAATATCCTGTAACAAAGTGACACTATCCCTGATAAAAGTGAACACTGCATTATAAGTAAACATTACCCTGCATTATATTAAAGGAAGGCAGCGATACAGTGCATTTTTCTTTTTCCCAATACGATTTCCACAGCCTACTGAACATTGCCGCAATACCGCACATCGTTGTTTTGCGGAAGCGATTTCCACGGCCTACGCAACATTCACTCTACCTGTGTGTGCACCCTACACACCGCATGTCACAATACGGCGCATTGTTTTCCAAACAGGCTTTGTAGAGCCTACGTAAGCTTGCAGCAATACCACGCACCGTTGTTCTGCGGACGTGATTTCCACGGCCAGCGCAACATTCAAACTCCCTGCCTCTGCACCATACAGACTGTTTAAAGTAACTCCACAGTTTTTCTACTATACCCTCTTATACAATTTTTCTATTTTTTTCCTCCTACTCCTTTCCACTGATCACAAAATGGCTGCCAACATTTTCTATTTTCAACCGTTCACAGACAATCAGCCCCAAGCTCATGCTCGTAACCCCTCAGCCAATCAGATGTCTGAATTCTCAAATATCAATATCTTTAAAAATTGATATTTCTCAAAAACTACTGGACGGATTTACACCATTTGAACGAAAGCGTGCTTTCTGGACCAAGACCTTTCTTCCTGCCAAATTTGGCATAATTCCAATCAGCAGTTCAACCTGTAGCCTTGTCTAAAGTTTCTAATGGAAATTGCAATGAGAAAACATGTTTTGGGACCCCCCTATTCTCTCAGCCCCCCTTGACCAATCACCCCCAAACTTTCAAGATGGCAGCTGATCAAAAAAGAGAAACTTTTTGGAACATTTCTTAGATTCGTCGAACAACGCAAAAGTTATAAGCACATGAAAAAATGCTTTTCCTATGGAAACGTGGTCCTAACTATAACTACCTACTGGCGACCGGTAGTAGGTAATTTCACTAATTCAGATCCAGCGAAATTTAGCCGTTATAGTTAGTTGAGCTAACTATAACTTGCTCCCCCACAATGCACTGCTGATGATATCACATATTACATCGTTCATGACATGGTCAGTGACATCACTGATGATATCACTGATGATATCACTGATGACATCACTGGTGACATCAACCAGTGACTGTGTTTCTGTAAAGTTGAAATGTTTATATATATATATATATATATATATATATATATATATATATATATATATATATATATATATATATATATATTCACTGAAAAAAATATAGGTTTCAGAGACGTTATAGTTAGAAATTAGCATTTAATAAACCATAGAAATTCACAGAGAAAAACATAGGTTTCAGGGGTTGACGTACAATAAAATTACATAAAGGCTATACTTACCAATAGCCCAATACCAATTACCAAATAACCAGTCAGTTGGCAGTGCAGAACGTTCAATCGTTTATTATACAAAATACTCTATAGAGGAGCCTCACCCCTCATGGTGCATGGAGAAGACTGCTGGCTGACACTCAAAACAACACATATATACTTTAGGCTGGTGCATGAAGTCACCGTACATGGAAAAACACTACTTGGCTCTTGGCCCTCGGAAAGGACCATATGAATGAATGAACGCAGTCTTATATTGCGCAGACTTAGCCCATGGGCATCAAGGCGCCTAACAAGAATAAATCCAAGATGTGTGAACCAAGGAGCTAGCTTACGGGTATGCCTCTGAAAATAACCATGTTTTTAATGCCTTCCTAAAAGGACTGATGGCAGACTGTGTCTTTAATTCTGGGGGAACAGTGTTCCACAACCTAGGGGCTAGAACAGAAAAGGCCTTACCACCCCACCTAACTCTCCTAACCCGGGGAACAGTCAGGAGGTTCTTACTGGAGGAGCGCAGGTTTCTACAGGGCGGGTAAGAGACTAGAAGAGGTCGAATATCTTCAGAGCCTTCTCCAAATAGTGCCCAGTAGACAAGACAAAGGATCTTAAAAGAGATCCTGGCCTGAATCGGGAGCCAATGCAGACTCTTCCTGGCAAGAGTAGCAGATGAGCTGCTGGGTACATCAAGGATGAACCTCGCTGCTGCGTTTTGTACAGTCTGCAGCCGTTGTATCAGGCCTGAGTTAATGCCGAGTAGAGTGCGTTACAATAATCTAACAGGGAGGTAACTAAGGCCACTACAGTCTGTTTACGAGCTTTCAGGGAGAGGTAATGAGTAATTTTCCTCAAGGTCCTGATGACGCCCCAGCAGGTGGAGACCGTCCTGTTTACCTGCTGATCCATAGCAAGAGAGGTATCAATCATCACGCCCAAATTCCGAGCGGATTTAGTGGGCCGTGGGCACTCTCCCAGGGATGGGGGCCACCAATCGGTTAACCAGGCATCCTGGTCTCTCCCGAAGATCAAAACCTCGGTTTTCTCTCCATTCAGCTTCAGTGAGTTGCAAATCATCCACCGTGAAACTGCCTCCATGCAGTTCATGAAGCTGAGAACAACAGAGGTACTCGCCGAGTGGGAAAGCGAGACCAGGATTTGGGTGTCATCGGCGTATGACACCACCTCCATCCCAAAAGATCTTACCAACCTGGCGAGTGGGGCCACATATATGTTGAAAAGAGTGGGGCTTAAAGCCGACCCCTGTGGTACCCCACAACACACAGGTTTAGAAGGGGACACAAACTCTCCTAACTTGACCCTCTGCTCTCTCTGACTAAGGATGGAGGGCAGCAGACTAAGTGCAGAGCCCTCTACCCCTATCTCCCTGAGGCGAGATGTTGAAATGCAGGGAGATAGGGTATCAAAGGCTGCTGTCAGGTCTAACAGGACCAGTAGAGTAGTCTGCCCTTGATCAACCTTTGTACGGATATTGTTAACGACCACCATGAGGGCTGACTCGGTGCTATGGTGCTTCCTGAAACCATGCTGCGATGAGTCTAGAAAGCCAGAAGAATCAAGAAAGGCAGTTAGATGAAGGTTTAGATGAGTTTCCAACATTTTTGCTGAAGCCGGCAACAGTGATATTGGACGGTAATTCTTTAATATCTCTGGGTCTAGTGACAGCTTTTTCAGCAAAGGCTTGACCACTGCCTTTTTCCAGGCCACTGGAAAAATGCCCGCCCTTATTGCAAGGTTCATCACTTCCAGATGGAGGGGAAGTAGAACTTCCCTAAAATCCTTCAGGATCCTTAGGGGGAAAGGATCCAGTGGGGAGCCAGATTTAATCTTGTTCAGGAGCAAGTCCAACTGCTGGAGGGTAAGGGGAGGGAAATTAGACAGTCTACTCGAGGAGTCCTTTGGCCAACAGTCCGTAGGGGATGGAATCGAGACAGGAGGGGGATCCAGTAGGTCCCTTTGAGTTTCCAGAGAAGTGTAGATATCTGCTATTTTAGTATGAAAAAACAGCGAGATCTTATCACACAATTCTTGAGACCCAATTACTGGGTCAGGAGTTTGTAGGGTGCAAAGGGAATCCACGATCTTAAACAATTCCCTTGAAGAAGTGAGAGGCCGTTATGTTGGTGAAATAGGCCTGCTTTTCCTCAATTGTTTTCTTCTTGTACTCTCTCAGCAAGATTTTGTGCCTTTCCCTTTCTCTGTAATCCCAACCAGTTCTCCAGAGCCTCTCCTGCTTCCTACAGTCCTGTCGGAGAAGCCTAAGAGTCTCTGAGAACCACAGGGCGGAAGGTCGCTTTCTGGCAGAGTAGCCATAGGAGGCGGGGGCTAATAGATCCACCGCTCTAGTGATGGCATTGGAAAGATCTGACGCCGCATCAAGGGCCTCCATTAGGGGGGTTGTCCTGATGTTGGCCATAAGGGGGGCCAGAGTGTCATTAGAGATGTTTCTATAGTTCCGCTTGGGTTCCCTTCTCCTAGGGAGACGTGCCCCATGAAAGGGGAGGAAGATTTTAATTCCAGGGGGACAGCCAGGGGATCTGACCACACCAGCGGAATGGGGGGCCTGTAGTTAATCTAGAATCATTAGAAAAGACCCCATCCAGTGTGTGCCCCGCTTGATGAGCAGGGCTTGCCACCAGTTGCAGAAAACCATATGCCGCTAGAGAGTCCACCAGGCAACTGGTGTCGCTAGAGCCTGAATCCTCCAAATGGAAGTTCCAGTCACCCAAGATTGTCAAATTAGACCTACCAAAATAAGGCTCTAGAATGTTAAGTAACTTGTGGCAGAAACCTGATCTGGGGCCCGGGGCCTGTAAATCAGGAGGCCTGAAAAAGAGGCCGAGGCAAGGAGTTTAGGGAATAGAAAATGGCCTGGAAGGGATCCGAGGGGAAGGAAAGGGTGTCAATACGGCAGGAGACTGAGATCCTATACAGGATACCCAGACCTCCACCTCTACGCCCAACCCTATCCATTCTGGCCAATACATAGACTTCTGGGATAGCGTTAGCCAGCTCAGGACCAGAAGAGGCAGAGGCCCATGTTTCTGTAATAAAGACCCATGAGGGCTTCCTAGCCGCCACAAAATCGTTAAAAGCTATGCTATTCTTTACACGATCTGGCATTAATAAGAAATCCCCCATCTAAGGTGGTATTATGAGTCCGCGAAGCAGTAGACGACTGCATGTCGGACGAAGCATCGGTTTTAGGTCTAATGAAGCCAGTATAACAGCAGCAGTGTGGAGTGCCCCGAAGGGTCTCAGGGGTAAACTTATGATGGCAGGGAAGATTAGGGGGTTTCAATGCGACTAGATCCTGCAATGAGTAGGTACAACTTGCTCGAGAGCCTCCCGACAGCGCAGCCTCTTCTCCAGCCCCCAGCGCGTCCTCAGCGCTGACGGGCGCAGACGGGCTGGACTTAGGCGCGACTTCGGCGCGCGCAGGCTGATCGCGTCCGCTGATATATTGCACACATGATTAGTACAAAGCTCTGCTTTAGGTATTATTGGGAAGGTCAGGAGGGGTGACTTCCTTTCGTCTTGGTGCCTAGGAGTGCAGGCACAGTGCCTTCAGGAATGCGCTTATCGCACCCACTGCCAGATGCGACCTTGAGTTCGAGCATAGGGAGAGAATAGCGTGTATTCAGCTGTCTCCAGCAAATCAACTAAGCTAAGGCCTGACAACCATTGGATCACTGTTCATGTCTAACACAGACAAGAAAAAGATGGCGTCTGTACAGTTTTCAGCCTACTTGATGCAAGCAGAACACACAAACAGCATATACCCTTACTAACTAGCAAAAGGAGTTATAGATTAAGCACTATGCATACTTCTATACTAGGAATATATAGATACAGCATGCTAACACAATATATATGCTCGACCCATACCACTAACATAAGGGAAATCAGCTTTTTATCCCTCAGAACTGCACTTTTAGCATGATGTAGCTAACTTAAAGGTAAGTCAGTCCTCAAATATCCCTTCATCGATCTGCATTAGATCTTTTATCTCTTGTTGCACTAATTGTGCCTTTTCGGCCGCTGGGGAAGGAGTGGTTATGGAAGAGGCAAGTTTAGTAGCACAGTATGAACTACAATGCATACATAAACAGCATGTAAATATGACGCCAGCTATGCCTGCCAATATCATCAAAATCTTCCATCCCCAATTGGATAACAGGCCCCAGAACCAACCAGACAAAGACCAGGTCCCTGTGTCTGCATGTACTTCAGGTGCTAAGCGGTGTAGCTTTTGAATAGCCAAATGAACAGAAGGAGTGCAGTCAGGGATGTATACAAAACAGGAACTGCCGATCACACAGCATGCTCCTCCTCGATCAGCCAAGATAACGTCTAGTACCATTCTGTTCTGAAGTGAGACAAGTCTCGTAGCTTGAAGCTCTACAGTTAAATTGGTTAATATACCTGCAGTGGTATTAATCACCCTTTCAACTACTCTGGACAGACACCTTACTTCCTTACTAGTAATAATGGGTCCCCAGATAGGAAACACTTCCTTCATGATATCAATGAAATGTTGCTCCGCCGTGTCCGTTTGATCTATATCAGTGGTGTCTAATTCTCTCGACTCCCTAATGAGGGGCAGCCCTCGTTTTTCTAATCGGTGGTCCTTATGATAATTAGCAGGCGCTATATACACTGGAGGATATAAGAAAGGATATAAGAAAGTTAGATAACAACGACCGGCCCAACTACGAGGAAGCCATGTGTATGCATTTTCTCAACACACAAAATATACATTAGGAGGGGTCAGTAATGGAGAGCTACTGAAAGTTTGCAGTCGATAAGCATAGTTACACTGGCTTTCTCCTGCTCATATTTGTCCTGCTCCCTGAATACAAAAGGCTGAAGTACTACTATTCAGTATGGGTACTGGGATTGCCTTGTCATCTGTGACATTTCTTTCCTTAAATTGTTGGAAATACTGGGTAAAATTAAATTCTGCAAAATCCAAGATCTCATTCATGAGCCAGGTAACATTTTCATACTCTGTGTACAAATTCATGCAGGCACTTGGGTCTAATGTTCCTTCTCCATTATTTCCTTCTGGGTCAAAGCTTTGGTGCATTTCTATGTATGCTAAAATCATCTCTTAGTCTCTTTCGGAATAACGAGTAGTATCTACAGTATAGTGCATGTACATCATGGAGAATAACTTAAACCATGCCTCACAACTACCTAAATCTGACAATGGCAAAGAAATGAACAGATCATGATGATGCATTACAAAGGGCAAAAGGCCACAGACCCAAAAATTGGTGGTATTTGTTGCACTGTGCGTTTCTACAAACACATTTTTTGTATAAGTTTGATGATGCCTTTCTTTGTGGGGGCCATGGTATAGAAATAATGTCTCGGGGATGGGGTCGTTGTTCCCAAAATAGTAGACATAGGATGACGAAATTCTAAGTATACAGAAACACTCATCATTATTATAAACAAAATCGTAATGGTAACTTCAAAAGTTATTTTCACACAAAGGGTCCAACTAGAAAACACTGGTATATACCCGGGGTAGTGATGGGGTACAAAAGGTCGTTCCTCCTAAGGGACAAAATGGGCAAAGGGATACATACTGGCTAAAAGTCCAAAACTAAACTCGGGCAATGCAGCCCAACCTGCCTGAGGGTTCTTCTTTCCTGTGTCCGTCTAGAGCTTCACAGGCAGGCTCCTATCGTTCAGAAAAAGAAACCAAACAACAAATCCGCGCGTTGGAGCTGTGTCTTCCCACAGCTCTTGAAGAATACACAACCTGGGCCTTGTTCCTCAAGAAATTCAGTCTTTCTTTCTGAACAGAGCAACCGAAAATGTTCCAAGCTCTCAACGTGTTCAGTCCAGTATCCCACTCAATACCACAGAAAGGTTTCTAACAAACCCTACTACTCAAGTCTTTCCCTATCTCCTGCCATCCTTATCTGGGGTACCGCGTTGTTTTCTGGGCCGCAGGTTGTATTGACCATGGCCAGGCATTTCCTGATCAGAGAACAAAACAGAGGAAGGAGCATCCTCTGCAATAGGAATATCATGGACTCGTTGATCAACAACTGGAGTAACAGAATCCGGGGCAATTGCTCATTCAGATGCCAAAACCCCTTTCAAGCCTGGTACTCCCTCTCCTTGCCCTTCTCCGATTTCCAGGGCGTCAGAAAAGGTAACAAAGCAAGGGGCTCGCTCACTCTCCTGGGTCAAGATTCCTTACTTATCTCGCTGGTCATGAGGAAGTGCGATGGGCACCTTTTTCAGGTGCGAGACATGTATCCAATGTTGCTTGCCATCCACCTTTACCGCTGTTCGAGTAGCCAGGAGAATTTGGTAGGGTTTCGACCAGCGAGGGTCCAAACTGGGTTTCCGCTGATAATTTCAGACTAGGACCCACTCTCCTGGTTCCAAGCGATGTCCGGGCTGCAACACTGCTGATACCTGTTGATGAATGGAACGGAGATCTTTAGTCAAAGCATACAAATAATCTGTCATCATAGGGTAATCAATATCAGGGAAAGATTTGGGTCTCGGGACACCCCAAACATTGGCTGCTCGCCCAAAGATCACCTCATACGGGGACAGACCAGACCGAGAATGGGGGTAAATCGTAGGGACATCAAAGCTAATGGTAGGGCATTGGGCCATTTGAGCCCAGTACCTTCTTGAATCTTGATCATTTTTAATTTCAAAATTCCATTGTATTTCTCAACCAATCCTGCAGATTGGGGGTGTCGGGCTGCATGAAACCTCTGCTTAATCTGCAACCCATTACAAACATGACTGATAAGGTCTGCATTAAAGTGTCCCCCGTTATCTGTCCAGTTCACCCGGGGTAATCCATAGTGCGGGAAAAACTCTTTTATCAAAGCTTTTGCTGTTGCTAAAGCATTGTTTTCCTTGGTCAGATAGGCCTCCACCCATTTACTAAAGGCACATACAACAACCAAAACATATTTGTGATTATTAACACGGTCCAACTGGATATGATCCATTTGGAGCACCTCAAAAGGCATGGAAGGTGGTCCAAAGTTTCCACTGAGGACTGGTTCCTTCCCCCCAGGATTGTTTCGCAAACAAATCATGCAATATTGGACCAAATGGGCAGCAGTTTTGGAAATATTAGGATTATTCCACACAGGGTCCAATAGTGCGCAGATGCCTTTCGTCCCAATGTTTGCTGGGTCATGGGCCATGGTCACTACAGCGTTCACCTATGCATTAGGTAATAAACATCACTGTTTTTCAGTCAAATCCACCCAGCAATAGTTTTCGTCTAATCTCCCCACTTTCCTTTCCCAACAAACCAATTCAGCAGGGGTAGCTTCCTTTTGTATTTCTCAGACACTTTCCATACTGTTATCAAATATTCCGGTCTCCGCCACCCACCTAGCAGAAGTGGAAAAAACATGGATGACATTTTGGATTTAGCAGTTTCTTTTGCTACCTGATCTGCGAAAGCATTCCCTTCACCTACTGCATCTACCACTACTTTATGTGCACTGCATTTGACTACAGCTACCTTCTCTGGGAATGTTAAAGCTGCAAGTAACCGTAAAATCAAGGGACCATGTTGTATCCTTTGACCATGAGAAGTGAGAAAACCTCTCTCCGCCCATAGGCGGCCGAAACTATGAGCCACGCCAAAGGCGTACCGGCTATCAGTGTAAATATTTACTCTTAATCCTTCACTTAATTCACAAGCTCGAAGTAATGCCACTAACTCAGCTGCTTGTGCTAACTGATAGAGTACTCGAGAAGTCTCAACTACTGTGCAGAGGGTCATAATCGCATATGCAGCTGTTGTCGTGCCATCTGGTAACTTGAAACAAGAGCCATCAAAATACAATTCCCCTTGGGGGTCAGATAGAGGAATGTCTGTGAGATCTACCCGTCCCTTCGTCTCTTCTTCGGTCCGAAATATACAATCATGTATGTCATTTATTGTTTCATCCGAAGGGAGGGGTAGCAATGTGGCAGGATTCAGAGTGGTACACCGCTTAATTGTAATAAGGGGTGCAAATAAAGTCAATTCATATCCAGTAAGATGAGCACTCGTAAGGTCGTGAGTCTTTGTTTTATTCAATAATGTGTCCACAGAGTGTGGTACCATCTCTGTGAGGTCAGTATTGAACACGAGCCCCTCCGACTGTTGACTAGCCACCGCAACAGTGGCAGTAGCCCTCAGACAGCTAGGAAGCGCTCTGGCGACGTTATCCAACACCGCCGAGAAATAGGCACAAGGTCTTTGCTTACCACCAAGGTCTTGTGTTAACACTGAAAGCGAACAACGGTCCACCTCATGTACGTAGAGTACAAAAGGTTTTCGATAGTCAGGAGTACCCAAGATGGGTGCAGAACAAAGCGCAGATTTCAAGGAATCAAAAGCTTTCTGACATTCATCAGTTCAAGGTAGGGGTTGATGCACTTCTTTAGTGGTTAAGTACAATAGAAGTTTAGTAAGAAGGGAAAAATTAGAAAACCATTGCCGACACTAAGAGGTTATGCCAAGGAATGCACGAACATCACGCTGAGTACAAGGTACAGACATGCTAGAAATGGTAGTCACACGTTCAGGAGTTAGTTTCCTCCACTCTTCTGACAGTAGATGACCAAGGTAGGTCAACTCCTGCCAACAATATTGAAACTTTGAGAGGGATGCCTTATTACCATTGGCTGCCAAATGAGATAATAACCTAACGGTGGCTTCCTTGCAGCCGCTCTCAGTATCGGAAGCCACCAACAGATCATCAACATACTGAAGGAGTACGTTGCCCGGGGGTAAGGTAAATTCGTCTAATACTGCTTTTAAAGCCTGGCTATAAATGTTAGGACTCTCAGTGTACTCCTGGGGTGCGCGGAAAAATCGAAAGCTGCGTCCAGATAAGGAGAAGCCGAAAATATGACGGCTATCAGGATGGATCGGAATGCTGAAGAAGGCTTTCTTCAGATCGATAACCGAGAAATAGTTTGCAGTGGGAGGGATCATGGTGAGAATAGTAGTGATATCAGAAACCACCGGATACTGCGGCACCACTATCTTGTTAATTTCTCATAGTTCAATTGCAAAGCAATAGGTATCAACATGATCAATATTATTCCCAACCGGGGCCTTTTTCAAAATCGGTAATATCGGGCTATTACACACGTTTGCAGCTGTTTCTTCCACCACACCCTTATCAATCAGATCCTGAATGATGGCAAGCAGAGCCTTTTCACCAGTCGGTGAAATATTATACAAAGGAATGCGTGATAAACAAGCATTTGGTTTTAACGTGATAGAAACAGGCGAAATGTTTTAATGTAAATGTAAATGTACATGTATTTATATAGCGCAAATCACCGACCCGGTATCTAAGCTCTTGCTTAGGGAACCCGTCCTGGTATTCCCCTGTGAGATAACCCCAGCAGGGTATCCACGAGGTGAAAGCCAGGCATCCCACCGCGAGGGGCCGTTGTGGAGATTAAGCAAGCTATTGCCCAGAGTCGCAGAGTGTGAACCTGTGAATCGAGTAGGCACCGGAGCGAGAATTGTCGAGTCCGTGGACATTTTTTTTTTAGGACTCAAGATCCCGCCGAGCCGGGAATTGAACCCTGGTCCCGGGTTGACCTCTGCTTCCAGGTCTGCCTCCTCTAACCTGTGAGCCACACTTCTCCAGACCGACATCCGTATCCCCCTGCGCCCACAGAGTCAATGGTATAGCAGCAAACTCCGGAGGAAGAGGCTCATTTTTAGTAAAACATTGTCAGGTATGTTTACCTGTGATTGTATAATTAAATAAACACCGTCAGGGGAGCAATTAATTTGTGCATGTAATTTCTTTAGCAAATCCAATCCTAACAAATTTTCCCCACAATGAGAGGTTAAGAAATATGGAGAGTCCACCGTGACCGGGCCAATCGTAAACGGAACAGGTTTAGAGATGGGGCTCACTACCGGGATTCCAAAAAATCCCACTAAATTGTTGTTTTGCCCAGACAAAGCAGCTCCCGGGACCAGTGAACAGGAAATCGAACTATTCATTGCACCCGTATCAACTAGGAAGTTTTCAGAAGTCCCCATCAATTGCCCTTTCAAATAGGGCCCCTGCTGATCAACGGGTACTGACACCTGGCCCCTACTCTGTCCATGGCTGTCCTATGTATAACCATACCCATCAGCCCCCTCAAACACACAATCTTTGTTACAGTACTGTCTTCCTCTTGGATTATCAAAGTAATTCTTTTTCGACTCACCATGCGATGCTTCTTCTCTTCGCATATCACTTCGATTCACACCACCTTGACCTCTCCCTCTTCCTCTTGCTGCCCAATTCTGAGCCAGTAGCAATGGACACTGAGCTTACCAATGCCCTTCCTGTTTACAGTAAAAGCAATACTCGTGTCTTAAGATCCTTTGCTTTCTTTTTTGACTTATCCTTGCTCTCATTTTCCCTATGCTCATAATGCTCATAATACTGAGCCATGCTCAATATGATCGAGGGGGTGGAAGTGGTCCAAGTACTCTCAGCGGCTTGTAGCCGTGCAGAGATCTCAGGTAACAAATTGGTCACAAAACGATTAACAAATAATCGCACACCACCTTCCACCGACAAATCCTGTCCACTAAAGTGAATAAATGCCCCCTCAAATCTTGTAAAGAAATTCAAAACACTCTCTTCCTTTTTCTGTTTGCACGCGGTCCCAATCTACCTTACGAGGCAGAATCAAGGTGTGCATATACGTAATAATTCGGGCTGGCAAAGCCAATACTTCAGGTCTAGGTTTATCGCCAGGCTTTCGCTCCTTATCCCCGTCCTTAAACTGTTCCCAAGTCCCTCCTAATTCTGCTAAATGATCCTGATCGTGCACCTGACGCCATACGTCAACAAGGACCAGCAGGCCAAAAAATAACTTAATGTCAGCTAAGGTCATAACAGCTGAAGACGCAGCCTCTGTGAGTTCCTTATAATAGGCAGTAGGGTTTTTACGAGCATCGAGGAGCTGTGCTTTCAGGGAAAGGACCTCACTCCTTTTCCACGGGGTGTACACAATTGCTCTTGAAATCGTGCCTCCACACGCTCTAGTTACCTGATTTTGATTATCCCGTAATTCTGGTATTTCGGGATGATAAATAGGATGAACCTCCCTCATAGGATACTGGGAATCCAAATTAGGATATTTCAGATGTAACCGCTCTCTATATTTTATCAGAATCTCTACATTCCGGTACATATCTTCCAAACCCAATTCAAATTTGTGAGCCCGGTCCAAAATATCATATATTACCTGTGGGGCTCTTCCATTCAGAAAGCACTGTTCCCACAAGGAAATAAGACATGTAGCCATATACTCCAGAGCAAATTGTTGCATAACAGGCTCATAGTCTCGAAGGTTACTCCATATATCAGTAAGAGTATACACAGGGTTCCGCATCCATGGGGACGCCTGATTTGCAATCATCTGTTTCTCTTCTAATCCTACCGCTGATCGAGTATACAATCACCGCACATCTAGACCCCCAGGACTGCGACAGGGTGTCTGATCAGTTAGGGTGGAGGTCGTGCTGGAAGACTGAGAAGTCCAAATTGGAGAAGGGAAGCCAAAACTACTGCAGGCACGGGGGAAGGGAACAAGGTGTTTAGTAATAGAGTAGCTGATCCTAATCTCGGAGGGGGCAAGATGGAAGAAGTTCCTAAAGGGGCAGAGACGGGAGCCACAACGGAAGTTAAGGACCCTGGAGCTGAAGCTGGAGTTAAAGGGACTGCAGGATATATGCGTTGTGGGGCATAAGGGGGAGGTGGACGTGCATCTAACAAATCCTCTTCTCATCCTCTGGTCCGGTCCTAGTTACATAACTTTTATCCACCTTGTCTATCTGCACACTCAATATTCTTCTCAGTCTGTTGTTTATCATACGCTATGGCCTTTTGTGTAATCGTCTGACCTGTTTTTATTTTGCATAACTTCTTCTCCCTAATACGTCTTCGTTTTGCTTCCTTCTGCCACATATTCTAAGAGTCCAACATCATTTGTCGACTATGTTTAAAAAATAATCGATCCTGCAGGTAATGTATTTTTTTCTCATCAAAAGACCCGGGTAAAGGCCACTGTAATTCTACATTATCTTTGGTATACTTGTGCCATAATGTTTTAAACAAAATAGGCGAAAGACCATGTTTAACATACATATCATAACTTGGGCTACCCTCAGGTGGGGCAGGTTGACTTTGATCCAGTCGTGCGGCCTTTCGGCGACAACAGCATCCAAAACACAATTTACTAAAACACAACATACTTATTCACTAACAGTCCAATCTCATTCAAAGAAACAATCTTTCAAACATGGCCATGTTCATACATCCTATTCACCAATCAAAAACCTCAAACCAGACAATATAAACAAAATCATATTCAAAAAGGAAAAATTTTCAAAGCGACATGTCTTCTTCAATACCAAAAGAACTGAGCCCGTCGACTCCCGTTCATGGAGAACCAATCAGTGTAGATTTCAGACCAACAGATACCAAAATCAGGCAGTCCGGAGACTACCAAGAGACCGTTAGACAGGAATTAACCACAGACCGACCTACGGACCATCCTGCAATTTTCCTGGCTCACCCCCTGAACTATTCTGAGTAAGCCCGCTGCCTAAGTGTCGCTCCAGATATGTCCAGATGGCTACCCAGGTACAACCACTGGCTTTTCCGAGAGCAGTCGCGCCGGGTGCACACCACACGTGTCACACTAAGGCGTCAGATCGGTATCTCTAATACAGTAATTTCATTTCGGATGGCATCATTGATGTTATCAGTGATGTCACTGACCATGTCGTGAATGATGTAATATGTGACATCATCAGCAGTGCATTGCGGGTGGGCGAGTTATAGTTAGCAGAACTAACTATAACGAAGGAATTTCTATGGTTTTTTACGAGTGAAATGTTCAACTAACTATAACGTCCCTGAAACCTATGTTTTTTTCAGTGAATTTCAATGGTTATTTAAATGGTAATTTCTAACTATAACACCCCTGAAACCTATGGTTTTTTTCTGTGAATTTCAAAGCTTTTTTAAATGCTAATTTCTAACTATAACACCCCTGAAACCTATGTTTTTTTTCTGTGAATTTCGAAGGTTTTTTAAATGCTAATTTTTAAGTGTCATAGTAGTTATACCTATTTTATTGTACTGATTTTCTACAGCTTTTTTAACCGTTTATTCATAAATATTTTATTCATTAAATAACATTATTTATTTTTCTGAAAATTGCAAAAACATTTTTTTTTAAATCAAACTGAAATATTGTTTCTTTTTTTGTTGATTCTTTTTTCTTTTAATATATTTATATTACTTTCTTTTTTTCCAATTTTTTGGGGAGTTGCGCACCCAAAGCGTACACATCACAGTGGGTGCGCGGATTATAGCCACCATTTTAGAAAAGTCGTGAAGGATTCGCGTAAGGTGTGCGACGGCTGCGTGTTTTTCAGTTACATCATATACATTCAATAATAAGTGATGTGTGCGATTGGTAGGTGACCAGTCCACGACTCCTGCTCCTGCACATTCGCGAAACATGCGCATTATGGTACACGATGCTTGCACGGTGGCGGGTCCTGCGTGACGTCATATACGTGCTGGGGTGCGCTGGGTGCGCGACTCCCGCATAAAATGCTTATGTTCTAAAATGTTATGTATGTGTCTTTATTATACATATTAGGGAAAGAGATTATCTAAGATATTCATAAAAATAATATATTTGTACTTATATTAAACGTATGTTATTTTTAAATATATTTTCGCGAAGTCGTGTTGGGTGCGTGCTTCGTGAGCTCAGAGTGCGCGGATCCATGTGAACTAAAAAAAAAGATTTCATTGGTTCATAACATTTCCCACTGTAACTATTGAAGGACCCCACCCATTTTAATCATTCTTGTTGGAGCATCTTTAGAGAGACATCTCTTTTCCTACAAGAACACTTTTTGCTTGTTTATTTTTTTTTTTTTAAATATCAAACAAAATAGCGTCTGGACAGCAGCAGCAGCAGGAGGAAGTATCTTCTGAAGAAGATTTCTTGCAATAGGCATCACGTCCACAGAGGCCTGAATCTGTTGTGTGGAAATTCTTCACTTGTCCACCTGGAGAGGAGAAAGTAAATGCGAGAAAGGTGACGTGCAAAATTTGTGACTGGGTCCTGTCAAGCATTGAAAAAAATACTCTTGTGGCACTGCTTCTATGTACAAGCATCTCCGGACCACACATACTCTCAATCTTGCTCGGGAGGAAATGAGGTGAGCTGCTTTGAACCCGTCACCTGCTGTGGCAAATACTTCTGGAGCGTCCTCAGGAACACCTGCAATGGACATTAGGCCAGAGTTCACCTTTCTTGAGCAACACTGCGTGAAGTGTAAGAAACCTATATGCTTCTGAGAGCAGTCGGTGGAAGCAGTTTGTGCTGCGCAACGCAGCCATCATTGTTAATTTTTGTTGTTGTTTTTGGAATGATAAGTAATTCCAAAAGTTTCCTGTTTTATTCGTTCTTTTTTTGTTCATTTTTTGAAAAAAAAAATACAAAATTCTTTTAAAAAAAATACAAAAGAAAAAAGAAGAAAAAAAAGTTTTTATCAAAAATACCTTATCTGGTTAAAGAAAGAACAATAATTGCAAGGTAATGTGTGAAAGTGTGGTTGAATATATGTATAAAGCATGATTGACTTTAAGAATGCATTAGTAGTGTATAGTGAATTTATAGGTGAATATTTATGAGGAAGTACTGCAGCGTGACACTGCAAGCTCTTTAGCTGCACTGCACTGTGGCACTTCCGAAGCACAGGGATGTGACATATGTACATGAATTTGTTGCAACTCTGTGCTTCCCTCTGTCCTGCTGCACAAAATGCAGCTATGTGGTGACACAGGCCCTCTTGCTGTAGTGTAGTTCCTATATTCCCAATAGGCTCTGCGCATTTGAATAATATATCCTATAGATTAGACGTAGAACTGAGGTCGACCAGGTCTCTATTGAGTATACTAAACTTAATAGTGCGTGCCTGCTAGCTCAGAGGTCAATAGAAACTTTCTCGAATTCACAAGAAGGGATCAGTTTCTGACAACCGCATAAACATGATAACTTTGTTTCCCCAGAATAAGAAATATATCTCTAGGGTCACGGAAACAATAGATAAGTATTTCACTCAGTCAATCGTGCATGGTTCGTTTCAACAGAGCTTGTAGAAAAATAGGGAGACGGGCGTTTTCAATAAAATGGTTTATTGAACAGTCTTCTTTCTCATACAAGAGAAGTGAACTCCTACAATCGTTAAGCAGACTGCAAAGTACAATGCGTACAGCGAGAATAGTATTATAAAATAATAATGTAAAAGCATTGTATGGTTTCTAAGCCATATACAAATACATACATGAATAACATTGACTAAAATACTCAACTGGTGCTTCTAAATAAGCCTACCCCAATGTACTTAACCTAAGTCTAGTACGCGGGAAGAAGTACGTTTTGTGTAGCATAGGTTTAGTTATTTTTGCCAAGAATCTACCAAAGGTTGCTCTAGGTTCTAATCAGCTCCATAACTTGGTGTAGAATGAAGGAGGTCTGGTATCTCTGTCTCAGGACTCGATTTCCCAACACCCCGCAAGGGGAGCTTGAAAACACTGGAGCTGGATTCTCAGAGAGAGAAAGGCAGCCTCTTGATCAGTGCGTCAGCTGGAGGGTCGGCTTCCTTCGGCACTTGCTGTAGCGAGCTGCGTCGGACAAGTAGATAGTTGAACTACTCCGAACCACCGTAGTTTGCCATAGCAAGTGAAGGTATATTTATACCTTGAAGATGTTTAGGAATGCCATAGATTGACGTAAAGTCGGGCATAATAATGGCAGAAAAGAACCCCTGGGAATAGTTGTTCTTTGCAAAGTACGTGAGTTCTTGGACAAATCAATATTCAAGCAAGGGTAAGTTCCCTAACTGCTTAAGCCGATTTTCCAAGAAACCATTGTGACGTTTGGTACGAGTGGAAGTAGCCATGCCTGTATTTAGTGTGCATGGGTTATGTCTAAATAAGGGATTGATTTCTATGCCTATATAAGGGCAATGTGAATTGTACCTATATAAGGGCATGAATCTGGAAAATTCACTCGGAGCTCCAAACACCACACAACACCAACTCCACTTTATTATGTATGACATTACTAAGTTCTAAACACATTAAAACATATCTAAACATGATGTGTTAAAACCCACCCAAAAATTAATTAGAAATGCATTCGAATTGGTTGTACACGAAAAGCATTTGTGCTGTACGCATTTTAAAGCATTGTTTCATTCAAAGCATATAGTTTGACATTTCAAAATGCTATCTGGATGAAGCACGAAAATACATTTATGAAATGGCTCTTATTTACAGAAGAAAAAAAGTCAAGACCATTCCATGGCAGATTATAAAAACTGTTTGAATGTGGACAAGTTCAAATATTGTCTCTTGGAAGTTGTTCCAAAGAATTCTAGTTCTCTATGAACAGTTCTACTATGAGCAGATTACTTTGTGCCAAAAAATGAAAAAATACAAATTAGGAAAAACAAAAGCTTGATCATAGAGAAAAATAGAGTTCCAAAGTTAGAAATTTGTTTTGACAAACGAAGGTCGAATTCAAAGTCTCTCAGAATACTGTGTGCTATTCAAAAGTCAGTGTTATTGTTTGGAGGAAACATCAAATCTTCCAAGTCTGAAAAGAATGTGTCTACCATTGTAGGTGAAAGTTGGATTACCTCGTTAAGAAGATTAATTGCACAAAGATGAGAAGCAATGCCTTCAGCGTTTGTCGCGTTAGCAATGTTCGAATTGGATGGTACGTATGTGCCATTTTCCTCTCGTACCTCACTGTCAGCATTTTGCGTCTGTGAGAACTCAATGAATGCCGTCATCAGAATTGGTAGCAGCTGGGGACAACACTGCGCATGGGCCTTTACCGGGTCGAGCAAAGCATCAACATGCATTGGAATGACTGATGGGAGTGTGAGACAGATGTCTAACACGCATTCTTCTCCACATAGCAGGCAGATGGTCTGAATTATATAAACCATGTGGTATTTAATTCTCTTAAACAAGTTAATCCCAAAATTTGGACTATGCGCTCACAACACTTCATCGCCAGAAGAGTGTTTTCCATGGTGATCTTGGTATCGCAGGTGATTTGGCTTGCCATATCAGAGCAAAAGGAGCAAAAATAGTATCCCTGCTGCGAGTTCCAAAATGAGAGGCAGTTCGCCAAACACAGAGTGCACGAAGTTTGGAATAATTCCTAGGACTGCTTCAAAGGGTGCTAACAGTCCCGAAAAAATCATCCTAAATACATGCACAATACCACTCGTATCAGACATGTTCAAGATACGACCTACCATTTCTGAGAAATGTACAAGGCAGTGTGTAGTTGATAGGGTGTGTATATCTGCATAAGTCCTTGCGACTTGCAGATCGTAGATTTCTTTGGCTGAGGTCAATGGCACAGTTTTTTGTAAAAAAATGGCTTTCTTTCTGCTCAAAGTATAAATTCGTATAGAAGAGATGTCCAGTGAAGGCCATAAAGGTGACTCCCGGTCTGACTTCGTTTTTGGAAACAATACTTGCATATAGCAAGTGACCCTGGCTGATACAGTCACGAGATAGGCTAAACCTGGCAACATGCCACAGCAGCTGTGATCATTCAACATAATGTAACTTTCATTAGAAAGTTGCCTAAAAATTGGATCAATCACTGCAGCTGGTGAACCTTGCAGGTGGCAGGATAAATTGTTAGAGGAACCATCGCAGGCCAGTGTAAATTTATACCCCGACATAGGAGAGAACCGCTTAGTGCGTTTTCACAATTATTACCACTAAGAAACACTTCTTTCCCCCACTCCAACAACTGTGTGTATAAGGTAATTCCCAAGATGTCTTGATGTATTCTTTACCCAACCTTTCATATAGGCCTGCTGGTATACGTTTTAAGCAATACTGAAAGTGGAAAATTGTAACAGGCAGAGTGATTGTTCCGTGTATTATCCATTCAATAGCTGGTTTTTCAGTGACTGTAAATGGCAATCTTTCCAGTTTTTCTATGCTCAGCACTGTATAGTCTGCTCCCCTCTGCGCCAATTTGATTTGTTTATCAGTGAGATTAAATTCAGAAAACAATGACTTTGTGTTGATTAAACGCCAAGGCACATAGCTTGAACGAAGGTTTTGTAACGCCCAGCCTAATAGCATTATAGCACGCAATTGCGACTGACCATGTTGCAAAATGACCAAGTCCTGTTCCATTATGTCTATGGCAGAGGATTCTATGCTGTCCAAAGAATATTATTCTGGATGACAGAGTCGTTAACCCATTGTCAACTACAGAGAGAGATTTCTCTAAATGAATACGGTCAATTTCTTGTATACGTTCTGCAGTCTCTGCTTGCGTAATCTTCCACGCTTCATTATAAAGAGCATAGATACCGGCGTATATAAAACGTTTATGGCACAGCGTCTTCGGTCCTTGTAAGAAGTCACTCAGGTCAGCACCATCATTAAGTAAAGATAAGTATTGTTTCATTTCTTTCAGTGTGGACTTGTGTAGCTACTCAAGGCACAGTTTCTCTACACTGTATGATGTTACTATCCCTGGATGCTGTCTCTGAACATATCTTGGATGCGGCCTGGTGTATGTGAACCCTTCTGTTTTGTTCAAGAATCTATCTTGACAGTTGTTTGTGTCTGTGGGCAAGATTAACAATTTTTTCCAATCAGGATCTGTTCTGTTGTGAAGCAAAATAGTATGTATGTAGACCACCCCCTCTGAAGTGTTACTGCTATCAGTCATAGGTGTAGGTATGAACGGTTTGTTTTAATCTTTTATCTTGGCTAACCCAAGACAAGATGTCTGTTGAACAGTGTCATTAAAAAATATTATTTGCTCTGGGTTGATGCTGGCTCTGACTGAAGATTCTAATCCCTGCACTTGCCAGTCTTTTGTGCCCCAGACAGTTTTTGTCTCAATGGTGTCTCTCCAAAAGTCAAAACCTAATGTAGACAGCTGAGCATAAAAGGCAGCAGAATACATTTGCTTTGTATTTGTTAACATACTTTTAATTCCTGTCCTATTAACATTTTTAAAGTAAAATGATTCTGGATTTGAAACATTATACCCTGAAAAGTATGGAAATTTGCCAAAAAATGTTTTTGAGCTACCTTTTGGTGGCGTAGGACAATGTTCCCATTGGTTATAAGTTTAATACATTTCTAGGATTTGCAGATTTATACAAGAAATTATTACCATAGTGATTATAACAATACATTTGTTCATAATCTGATAAACCTTCTAAGTATTCATGATTTGTAAATTTTGCAGACATTTCTAAGTCTGACATCATATTATTAACAGTCTCGAAGTCCTACTCATCAGAAAAGGTACTAGATGAAACAAAGTCACTCAAGGAAATCTTGAATTGGTGTGGAATCTTCAACAGCTCTGCCGGACCAAGAATGTCATATTCATTTCTGTTCCAAGCTATACCACCTGGTATAGGAACGGCTGTGATGTTCACTGATGACAAGTCTCTTTGTTCACGATGAGATTATTTGTGAGGCTTGAGGAATAAGTTGCTGTTCTTACTTGCTGTGTCCTTTTTAACATATCTTTCATTTATCAGCATTCCCAAAGTAAATACAAGAGTCAACCAAAGCATAAGAAAAAGTACAACAAACACAATCCAAAGTTCAATCCATGGTGAAACCAGATAAGTCTTTTCCAGTTGATGAAAAAGTTCTATTGCTTGTTCGTTGAAATTTCTTTCAGCTGGCGTTGTTTCAGGTTTGCTGGGATCCTCAGAAAACGTATCAAAGTTAATAAAATAGCCAGAGGCAGTTCTGTCAATTGTTGGGATTGCATCAGGATTTGGTGAAATCGCTGGAACCACTTGATCACTTGTTACATTTGTATAGTCAGACCCTCCAGCTTTTCACGATTTCGCGATTCGCAAAATAATCGTGAAATCAGCTGAAGGGCGCGATGACCGCAAAATTGACCTTTTTGGCCGCGAAAAAGGTCTTCGGCAGGCAGCAAAAAGGATGGTGACATCTTATTGGCTGTACGTACCTACGTCACCACATGGGCGCATACAGCCATAATAGCTGCCTGCTTACTCCTCCGGCTTCTATGAGCGTGGCTGCGTGCGCTTTAAATGGACTGGCATGTCTCCGAGAAAACCGAGCAATAGCCATTTCTTCATTTGTCTGCGCATACATCAAGACTCCATCAAGACAGAGAGGGTTCTTTCTTCTTCATGAAGCAAGACACAACACTAACATTCTCACCTAGTATCCCAGTACTCACACAACATTCCTGTACCTAACACTCCGCCTTTCATTCCTCTCACCAAAAGCCACTGCGTATCATCCTTTTCATGACATGCTGTAAAAACTGCATTTGCATCACCTTTTGTCTTGAAAATGATTGCGACTTCATAAGGGAACCTTAGGATCAAAGTAATAATGTATATGGGACACTGAGTGGGTGCTGCCTCCTGCCCCCAGCAAACATCCAGACATTCTGTTCCTGCTTCACTGCCTCTCCACCAAAGAAAGGAAAGTGAGGGCCTCACATATTTAGCTTTCGTTGTGGTGCCACCAATTTGTTTATTTTTTCCTGGGCACTGCGTGTCCCGGTTCAGTTTGAGCTGTGGCTGTTTCTTGCTCCAGAAGATGTTACATGGTTCGTGCTGCAGTGAATAAAGGAAACACATGTCCAAGGGGACAGGAGAAAAGCGGGTTACTTTGGATGCAGGCGTTCGTGTGGTCTAACATTTTTCAACTGGCTCAAGAAGAGATTTTCAAAATGCAAATGAGGCTGACACAAATATGTTTATCTTGCCCCCGAGAGCTTTCGTGAAATACAGCACAATAATAATGAAGATTTATTTACAGTTGGACCACAAAGTGGGATTGTAGCTGGCCATTGCACCTTGACTCGAATTTTGCCTTCAGTCCTAAACCACAAATCATCTGATGATGGGCAAAAAATTGTATTTTGCCGTACCTAAAACTGCAATGTATGCACTAGAAAAGCACTGGTCCCCTGTTAGATGGAGTGAGTACGTCTGCCATTGACGCCCCTCAGAGGGTTTATTGTTACAGAAAGCAGAACTAAGAACACCACAGCTTTATCTCATGGAGAAGGATGGGCAGCATTAGAGCCACGCTCCCACACTGGCACCCTGGGACTACCTGGCACAACTCCTGATGTTCAGCACTTGTGCCCAGCCACAGCCTCACACTCCGTTCAGAATCTGCCTGCATTATGGTTCGGGGCTTGGATCACAATGGAGGAATTTTAAAGGAGACACACTGAAATACTTCAGCTTTACCCAGGAGTCTCTGGGCTGCCTGTGATTGTAATATAAAACACGTTTCCCCCGAGGCCATTCCTCCCTTACCAGTCAAACAACAGGAGGCAGGAAAATTTTAAATTTAAAAAATGGGCGCCGTGACTAAATATAAAGCTCAGCACCAGTGCCTATTCAAGTTATATGCATGGCGGCCCGTGAAGCGGACATCATGGTACCTCCTCTGATAGAAAAAAAATAAACAGTTTAGATTTCTTATTTTCCAGGGAGCCGGTAAGAGCAGCTACCAGCCCAAACAGGATTAAGAGAGTCAATGGAACTCTTCTGATTGGTTTATATTGGCTGCCGAATACACTTGAAGTCTTTAGTTTCAATACGCCAGTCTGCGTAGAGCAATATTTAACAAGCTTACATTAGCCATAGCATTTCCACCCACTACGATCCTGTGCCCTAGGGCACATGAGGAAGCAGTATCATGCCTCATGGGTCCAAGAGGCAGTGGTGCCCCACAGGGGTCCGTACATGGGTGCTAGAACATCCCAGGGAGAAATAGGATCCCCTCTCATGAGGTTAGGAGGATTGTAGCTGTGCTTCCAAGGAGCTGGAGACACTTTAAACATGCCTATTTAACAGTGGAGTACTCTGCTAAAACAGTTTCCATTGATGTAAGGCTGAAAATAAGTGATTATGAGGAAAATAAAGTGCCCGCAAAAATGCCGCTAAATTTCCATATTTGTGCCGCTAAATTTCCATATTTGTACCGCTAAATTTGCTAAACCATGCCGCTATATCCTGGGGGTCTGTATAGTCAGTTGCTATCTCGTTGTAGACAGGCGTTTCTTGACAAACTGTTATTTGTGTCTCAAGAGGTATAAGTTCCATAGCCTTGTTGCATATTTCTTTTTTTCGCACTGCAGATTCTTCAAAAGTGATGAGTATCTCAGTTTGAACCTCTTGGATAGTAGCCAGATTAGGGTGTCTGCTACATCTTTGAAGTCCACTTGGCCTACTACTTATGATTGGCCACATGATGTGGTTTGACCAGGTCGATGGACATGAACCTGTTCTCCTTTCTTTCAGCAAGGGGCGGCAGTAAGACTGTTCTTCATCTGTGGATGGCTAGGACAGGTACTGGTTGTCTGTAAGAAGGCCCAAATTCCTTCTTGTCCACAATCTTTTCTCTGACCATATCCCCAATCTTTGGAATCTAGACAGGGCTTGTTGGGATGGATGGTTTCTCTTCAGTCGTTGTTGGCTTATGGAGTACGTTACTTTGTCTGGATCTTATTTCATTTAAGTCCTGCAAAACAGCCAAACGATCTTTGATATCAAAGGGTTTTTGTTCCACCACTGAAGTTTGACAATCAAGGTCCTGCACAATCATTCTAGTTCCAAAAATTATTTCATATGGAGTGATACCCCCTAGAGAACTTCTTGCCAGATTATTAAGACTGCGTTGGACACTTATTAGATGTTTAACCCACCCGTCACCCGAGCTTAGTACCCTAACCGTTATAGATTGCTTTATGCCCCGTTTTTTTCTCTCCACTACCGAATTTCCCTCAGGATGGAATGGACTAGAATACCGCAATGCAACGGCCATGCTGGCCACTGGCTCTTTGTAAGCTCGGGAGCTAAACGCAGGACCCTGGTCAGAATGTAGCGTGCCGACTGCATATGTGCCGATAAAGACTCGCAAATCTTTGATAATAGTTCGAGCGTCAGCTGAGCGCGGAAGCCACATTCAAATTAATCTTGAGCACAAATCCACTGCGACCATGATATATTTATAGTTACCATCCCTCTGTAAGGGACCGCATTGATCCAAGTAAATGCAAGCTAATGGTTTGTCTGAAATCAAATAGGGGTGTCTGCGCAGGACGTTTCACTGTAGAGACTTTAATATTTTGGCAGATTTAACATTCCTAAACATATTTTCTGGTTTGTTTCCTCATGCGCGGCCACCAGTATCTCTGTTTTAATATTGAAACTGTAGCAGAAACACCTATGTGTGCAGAGGCAAGCCTTTCATATGCTGCTAAGATTAGTCCTCATTTATGTTCCATGTTTGGAATCACTCTATCCCCCAATCCAGGGATTCGAGCAAACGGAACAATATTTGCATCAGTTTTGTACGAGTACTTGAGTGGAAAGCCTTTTGGTAATGATTTACCACTGTCTTTGCTTGTGGCATTGACAGCTAGCTTTATTTTGCTGTCTATTTTCGCTTTTGAACGAGTGATTGCAGCTACAGAAGCCGTTTGCACAGCTGCCTTCGCAGCTTCATCAGTCAATGAAGTCCCTGCAACGTGAACGCCATTACATTGATGATTCAGTGTATGGATCACATGAGTTTTTTGTAGTTCTTGTCGTAACTGAACTACGTGTTCCCATAGCAACTTATGCTTGATTGTGACAGCTTTTGCATCTTTGAAACCGTTCTCAATCCAGTTCTGCAAGTATTCATTGTAAGATTGAACACAATAATATGAATCGATGACTGTGGGGAATTCGCGATCAGTATTTTCAAGTACCATCTTGAATGCTTGTATTTCAGCTCGCTGAGCTGTACAATCTCCTAGAGATTGAGTTTTAGTGACCATTGGTCAAATTTGTGATCTGGCCAGCGACCTTTAACGATCACACACGCAGCACTAAAAGCTTGCTTACCCCCAATCGTGGGCTGTGCTTATCCGTCAGTATAAATGATACATTCATACTGCTCTAGAGGCAGAATTGTAGCAGGCAGAAGACATTCATGTTCATAATGTAGAAATTCTTGTGTTTTCAAATAACGGTCAAAAACGTATTCAACGTCTGCTGCAGCAAGAGAATTAACCCTTTGAATCCATCTCGGATGTAAAGCCTTAGCATTTGGAATACTCGCTTTTGTCACTGCCTCTAAGGCAGGTACAGGGGTAATGACCAATATGCCTTACCCTGTGCAAGGGCTCTCTCTTTTGCTACTGCAGTTTGAACCGCTGTCAGACTTTTTTCTGTAGAAGTGAATTTCATTTCTGCTTGTGTATACACGTGTGATTTGTAAGCTATTGGAACTTGTTCTCCTTCATTAAAAGTTAAGTATGTGAATCTGCATCTTTCTGGAATGATTTGGATCACTAAGTTGCGTATGTTTACGCAAGTCTGTAAATGTGTTGTTGCCAACATGTACGTTTGGACTGAATGCAAAATGTCTGTGTGTTTTTGTGTCCAATTAACTGTTTTGAAATCAGGTTTGATGAATTCGTAGAGAGGTTTAACACTTCCAGCGTAATTTAGAATGTATGTTCTTCCGAAATGTAGGAAACCTAGAATCGAGTTTTTCAGCGTTTTTGGAGGTTGGAGCAGCGCACATTTCTCTAGAAAGTTTGCTGCCAGGCTTTTGCCTTTACTTGATAAATCATATCGTAGAAAAAGGACGTTGAGGTGGGCAATTCTCTATTTCTTAAAATTTAATTTGTACCCTTCAGAGGCGAAGCCCAATATTATGGTGTTCACCCTTTTCAAGTGCCTATCCAAGTCATTGTCTGTTAGATAGATGTCATCGACATATGATAATGCCTCATCATCATAGGTTTGTAGTAACTCTGTTACTCTTGCTGAAAATAACCCTGGACTATTCTTGAATCCCTGGGGGAGACGACAGATTTGATGCTGTGTCCCCATAATTGAGAAAGCGGTCAAGTACCTACTTTCTGGTGCAGTGTTTTGACAGAAGAAACTGTTAGAAATATCTAATGCGGTTTAATATTTTTTACACACAATGTTATTCATTAGTGCTGCACTGTGTGCATTCTGTGCTTCAAAAGTTTTGCAACAAGAGTTTAAATGTCTGTAATTCAAAACTGGGCAATATGTATTGTCTGGTTTGGAGACAGGAAACAAAGGATTGTTCATGGACGAGGTGCATGTTTCAATCACCCCTTGGTATTCAAGTTGATCTAATATCTCCCTGACCTGTTTTTTAGCTTCTTGCTTAACTGGATACTGCCTTTTTGTGGTTGGTTGATTTTTTAACTGGATTTTATGTTGAGGAGAATCCTCATCCCATCCTACATGATTTTGGTATAATGTAGGAGCCTGGGCTACTGCCCATTTCCTGGCATAGGTATATTTTTTATGAATTGGAATATGATTGGAGAAAGCTGGCATAATTATTTCTTCGCCATGTGGGCACTCCCTGACAAATTTAGGTGGCCAGTCTTGTTCAGCTAAAAGTATGTCATAATCCTGAGAGAGCTTCTCCCAAAAGAGTGCTCTTATTTTTTCTAGTTATGTCCCCCTCCATCCGGAGTGTTACTTCATATAACATATGTGGGACACTAACTCTGGTATCTGCAGTTTCATCTTGGATGTACTCATTCAAATCCACTGTCTCCAGGTGATCCTTCAAGTTCTTGCGAGCTATGGTGACTTCTGCTGCGCTGTCCAACATCGTCTGAGCCCATTCCCTGTTCTTGAGTTGGGTCCTCAAGATCCTCGGCATATCTGATTTTAGGCCTGCTACCTTCTTTTTGGTGAATTGAGTTTTCTTATTTTTTGGAACGTGTTGACCGTCTTTGGACTTCACGTGTTCTTCTTTCTGTTCTGATCATCCTTTTCTTTCCGATTTCTGAGAGGAAGTCTGAAAGGTACGAGAGGAGCGTGTATCAGTTTCTTGATATCTATCAGGTTTTCTCAAACTATCCCTATTCCTGAGGTTGTACCTCTTTTCAGAGGGCTCCTTTTCAGGAGACCTACCTCGGGATTGTGAACGCTTCTCTTTAGAAGTTTGTTTAGTATTCTCCCACTTCTTCTTAGGAGGAGTAAGAGTGTTTTGAATAAAGACCTCTTCAGGACTTTCAGTCAGTTGGGTTTCACTGGTTTACCACCCAAACTGTCTCTTCCTAATTCTTCATATGATTTTTCAATTATTCTGGCCAGTTCATATGGTTGCTCAGTTACATCAAATTCTCTTAACTTTTGGCGGATCGCCACAGATGCTGCTGCACCTTTTATATTAGCTAATATTATTGTTGAGACCTGTTTGAAATCTTTCAGTAATTTCATACCTAGATTTAAAGCAGGCTCTGGCCCGTATTCGTTTTGACTCTGTTTCAGGACGTCTGGTATTACCGCCATAGGCGGAATACCATGTGTTTTGGTGTAGATTGCAGCAAAGACTGTACCCCAAGTGTCGCAGTCCTCCAGGTGTGGTGCGATCACCTCAGGTAAACAGATTTGTTAGAATTCTGTGTTTCTCATGATGGGTAGTATCAGGAAATACTGCCTCGATTTGAGTAATTTTTTGAGCTATCCAGAATGGAATTTGTTCCCGTTTTGCGGGTAATTTACCAATGACTGATTATATAGTCTGTGGTGTAATTTTATTTGTGTTCCCCTGGTAAGGGGTGTGTTGCGGAATCCTTATTTGTGTTTGGACAGTAAAGGTCTCCATGACATATTGAACCGATTGTCTGTGGATTTTAATTAGCTCTTTTAATTGAACTAGTAGTTCCTCATCTGACATTGTTCCAATGGCAGGATGAGGTGTATATCTGGCTATTATCGGCCATGTTGCTCCTGGTCTACCTAGTGGACCGAGCCTGGTAATGTGATGTGTATGTTTTAGGGCGCCTTCAAACCTGAGCGCATGCTCTTGGTATGTTAGTGGAATTTCAACATTCTCGAAAGGAATGTATTCCTCTGGGGCGTCATCTTCTTTGTAGAAGTGAAATACTTTTGATACTGGATTTGCTTCAGGGAAGATTATCCATGAATAGAATACCTCTGTCTGATGATATTCATGTGCCTCTATCACAAAAACTACCCTACCACCTCTTGCTGATAGGCTATTTCTTATTAGTTTCATAGTGATGGCTTTCCTTAAAGTTTCTGGGATGATTATAGCATCCGGGATGGTCTCTTGGAAGCCTGTTATGTCAAAAGCTGCTGGCTTTACTTCAGCTCCACCGGTTGCGTTCATGTCTCCGTTAACTGACATTGTTTAATGAAAATTGCAGAGCAAGTATCAAGGAAACATAAATAAGGTGCACAATATTTTGGAACACTGTATCCTTCAACGTTGAACAAACCAAAAACGAATACATAGGATTTTCGTCCTACTCAGCTATGGCGGATATTTTATCCCTTTACCCACTCCAGATGTGTATAGGAGTATTTTGCGGGAAAAGGGGGTCTCTGAGAAGAGCACGGCTGAGTTACTTTAGTATTTAGTGTTAAATTAGTGCCTTACGAAACATTGACTGCCATGTAGTGTAGTTCCTATATTCCCAATAGGCTCTGTGCATTGGAATAATATATCCTATAGATTAGACTTAGGACTGAGGTCGACTAGGTCTCGATCGAATATACTAAACTTAATAGTGAGTGCCAGCTAGCTCAGAGGTCACTAGAAACTTTCTCAAATTCACAAGAAGGGATTAGTCTCTGACAACCGCATAAACATGACAACTTTGTTTCCCAATCATGAAAAATATATCTCTAGAGTCGCAGAAACAATAGATAAGTATTTCACTCAGTCAATCGTGCATGCTTCGTTTCAACAGAGCTGGTAGAGAAATAGAGTGATGGGTGTTTTCAATAAAAAGGTTTATTGAAAAATCTTCTTTCTCATACTAGAGAAGTGAACTGCTACAATCGTTAAGCAGACTGCAAAGTATAATGCGTACAGCGAGAATAGTATTATGAAATAATACTGTAAAAGCATTGTATGGTTTCTAAGCCATATAATAATACATACATAAATAACATTGACTAAAATACTCAACTGGTGCTTCTAAATACGCCTACCCCAATGTACCTAACCTAAGTCTATTACGGGAAGAAGTAAGTTTTGTGCAGCATAGGTTTAGTTGTTTTGGCCAAGAATCTATTAAAGGTTTCTCTAGGTTCTAATCAGCTCCATACCTTAGTATAGTATAGAATGAAGGAGGTCTGGTATCACTGTCTCAGGACTCGATTTCCCAACACCCCGCAAGGGGAGCTTGGAAACACTTGAGCTGGATTCTCGGTGAGAGAAAGGCAGACTCTTGATCAGTGCGTCAGCTGGAGGGTCGTCTTCCTTCGGCACTTGCTGTAGCGAGCTGCTTCGGGCAAGTAGATACTCGAACTGCTCCGAACCACCGTAGTTTGCCATAGCAGGTGAAGGTATATTTATACCTTGAAGATGTTTAGGAATACCATAGATTGACGTAAAGTCGGGCATAATAACGTAAGGATACAGTCCCTAGGGAATAGTTGTTCTTTGCAAAGTACATGAGTTCTTTGACAAATCAATATTCAAGCAAGGGCAAGTCCCAAAACTGCTTAAGCCGATTTTCCAAGAAACCAGTGTGACGTTTGGCACGGGTGGAAGTAGCCATGCCTGTATTTGGTCTGCTTGGGGTATGTCTAAATAAGGGATTGATTTCTATGCCTATATAAGGGCAATGTGAATTGTACCTATATCAGGAAAATTCACTTGGCGCTCTAACCGCCATACAACATTGCACCATGGTGCAAGGATGTCTGTGTCGTGCAGAGATTGTGTTTGTGCAGGATGGGACACCTTCCTGCACAAAAACAATCAGTAAAGACATTTTCCTCTTTCAATGTATGCTGTGGAATCCAACATGCATTGAAAGAGGAAAAAATGAGGAGAAATTAAAACAATTCTCCTCGTTGCACCTTGCTACACCACCTCTAGGATGGCGCAGCATTCACACACATCTCCAGATTTACGATTTCTCATGAATCTTGAGATGTGTCTTGTTCTTTGGGTGTTGTGAGGGAACGCCCAGAGCAACACCTATGGAACGCCCCTTCAACGCAAAGTTCTGTGTATGAAGGGGTCGAATTTACAACAAGAGGAAAAACCATGCGGGGTGGCTTTTCCTCTCCTTGTAATATGAAGGCGTGCCTGGCGCCATCACTATGTTACAAAAAGTGACGTACTCATGGCGCAGGGTGCTTGTAATTCTGCTCCATAAGTGCTTAGGTATTGGCAGACTGATACAATAAGAACATATTGCTGGATGGGTGATTAAGGAATTGCATGAGACTGACAAGAGGTATACTGCACTGCATGGGTACTACTTCAGTATTTAATGGAGTGGACCAATAGTATGTATCTGCTTAGAGATTTGTAAGGATTATGCACAGAATATTTTATGTGTACCTGTGTTGGTGCTTAGGTCCTTTTATAAGAATACCACTAGTAACTGGAATGATGGCATTGCTACAAACAGAGTGAACACTTAATTTCTAAGTGCTTACGTATTGGTGTAGTGATAGGATAAGTAGATAGTGGTAGATAATGATTAAAGAAGTGCATGGGACAGACTGGACGATTCCTACACTGCATGAGTACTAACTGGGTATTAAGAAGAGTGAATCAATAGTATGTAGCTAGTTAGAGGTCTGCTTGGATAGTGCTCAAAATATTATAGCTATACTTGTGTTAGTAGCTAGGCCATTCCATAAGTTCATGACTAGTAACTAGAATAATTACAGTATTACAAACAGAGTGTATAGTGAATATATAAGTGCTTAGATATTGGTGGAGTGATAGGATAAGTAGATAGTGCTGGATGGGTGATTGGAGAAATGCATGGGACAGACAGGAGGATTCCTACCCTGCATAGGTAATAATTGGGTATTTAGAAGAGCGTATCAATAGTTTGTAGCTGGTTAGAGGTGTAGATAAACAAAAAGAATCCACATCAATATGTTATTAGAGTGGTCCCTACGAAGGTGGGGAGCACACCATGTTCTTTCAATACCCCTCACACACCAAAAGGACCCTTGGTGTCATGCTTCATCACTGGGGTCTTCGCACCCCTCTACAGAATGCGGCGTGCTGCTAAGCGACAACTACGTGGGAGCACTTTCATTATTTGGCTATGTGTGGTGCATGTGATGTTTTTTTTGTATTAGTGAGTGGTGGGTTTCCGAAGAGTGACCAAGTGAGGTTAAAAAAGCACCTGGCACGTGAGGTCTAGAAAAACATTAATGAGCCTCCGTGCTGGTACTGTTAAAAGGGTGATTTTTAGGTATTATGTATGTTAGTGTACAACACCTCGTGTGTGCGTCGCCATGTTTCAAAGCTACGCTTCTTCTTCTGGATGGTGTGCACCGATCCCCACCTTACTCACGTCCCTGGTAAATTTTTGGATTATTTATAGAAAAGTGATATTAAACTAAAAAGGCTTCCATGTGCCTACTTGTATTTTCAAAGGTATCTGCATTGAGAACCTGAAAGAAAAAGGACAAACAGAACACAGAAGAATAGCATTTGGTATTAATGTAATTTCCAAAGGTGCAGGTTCAGTGCCCTAAAAAATTGTGAGGGCAACGACTGCTAATATCAAACACCCAGGGGTGTTGTCTTCAAGTGCATTTCTCTTGCCCTAACGAACAACTATTTTGAGTATGAAAACACACTATACTTACAGAGCCACGGAACAAGCATGGGGAGCACCTTTGTTCCTAGTCTGGCCGACCTCTATGTCCACCACTTGGAGTCACAAAAAATCCTTCACTTAAGTAACCGCTTCAGCAACAGCATACTAACATTTAGGCGCTACATAGATGATATTTTTGTCACCTGGGAGGGTGACCTACACTCTGTGGCACAGTTTATGGAGTGGCTCAATATGCAAAATGCATTTCTGAAATTCACCAGCTCTGTCTCACACAAAATGCTGGCGTTCCTGGATCTAAACATCTATCCAGAGGGCGGATTTTTAAAGACAGGTACTCATTTTAAGCCTATCGCAAGAAACTGTCTCCTACGGTACGACAGCTTTCACCCTCGAGACAACCTTCCATAAGGCCAATTCCTCCGCCTCAGAAGGAACTGCTCTGATGTGAGTGAGTATAAATAATGTAAACAAACAGGAGAGGGGAGGTAGAGTAGTTCAGAAGGATTCGTACTCCACAAGCTAATTCGTTTAAACAAAAGGAATCCTCCTTGAAATGACAGGGAAGTGTTCACCACAGTGGTATGGGAGCACTTAGTGTTTCTTAAAATACCCCTCACACACCAAATGGCCCCTTGGTGTCATGCTTCATCATAGGGGTCTTCGCACCCCTCTAGCGGGATGCGGCGTGCTGCGACCTACGACTACGCGGGAGCACTTTTAGTTTTTTGACTATATGTGGTGCATATGAGTGGGTATGTTTATTATGTGAGTGGTGGGATTTAAGTGAAGTAGTTAAAAAGTACCTGGCTCGTGGGTGTAGTAGAAACATTTTTTATTCATGGCCCCGGGCTGGTACTATTAAAAGAAGTGAAGTGTGAGGTGTGTATTGTTGTGATTATGGACAACACCTCATGTGTGCGTCGACATGTTTCGGAGGTAAAGCTCCTTCTTCAGGACAGGGGCACAACTTCTCCACTTTACTCACGTTTCACTAATGGTTTACAGATGTAATAATGTGATTAACAAAAGTGAAGAAAAAACTATAAATATGTGCGGGTATATATAGGCTATTATGTGCCTACAGCGGTTCAGCTCAAGTAAATGCAAATTGCATGACCTGAGAAAAAAAGAAAGAAAAGAAAATTATGGTCTCCCTTATCCAGGGTAGCTCAAACAGGTGCAGTCACCAGGAAAAAACCATCCAGCTTAATTAGCCCTGTGGAAAAAAACACTTACAAGACATACAACATAGATAACATATAACACACTCTTAAAAAGTGCAGAGGTTTGAATCATACTTATGTAATTGTGCTTGCTTGCTTCATGAGCATTTAGAACGTCTGGGGGTAACTGCTACTGTGCAGTCTAGAAGGAAGACATGTAGGTTTCACGGTGGTGTATTACTTACTGAGGCTGCCTCAATAATCATGTTGTTACACATCATACTCACGAACTCGGGAGTAGTTCTCCTCGGTCTAGCCCCACACGCTGCTCCGCTGGACTGAGGTTTGTGCCCAGGGCGTGCGGTATTTATACCCCGAGTGAACTGGTATTTGCTCGTTGAGAAATGCGTGTGACCTTTTATGGTCTGTCCGGTCGGGGAACGGCCCTGTATTCCAGCGTCCCAGTTTCACGCATGCGCGGTTGTTGCTAACAGCTCTGCGCCTGCGTGGAAAGGAGATAGGCTTTCTCTGCGCATGTGTGGAAGGAGAAATCAGTGCTGATGACTCTGCGGGATCCGTAATCCAAGCCTGTTGGTAGTATTAAAGAAAGAAGGCTCCGTTTGTAGTAATGCGAAGAGCACCTTAGATGGGAAAAGTTTTATGCTAGAAAAAGGTTTATGCTAAAAGGGCCTGTTGCCCATTGGAAATGGTACCGATTGCATATTGGGTGAAAGGTGGTTTCGATGCAAAAGGGAGTTTTGCACAGTGTAAGAAAAGCGTCGTGCTCCGGTTGCATATGGGCTGGACCTCTTGCAATAATATGGCACTCCTGGTCAGTGCATATTGATGAACCAAGTGCTGGAGACACAGGGGTGATGCCCATAGCACATGAGAATGGGACACAATATTTATATTAACTTGTGTGCAGTGCATACCACTTTTCACGAGCTTTTAAGCGAAGACCCATTTACTTGTATAGGAGGGAATAAGCGTAAATCCCTTTCAGCAAACAGGGTTGTGATAGGAGTGAGCTTTATATGGACAGGTAACTCTAAGTTATGGCAAAAGGCATACCTAGCCCATTCCAAGGATGTCAAGGGATTTCATTAGACAATTGTCCCCAGGGTACATCCTCATTCAGTCCATTGTTTTGTGTACCCAGACGGAACATCCATCTCTGTTCCTTCTGAAAAAGGCCTGTTTCAGATGGCAATTGCTCGATCACAGTCCACTTTAAATCGTTTACACAGTGTTGAGCATTCAGGTAGTGTGTTGCCATCTTTGTTGTGCTTTTTTTACAACGGACATTACTTTTATGCTCATTCATACGTGTCTTGACCGCTCTAGTGGTCATCCCCACATATTCAAGGCCACACGGGCAGGTGATCAGGTAGACCACGTTTTTGCTATTGCAGTTCGTCATTCTGCGCTGCTCCCAGGTTGTGCTATTCCTGAACGTTATTCCAGTGCTTTTTGTGTCAGGTGGCAACTGCTGCAGTTCCCACAGGGCAAATGACCTTAGATACCTAAAGAGGGCTGTCTCGACTCTTGGACTGATTTGGGACGTGTGTGAACCAGAATGTCCTTCAAATTCCTGCTGCGGCGATCTGCGAACATTGGTTTCTCAAGTTCTAAAACCCCACATGTTAGAATTCCCCAGTGCTTATTGACTATTTTCGAGACCTCATTGGACATGGTATTATATGTTGTGACACAGATTGGTCGTTTGACTTCCGATACCACTTGCTGTCTGTCCTCAAGTAGTGACTCCCTGTTATTATTCTTAGCCCTCTTCATTGCTTGGTTGATTATCCGTACAGGGTACTGTCTCAATTTCAGTTTGTCTTTGAGATCAGAAGCTTGTGTTCTGAATTCTGTCAGATCCGTGCAGTTCCTTCTCAGGCGGAGAAACTGACCATAGGGTAAATTCTCCCTGAGGTGTCGGGGGTGGAAGCTGTCGAACCTTAGCAGACAGTTCCTCGCTGTTGGCTTAAAGTGTGTTGTTGTTTTTAGCCTTCCAGCCTCAGCATAGATATTTAGGTAAAGAAAGACCAGTGACTCGTTAGACACTGAATGTGTGAATTTTAGATAGGCGTTCGGGTTGTTTAACCAAATCATAAATTTTTTCACAGACTGTAAATCGCCTTCCCAGCTGACCAGCACGTCATCTATGTATCTTTTCCAGACTTTTATGTTTCTGTCTGTAGGGGTTCTGGGTATGTAGAATTCTGTTTGCTTCCAGGTGTAAAACACAAGAGGCAGACCTCAAATGTAAACTCCAACAGAGGAAATATCATGCCCCTGTAATCAATAAAGCCATGAAGAGAGCCCGGAGCAACAACAGAGAGGCTCTCTTGGAGGAAAAAGTACAGAAGGAGCCAAACAGTAAAAGACCCATCTGTGTGACCACTTATAATACCCATTCCAAAGAAATTTCAAATATCATAAATAAACATTGGCGTACATTGGAGTGTGGTGATCAGGACTTTGAAACCCCTGTTTGCACATAGGTGAGGTAGTCCATACTCGCCCACAAAAAAGGTAACCAGAACAACCTACACTCCACGGGATACAGGGTCACCATCCCTGCGGTAATTGCAGCAGTTGACATTTAACAAACAAGACCAAACATCTGACTTTTAGAAATAGAACAACATGAGATGAAAGAAAGTTCACAAATTGTAATAGCAAACATGTCGTATATATGATTACATGCCCGTGTGGCCTTGAATATATTAGGATGACAACAAGACCTGTCAAAACCAGAATCCGCGAGCACAAGAGCAATGTAAGGTGCAAAAAAAGCACAACAAAAATGTCAACACATTTTTTTAATGAAATCCACTGTGTGAACGACCTGAACTGGACCATAATCGAACAACTACCCTCAGAGAAATGCCTTTTTGAAAAAGAGCAACGGTGGGTGTTCCGGCTGGTCCCTAGCGTAGCCTTTGAGAAAATGACATTATGACACCGGCACCACCATCTATTGGTGTCTTAAGTTGAGGGAGGCGAAAGCCTTTATTAAGGTCTGGTGTTTCTTTTTGAGGGCTCCCACATATTGAGGTCCACGTTCTACTTAGATACATGTAAACATGTTTCTTTTGATTAAATACCATGCACATGGGTGCCATCTGCACCAAAAGCAAGTAAACCAGACGCCCCTATCATCTGATTCACTGGGCCAATATTACCTGTGTGCTCATTTCAACATTGTGTTAAATTAAGTCTCCTTGCCTTTAATTCCATGAATATTAGCCATGAATATGCCTTCTCAGGTATTATCACCCATTTATATTCATGGATAAAAAAAATCTATATTCTTAATCATTATTTAAACTGTGACCCAAAGCGAGTCCACACGGACCGCGATTGACACTGCTGACTGGGCGCATGTGCTAAGCAGCATAGCGCAATCACTATCTCCTTTGCCACACACGCGCGCATGTGCCAGACCGATACACACTGCCATGTGTGTTGACACATGCACAGTAGCCTCACAGCCCTAAGCGCATGTGCCGCATTGAACAAACTACTCAGTGGGACTCTTCGACTTTATCGACAGACCGGAAACGCTTTATTTGGCTCCCAATTTCCCGGTTTCTGCCAATTAACCACAATTATCGCTCATTGATGGGTGTAATTAAGGTGTAGACACCGGGCTTTACTCACTTTCATCAGAGCCGCGGTTGGGGGAAGTAAGGCGCAGGAATTCCCATGTAGCAGTGAGTATAACCAGCCACAGAGTAATTTTGGTCTCTACCACCATATGAAGTAAGTGAATACTAGGCGTATATGCAGACTAAGTACTCTACCTATGTCTTTACAGGGTGCTAAAAAGCACTATGACCCCACCGTTTTGAAGGCTCATGGTGCCAACCATGATTTTGGCAGCAATTATGCACACAATTGTTTTTTACTCCCCTATTGCTAACTAAATTAGATTCCTGTCTAAACACCTATACAGGTTAATCAACTAGAGTGTGTGTTTTATGTTATATGTTGTGTGTGTCTTGTCTTCGTTTCTTTTTTACAGGGCACAGCACTTCAATAGGATGAAATATTTTGTCTAGCAGTTGTTGCCCTCTCAATTGTTTAGGTCACTGAATCTGCACCTTTGGATATTACATTAATACCAAATGCTGTTCTTTTGTGTTCGTTTTGTCCTCTTTCTTTCCGGTTCTCAATGCAGATACCTTTGAAAATACAAGTAGGCATATAGTAGCCTTTTTAGTTTAATATCACTTTTCTGTAAATTGTCCAAAAATTTACCAGGGATGTGAGTAAGGTGGGGATATGTGCACCCCATCCTGAAGAAGAAGCCTAGCTTCGAAACATGTCGACACACACACACACGAGGTGTTGTACAATAATAATATACATAATACCTCAAAATCACCCTTTGAACAGTACCAGCACGGAGGTTCATTAAAGATTTTCTAGACCTCACGAGCCAGGTACTTTTTTAACCTCACTTGGTAACTCTTCGGGACCCACCACTCACTTATACACAAAAAACCTCACATGCACCACACATGGCCAAATAATAAAAGTGCTCCCACATAGTCGTCGGTTGGCAGCATGCGGCATCCCGTAGAGGGGTGCAAAGACCCCAATGATGAAGCATGATACCAAGGGTCCTTTTAGTGGGTGAGGGGTATTGAAAGAACATTGTGTGTTCCCCACCTTAGTAGGGACCACTCTAATACCATCTTGCTGTGGATTCTTTTTGTTTAACTAAATCTGTAGAGGGAGAACAAATCCACTTTTTCTCTCCTCTCCCCTGTTGTTATATTTGCTGGTTAGAGGTGTGCATGCATAGCGTACAAAATATTGTACCTGCACTTGTGTTAGTGACGCCATTCCTTAAGTATACGACTAATAACTGGGTAATTTCAGTGTTGCAAAGAAAGTGTGTGCTGAATTTAAAAGTGCCTAGGAATTGGTGAAGTGATAGGATACATAGATAGAGCTGGATGGGTATATGGAGAAGTGCATGGGACAGACAGAAGGATTCCTAGACTGCATAGGTACTAACTGGGTATTTAGAAGAGCATATCAATAGTATGTAGCTGGTTAGAGGTCTGCATGCCTAGTGCACAGAATATTGTAGCTGTACTAGTATCGGTGTGTCTATGGTTCTGAGAAAGGTAGTCTGTATTTTAGGGTATGAGGAGATGCATCAGATGATCATGTGGATGATGTCATCAGTGATGTCATTTGAGATGTCATCAGTGAGGTCATCAGTGATGTCACTGACCATGTCATGAGTGATGTAATATGTGACATCATCAGCAGTGCATTGAGGGGGCGAGAGGTATAGTTAGCACATTTAACTATAACAGCCAAATTTCTCTTGTTTTGTATGAGTGAAATGTCCAACTAACTATGACGTCCATGAAACCTGTGTTTTTTTTCAGTGAATTTCTGAGTATTTTTAAATGCTAATTTCTAACTATAATGTCCCTGAAACTTGTGGTTTTTTTCAGTGGATTTTATATATATATATGTGTATTTTATTCTCCTCTCACTCTTACAAGGAAGGAAGCAGCACTCAGGTTGCAGTTTGGAAGTATTTAATCTGCAAAGGACGTGATCAATGCGTTTCGGCTCATCCGAACCTTTATCACGATACACGACGTCATTGTGGCATCCTTATTTAAATGTACAAATGCCTAAAGTTGCCAACATTAACAAAGGACTACATATTACTATAATCCAAAAAGCTATTGGCCATATTGGCCCATGTGAAAATTCAGGAATTCATACAATAAAGAAAAGAAAACAAGTGTTAATATGCACACAATGTCATTTCAGCATTACTTGCCCCATGATCGCCATACCTGTATGTTTATCAATGTGACTTATTCGTAATAAACATACATAGGATTGCAAACATCAACATAAACAATGGTCTACACATTACTTTAAAGTGAAAGGCTATCGGCCATATTAATCTGGGCACGTTGCATATTATAATGGTTCTTACACGAAAGAAAAGAAAAAAAGGAGTATTAATATACACACACTATCCCTAAATAAAGTTCTAGCGATTATAGTTTCATTCCATTCACAGCTAATATGAGATGTCATGAGTGATGTCATGAGTGTTGCAACTGACCATCTCATGAATGATATAATGTCTGAGGTCCTTTGAAGTACATTACAGGGGCTTAAGTTATAGTTAGCTCATGTAACTATAACTGCTGAATTTCACTGGTTGTCCAATTCCATGTCCCTGATCCCTTATTACAGGCCCTGTGTGGCCGTTGTTCTGCCACTGGCCTCCCTGCTTTCTCTGAACAGTTAGCTTTCTACCGCATCCACCTCCTCCCTATCCTCTGTTGTCTGAATCCTTTAACTAGCCTCCTCCCTCCTGCCATGCATGGTCTGATGTGCTGCCACTGCCCTCAATTTAGCATGATGTATCAGTCAACTCCTCCTGCCCTCCATTGCCCAATTCTATGCCCCATCATTGAACTCCTGCTTAGCCTCTGTGCACAGCTTGTTGCCCCTATTCTCCTTCCCCCTGCCCTCCGATGTCTGTGTGCATGCCACTGCTCCATCCTTTTTGAGCATCATTTTCCATGGACCTGACACTCCTATCTACTCTGAGTATTCTGTTGAGCTGCCACTCCCCTCCCACCTGCCTAGCATTGGCAGATGACAGTAACATGTCCCTGCCACCTCCACCCAGCCTATCCCCATTGCATGCCCCTATCCCCTTTCTCCTGTCCCCCATGGTCCATTTTACTGCCACACCCTTCTGCCCCCCTGGTCTGTTGTGCTGCAACTGGTCCTCCTGCCTGCCCAGCGTGGTCTGTTATGAGGCCCCTTCCTCTGAACTCTCTTGTCTGTGCCCAGGTCATGATCCTCCCTTCTATCCTCCATGGTTGTTTGTGCATGCCGCAGCACCCTCCTTCTTGCCCATTATAGCCATTGTGCAGCCACTAACCCTCCCGCTTGCCATGCATGGTCTTTTGTGCTTCAACGGCCCCTCAACCTTCCCTGCGTGGTCAGCTAGCTGCCCCTGACCCCCTCCCACCTTCCCTCCATGGTCTGTATGTATGCCATTATAGTCTCACTGTTGCTCTCCATGGTGTGTCTTGCTTCTAGTGCCCATCCTGCCTGACCTCCATTGTTGTATTGCTGCTCCTGCCCTGCCCCCTTACCCCCAGCCCTCTGTTTCCATGTGCAGACCCCTATTCCCTCCCCCCTGGCCTGTCTGTTCCATTGTAATGCCCCTGATCCATCCCTCCTGCCCATTATGGCCCGTTATGCTGCAGCTTTCTCTCCTGTCTGTCCATTATGGTCAGCTAGCTACCATTGCCTCTTTCCCCTCTGTTCTCTGTTGTCCATGTGCATGGTCCTGTCCCCTCCCTAGTGCTTTCTATGGATTGTTGTGCTGCACTTCTGTCCCGCGTGCCCTGTGTGGTGTATTGTGCTGCTGCAAACCCTGATGCCTGCCATGTAGGGTCAGTTTGGTGCACCTCTCCATGTCCCTCCTGTCCTCTGATATTCGAGTAAATGTCCCTATCCCAATTCCTTCTGCCTTCCATGATCCAATGTACCATACGTCCTAACATTTTTAACTTGGTAAGAGGGAGATTTTAAAAGAAAACTGAGGTATTAATTTTCCCCTTTGACTTACATTGAAAAAGAGGAGATTGTAGACAGGAGACAGATCAAATAAAGCCCATTTGGGCTTAAAAACATTGGACATTTCCTGGCTGAATTGGGTTTGTTGGCATGTATGGTTGTACTACCACTGCCTCTTTCTTCTGCCCACAATGGTCTATTATATTGCCACAGCCTCTCTTGCCAGTCCTGTATCGTTGGTTTGTTGCCCCAGCCCCCCCTTTCCACTGCCCTCCATAGTCTGTTGTGCTGCCACTGCCCTTCCTGCCTGCCCAGTGTGGTCAAATTATTGCCTCTGCACCCTCCTACCTAGCCTCTGCCTCTCAACAGTATCCTAATGAACAACTAGATTGCTAACATTCTATATTTATTACAAAAGTGTGGAACGCCTGACGTCATCTTGATATAATCAAAACTGTAATACCTAGAGCATTTCCTTTAGAAAGTACATATATGAGAGGGTCTTATTTGCATCAAAATTATGGTTAGTGCTCTAAAAAACGAAAAATGAGGACATATTTTCTGAGTTTTCAAATAGCAACAAAGCCCTTTTAAATTATCTGTTATCTATATTTTTTTATCCAGTTGACCACTTGATTAAACATTGCACTTAGGGGAGAGGATGTGGTGTTACTTCCAGAGCTGCATACTTTGCAACTGGGGAACCAGGTTGGAGTTTCTGCTTCAGCTCGACATTTTGTGATTCTGGTCAAATCACCTAATCTCCCCATGTCTAAAACCCAAATGAATTTGTGTCTTGTGTGATGTAACCAAAGCTCATGTAAAGCACACCTATATCTGACAAGTCTGCACTATATAAAACTGTAAAAACACAAAAAATAAAAAGTGTACACATCTGTCATTGGGCCACAAGTGGGCTACATCTGGGTGATATTTGTGCTACATTTGGGCTCTTTTGTCTCTGGTGGCCATCTTGGGAGATTTATTTGTTATGAAATGTCCTAATTTCCTCATTTACTGCAGTCTCCTCAGTAGGAAATGCTTTCAGTTTTTTACTTTCATTACATCAAGAAGGTACTCAGATATGTCACACACTTGCAATGAATTCTGAATGTTAACACTCTAGTTGCTCATTAGATGTCTGTAGTAAAGCTACTGCTCACCACAGAAGTCTGCTGCTGGTATCAAAAGTGCATGTTTCAGTCAGCATGTCAGAATTTTTTAATGAAATAGAAGAGGATTTGAGAAGTCACTCAAAATGTGCCCTAATATTTATTTCTTCAGCACTAATCATAATTTCTATGGCAAAATGAACCCACTCATTGTGTTCCTTTTTAAATTAAATGTTTTAAGTGTTGCCAGTTTATTCCAATCAAGAAGGCCTCTGGTGTGCCATACTTTTGTCATAAGTAAGACAGTAAGCACTCTAGTTGTTCTTAAGAACACTCTGGGACATTCTGTCATTGAGCGATACGTGGGCTACATCTGGATGATATTTTTGCTACATTTGGGCTCTTGTGTGTCCAGTGGCCATCTTGAGAGACTTATATGTTATGAAGTTTCTTAATTTCCTCATTTACTGCAGTCAAGAAGGCATGTAGATGTGTCACACATTTGCCATAAATTCTGAATGTTAGCACTCTAGTAGTTCATTAGATCACTGTAGTAAAGCTACTGCTCACCAGGGAAGTCTGCTGCTGGTATTCAAAGTGCATGGTTCAGGCTGCATGTCAGAATTTTTTAATGAAATAGAAGACGAATTGAGAAGTCACTCAAAATTTGCTCTAATTTTTCTTTCTGCAGCACTAATTATACTTTCTATGGCAAATTTAACCCCCTCATGTTTTTAAATTAAATGTTTTAAGAGTTAACACTTTATTCCAATCAAGATGGCTTCAGGTGTGCAATACGTTTGTCATAAGTAGGACTGTTAGCGCTCTAGTTGTTCTTTAGAACACTCTGGGAAGTTGCAGTAGAAGACAAAGGAATCAACTGACAGTCTCTGCCCTTGTTGGATGTACATGTTTTACTGAGAATGTCAGACTTCATTCTCACATGACTGAGAAAGATAATGTGAATTTACGGAAAATATGCTCTCAGTTTAGCTTATAGATCACCTTCCAAACCTCTGTGGGAAAAGCATGAGGAAATAGTTTTCTCTCAAACATGATTCATGATATCCAAGCAGAAGGCTTTTTTTCACATGGTAAAATCCCCTTAGAACATACCACAATTTCTAAAATGAGTATGATACCATCAACGAATGATTTATAATGTAACTAAAGTCTTAAAACCTTTTATTAACTGCAATGCTTTTTAATGAGGTGCTATAATGTATATTGGTCCCAAGGTGGCTGCCAACACTTCCTGGATGAATTGCTGACAGCCAATCAGATCTCACGCTGAGATGTATGGTTAGGCTCCGCCCAGATATATATATTTCTTTTTCCATTAATATTTTAAAAACTACTGAAAAGATTTACACGATTTAACAACAAGCATTGGTATAGCCAATAGGTCTCGCCTTTGGGACCTTATAAGTGTTTAACCATGCAACAGTTAATGATGTTGTACCAAGATATTGTGGTGCATAACTAAATCCTTATGAGGTCCCAAAAGTGAGACCTATTGGCTATGCCAATGCTTGTTAGAACTGCAGGTGTTGAGCAACGGCAGGACCCAGCCCACTTAAAGCCCTGATGAGCAGGTAATTGGTGCACAGCATGAGAATGTTCGCCTGCTTTCTGTTGGAAAGCAGTGTCCATCGGTTACTGTGAGTGGGATGTAGAGCTACTACAGATGTGTTCTTCAGCAGCTCTCTGTGTTGGGTGCGGTGCCAAGGCTTTGGGGCTTTTTTTTTTATTAAAGTGCCAGTCAATTCATAGATAATGAAAGCATATGGACAGTAGAGCAGCCAATCAGCTGTATGTACTGGGAGTCATCAAACCTTCACAGATAGTCAGAGAGAAAGAGAAAATGGCTGAGAGAGGGTTGAGATGGAGAGAAACAGAGGGGCAGGGAAAGAGCAGCAATGAAAGAGAGTGAGTGAGCGAGGCAGAGAGAGAACGGAAGAGGAGACAAATGGAGGTGAGACAGGAAGAATGGAAGAGAGGAGGATAGTGAGAGCCCAGGGTAAAGAGAGGGAAAGAAGAGAGTGTGTAAAAGAGACATAATAAAACATAAAGGGTTAAAAATTATGTAGAAGCGTATGTGTCTATGGTATGAGACTGTCCATGTGCCTGTATAGTAGAAGAGGTTTGTGTGTGTATGTGTGTGCTTCAGATAGTAAAGAGTTAAATAAACCACAAATGATTGAAAAGTCTGCCACCATAACACAGTGGTTGAACTAAAGCACCCTTCCCCTCAAAACTTCCATACTTAGTCACAGAGTGATGCCGGCTTCACAGCATATGTATATCTTGGAGAAAAATTGTGTGGCATGAAGGAGCGCCGGTGGGGGGAGGGGGATGGAAAACTTGTGGACAAATAGCCAAAGAGGGTGCTAAAACCCCACTTTGTAACAAGCACAAACAAGGTCAAAACATTAGGGCAGAGGACGAGTTAAAGCAGGTAGCACGGGCTTCCCTGGGTGAATAGGTCACGCAGAGGAGATCAAGGTGGTGGCTGGTATTTGGCTGCTTCAAGCAAGGCTCCCTTCCAACTAGGAGTTCAGGAAGGCTAGCGTTTTGAGCAGAAGATGAGAAGTGGATGTGAACACAACGCCCTCCCCCACATCTACAACTTTAGATTGGTTCACCCCTCAGGGAGTAACACATGTGATAAAGAGGAGTTGTATTGATTAAAGTGAACTTTTTATTACAACAAATAAAGATGCAGAAAGGGAAACATCAAAGCTGATGTGAATAACATGACAATACTGCATTGTCGGAAGGCAGCTGATAGCCCTGTATCTGAAGCAAGGAAGGAGTAGAAGGGACCCTTTTTATTACAACAAATAAAGATGCGTAACAGGAAACATCAAAGACGCTGATGCAAATAACATAGAAGTCTCAGTGATAAAGAGACAAAGGTACAAAGAGAAGAAGCGAGTCGGAGGTATTTGGAGACAAGAGGAGGATCTGTGAAAAAGAGAGATGCTGAGGGGGCTGGGAAAGAGAGGGAGGGGGACCGAGTCTGGGAGAGGAGGAACGTCTAGGTCACAAAGAGACTCAGATACACTGTGGACAGAGAGAAAGAGATAAAGAGTCTGAGGCCACAGAGTGTGTCTGAAAAATAGAGAGAGTCTGCGTACTGAAGTCTGCGGAACGCAGAGTCTGAGATGTACTGAGGGGACGAGGGAAAGAGTGGGAGAGAGTGTATGGGATATGGACAGAGATGTAGGCGCAGAGTCCAAGCTTGAGAGACAGGCCGTGAATGGAGAGTCTGAGAGTTGAGGAGCGCCTGCAACAGAGTCTGAAGCAAGGTAGATGAAGATATACACTGGGAGAGAGAGTTGCGTGCGCGCGCGAAAGTGAAAGAGATTGCACGTGCTTGTGCGCGTAAGAATAAGCTATTTGCTGCTTTAGGAGCACTTCCAAAAGCCAGCTACTAAATGTCTCGCTGATAGCGCATGCGCGCTGGAGCAGCGAGACCTAAAAAGAGCTCTTTCTGAACCAAGGGCTAACTTTTTGATAAATTTGGTAAAAAATACGTTCAGCAATTCCATCTGTTGCCGTGTCTAAAGTTTCCTATGGAAAATTGCCTGGAGAAAACACATTTTGGGACCCCGCTTTTTTCTTGGCCCCCGCTTGCCAAATCACCCCAAAATTTCAAGATACGAGCAGACTGAAGCGGGCCATAAGTTTTAAAAAATTTCGTGCAGATTCGTCAATTGGCACCAAAGTTATTGGGAATAGAATGTTGCGATTCCTATGGTAACTAGGTCCTAACTATAACTACCTACTGGTGTCCCACAGTAGGTAATATTGGCCTAAGTGTATTGAAGAATGAGTGGGTGTTTGTCAGTCTGAATGGATGATTTAGTAGGTGTGTGACTGACTGTATAAGTGAGTGATTCAACATGTTTTAATGAATGCATAGGTTAGTGACTAAACTGTGTGAATATCTGTATCAGTCTGTCTGTTGGTGTGTAAGCGGTTGCATGGGTGGTGAGTAGTTACATAAGTGTCTATATGGTTTATTCATTGCTTATTTGTGTATCTGTATGGGTGCCTGCGTGTATGTGTGGATGGGAGGGGTGTGTGACCCACTCCATGGATGTGTGAGTGGATGATTCACTGGGTGTATGGGTTCAAGAGAGCGTCTGTGAATGGGTGTATGGATGGGTAAGTATGTGTATGGGTGTGGTGGGGAGTGAATGGATGTCTCAGTGGTACACATGTAAATAACTACATATGTGAAAGGCAGTATATGTGACTTTTGGAGTATATAAATAACTATATGTGAGAGTGAGTGATTGTGAGAGTGGTTGTATGGATGAGTGTGTGCTACTATCAGTAATTGTAAAAGAGACTAAGTATGTGTTAGTATCTTTATGAATAAGTGAGGTGGTGTGTGTATACCTGTATAGGTGAGTAAATGGGAGTGTGAATGATTCTTTGCATGATTGACTAGGTGTGTGAACTACTCTGTGGATGTATGGTGATGTGTGATTGTCTGTATAGGTGTATGAATGCAAATGATAGTGATGTATTGATAAGTGAATGCGTGTATGAATGACTGTATGGGTGAATGAGTGGACATACATGTAGACCTAGGAATCAGTGAGTGGGTACGTGGTAACTGGCATTGGTGTGTCTATGGCTTTGTAAATGGTAGTCTGTATTTCAGAGTGGGTGTATCAAAGGTTATATTAGGGTGTGAGGAGGTACATCAGATTATCACTTGGCTGGTCAGTCACGCACCTACTAAATCCTCCATCCAGACACTTATATACCCACTGATTCTTCAATACACCTTGGCATATATATGATACATATTTAAACTTTACAGAAACACAAATTCACTGGATGATGTCATCAGTGATGTCATCAGTGATGTCACACCCATGTCATGAATGATGTAATATGTGATCTCATCAGCAGTGCATTGCGGGGGCCGAAGTTATCGTTAGCTCAACTAACTATAACTGCTGACATTCTCTGGTTTTGTGCGAGTGAAATGTCCAACTAACTATAACGTCCCTTAAACCTATGGTTTCTTCAGTGAATTTAAAATGTTTTTTTAAATGCTCATTTCTAACTATAACGTCCCTGAAACCTTTGGTATTTTCAGTGAATTTAAAAGGTTTTTTAAATGCTAATTTTTAACTATAACGTCCCTGAAACCTATGTTTTTTTCTGTGAATTTCTAAGGTTTTTTAAATGATAATTTCTAACTATGACTGCAGAGTTAGGACATGTGAAGAAAGAGGAAGAAAGGCACAGAAAGGAGTAAGAGAAATGCAGAAAGAGGCAACAGAAGTCCAGAAAGACAAGGAAAGGTGCAGGAAGAAGCAAGAGATATGCAGAAACAACCAACAGAGGTGCAGAAAAAGGCCTTGCTGCAAAGTTATCCTGTGCCCCTAACTTTTTACTGACTGCTACTGGTGGTAACTGACTCTGACTAACCAGGCCCGAAGCCAGTGCCATGCTGAAAGACACTTAGAATAGAGTGAAAACACCTACGTACACCAGGGTACACTATGGGTTGGGGTACCCCTGTGATTGGCATGACCTCCCCTGTAAGGCCTGAGTACATAATAGGGCAGGGAGTTTAGAAACTACCTCTAACTCAGAGGTGCAGAAAGAGCCAGGAGGGTTACATAAAGAAGGAAGAGAAGTGCAGAAAGAGGCAAGAGAATTGCTGAATGAAGAAACAGATGTGTAGAAAGAAGCAAGAGAAGTACAGAAAGAGGCAAAGAGGTGCAGAAAGAAGCAAGAGCTGACAGAAGAGAGTTAGCTGCAGAAAGAGGTAAGAGAGGTTCAGAAAGAAGCAAGAGACATGCAGAAAGAGGCAAGAGCGGTGCAGAGATCGAGGTAAGATAGGTGCAGAAAGAGGCAAGAGAGCTCCAAAAAGAAGAAGAAAGGTGCAGAAGGAGGCAAGAGAGGTACAGAAAGAGGCAAGTGAGGTGCAGAAAGAGGCAAGAGAAGAGCAGGAAGAGGTAAGAGACATGCAGAAAGAGGCAAGAGAAGTGCAAATGTAGAAGAAAGGCACAGAAAGAGGTAAGAGATTTGCAGAAAGATACAAGAGAGGTACAGAAAGAAGAGAGTGAGCTACAGAAAGAGGCAAGAAAGGTACAGAAAGAGGTAGGAGAGGTGCATATAGAGGCAAGAGAGGTACAGAAAGAGACAAGGGAGGTGCAGAAAGAGGCAGGAGAGGGGCATATAGAGGCAAAGAGATATGCTGATAGAAGAGAGTGAGATGCAGAAAGAGGAAAGAGAGGTGCAGAAAGAGGCTAGAGAGGTGCAGAAAGAAGAGCGTGAGCCGCAGAAAGAGGCAAGAGAGGTACAGAAAAAGGCAGGGGAGGGGCATATAGAGGCAAGAGAGGTGCTGATAGAAGAGAGTGAGCTACAGAAAGAGGTAAGAGAGGTTCAGAAAGAGGCAAGATGCATGCAGAAAGAGGTAAGAGGTCTAGAAAGGGGCAAGAGAGGTACATATAGAGGAAGAAAGGTACAGAAAGAGGCAAGAGAGGTTCCGAAACAAGAGAGTGTACTGCTGAAAGAGGCATGAGAGGTACAGAAAGAGGCAAGAGAGGTGAACAAAGAGGCACGAAAGGTGCAGAAAGATGTTAGAAGTGTAGAAATAGTCAAGAGAGGTACAAAAAGAAGACGAAAGGTGCAGAAAAAGGCAAGTGAGCTGCAGAAAGAGGCAAGAGAAGAGCAAAAAGAGTCAAGAGAGGTGCATCAAGAGGCAAGAGAAGTGCAGAAAGAAGCACGAGAGGTACAAAAAGAGGCAAGAGGGGTGCAGAAACAAGAGAGTGCGCTGCAGAAAGAGGCAAGAGAGGTGCAGAAAGAGGCAAGAGAGGTACAGAAAGAGGTTAGAGGTATAGAGAGTAAAGAGAGGTGCAGAAAGAAGAATGAAGGTACAGAAAACGGCAAGTGAGCTGCAGAGAGAGTCAAGAGAAGAGCAAAAAGTGTCAAGAGAGTTACATCATGACGCAAGAGAGGTAGAGAAAAAGGAAGAAATGTTCAGAAAGAAGCAAGAGAGGAACAGAAAGAAGCTAGAGATGTGCAGATAGAAGAGATTGAGGTGCAAAAAGAGGAAAGAGAGGTGCAGAATGAAGCAAGAGAAGTACAATAAAAGAGGCAAGAGGGTACAGAAAGAGGAAAGAGTGGAATAGAAAGCCAAGAAAGGAGCAGAAAGAGGCAATAGAGGTTAAGAAAGAGGCAAGCAAGGTGCAGAAAGAGGCGAGAGAGGTGCATAGAGAGGCAAGAGGGATGCAGAAAGAAGAAAATGAGCTGCAGACAGAGGGAAGAGAGGTGCAGAAACAAGAGAGTGAGCTGCAGAAAGAGGCAAGAGGGGTGCAAAAAGAGGCAAGAGAGGTGAAGAAAGAGGTAATAGAGATGCAGAAAGAGGTTATAGGTATAGAAAGAGTCAGGAGAGGTGCAGAAAGAAGAAGATATGTGCAGAAAAAGGCAAGTAAACTGCAGAAAGAGGCAAAAAGAGTCAAGAGAGGTGCATCAAGAGGCAAGAGAAGTGCAGCGTTAGGAATCAGTCTGATGTCAGCACTATGTACTTCATTTGTAGACACCCCATTGGTCATTCCATAAACCATGTCTTATTGTGTGGTTTGAGTTATCATTTGATTGCGTTAAAATTTGAGATGATTGACACTACACAGCTTACAATAAATATTTCAATTTGCCAATGCTTGTTTGAGTGCACCAATACTTGTTTATTTTAATGTTTCTTTTGTAATATTTCAAAAGTCCCCCTTTTTGCGCTTCCTTTGATGTCCAAAGCGCATGTTGAAACACATGCTTGGCTACACTGTTCAGCACGTTCTCAAACACGTGGGACCACACGCGTCAGAAAGCTATAAAAAGCTGCACTCACAGTCATGCGGTGCTTGGCTTTCTGTCGTCTTCCAGAGAGAGATTCAGAAGAGTTCCTGTTTCCAAGCAACCAAGTTCATTGTGTCCTTGCAGCTGAATGGGAGAAGTCAGCTGTTTCCTGATCCAGCTCATCTTTTGGCCTTCTCCTCTCTTTAACCCCTGAATACCGGATTCACTCGAAGAACCCATAGGAAGCAGAACAAAGCTAAATTCTGTGTTTGACTTGTTTCTTGTAATATTTATTGCGTTCTTGACCCTTGTGACTTTTGACGACATAAATCTTGACTCTTGAGAAATTCATCGTTTGGACACATTTAATTTGTGAATCTTTAGAACAGAAACTAACTTAAGTAGACATTGAAACTGATGTTAGCATTTTATATCTTGGATTTTTAAAAGCTTATATATTAGCATTCAGAACATGTAAGAATCTAAGCAGTAATTAGATTCATGTGAATGTTTAAATAGAGCCCAGTAATAACAATTGTGATTGTGGAAGAAGTCAGTTTATTCCAGAAGCCTCTTTTTAATGCTGAAGACTTTCAACACACAGGTCATGGTGAGTGTGATTAAAAGGAACAGGAATTCTAGGCTAAAATTGGGTGTTTGAATGCAACATTAAAGTGTTGATTTTTATTTCAAAGAAAGCACATAACTAATTGGAGACCTTAGAGAAATAACACTACTAATTCATATGAATAGATAGACAGAACAAGCGTTCTTTACAACACAAGAGAATATATAGTAGTTTATTAAAGTACACTTATGTTATTGATCTATGATATTCTAGACTAAGATAGGTAATTAACCTTTTCTACTTACATTACTCAGGCAATAGAGAACTCCTGCTCCTGCACCTAACTATCAAAGAACCTGGCTGGTCCAGAAGGCAGACAGCGGTAGTGTCTTTTCTTCTTGTTTCTCTTTCAACCCATTTCCCCTTCCCCTTTGGAACAATTGCCAGGGCTCCTGTTTACTTAGTGGTCAGTAGCACTGAGAATTGTTTCAAGAGGGTTGAGGATAAAGCATCGCCCCCACAGATGCTCCTGGATTTCAGGTGAGTGGCTGTTCTCTCACTTGACATAAAGCCAAGCCACAAAATTAAGTCTGTCTAGGCGATGGACCCCACTAGAGATCAAGCGAGTTCCTTTGAGGAATTACCTAAGGCCTTTGAAAGTTTAAAGCAGGAGGTAGCCACCTTAAAACAAACCAATCACGCCTTACAGTGTGAATTACCCAGATATAAGCCGCTGAAGTCATCTTGGGACACCCCTACTGTTAAGTCTAAAACTGTTTTACAACCACTGCATTTTCAATTTTTCTCAGTAACCATTGAGACTTGTGGATCCCAACCACTTACAGTTTCTGTTACTACTCCCACTTCAGTCCCTCTAGCTCCCCCAGAACGAGTTCTTGGGGATCAAACTAAATATGCAGTTTTTATAAATCAATGTCAGTTGCATTTTTTATGTAGACCAACTGCACTTCCTGATGATACATCTAAAATTGCATTCATTCTCTCCTATTTGGGTGGTACGGTGGCTACATGGTCCATTCCCTTTGTAGAACGTAATGATCCCATTTTACATAATTTCCTGCAATTTAAAGAGACCATGAACAAGCTCTTTGCCAAACACCAATTCATCCAGGCCAGTGACAACGAACTATTGAACCTGAAGCAGGGAAAACAAGACCTATTATCTTATATGACATCCTTTAACCGACTTATCGCAGAAACTGAATGGCCGGAAGAAAAGAGAATATCTCTTTTTTATCGTGGTCTCCACGTTGAATTAAAAGATGTCATTGTGCAAATCGTGGAACCCCCTGCTGATTGTGTAGATTTCATAGATTTGGTGGTCCGGCTGGATCATCGGCTTGGGGAACATAGAGGGGAAAAGACTTGTGGTGATTTTGCACAAATAGTTCTCGTTAAGAATGATAAAAAAGAACATCCCAGTACCACTCCTTCTCCTGACTCTTCTGAACCAATGAAAATTGGGAGTGTCAGAGGACCTCTTTCTAAAGAAGAGAAAGAGAGAAGGACACACCTTAATTTATGTTTGTATTGTGGTCGTGCAGGACACTTTGCTCGGGATTGTCTAGTTAAGACCTCTTCTCGGAAAGCTATAGGGCTTACTGATGCTTCCATACCTGGGTTGGATAAAAAAAGGTTCAATTGGAAAACTCCCTGGCCCGATAAGGACTGAGGCCCCTTTATCATTCATGCAGGGCAAAACAGCCTCATATCATTATTTAGCTAATACTTCGGATGTTACACCACAGCATCTAACTCTTATTGTTACCCTAGAGATTTCTCATCAAATCAAGAAGGTAATACCTATTCTGCTTGATTCCGGAGCCACCGGAAATTTTATGGATATTGGTTTAGCTAAAACTCATAATATTCCCACTATCAGAAAAGAAACTCCTGAACCAGTAAGAGCAGTAGATGGATCTGAACTATCCTCTGGCTTAATTCTCCATCTAACCACACCTTTGACTATGTCATGTGCTAATGGGCACACTGAATGTATCCAATTCTATCTGATTGATACCCCTGTTTTCAGAGCAATTTTGGGCATACCATGGCTTCAGTTACATAACCCGAAAATAGATTGGGAAAAATGCACTGTAACACTAGATTCCACACATTGTTGGCATTCCTGTTATAAGAACAGACTACAACCTGTTACTCCTTTACACTGTTAATCAACACAAGATATCTCTGATTCTCCATCTCCAACGGAGAAGACTGTTGTTTTACCAAAAATTTATGAAGATTTCCAAGATGTCTTTTCAGAAAAAAGGCTACTCAATTACCCCCCCCCATAGGTTGTATGATTGTCGCATCGATTTAGTCCCTGGAGCCTCTCTACCTTGCAGTAGAGTGTACGCTCTTTCAGAACCAGAGACCCTTTACCTAAAAGAATACCTTGATGACCTTTTACTCAAAGGGTTCATTAGACACTCCACTTCACCCGTGAGTTCTCCACTATTTTTCGTCCCGAAAAAGAATAAAGAATTGCGTGCTTGCATTGATTATCGAGCCATAAATAAGGGTACCATTAAGAACAGGTACCCCCTTCTATTGATACTGGTCCTTCTAGATCAAGTACGTCAATCCACTATTTTTACCAAATTGGATTTACGAGGCGCATACCATTTAATAAGAGTCAAGGCTGGAGACGAGTGGAAAACCGCCTTCAGAACAAAATTTTGCCTATTTGAATACACAGTGATACCCTTTGGTCTGTGCAATGCGCCAGCGGCCTTTCAGTTTTTCATTAATGAAGTATTACATGATTTCTTGGATGTATTTGTTATCTGTTACATCGATGACATCCTTATTCACTCATCTTCCACTGAAGAACACGTAGGCCATGTCAGGGCAGTTTTACAACAAATGCAGGAACACGATCTCTTTGCCAAAATTGACAAGTGCGTTTTCCATTCCACTAATATTGAGTTTTTGGGATATGTGATTACTCCACAAGGCATTACTATGGACCAGTCAAAAGTTCAGGCCATCTTACGCTGGGAACCTCCAGGATCTTTAAAAGATATTCAATGATTCCTGGGTTTTACAAATTTCTATCGACGTTTCATTCCCAATTTTTCATCCATAGTTTCTCCCATTACACGTTCTTCTAAAAAAAGGAGTCAGTTTCCTCTGGTCCTCAGAAGCTGAAAAGGCTTTTCAGACCATTAAGAAAAGTTTTACAGAAGCACCCATATTGCATCATCCAGATCCTTCTCAACCCTTTTATGTGTAGGCAGATGCCTCTCAAGTAGCTGTTGGAGGGGTTCCCTCACAAAGAGACTCTGAGACAGGAAATCTTCATCCAGTGGCCTATTTCTCAAAGAAACTCTTGCCTGCAGAACAAAATGATACGGTAGCCGAGAGAGAACTCTTGGCCATCAAGTTAGCCTTTCAAGAATGGCGACACTATTTACTAGTGGCTCGTCATACTGTAAATATCTACTCAGATCACCGTAATCTCCGATTTTATCAGAATGTCAAGGCTTTAACTCCACGCCAATCTGGTTGGCTTTTATTTTTTAATGAGTTTGATTTTATAACCACATATAGACCAGGAAAAGAACAACAGAAATCAGATACATTATCTCGACTAAATTTTCCACATGAAGAAATTACAATAATCTCATCTGATTCCATTATTCCTGATCAGAAAATTGTTGCCTTATGCTCTTCCCAGGACTTCCTAACACATTTACAACAAACTATTCTTACTGAACCATTGCCTTCCAATGTCTTCGTCAAAGAGGGCTTGGCATATTTTGACAATCGCTTGACATTCCCACGCGTTCTCTACAAGATACAGTCTTACATTGGAATCAAGACACCACCTTAGCTGGTCATCCCGGCTTTAAGAAAACCTTAGACCTGTGTCAATGAGATTTCTGGTGGCCGTCAATAATAGCAGACATTAAAGAGTATGTCCAATCTTGTTCAAACTGTATGCAAGCTAAGGCTTCTCATATTGCTCCCACAGGCATATTACAATCAATGCCAATTCCGCCCATGCCCTGGCATACTATAAGCATGGATTTCATCACGGATATTCCTGTATCCAATGGCTTCTCTATCATTTGCGTTGTCATAGACTATTTAACAAAAATGGCACATTTCCACCCTTTAAAACACATGCCCTCAGCTAAAGAATTATCCACTTTATTTACCCAGCACATAGTGAAAGCACATGGACTACCAACTACAACTATTTCAGATAGAGATCCCCAATTCATTTCAAAATTCTGGCAACACTTCTGTTCATTTTTAAATACAGATGTCCGACTGTCCTCAGCTTATCACCCTCAGACTGACGGACAAACCGAAAGATTAAATCAAACCATGGAACAAATGTTGCGTTGTTTTCTGTCGACATGGACCACAGAATGGGATAAGGTCTTACCCATAGTAGAGTTTCTATGTAACAACACCAAACACTCTGCAACTGGGATTTCTCCTTTTTTCTATTTATTAGGGTATCACATTCGAATGCTTCCAGTAACTACCGCAGTAGTACCTACCTCAGTCCCTGCAGTCCAAGACCATTATAAACATCTACTGCACATCCAAACTCAAGTTCAACAACATCTAGCTGCCAGAAACAAATGAAGAGTCAGACAGATAAACACAGGAAACCTGCTCCACATTATGTTATTGGAGATCAGGTTTGGCTCTCCACCAAGAATTTACGTTTAGGTGGGTCACGAAAATTTCATCCCAGGTACCTAGGTCCATTCCCTATTACCAAAGTAATTGTTGGATCTCTTCCCAACTCGACCCACACCACGGAAGCGAGGATGGCCCCACTCCTCTGCCCCCACTCGGAACCCAACACGCCCTTAATATCACAGCGTGACCGCGGACCGAGCAAAGGGAGAAGGTAGGAAAAAATAAACCAAAGAAAGAGAAACGCCAAGGCTCTCTCTATGTTATGACTAGGCAGACCCTCTTCTGGCAAGTATGGAAAGGTCTTCTAACCTGCAGCAAAAGAAGAGAAGAAACACAGAAGAAGAACAGAACGTTAACTCAATATCCCAGTGTCCTCTCACCTGAATCCTTATCCTCACACACGTATCTATGCCCAACACAACCCAATTCCCCTCCTTACTTGTGTAACATAGCTGAATCCTCCAAAGGGAGACGAGTGTCCAACAGGTAAACCATAGACCAACTCCCTGTAGCCCAGCGTTTAGTTTATAAAGGGGAAAAAGTCATGCTTCTGACATAAAAAAACCCTGAAAACGTGAAAAATAGCAAACTATGCTGTACTTGCAAAAACGTAACCTAATTGTGGCCACAATCTAAAGCGCGTTCTATGTGTAACGCCAGAAGCTAAAAATGCTTCGTGAAACAGTCCATGCGTTCACATAACGATGTGCATCGGGTACTCAAAACCCGGAAATCGGCATTGCCGTAGTTCCCTCTGCTCCAAGGAAAACACTCGATCCCAACAAATAAAACAAAAGTGAATGTCCCAAATTAGTACTCGAGCTCCTAAGATCAGACGCTCTGCTTACGACTCCGATGAAATAACGACAAGCGGGAAGGCGTCCGACGTGTAACCCATCCGGGCAGCATAAACGAAGCCTCGTTCAGCGCTGCACCGCTTCCAGCTTAACCGCCTGGGCGGAAGAACTCGCCAAAAACGAGACGTGCTAACTCCCAGCACTCGATCCGGACTGAAGAAACGCCAACCAGGTAAGAAACCAAGCACCGAGCACTGGTTCTGGCGTCCTATATGGAAAGGAGGGGAAAGGGGCGGAGGCTACCAGGAAAGAGGAAACAGAAAGAGGACACCGGGGGAACCAGGCTCCCAAAAGCAAAGAAAGAAAGGGAAAAGCTGGCTAATCCCTAACAGTAATCAACCCAGTTACAGTCAAATTGAAACTCCCTTTAGATTTTCAAATTCATCTTGTATTTCATGTCTCCCTGCTTTAACCTTAATCCCCTACCACTTGAGATGGTCCTCCACCGCCCCCCATTAAGATAGAAGGTAACTGGGAATTTGAGGTTGCTAAAGTGCTTGATTCTAAGCATGTAAAAGGAGTTTTACATTATCTCCTGGCATGGAAAGGATATGGACCTGAGGACAACTCCTGGGAGCCTGCCTCTTCTGTTCATGCCCCTCGCTTGGTGCGCTTGTTTCACCAGCTGAATCCTACTAAACCACAACCTGTTGGAAGGTCTTTGAGGGGGAGGACTTTTAGGTATCAGTCTGATGTCAGCACTATCTGCTTCATTTGTAGACACCCCATTGGTCATTCCATAAACCATGTCTTATTGTGTGATTATCATTTGCCTGCATTAAAATGTGAGATGATTTACACTAGAGCTTACAATAATTATTTCAATTTGCCAATGCTTGTTCGAATGCACCAATACTTGTTTATTTTAATGTTTCTTTTGTAATATTTCAAAAGTCCCCCTTCGTGCGCTTCCTTTGATGTCCAAAGCGCATGTTGAAACACGTGCTTGGCTCCGCTGTTCAGCACGTTCTCAAACACGTGGGACCACACCCGTCAGAAAGCTATAAATAGCTGCACTCACAGTCATGCAGTGCTTGGCTTTCTGTCGTCTTCCAGAGAGAGTTTCAGAAGAGTTCCTGTTTCCAAGCAACGAAGTTCATTGTGTCCTTGCAGCAGAATGGGAGAAGTCAGCTGTTTCCTGATCCAGCTCGTCTTTTGGCCTTCTCCTCTCTTTAACCCCTGAATACCGGATTCACTCGAAGAACACATAGGAAGCAGAACTAAGCTAAGGTCTGTGTTTGCCTTGTTTCTTGTAATATGTATTGCGTTCTTGACCCTTGTGACTTTTGAAGACATAAATCTTGACTCTTGAGGAATTCATCGTTTGGACACATTTAATTTGTGAATCTTTAGAACAGAAACTAACTTAAGTAGACATTGAAACTGATGTTAGCATTTTATATCTTGGATTTTTAAAAGCTTATATATTAGCATTCAGAACATGTAAGAATCTAAGCAGTAATTAGATTCATGTGAATGTTTAAATAGAGCCCAGTAATAACAATTGTGATTGTGGAAGAAGTCAGTTTATTCCAGAAGCCTCTTTTTAATGCTCAAGACTTTCAACACACAGGTCATGGTGCGTGTGTTTAAAAGGAACAGGAATTCTAGGCTAAAATTGGGTGTTTGAATGCAACATTAATGTGTTGATTTTTATTTCAAAGAAAGCACATAACTAATTGGAGACCTTCGAGAAATAGCACTACTACCTTATATGAATAGATAGACAGAACAAGCGTTCTTCACAACACAAGAAGAGGTGAATATATAGTAGTTTATCAGAGTACACTTATGTTATTGATCTACGATATTCTAGACTAAGATAGGTAATTAACCTTTTCTACTTACATTACTCAGGCAATAGAGAACTCCCGCTCCTGCACCTAACTACCAAAGAACCTGGCTGGCCCAGACGGCAGACGGCAGTAGTGTCTTTTCTTCTTGTTTCTCTTTCATCCCATTTCCCCTTTCCTTTTGGAACAATTGCCAGGGCTCCTGTTTACTTAGTGGTCAGTAGCACTGAGAATTGTTTCAAGAGGGTTGAGGATAAAGCATCGCCCCCACAGATGCTCCTGGATTTCAGGTGAGTGGCTGGTCTCTCACTTGACATGCAGAAATAGAAAGACATGTTCAGAAAGAGGCAAGAACTGTGTGGAAGGAGGCAGGAGAGGTTCAGAAAGAAGAGAGTGAGCTTCAGAAAGATGCAAGAGAGGTACAGAAAGAGGCAAGAGAAGTACGGAAAGAGGCAAGAGAGTTACAGAAAGAAAGGTATATATATGTATATATTCAATCTCCTCTCACTCTTACAAGAAAGGAAATAGCACTTGGGTTGTAGTTTGAAAGTATTCAATCTACAAAGGATGCAATCCACACGTTTCGGCTAGTCCGAACCTTGATCACAATACAAGACGTCATTGTAGCTTCCTTATTTAAATGTAGAAATGGCTCCAGTTGCCAACAGTAACAAAGGACTACATATTACGCTAATCTAAAAAGTTGTCAGCCATATTGGCCTGGTGACGATTTGAAAATTCAGGAATTCATACGATAAAGAAAAGAAAACAAGTGTTAATATGCACACAATGTAATTTCAGCATATCTTGCCCTGTGACTGCTGTACCTGTATGTTCGTCAGCGTGACTTGTTCATAATAAACATAGTTACGATTGCAAACATCAACGTAAACAATGGACTACGCATTACTTTAAAGTGAAAGGCTATCAGCTATATTAATCTGGGCATGTTGCATATTATATAGGTTCTCACAAAAGAAAGAAATAAAAAGGGGTGTTAATATACACACACTATCCCTAAATAAAGTTCTAGTGATTATAGTTCAATTCCATTCATAGCTCATTTGAGAAGTCATGAGTGATGTCACTGACAATGTCATGAATGATGTAATGTCTGAGGTCATAAGCAGTGGGGGTATAAGTTATAGTTAGCTCAGGTAACCGTAACTGCTAAATTTCAATGGTTTTGTTCAAATGAATTCTGAGTTTACCTATAACGTCCCTGTAATCTTTTTATTTTTTTTAGCAAATTTCTAGTTTTTTTATGTTAAGTAAGATGCCTATCACAATGGATGGTGGGGGTTGGAAGCAGGGCCTAGCCTGGCATTTTGCTGCCCCCACCCCAAGCTTGCTGCTCCTGTCTCCCTTCCTCCTTGCCATCTATTGTCCAAGTCCATGCCCCTGCTCCCTCATCACAGCCCTGTGTGGCCGTTGTTCTGCCACTGGCCTTCCGGCCTTCTCCGAACAGTTAGGTTGCTGCCCCATCTACTTTCTACAATCCTCTGTTGTCTGAATCCATGCACTAGCCTCCTCCCTCCTGTCATGCATGGTATGATGTGCTGCCACTGCCCTCCATTTAGCATAATGTCCCAGTTCACTCCTCCTGCCCATCACTGACCTCCTACTTAGCCTCTGTGCTTAGCTTGCTGCCCCTACTTTTCTTCCCCTTGCCCTCTGATGTCTGTGTGCATGCCCCATATCCATCCTTTTTGCCCATCATGTTCCATGGACCTGCCCCTCCTACCTACTCTAAGTTTTCTGTTGAGCTGCCACTCTCCTCCTGTCTGCCTAGTATTGTCAGATGACTGTTACCACTCTCTGCACCTCCACCCTGTCTTTCTACGTTCCATGCCCCTATCCCCTTCCTCCTGTCCTCCATGGTCCATTTTACTGCTATATCCTTCTGCCCACCCTGGTCTGTTGTGCTGCAACTGCTCCTCCTGCCCGCCCTATGTGGTCTGTTGTTAAGCTCCTTCCCCTGAACTCTCTTGTCTGTGCCCAGCTCCTATCCCTCCCTGCTAACCTCCATGATCCTTTATGCATGCCCCGACTTCTTCCCTGCAACCAACTCGAGGAAAACAAACAATCTGACGCCATTGAAGGCGAGGAACCGAGGCCACGCCTAACACAGGCCACGCCCACCCGCCCAACTAAGTATAAAACGCTGCTGACAGCGCCACTTCTTCAGAACCTGCTATACTCCTGAGGCGGAAGCCGGGAGTTCACTTATTTTAAAATTGTATTTCGTGTAGCACCTTTCACACAAATATCTTGTTTTTAAAATTGTACTCACCCCCTGGCACAACCAGAACGGGCTACTAAAACGCCTAAACAGCGACTTCTTCGCTGCAACCAACTCGAGGAAAACAAACAATCTGACGCCATTGAAGGCGAGGAACCGAGGCCACGCCTAACACAGGCCACGCCCACCCGCCCCTTCTTCCACCCATATAAAGATGTGCAATTACCGGACGCGCAGCGGACGGGCGCAGCGGGCGCGCCGTCAGCGCGCCGAAGGCGCGCCAAAGGCAAGCCCGTCTGGGCCCGTCCGGGCCCAGACGGCCTTAGGCCCAGCTACTATGCCCAATCTACAAAACCGCATCTCATACTCCAGAGACTCACTGCTTGCCTGGAACCCGGAAAAACACCCCCAGTGCAAATACATCCTCAAGGAGGACACCCCCTATGTAGGATGCACCCTCTGCAATAAACTCGAGGAAACGGAACCCCACCAAGGACTCCGGCTTGGCCTTCTTAATTGCAGATCCTTAGTAAAGCATGCCCACGAAATCAACATCCTCGTCCAGGACTCGCTGCTAGATCTATTGTTTCTGACGGAAACCTGGCTGACCCCGCACAGCGACTTCGATGTGGCCAATTCAACCCCCCCCGGTTACCAAATATGTTGCCTGAATAGATCAATCGGTAGAGGTGGCGGCTTAGCCATACTCTACAAAGATCACCTCAAATGTAGAATCGAGACCGGAACTGTCAAAGACTGCAAGAACTGCCACTTCACAATCCAGATCTCACCATCGACCTCCCTCTCGGGACTGCTTGTGTACCGTCCCCCAGGCTCCCTAGGCGAATTCACCAGCACTTTGATGGACTACATCTTACTCAAGACTATCTCAGTCTCTAACTTTCTCCTCTTAGGGGATTTTAATATGCACTTTCTGAACCCCACGGACAATGCCGCAGCAAACTTGCTCGCGGATCTCACTTCAGCTGACCTCCTTCTCCAAAACCCCAAAGCCACCCATGAGAAAGGTCAACTCCTGGACCCTATCTTCTCCAACATCGGGTACCTGTATGCCCAGGACCCCACTCCCCTGCCTTGGACAGACCATATGCTAATTCCTATGCACTGGTCACTCGAAACGACACCAGCGCCCAAACAAAAAACAAGGGTACAAGCCAGACGATGGCACAAGTTAGTACCAGAGGAATGGGAGGCAAAATTACGCGACACCATCGCCCCCTTGTCCACGGACCCAAACACCGCGGACAGAGAATTCATGGATTGGCTAGTCCGACCCCTAGATAGCTCCATTCCACTGACTAGCACGCTAAAACACGTGAAAAGAATCAGCCCCTCCCCCTGGTACACACCCGCCCTCACCGCCCTTAAAAAACAATGCAAAAAGACAGAACGCACGTGGAGAAAACACAAGTCAGCAGAAGAGAAAAGCGTCTATCACCACTCCATGAAAGCTTACAAACTAGCCTTACAAGACGCCAAAAGGACTTACTATGAGGAAAAAATAAAAAACTCCTCCTGCTCATCCAAGGAGACCTTCTCCATTCTCAAAGAACTCCTCCATGTCCCGGACCCCCCACAGAAACCTATGGACCCCAAAGAAGCGGAGAAAAAATGCGTCAAGTTGGCCACCTTCTTTGACGAAAAAATTAAAAAAATTCTCACCTCCCTTCCACCCGCCAACCCTGACACCTTAGAGAGAGCCAAGGAGCAGATACCCCACACCGACAAACCCTTCCTGGAGTCACTCGGCCCAGTTACAGAAGAAGAAGTAAGAGTCATACTCACCTCAACCAAGAGCGGAGCCCCTAGCGACCCAGTTCCCATACGTTTCGCTAAAAACATCACGCAGACTATAGTTCCCCAACTGACAGCCCTGATTAATATCTCACTGGAACAGGGAGAGGTCCCTTCTAATTGGAAGGAAGCTGTCGTCAAAGCGCTTCTCAAGAAACCGTCGCTCGACCCCACAGTCCTCTCCAACTACAGACCTATCTCACTTCTACCTTGGATAGGTAAAGTCGCCGAAAAACTAGCAAATAAAAAGCTGTCATACTTCCTCGAGTCAAACCATCTTCTCAACGACTCACAGACAGGCTTTAGACCAGGTCAGGGCACGGACACTGCTCTCCTAGTGGCAGTAGAAAGAACTAGGGAAATCATCGACACAGGAGGATCAGTGGCAGTGGTCCTCCTAGACCTGAGTGCGGCCTTTGACACGGTCAGTCACCAGGTCCTAACCCACCGTCTCGGGACTGTTGGGGTTAAAGGCAGAGCTCTGAAGTGGCTATCGTCCTTTCTCTCCCGACGCTCCTACCAAGTATGGGAAGGCGAAAGCCGCTCCCCTTCCATCCCCCTCCAGTGCGGCGTGCCTCAGGGCTCCTCCCTGAGCCCCACGTTGTTTAACGTTTACATGGCCCCACTGGAGGAACTCGTCTCACCCTTTGGAGTCACTATCGTCAGCTACGCTGACGATACACAACTGGTGGTGACACTCTCCCACCCCAAGCTTGAGCCCTCCAATCTCCACGACTGCCTTTCCAACGTATATCAGTGGATGAGTGACTCTGCTTTGAAGCTAAATGGCTCCAAAACAGAGATCCTGCTCTTAGGACAAAAAACTACGAACCTCCCCTCTAACATCTGGCCCGCCTGCATGGGTGAACCCCCCACTCCCAAGAAGGAGGTCAAGAGTCTCGGAGTGTGGCTGGAGACCGACCTTACCTTCAGGACCCAGGCAATAAAGACGGCCGGCACCTGCTACGGTCTACTTAAATCTTGCAGGAAGGTAATTCCACTTCTACCTTTCCAGTCGCGCCTCATGCTGATCCAGGGCCTAATTCTATCGAGGCTGGACTACAGCAATGCCATCTACCTGGGCGCCCCAGAATCCACTCTTCAAACTCTGCAAAAAGCTCAAAACGCCGCAGCTCGACTCCTAACAAACACCCCGGCCAGATCATCTGCCAAGCCCGCTCTGAGGAAGCTGCACTGGCTCCCGATCAGGGAAAGGGTCATTTTCAAGGCCCTCTGTCTTGCCCACAAGGTTCTTCATAACACCGGCCCTCCCATACTAAACAACTGGATCACCCCCTATAGACCCACGAGAGCGCTCCGCTCGGAGCACGGAAACCTCATTGAGATCCCCAAGGTGAAAAAGGCCCGCATAGGTGGCCGCCGCTTCTCGGTAAACACTGGAAACAAGTGGAATGCACTCCCTCTTAGCCTCAGAACAGAACCCAACCTCCTCCGGTTCAGAAAAGCCCTCAAAACTCTACTCTTCCCTTAAACTGTCACTTTTCCGGACTACACCCCTTTGTGAGTAATAATAAAATGGTTCTAGCGCTGGGATACCCACTGGGTGACTACGTGCTCTACAAGACTTTAAATAAATACACCCTCCTTCTTGACCATCATGGCCAAATTATGCTGCCACTAACCCTCTTGCTTTCCATGCATGGTCGTTTGTGCTTCCATGGCCCCTCCCACCAACCCTGTGTGGTTAGCTAGCTGTTTCTAAACCCCTCCCACCTCCCCTCCATGGTCTGCATGTATGCTATTGTAGTCTCACTGTTGTCCTCCATGGTATGTTGTGCTTCTAGTGCCCATCCTGTCTGACCTCCATGGTCAGCTTGCTGCTCCTGCCCTGCTCCCTTGCCCCATGCCCTCCCTTTTCATGTACAGACCCTGATTCCCTCCCTCCTGGCTTGTCTGTTCCATTGTCATGCCCCTGATCCCTTTCTCCTGCCCTTTATGGTCAGTTATGCTGCAGCTTTCTCTCCTGTCTGTCCAGTATGGTTGGCTTGCTGCGATTGCCTCTTTCCCTGCTGTTCTCTGTTGTCCATGTGCATGGTCCTGTCTTCTTCCTATTGCTTTCCATGGTTTGTTGTGCTGGACTGCCATCCTGCATGCCCTGTATGGTGTATTGTGCTGCTGCAAAACCTGATGCCTGCCCTGTAAGGTCAGTTTGGTGCACCTGTCCATGTTCCTCCGGTCCTCTGTTATCCGAGTCCATGCCCCTACCCCAATTCCTCCAGCCTGCCATTACCCAATGTAACATACTTGCTAACATTTTGAACTTGGTTAGAGGGAGATTTTAAAAACATCAACAACAAAAAACTGGGAAATTGAGTTTTCCCATTGACTTGCATAGAAAAAGAGGAGATTGTAGACAAGAGACAGATCAAATAAAGCCCTTTTGGGCTTAAAAACATTGGTCATTTCCTGCCTGACTCGACTCTGTTGGCATGTATGGTTGTACTACCACTGCCTCTTCCTTCTGTCCTCAATGGTCTATTATATTGCCACAGCCTCTCTTGCCTGTCCTGCATTGTTGGTTTGTTGCCCATCCCCCCTTTCACTGCCCGCCATGTTGTGCTGCCACTGCCCTTCCTGCCTGCCCAGTGTGGTCAAATTATTGCCTCTTCAACCTCCTACCTGCCTTCAATTTTCAGAGTCCATGCCCCTAACCTCTGCCTCCCAACAGTATCCTAATTAACAACTAGATTGCTACCATTCTATATTTATTACAAAAGTGTGGCATGCCTGACGTAATCAAAACTGTAATACCTAAAGCATTTCCTTTAGAAATTACATAGATGAGAGTGTCTTATTTGCATCGAAATTATGGTTAGTGCTCTAAAAAACGAAAATGAGGACATATTTTCTGAGTTTTCAAATAGCAACAAAGCACTTTTAAATTATTTGTTATCTTTATGTTTTTTATCCAGCTGTCCACTTGATTAAATGTTGCTCTTAGGGGAGAGAATATGGTGTTACTTTCAGAGCGGCAGACTATGCAACTGGGGAACCAGTTTAGAGTTTCTGCTTCAGCTCGACATTCTGTGATTCTGATCAAATCACTTAATCTCCCTATGTCTACAACCAAAATTAATTTGCCCTTGTGTGATGTAACCAATGCTTATGTAAAGCACTCCAATATCTGGCAAGTCTGCACTATATAAAAAACTGCAAAACACAAAAAATAAAAGTGTTTTGCTCACTTCTGTCATTGGGCTACATGTGGGCTACATCTGGGTGTTATGTGTGCTACATTTGGGCTCTTTTGTCTCTGGTGCCCATCATGGGAGATGTATTTGTTAGGAAGTTTCCTAATGTCCTCATTTACTGCAGTCTCCTCAGTAGGAAATGCTTTCAGTTTTTTTCATGTTTCCATCAAGAAGGCATTCAGATTGTCACACATTTGCCATAATTTCTTTATGTTAGCACTCTAGTTGATTAGATCACTGTAGTAAAGCTACTGCTCACCAGGGAAGTCTGCTGCTGGTATTGAAAGTGCATGTTTCAGTCTGCATGTCAGAGTGTTTTAATAAAATAGAAGAGGATTTGAGAAGTCAAAATGTGCCCTAATTTTTCTTTCTGCAGCACGAGTCATTATTTCTATATCAAAATAAACCCCCTCATTTTGCTCCTTTGCAAATTAAATTTGTTAAGTGTTTCCACTTTATTCCAATGAAGATGTCTTCAGGTGTGCCATACTTTTGTCATAAGTAAGACTGTTAGTGCTCTAGTTGTACTTTAGAACTCTCTAGGACATTCTGTCATTTGGCTATACATGGGCTACATCTGGGTGATATTTGTGCTACATTTGGGCTTTTTTGTCTCTAGTGGCCATCTTGGGAGACTTATTTGTTATGCAGTTTCCTAATTTCCTCATTACTACAGTCTCCTCAGTAGGAATTTCTTTCAATTGTTTCACTTTGATTCCATCAAGAAGGCATTCAGGTGTTAGCACTCTAGTTGATTAGATCACTGTAGTAAAGCTACTGCTCACCAGGGAAGTCTGCTGCTAGTATTGAAAGTGCATGTTTCAGTCTGCATGTCAGAATTTCTTAATGAAATAGAAGAGGATTTGAGAAGTCACTCAAAATGTGCCATAATTTTTTTTCTGCAGCACTAATCATGATTTCCATGGCAAAAGAAATTCCCTCATTGTGTTCCTTTTTAAATAAATGTTTTAAGAGTTACCACTTTATTCCAATCAAGATGGCTTGAGTTGTGCAATACTTTTGTCATAAGTAAGACTGTTAGCGCTCTAGTTGTTCTTTAGAACACACTGGGAAGCGGCAGAAGAGCACAAAGGAATCAACTGACAGTCTCTGCTCTTGTTCGATGCACATGTTTTACTGAGAATGTCAGATTTCATTCTCACATGACCGAGAAAGATAATGTGAGTTTACAGAAAATATGCTCTAATTTTAGCTTCTAGATCACCTTCTAAACCTCTGTGGAAAAAGTATGGGAAAATAGTTTTCTCTCAAACATGATTCATGATATCCCAGCAGAAGGCTTTTTCACAGGGTAAAATCACCTTAGAACACAGCACAATTCCTAAAATTAGTATGGTACCATAAACAAATGATTTATAATGTAACTAAATTCTTATCACCCTTTATATGTTCTCCTTTTGGTGACCCTCAAATCCTTCAATTTACTGTAATGCTATCATGCATATTGGTCCCAAGATGGCTGCCAACACTTCTTGGATGAAGTGCTGACAGCCAATCAGATCTCACGATGAGATGTGTGGTTAGGCTCCGCCCAGATATATAAAGTTAATTTTCCTTTAATATTTAAAGAACTATTGAACAGATTTACAACAGTTAACAAAAAGGGCTCTTTCTGCACCAAGACCTACCTTTCTGCCAAATTTGGTGTAATTCCGTTCAGCAGATCGGGCTGTAGCTTTGTCTAAATTTTCCTATGGAAATTAACATGAGGGAAACCGCCTTTTTGGGACCCCCTTTTTTCTCACCCCCCGCTTGATGAATCACCCCAAAACTTTCAAGACAGGAACTGACCTGAGCGTGCCACTAGTTTTAAAAAATTCACGAAGCAGGCTGAGAATAGCGAAGGGCGGTCCCGCAGGAATAATATCCGCGTCATCGGAGTGCCAGAAAAAGCAGAGGGTGCGAATATGGTGCATTTCTTGGAAGAGTGGCTTAGAACAGAAGTAGCCCCAGAGGGACTGTCATCCTTCTACACACTGGAAAGAGCCCAAAGAGTTTCTGCAAGGCCGCCTAAACCTGGTGCTCCTCCCCGGCCGATAGTAGCAAGACTACTGCATTTCAGAGACAGGGACCATATACTGCAACAAGCTCACCAAAATTAGGAACTGCAAATTGACATCAATGCAATCATAATTTTTTGGGGCTTCACAAGGGGGGTACCGCGTAACAGAGCTTCCTTTTTAGCTGTCAAGAAGAAGTTGCGCCAACTGCAGTTGCCGTATGCCATGCTGTTTCCTGCCAGCCTCCGAGTGGCGGATGATGCGGGCCCCTGTTCTTCTCCACTCCTCAAGAGGCCTGGGAATGGCTAGACACACGGAGGGCACCAATGCGCCACAACTCCCCTTGGAATTCCCTGCTAGAGAGGCCTAGTAGCAGCAAAACTGGATCCAAAGCTCATTCACCTAGGGAACTCAGCTTGGAACGTCGCAGAGTGCTGCAGGAAGTAGCAAAGCATATCCAGCAAGGCTCCAATCCAACTTGAAGTAACAACAGCACGGGAACAGAGCAGTCGATGAGTTCACCAGCTCCCAGTGAAAATGGTTTCTAAGAAACAGAGTTGCCACAGGTCACATCCCAGACAGCGGACAACATTGTTTGATGGAGCAGAAGGGATCCCCTGCACTGTAGACATTGGGCGAATGCTCCGGACTTTTCTTGAGAAGGCGAATGCAGGATCCTGTTGCTGATCTCGGACTGGCGAGGGACCTTAGAGGCCTGTTCCAGGCGTTGTAACTGTTGCAGGTACCGGGGGGGCGGCGGGCAGAGATCTGGACCCAGAACTGTTGGCTGCTTACCCCTGGAACCACTAGTGGACTTTGAGCGGTTACGCAAAGTTTGGATGGGAACTAGTTTACCAGTGACTGTCCTGGGGAGGTGGAGTTGGGGGGTTTATTTGGTTACTGGGATGTTAGCTGAGAACAGGTGTGTCCCAATGACAGAATATAGCAGAGGAAGGGTATACCACATGCAATGGCTCCCTCACTAGAACTCAAATGCATTACATGAAATTTAAGGGGAATGCAATTGATGGTACGGCGTCACAAAATTCTTGCTTACTTAATTTGCAGGGAGGTTCAGATTGTGCTGCTCCAGGAGACCCACATTATGGCTGATGGGGAAGCACTGGAGCGTAGATGGAGGGGCCAAGTATTCTATACCAACTACTCAGCATTTGCACGTGGGGTTCTGGTCTGGATTAAGGTGGGAGTATCCTTTCAATGCAACAAACAATTCATAAACCTGAAGGGCAGATATGTGGAGGGTTCCGGGAAACTAGGTGGCATAGACATAAGTCAGGGGAGTATTTATGCGCCTAACTCAAATTGACCTATCTTCTTCTCACATCTCTCTTGTAAACTGGCCTCAGTTCTTACCGGTTCAGTTCTGTTCGGAGGTGACTTGAACTCCATCACTGATGTGGCGCTAGATTGCTCCCATCTGCAACTCCCTGATGCCCCCATGCATAAAATAGCGGAGTCACAACGGAACTGGCAACAAAGGTGGGGATTGGTGCACACCTAGAGAGTCCAGCACCTGGATACCCGGGATTATTCCTTCTTTGCATGGCTACACGAACTCCATGTCCAGTTAGATGCCATATTGTGCTCCTCTGACATGCACGAGGGGGTGCGCAATAGCGAATACCTCAAACAAACGATATCCGACCACAACCCAGAGTTGTTAAGCTTGCAGTGGTCTCAAACAAGGCCCAAAATACCCACATGGCACCTGAGGCCCAAGGCCCTAGAGGATCAAGTATTTCACGCAGAGATAGGACTCGCCATTGACCAGTATTTCCAAGACAACGCTAATTCAGCATTGAGCTCCCTGGTGGAGTGGGATGGGTAAGGTGGTCATCAGGGGGCGCTCTATCTCAGGGATGGTGGGAATGTGGAAGACCCTACTGCAGGACGTACAAAGCGCAGACCAGCGTCTAAGACAACTACAGCAGGAAAGACCAGAGAATTCTGATAAACGGGGGTGCTCCTGAGAGCTAGAGAAGCCATAGCTGTGGAGCGACATGGGTGCCCGCTTCCCCCCTACTCTTCGCCCTTACAATGGAACCATTTGCAGCCCAGCTAGAAAAGGACAGCACTATCAGGGCCTAAAGGTTCTTGGCCAGATCCACCTCAATGCACTCTATGCAGATGACCTGTTACTGTTCCTGGCATATTCAAGGGAGGCGCTTAGGGGCGCAAAATGCTTACTGCAAGCCCTAGGCGATGTTGTGGGGCTAATGGTAAACTGGGTAAAGTCTTGTCTTATCCCAGCGATGGAGGGTAGGATAGGTCCACAAGAAACTGAGGAGTGAGATAGGAGACTAGGAGCCTGACGTACCTGGGCACTCAAATCTACCATACGCAGGGAGGCATTTTGGAGGGTAATAAAGGGAGAGCAATTAGGGGTACAAAAAGTAACTTTGAGTTCTGGGGATCTCTGCCATTGTCGGTGTCTGTCCGGGTGGCTCTGCGTAACATGGTAACCCTGCCGAGGTTACTGTATTACTTCAGAACCCTGACGGTATGGGTGCTACCGAAGTACTTAACCCCACTCAAGTCGATGATTTGGGGGTTTTTGTGGGGGAATGGCAGGCAAAGAGTGGCCCATAGCGTTCTCATGCGACCAATCAGCGGAAGGGCTGGCAGTACCCGATTTCAAGGCCTATTCCCTCTCAGCACAACTTCAGTGGCTCACGATATGAGCATCATGCCACATTCGGGGGCTGGAGGAACTGAGAGAGGACTCTGTGACCCTGAGGGTGATAGCCGAGATCACATTGAGGCTGCCTGTTCGCCCTTCAACCCTCCCCCTGGAACTAAGCATGGCCCGCCAGTGTTGGCATAGGTATCTGAGACTTGCCAAAATAGGATGCCCCTATGCTCCGAAAACTCCCCTACTTATGTTTGAGGCCCTGCCACATGAAGGTAGTTGGCAGGGACTGACAGGTTGGTGCAGAACAGGGGCTGGATACTCTAGGGGATTTATTTGAAGAGGGCGCCATGATCCCGTTCAACGATCTGCAAGATCGGTATAACTTACCCAGGGGGGATTTCCGAATGCATTCTGCCGTCACCGCAGCCATTCGAAAACATTAGGGGGAGGGACTCACGGACCCACAAACGTTATTAGGGTGTCAATACCTGGTCATTGGGGCAGGAACGGTTAAATCGGTTACGTACATCTACAGACGAGTAACGTGGGAAGCGATATTACCCTTGACGGAACTGCACTTAAAATGGTAAGCGGACATCCGGGAGGACATCCCAGAAAAGTTGTGGGGGGAGATAGTAGAGAGGACTTGGAGAAGCACCAGAAATGCCAGATTCCAATTAATGCACTTTTACATACTACACAGGGCATACCTTACCCCGGAGATGATTAATCACTATTTTGATTCTCAAGAGGCGGCTTGCCCACGTTGTAGTAGAGAGGGAGCTGGATTAAGACATATGCTCTGGGATTGGCCACAATTAGGTAGCTTCTGGAAGGAGGTAACTGTGCAGCTGTCAGATATCACTGGCAGGTAAGTAGAGACATTGCGGGATCCTGCCTGTCACACTGGTTCCCACACACAGTGAAAAACAAAATCACAAGTAAATTCATAGATATGGGATTAGTAGTGGCCAAAAGGGATATAACCATGCACTAGAGAGCAAAACAAGGGCTCAACACAACAAGATGGAAGAAAGAACTCATTAAGTGGGCAGAGTGTGAAGGGATAGTTAGGATACAAATTGCACAGCAAACAAAAAGCAAGAGGGCGCTGAAGGCGGCTAGAGCATGGGAATCCTTGGTGGCCTTACTTCCGAGCCCCAGATGATGCTAGTGACAAAAAATCAAATGAAGAACCCCGAGTAGGAGCAAATTAGGCAATCTATGCCCATGACCATTAACTAGCCCAGGAGAATTGGTGAGCAACCATAGTACACAGCCGTCCCTATAGAATAAAGGTTCCTAAAGGGGTCCCTCTGATATTCGTAAAGCACAACCTGTACCAGAAGCTAATCTCAAAAGAGGAATAAGTATATAAGTGACCGACCTGGGGGAGGGAAGGGAAGGGGGTATTTGGCGGGGGGAGTTAGTAGATGAGAATGTTGATGTAAAGAATAATTTAAGGACTGACCACAAGGGAAAATAGCTATTGTGTAACTGTGGGAGGAGGAAGGTCTTGTGAGTACAGCAAAGACCTGAGTCTTTTTTATGTTATTGCACTATGGAGCTGTACATATCAGAGCCCAGTAATTGTATATCCGACTATAGGATAAATGTGAGGCGTTGATGGTCTCTGGAATAGGCTCTAAACCGCCATAAAGTTTGTTTGCAAAATAAAATCAACAATATTATCAGTAATGTCACTTACCATGTCATGAGTGATGCAATATGTGAGGTCATAAGCAGTGCATTACGGGGGCATAAATAACTGTTAGCTCAGGTAAGTGTAACTGACAAATTTCAATGGTTTCGTACGACTGAAAACTGAGTCTAACGCTAATGGCCCTGTAACCTTTGTTTTTTTTCTGTCAATTTCTAAGTTTTTTTAAATTTGATTCCTAACTATAATGTCCCTGTACCCTTTAGTTTTTTCTGTGAATTTCTACATTTTTTTAAATTCTATTTTCTGAACTAAAGCATCCCTGTAACATTTGTTTTTTCAGTGAATCTCAACATTTTTTAACTGTATTTACTAACTGTAACCTGTAACCTTTGAGAGTGGGTGTGAGTATGTGAGTGGCTGTATAGGTAAGTGAGTGGGTGTGCAAATCTCTGAGTGGGTGAGAGAATGGGTGCTTGAGTGTCTGAGTGGGTCTGTGAGTGTGCGTGTCTTTGAGTGGGTCTGTAAGTGAGAGAGCATAAATATGTAACTGGATGTGTGAGTGGGTCTGTGAGTTATAGTTATTGATTTATATAGCGCTGAATCACCCATGAGGGTATCTCAGCGCTTAGGCTGTGGAACCCTTTCTGGCTCTCCTTGTGAGGGGCGGAGCCAGGCATCCCAGCACTGGTGGGGCCGTTGTGGAGATTAAGCAAGCTATTGCCCAGAGTTGCAGCGTGGGGCCCATGATTAGAGTCTGCGGACATTGATCCTAGACCCTGCCGTGTCGGGAATTGAACCCTGGTCCCAGGCCTGATCTCTGCTTGAGGGTCTGCTGCCTCTAACCAGTGAGCCACACTTCTCCTGTGTGTGTGTGAATCTCTCAGTTGGTCTGGGAGTACATGAATGAGTCCTTGAATGGATCTGTGAGTGGGTGCACAAGTTTTTGAGTGTGTCCATGAGTGTGAGAGTCTCTGAGTGGTTCTTTGAGTGGGTGAGAAGGTTCATGAGTAGATGCATGGGTGTATGAGTGAGTCTGTTAGTGGGTACACAGTAATAAAAAGGTGGTGTGGCATTCGATAGCCGGTCCTCATGCCAGCTCTCCCTGTGACAGTCCTCCTGTCCAGCTTGCATACAGTCCACTACTCTATGATAACTTTGGTTTTGTGGCTCCTCTGTTCATTTTCTCCTCATTGTTCAGCATCTTCTCTGTTCACTCCACCCTCCATGTTGCCTCTTTGTGCTCAATCTGCCCAATTTTTTGCCTCTTTCGGTTTGCTCCTAACCTTTATTCTGCCTCATGTTTCTCGTTTCTAACCTCTCTTTTACCTCTTGTTGCAGGTTTTTCACCTCTATTTTACATCCGTCTACTCATTCTGTACATTATTTGGCCTTTCTGCTCGCTCCTGAACTTTATTTAGTCTACCTCTCTCTGCTTCCTTCTCACCTTCATTCTGCCTCTCTCTGTTCACTTCTGACCTTTATTCTGTCTCCTTCTTCTTGTATCTCACCTGTATTTTGTCTATTCCTGCTTATTTCTGACCCCTCTATTGCTTCTTTCTGCTCATTTTTCATCTTTATTCTGCCTTTTCTGCTCCTTTCTGATCTCTACTTTGTCCCTTTCTGCTTGCTTCTGACCTTTACTTCCTACTTTCCGTTTGTTTTTGATCTCTATTTTGCCTTTTTCTGCTAGTTTCTAGCCTTCATTCTGCCTGTTTATCACCTTTATCTTGCCTCTTTCTGCTCATTGCTGAACTTTATTCTGCCACTTTCTGCTTATTTCTCACTTTTATTGTGCCTTTTTCTGCCCATTGTTGAGCTTTCTTCTGCCTCTTTCTGCTTGCTTCTCACCTTTCTCTTGCCTCTTTCTGCTCATTTATGACCTTGATTCTGCCTCTTTCTGCTCCTTTATAACCTTCCTTGGGACGCCGGGGGAGCTTACAAGGCCACTGCTGGCCCAGCCGGCTGCCTGCCTTCTGTGGGAGCAGGCATTGTTCTCGCACAAATGGAGTTACTGGAAATACAGTTCCCTGGGGGCAAGAGCAATCTGTTTTATCTCTTTCTTGGCCCCCATGTATGGGGAAAGATAAAGAGATGAAACCTCTGCTTCTAGCAGGTGGGAGCACTTTGCCAGTTGGAATCGGGTGCTTGCTTTAGCATATGGGAGCTGTCAGCACCCGCCAAAGCAAACAGCAATGTCCTGGGGTGAACAACCCAGGAGATAGCAGGAGCTGGCTCTGGGGGTGGCTAGTCCCATTGCCATGTATGGCTCCAGGAGGGGGGCCTCATGACCTCCCCTCCTTTACTTTTCATGGCTGGCCCTGGGAAGGTGGTTGTCTCTGGGACCCTATGTGGCCCTCGAGGGGCGCTACTTGGCCTCTCTCCAATTTTTTTAATAGTTAGCTCTTTGGGAGATGGTGATCCATGGGCCCCCATTACGTGTTATTAAGCTCCAGGGAGATGGTTGTCCCTGCGGCTTATGGAGCTCATGGAGGGGAGGGTCTGTGTGCCCCCTCCTTTTTTATCAACAAAGCCCTTGGGAAGTGGTGGCCCCCAGGGCTCAATAAACCTTGGGAGGGGGGCCCCATGCGCCCCCTCCTTTTTTAAAAAGATGCTCCTGGGGACCTAATCAAAACAAAGACGAGAGCATGATCTTGTTTTTCTTTTAAGTGTTTGCTGCAGATTTATGGCTCCATCATGTTTTAAATTTAAACAAAAGTGCTTTTTGGCCTTTCCAGGTTCACAGGGCATTAGGGTATTCCTAGATTGCCCCCTTTTATTTATTTTTTTAATGTTTTTTGTCGGACTCAGCAGAAGCAGAGTCTCAGGATGGCTGCTAACACTTCCTGCTTGAAGTATTGGCAGTCAATGAGATTTCAGCACAGGGACTGCAGGATCCTCAGAGGTTCTGTGTCCCTATATATACATATTTGTTTTCTTCAATATCTCCAAAACTTCTAAACAGATTTACACCACATAACAAAAAGGGTTCCTTCTGGACCAAGAGCTACCTTTCTGCCAAATTTGGTGTACCTCCGTTCAGTGGTTCGGGCTGTAGTTGCGACTAAAATCTCTATGGGAATGAACATTGGAAAAATACTTTTTTGACCGCCTCTTTTTCTCAGTTCCCACCTGATGGATCACCCCAAAACTTTCCATGTGCAACAAGAATTAGTGGGGCACTTTTTTGGGGGAAATTTCATGAAGATTCGTCAAATGGCACCAAAGATCTAGGCAAGTCAAAAGTCGCTTTTCCTATGGAAGCATAGTCCTAACTATTACTTCCTAATTGCGACTGCTAGTAGGTTATATTTATATATATATCATGCAAACATTTGAGGAAATTTATGCTGCTAATATAGTAACTTGGTTGCGCTTTATAGATGACCTATTCTTTGCATGGAATGGAGATGATCAAAGTGGCATTAACTTCATTGAACAAACCAACAATAATGATATCAATTTGATTTTACCTCAATTCTTAGCAGGATCATGGTTACACTTTTAGATGTTCAGATTGAGGTGATTGATAATTTTTTACCACTACACTATATAGAAAACCAACAGCAGGTAATACACTGCTTCACGCTACAAGTGCCCATCCCCCACATTTAATCAAGAATATTCCGCATGGGGAGATGGTGCTCATTAGACGCATCTGTAGCAGTGACCAAGAAATCCATAAAAAGCAAGCTGAGAGTTGGGCTCGATTTTTAGCAAGAGGTTACAGGTCAGAACAAGTGTATATATAGCAATAAGAAGGTCTAGAGAACAGGCAAGAGAAGACCTTCTATTGAGATATAAAAATGCAGGGTCAGACACAAAACATAAGAAATGTGATGGAACTCAAGAACAAACACGACTCATCAGTGATGTCATGAGTGGTGTCACTGACCATGTCATGAGTGATGTAATATGTGACGTCATCAGCAGTGCATTGCAGGCGCGTGAGTTAGTTAGCTGAACTAACTATAATGGGGAAATTTCACTTGTTTTGTGCGAGTGAAATGTCCAAGTAACTAAAACGCCCCTGAAACCTATGGTTTTTTCAGTGAATTTCTAAGGTTTTTTAAATGCTAATTTCTAATTATATCGTGCCTGAAACCTATGTTTTTTTCAATGAATTTCTAAGGTTTTTTAAATGCTAATTTCTAACTACGCCTACAGAGGTAGGACATGTGAAGAAAGAAGAAAAAACGCACAGAAAGAAGCAAAAGAAATGCAGAAAGAAGCAACAGAAGTCCACAAAGGCGAAGAAAAGTGCAGGAAGAAGGAAGACATGTACAGAAAGAACTAACAGAGGAGCAGGAAGACGCCTTGTTGCAAAATCATCCAGTGCCCACAACTTTTTCAGAAGGGAACTGGTGGTAACTGTCTCTGACTAACCAGGTCTAGAGCTACTGCTATGCTAAAATACACTTAGAATACAGTGAAACCACCAACCTACATTAGGGAACACCATGCATTGGGGTCCCCCTGTGATTACCATGACCTCCTCTGTAAGGCCCTAGTACATAATAGGGCAGGGGGATTAAAACTGCTTCTAAGTCGGAGGTGCAGAAATATGCTACTTTAACTAGTAGTCACATTTACAGAGTGGTGAAGAAAGGGTGCTGGGCGTCCAACCAACTCTCAGGAATTCCGCTGTGTAGGACTTACAGGAGGTACCAGGAGGGATTCTTGGCCCCCAAACTCGCTCAGGACTAGATTTGACTTCATCCCCCATCCCGTAGTCTGCCGCGAGGCACGTTTACAGAGTGGTAGAGAAAGGGGGCCATGGCCTCCGAAGACGTCTTGACAATCCCACTGTGTGGGACTTACTGGCGGTAACAAGAGGGGTAGTTGGCCCCCACGGACATCCATGGGCGCCAGCTTCCCAACTATTACCCCCAGTCAGTCCCACACAGCAGGACTGGTAAATACTCGTACCAGGCCACGCCCACTTTGCCCACCATTCTACAAACGCGTTCCCTGGCACCCTATTGGATGGGGATTGAAGTCCTCTTCACTGCTGGGGGTCCTTTAGGGGCCAACTAGCCTATCTTTTACCTCCAGAAAGCCCTACACAGTGGGATTGGCGAGAGGTAGACAAAGGCCATCCCCCTTTCTCTACCACTCTGCAAACGCGCCCTCTGTTGCATTGTAAATTGGTGGATTAAGTCCCCTTGAATCCTGAGGTTCCCTGGGGTCCAACTAGCCCAGCAGGTACCTCCTGTAAGCGCCACAGAGCTGAGTTGCAGCGAGGTGTAAAGAGGGGCATGGCCTGGACCACCTTTCTGCAACGCAGTGCAGTGGCACTTACTGGAAGTCCCTGGTGGGCTAGTTGGCCCCCGGGGGCCCTCAGGATTGAAAGGGAATTAATTCCCCAACTTTAAATGCGCTACAGGGCGTGTTTGCACACATGATTCAGAAAAGGGACCTGGGGGCTTGAGATGACATGCACACATGTCATCTCAGGCCCCACCCCCTCCCTTCACCACTTTGCAAACGTGCCTGTGGTGCATTTTAAGTTGGAAGATTAAGTTCTCTTGAATCATGAGCGTCCCTGGGGTACAACTAGCCTACTAGGTACCTCTAGTAAGCGCCACACAGCTGCCTTGCAGAGAGGTGTAAAAAAGTGCGTGGCCTGGATCACTTCTCTGCAACGCAGGCCTGTGGCGCTTAATGGAGGTACCTGGTGGCCTAGTTGCCCCAGGGGCCCTCAGGATTGAAGGGGAATTAATTCCCCAACTTAAAACGCGCCACAGGGCGTGTTTGCACACATGTCACCTCAGGCCGGCCCCTTCCCTTCACCACTGTGCAAACGCGCCCGTGGAGCATTTTAAGTTGGGGGATATAGTCCCCTAGAATCCTGAGGGTCCCTGGGGTCCAACTAGCCCACGAGGTACCTCCAGTAAGCGCCACAGAGCTTCGTAGCAGAGAGGTGTAAAAAGGGGTGTAGCCTGGACCACCTCTCTGTAACGCAGGCCTGTGGCTCCTACTGGAGATACCTGGTGGGCTATTTGGCCCCCCAGGGGTCCTCAGGATTGAAGGGTAATTAATTCCCAAACTTAAAATGCACCACAGGGGGTCTTTGCACACATGTCACCTCAGGCCCGCCCCTCCCTTCACCACTGTGCAAACGCGCCCAGTGGCGTGTTTTAAGTTGAGGGATAAAGTCCCCTTGAATCCTGAGGGTCCCTGGGGTTCAACTAGCCCACCAGGTACCTCCAGTAGGTGCCACAGAGCGGCGCTGAAGAGAGGTGTAAAAAGGGGCGTGGCCTGGACCAGCTCTCTGCAGCACAGCCCTGTGGCGCTTACTGGAGGTACTTAGTGGGCTAGTCGGCCCCCAGGGACCCCCAGTATTGATGGGGAATTAATTTCCCAACTTAAAATGGGCCACAGGGCGCGTTTGCAGAGTGTTGCTGGGAGGGGGCGTGGCCTCGGCGATGGCAGTCTTTTTTATTTATAAGAAGAGGAGCTGTGTGACCCCCTTCCTGTTCTATTTTATGGGCCCTAGGGACCCCATCCCCCAGGGCCTGACCCCTATTTTTTAATTTAAAAAAAATGGAAGGGGGCCCCCTCCGAGGCCATATTCAGTCCCAGGGACCCCATCCCGGGGCATGGGCAGTGTTTTTTATTTATTTATTATTTTTGGAGGGGTGCTGAGTGGCCCCACTCCTCAGGCCATATATGGCCCCGGGGACCACATCCCCGGAGCCAGCCTTTGCGTACTTTAAAAAAATATATATATCATTTCAATTATGGGGGAGGGGGGCCACATGGCCCCCCTCCTGGGCCACTTCTGACCCTGGGGACCCCATCCCCTAGGGCCTGGCCTCTTGTTGAGGACTGTGGGGGCAGCCCCAATGCCCCCACGGTCCATGCCAGCTCCCCGCACTCTGTGGGAGCCAGCATTGCTTTTCCACATGGGGAGCTGCTGACATGCAGCTCCCCGTGGGAAAAGCAATCCGGTTTTGATTTTGGAAGAGAGAGCAGGTTTCCACAAATTACCTACCACCCAGCACTCCCCCAAGTTGCCTGATAAAAATGGTACTTCACTTGCGTGGGTGGGTCAAGCACCGGTCACAGGCAAGGGCCCAAAACCTGCTGAGGCTACATGAAAATTACCTATCACTAAACAACTTGGTTTTGCAAGGGGGGGCCGACGTATTTTTGGCCCTGGGCTCTGCGGCCATCTACTGAAACTACCAAACCCATACATTTCTCAAAACTAGGCACCCGGGGTAGTGCAGCAAGGTATGGATTTTGTGGGTCCCCCAATATTTCCCTACCCAGAATCCTTTGCAAACCTCAAATGTTGTTGAAAATTTTTTCTCACATTACTGTTTGAGAAAGTTGTAGGATCACTGGTCTGACACAAATTTCCTACTACCCAGCGTTCCTCCAGGTCTCCTGATAAAAATGGTACCTCGCATGTCTTAGTAGGCATAGTGGCTGCAACAGGAAATGGCCCAAATCGGACTTCAAAATTACCTATGACAAAACTACCTGGTTTTGGGGGGGGGGGCATCTATTTTTTTGGCCCTGGGCTCACTGCCATCTAGGGAAACCTACCAAATCCACATATTTCTGAAAATTATTCCCAGGGGGGAGTCCAATGAGGTATGGCTTGCATGGATTCCCAACGTTTCCCTACCCAGGATCCCCTGCAAACCTCAAATTTAGCTGAACAATCCACATTTTCCACATATTTTTGTGTGGAATCTCCATGGCGGCAAAATGTCCTACCCCACAGCATTTTCCTTAGTGTCCTGAGTAAAATGACACCTCGCTTGTGTGGGTGTCCAATGCAGAATAGGCTATAAACACATTTTTTTTTATAAATGTAATGCTTAGAATTGTCAGTGCTATACCCTAAATCCCTATGTTTTGGGCTCTTCCCAGTCACAAGGCTTTGGGGAATGGGGGGGTGAGTGGAATTTTGTGGATCCACGCAGATTGGAAAATTGATATTTTTTTTTTACAAATTTTGAGGTTTTCAAGGGACTCTGGGTAACAAAACCTGGTGATATCTAGACAAGTTTCCCCATCCTTGTTTCCCCTGGGCGTCTAGTGTTTAAAAATGTATAGGTTTTCTAGGTTTCCCTAGGTGCCAGCAGAGCTAGGGTTCAAAATCTACAGCTAGGCACTTTTCAAAAAAGGGTCAGTTTTCACTTTGAAAATGTGGTGTGCCCCGTTGTGTTGTGGGCCGTTTCTTGTCAGGGGAACTAGGCCTACCCACACAAGTGAGGTTCCATTTTTATTGGAAGACTTTGGGGAACACGGGGTGGGTTGAATTTTGTGGATCCACATAGATTGCAGCACTTTACACCCCAGATATTTGAGTTAAATGTGTTTTTTGGGACACATTTTGAGGTTTGCAAAGGATTCTGAATAACAGAACCTGGTGAAATCCAAACAAGTCACCCCATACTGGATTTACCTGGGTGTCTAGTTTTCAAAACTTTATAGGTTTGCTAGGTTTCACTGGGTTCTGGCAGAGTTGCGGTTCAAAATCTACAGCTAGGCACTTCGCAAAAAAAGGGCCAGTTTTCACTGTGAAAATGTGGTGTGTCGACGTTGCATTTTGGGCTGTTTACACTTGCGGGCACTAGGTTTACCCACAGAAGTGAGGTACCATTTTTTTCAGAAGACTTTGGGGAAGCCGGGGTGGGTGGAATTTTGTGGCTGCACGCATATTCCATAACTTTCCATCACAGAAATGTGAGGAAAATTAGTTTTTTGGACAAATATTTAGGTTCGGAAGGGATTCTGGGTAACAGAACCTGGTAAGAGCTAGTCAATTCACCCCATCCTAGATTTCCCTTGATGTCTAGTTTTCAGAAATGTATAGGTTTGCTAGATTTTCCTAGGTGCTGGCAGAGTTAGGGTTCAAAATCTACAGCTCGGCACTTTGCAAAAAAAGAGTCAGTTTTCTCTGTGAAAATGTGGTGTGTCCACGTTGAGTTTTGGGCCATTTCCTGTCGCGGGCACTAGGCCTACCCACATAAGCGAGGTACAAATTTTCTCTGAAGACTTTAAGGAACGCGGGTGGGTGGAATTTTGTGGATCCATGCAGATTCTAGAACTTTCCACCACAGAAATGTGAGGAAAATGTGTTTTTGGACACATTTTGAGGTTTGCAACGGATTCTGGGAAATAAGAACCTGGTGAGAGCCAGACAAGTCACCACATACTGGATTCCCTTAGGTGTCTAGTTTTAAAAAATGTATAGGTTTTTGAGGTTTCCCTAGGTGCCAGCTAAGCTAGGGTTCAAAAGCTACAGTTAGGCACTTTGCAAAAAAGGGTCAGTTTTCACTGTGAAAATGTGGTGTAACCACGTTGCGTTTTGGGCCGTTTCCTGACGCGGGCACTAGGCCTACCCACACAAGTAAGATACCATTTTCCCTGGAAGACTTTGGGGAACACGGGGTGGGTAGAATTTTGTGGATCCACGCAGATTCCAGGACTTTCCACCACAGAAATGTGAGGAAAATGTGGTTTTTTTAAACAATTTTTTAGGTGTATAAGGGATTCTGGGTAACAGAACCTTGTGAGAGCTAATCAAGTCACCCCATCCTGGATCCACCTAGGAGTCTAGTTTAAAAAAAATTTATAGGTTTGCTAGTTTCCCTGGGTGCCGGCAGAGTTAGGGTACAAAATTTACAGTTAGGCACTTTGCAAAAAAAGGGTTAGTTTTCTCTGTGAAAATGTGATGTGTCCACGGTGCGTTTTGGGCCGTTTCCTGTCGTGGGCATTAGACCTACCCACACAAGTGAGGTACCATTTTTCGCTGTAGACTTTCGGGAATGAGGGGTGGGTGGAATTTTGTGGATCTACATAGATTCCAGAACTTTCCACCACAGAAATGTGAGGAAAATTTGTTTTGTTTTATACATTTTTAGGTTTGCAAGGGATTCAGGATATCAGAACCTGGTGAGAGCCAGTCAAGTCACCCCATCCTAGATTCCCCTGGGTGTCTAGTTTTTAAAACTGTATAGGTTTGCTAGGTTTCCCTAGGTGCCAGCTAGGGTTCAACATCTACAGCTAGGCACTTTGCAAATAAAGGGTCCGTTTACATATTGAAAATGTGGTATGTCCACGTTGCTTTTTGAGCCCTTTCCTGTTGCGGGCACGAGACCTACCCACACAAGTGAGGCACAATTTTTATCGGGAGACATAGGGTAACACAGAATTGTTGAGCAACTGGTATTACCTTTTGACTTTCGATGCATTTCTGCCTTCCAAATGAAAGACAATGTGTAAAAAAGAAGGTATTTTGAAAAATGACCTATAATTCTCTTGCTAGTATGGGTACTCACAATTTCGGAAATGTGCAAATATCTACTTTTTGTAAACTCTTTATTTTGTTTAAATTTCAGAAATACATAGGCGTCTTTCATGCAGATTTTTCCATGTATATATTTTCTCAAATGAATTGCCATATACCCGTTACAGAATAAAAAACATTGCAAGACACCGCTCAGTTATTGGCTCTGGGTTCATAGGGTTCTTGATGAACCTACAAGTCCTACATATCCCCACAATCAGAAAGATCCAGCGGATGTAACAATATATTTCTTTCAAACAGTTGTCATAATTAGAAGAAGTTACAGGTGAAAACGTTGACACAAATGTCTGTTTTTTTCAACTAATTTTCAATTTTTCAAATATTCAACTGTTAGTTTCTATAAAGAAACCTTGAAGGATCTACACAAATGACCACTTGCTGAATTCAAAATGTTGTCTACTTTTTTAAAATGTATAGCTTTCCAGGATCCAATATTGCTTTCATACCCATTTCTACCATTAACAGGAAGGAGGTTGAAAGCACAAAACACAGCAAAAATATGCTATGTCCCAGAAAAATGCCACAACTGTGTAAAGAATTTTGGTATTCTGACAAAAGTCTGCTTGTCCCTGAAAGCTGGCAAAATGGTGATTTCAGCCCGACAACCCCTTTATTGATACCATTTGCAGGGAAAAAATCAGACGCTTTCATCTGTAGCCCTTTTCCCCCATTATTTAAAAAAACTATTTTTCTACATTTTGGATAATTTCTGGGTCCACTACAAGGGAATCCACAAACCCTGGAAACCATTAGAATCCCCATGATGTTGGAAAAAGAGGACGCACATTTGGTATGGATACCTTATGTGGTCAAAAAGTTACAGGGGCATAAGCGCGAACTACCCGAAATATCCCAAAAAATGGCTTAGCAGCGAAGGGGTTAAAATACATTGTTTTTGCCCAGTTATTATCCCGAAGTGCTTCTGGAAAAGCCCCATTTCTATCTATGTTATCTCCATTGTTTGTTTTCCCTAAATTTTTTGACATGCCTGTCGACGTCATATTCTTCGAAGGCAGCATATGTCTTCTTTGTTACGTCCTTGATGAAATTTCAATGACAGAACTACTGTGGAGTAGGTTCTTCATTACTCTGCACTCCATTGCAAAATGATATGTACCCTTCCATCACATTGATAACATGTGTGCATTTTGCTTCTATTTTCATATCCTAGCCAGGGGCCATATCAATGATATGCTGCTCGGGCTCTGTGCAGAGCGGTGCACTTGGTTTTATATGCCTGCAGTGTGCAAATGTAATCCTTTTAAACCAATATTTCTATAAGTTAGGCGTTGATTTCAGACAGTACAGAACAGTGATCAGCGCTTGCCTTTTACTTTTTCTGACATGTGGTGTCTAAAGTAATAGCTAGGTGAAATATGAAATTAAATGAATTAATTTTACACACTGCGAGGCAGATTTACAAGAATCTGTAGATATGCGTCAGTTTCCCTGCACTAGCCTTCGATACCCTTGCACCACCATGGATGTGCCGTTTTTACAATACGGTGCACCATGGCGCAAGGATTGATAGATGGGTCCGAAATTCTGACACATCTGTTGGCCCAATCACACATTGCTGGAGTTGTGTGGCAAGCACGACGTGCCACCAGCAATGCATGTTGAAGCCTATACTTATTGTCCTGCGTCACTCCTTATGCCTGCTTCAAGCAGATGTAAGATTTTTATGCAGTGGCATCCTAGTAGTGGCGCAGTGAAATCTTGTAGATTTCACCGCGTCACTTTTACAAGGCTTTCCTGCGTGGAAACGCCCAACCTGCAAACATTAAACCTGACGCAGGTATAATGTGATGCAGGGCTTTCCAATGTGAGGCATCTCACTAGATGTGTCACGTTGTAAATTAAGTGCATTGTTTACACCGCTGGTGCGTCACAAAAGTGACGCAACGGTGGGGCAAAAGTGTTGCAAGGGGCTTGTAAATCTGCCCCTGCATGCGCATAAAAAAAATACTCTCGGCTTTGCACTGAGCCAGCACATAATACGGCCGCAATGCTCTGTTCATTACATTTACATTCATTTGTTCTGGTCAGTAATTTATAAAGCATTTCAGGCAAACAAATAACTAATATTTTCAATACCGCTCTGTACAAAGCCACTTAGTCAAAAAATAATCCTTCCTCTGGAACACGTTTTTACAAAATACAAAGTCTCCATACACTTCCGAGCTTACAATCGCGAGAAACACTAGTTAGTTTGTTTCTTTATTACTACTAGTCTTCTTAGTACTTAAATTCCCTCAGAACTATTTTAATAATTTTATTTACTTCATATACGGAAAGGACCACATCCTCTGGATAAAACCATGATGATACATGTCATGGTTTCTTACCTATACAGTCATCCTGACATCCCTCAAAGTAACCGCATGATGCAGACAGGATAGCCAGGCAGGTACTTAATGCTATATAAATGCATCAGTCAGTCTGTCATAAACCCTCTCATATCAAATCCCTTAGTCAACTACTTTAATTTACTACATGATCATCATAAACATCTCCACCACACTGGCACCCCACATCATAGGGACCTTTTCATCTGAGTCCGACCACCCATTCTGTGTCCATGTGAGCCCTTATTATGCCTTTAAATGTGTATGCATCTACTTAAACTTAAACTTTTGCATTGTTCCACCACCTTTTTGAATGTTCCTTTGAGCGAACCCATACATGACATACATCTGTGTGTCCTAATAAAATATAAAGAATATGCCATCACAGCGCTAAGAAAGACCAGTTACTTTTCAATGCCAAATGTGTCTGGCAGAAACAGGAACTGGCCTTAAAGCTACCGCCACACTCAGGCCCTGTGTCACAATTTTGCAGAAATTTACTATTTTTCGATAATCACGGACTACGGATTAATAGTAACTTTACGATTGCAGAAATTCCACGGTCGGGGTGGAGAACTCCGCACATAAAAAGATAGAACACTGCTATCTTGGGTTTTTTTAAACTACCACAATATGGAACTTGACATTCGGTCAGAAAGGCTGATAGATTGGACAACAATGGCTGCAGAGTGGACCTACTCCTTTCTGCTCAATTAAAATTAGGAGGAAAGAGTTGGGTTTGTGGCATCACCAACACATAGTGTCATGTAGACTATCATAGGTAACATTTCTCTTAAGCCATCTATTTAAATTCTATATGTGCCCTTGAGCACAGGCCATAGAACATCACCAGGAGCACTTGCACATTTACACCAATGTTTCCCAATTCTATCTTCGGTTGCAAAAACTGTCAGCGAACAAAACCAACTAAGGCAAATGTCTGTTCTGTGTTTTTTTGCTTTTCATTTAATGTATTTATTAGTCACCGGTCTACATACATACTTCTATTCTTGGAAAATTGGACTCAATGAACTGATGGAGAATTGGCGTTTTATGTCTTCTTATGACATGGTTGATACATTTGCCTGCTGCTACTGCTTTAGCTAAAGTAACCTACATCTGAGTTTTCCATCGGTGCTAATTTAAGATGGTTATCTTTAAAGAGAGGAGGTTTTTAACCTCTTCGAAGAAATCCCGGCAAAGTGTGACCCTCATTGTCATCGTTCATTTGTTACAGTGCCTAAACCTCATGATTGTGGATTTCTGAACGTCAATTTACTGATTAATAAGCCACCCTTCAATAGACCTAGGAACAGTAGTTACTGACCCAGGGGGTAAAACCCATATAGGGAAAAAACCTGATCCCCCTAACATAGGAAAGTGGGTATCCAAATGATCAGATAGAACTACTGTAAACCAAAATATAAACCAGGTTGTTAACCAAAGTTCCCACCCTACGCCAATGTTGCATACTAAACCCTTGGAAATCCTGGAGCATTTTAAGAAACTAAATCCTTGGAACCCTTAGAGCCTTTTAAGAGAACGGGCCCCGTAAAATCATTTTTCCCTGGGGATCAAATCATGTATTCAAATAGGAACCTGGAAATTCAACATCCAATTAGGTCCGGGACGGGGGTACCAAGTTTGGGAAGGCGGTTTAGGTTTAAGGAGGAGAACTACAGAGCGAGTCAGAGCTGTTACACTATATCTAGAGACAAGCAAAAATTGCATAGTGTATTCTTAATCAATGTAGCGAGGCTAGCTCCGAATCTTAGAGAAGATAGGGAGTCTATTGTAAATAAAGTAACACACTGGTTCAGGAAGGAAAGGCAATGTCGTTCTATAATAAGATCCAATATAAAAAATGTGGAAAGGATCCATCAGGATACTGGAAATCCAGATGAGATAATGGTATCTTTTTGGTCCAAAGACATTGCCGAGAATTTAATTGTAATGATTTTAAGATCTCATTTCTTCTTTAAATGAAGAATTAATATCCGGCAAATTAGAACTGAGGGAAATAGTGATCCCGACCAATCTAATAACCAAAAGTGCTACAGTGATCTCGAAGCAATTGATTGACTACCTCAAGCATCGAGCATGTACCCTGAAATGAATGATATAAGCCAACCCTTGATACAAACATATTGGCCCCCACAATCTGTTGACCAATCTAAAACGTTTTTTTCATGTGAAGGACATAGGTCTAAGGGTAATCAATTAGATGAAAGTGCGACCTTAGAAGGGCCTATGCCTTCTTCTAATTCTGGCCCTCGAATTGAAGCATTTACAGATTCCATAATTAAGCATGATAATCTTGACATCCCAGTACCACACCAATCCAAATGCAGAATAAAGATGGTATCTTGGAATATAGCTGGGCTTGCAAGGAAACTGAAAGAACTGGATTGGCAGATCTATATTGATTCCAATGATATTTTCCTTTTTTTCAAGAATCTTGGGCAATGGAACCTATATTTTAAATTGGCTATAAGACATTCAGTGTAGAGGCGCACCAATCAGCTAGAGGAGGACCATCTGGAGGCCTCTTAATCTGGATAAAAAATAATATCAATACTTCTGTAGTTATTTTTCCCACTGGCACCCGATGATATCTTGGGTCTTAGTCTTAAATTTCCAAACAAGTACCAGCTGTACTTGTTTAATATATATATAAGACACAGAAAATCTTCAAAGGAATCAGCAATTATTACCCAGCTAGAGGAAGTTCTCAATTCTATCCATCCTAAAGACCTCGTTGTACTCAGAGGTGATTTTAATTGTTGTTATGAGCCATTGCAAGGAGTAAGCATGGTTACTGAAGAACAAGACCTAGCTATGGGCATCCCCTTATTGGGGATAGAAGAAATGATGAGACCTTCTGCCTCAGCATTACAAATATTCAATTTTACCATTGAAAAGGGACTTAGATCGTGTAATGGTAGAAGCCACTTATACTCCAAATGTTCAAACACCTTTTCAAGAGGGCTTTCATCTTCCCGTATAGATTATATTATGAGAAGTATCCGTTATTGGGACCTCGTTCAAGGATTTAAGGTAGAGAGCAGCAGGAAAGAAAGTGATCATTTCCCTTTAGGTCTAGACCTTATAGGGAAACCGTTCCTGCTGCATTCTCCTCCTAAATCGGATAGGGATTTAGAGGTGATTCAGCCAGAGGTCTCAAATAATAGGAGAGCATTAAAATGGCCATCTATCCTGGGTAAGATTGAACCATTAACACATGTTTATAACATCTTTGCTGATCTAGCATCACATTTTATAGAAAAGCGTTCTAGTGGCCTAACTGTATCTCAGGTCCACCAGATGTTGATGGAGAGTATATAACCCCACTTAACTAAACCAGTCCCTGGGAACATAAAACATAACACCAAGACTAGGCAGTCTAACCTATGGGTTGACACAGATTGTGCTCTTGCCAAGCAAAATTTAGTAAAGGCCTTGGGCACAAAAAATATAGTTCTGATTAGGCAATTGAGGGGCGCATACAATAAAGCTCAGAAAGTTGCACGTAGGAGGTGGGAAGATGAAAGCTGAGAGGAACTGCTATCAGCCACTAAAAGGGGTGACCAGTTCCTATTTTGAAAGATTATTGCAAATGGCACCAAGGCAAATATCCCGGCCCAAGATTATAAACTGAATCCTGGAACAATCATTTTGCCCACCTTTATGACGTCCCGGCTCAAACAAATGAAGCTCCTCTAGTTAGTACTGATACACTTCTGTTATCCAACCAACCAACCTCTCTTCTCCAATTTAGTATGGCAGATACAACAAAGGCAATCGCTGCCATAAAATCCTCTAAAGCACCCAGCCCTGATAAGATCCCTGGTGATCTATTAAAAAATGAGATAGATGTTTGGGCCCCTGATATAAATCTTCTTTGCAATGGAATTGCTAGTGGCCAGCCCATTCCTGACTCATGGAAAGGAGCAGAGATCGTCCCGATTTATAAGTAAAAGTTCTAGGGACGAGCCGGCAATTATAGACCTATTAGCCTGTTAGATATATATTTCAAAAGGTCTATGCAAAACAGATCTTAGATAGGCTAAATGAATGGATTACAGATAATAATGTGCTTTCCCCTTGCCAAGCTGGTTTTAGGAAGGGAATAAGCACCATAGATCAGGTCTTTAGGTTAATAACTATATCATGGATATACACAAGGTTGTGACATGGACATCATTTTGTGGCCTTCATAGATTTGAAGGCCGCATTTGATTCCATCCCTAGAGACCTACTTTGGGCCAATCTACTTCCGCAAGGGGTCCTGAGTAACATTGTAATGCAGTTAGTCAGGTTCCACAAGAACACATACGCGAAAGTGCAATGGAGGAAAGCGGGAGAATTGACGGAAGGGATCCCTGTAAAAAGGGGTGTGTGCCAGGGCTGTGTCCTGGCGCCATCCCTATTCCTCCTGTACGTCAATAACATGATTGAGGTCCTCAAAAAAGTCAAACATGATTCCCCGAAACTGGTAGGTGATCATATTTGTGCTCTAACTTTTGCCGATGATACTATCCTGCTATCTCAAACATCTAAGGGTCTTCAAAACCTCTTAAACGCGTTGGATGGTTATTGCAAGCAAAAGGGGCTTAAAATGAATCCGGTAAAAACCAAGTACATGAATATCAGACCCCATAAATGTTTTAAAAACAAATTGCAGTTAAATGGAGTAACTTTGGAGCGTGTTTAAAATTTTATATATAAGCAGATTCAGCACAGGGTTATATGAATGACCCTCTCGTACTGGATCAGAATATGGACCACAGAGGAATTGCAAATATATAGACAGGCATTAAGTGAATTGATTACTCTTGACACTTTTGTCACATTCCCATGGTTGGTACATATTCATAGATGGTTCCTGGATTTGGGTCTGAGCAGGTACTGGGAACACCCGGACTTGCTTGCTCCTGAATCCAAACAAGAATGCAAAACCATCTTCTGGAATTTCATTGACCAGAGTGCCATATCAAACTCCAGTTATGACTCACTTACAAACCAGTTTCTGAATTTAAAAAAAAGGCCCTCCTTTGAACCTTTCTTGGATGAGATTGAGCCCTTAATTGCTAAAATACTGTATCTAAAATTTAGATATGGCACGTTGCAAATTAAGACATTTACATCTAGGGGGGGGGAAGGATGGTGAGGAAAACGATTCCATATGCAATGAGTGTTCCTTGGGAAGAGAAGAGGATATTGCCCTTGTTTTATTTTTCTGTACACTATATGAAACCCCTAGGAAAAAATGGCTAAAACCCTTGGGTAGGAACCTGTGTATCAGGAAATACATTGAAATGTTGCGCATCCTTAAGACAGATACTTCTAGATTGGTTGTATTTGGAATGAGTAGATTTTTATTGGCAGCCAATTTCATTAGACTAAAGCGAGATTTAACGTTTTAATAAATAATGAGATATGTTAAATCTTGATGTTATGGTTTCATATAAGAATTGTTATTCTGCATATCTGTATTTGCACACTATCGTATTAAATATTATCCGTAGTCGATTGCTAAAATCTATAATTAATGATAAATCTGTATGAGGCACTCGCACTTTATGTATTCAAGATTCTGTTAATCACTTGTTAATTAATACTTATTTTCAATATTGAATAGTAACTGTAAACTTGACATTTGAACTTAAAGCTTTGTCATTAAGAAGAGATTGCAGGCTTTATGTATTGCTAACACTTATCTATATGCTGCTGCAATTGTAAAACTGCACTTTAGGTATTCCAGTGTTAGGCACTAGGCACTTTAGCAATTTCTTGTATATCCTGTTAAAATATTGTATTTTAGAAAAGTTTCTTAATTGTAACGAAGATAAATGTTTGCTTTTTATATCTTTTAATGGAAATGTTTTGTTTTTGAATTGCTTTGATGATTCTGTGAATCGAATAAAGATGCCTTAAGTACTGGTACTGATTATCACATTTGCTTTATATTTCGATGGATTTCTGCTAAAACAGAATCACGTTTCATGATATTTGTTTATTTGACTGTTTTCAGCAAAATCCTTATCAATAAAAATGTGAAACTTATGCAAAATGAAGGAGGGGTGTCTTCCGGATGTTCGTTCAACCAATGATTTTCATCAGATGTTGTATTTTATATTTGAGAGTTTTCTTCTTAAATTGCTTTTTTATTTTATTATAGTGCACTATGTAAAGTTATACATGTGCTATGTTTCGTAGTCCTATCTTGGATTCAGCTCAGAATCAATCAACTGGGCAGGTAGCTTTAAGTGTTGGAACTTTAAACGGGGAAGGCCCTTTGGTTAACAACAAGTACAATTTTAGGGGAAATTGAAGGATATCTATACAGTACACCAAGTCAATGGATTGAAGGATTTTAGCTTCAGGTGCATAAGGGATACTCTTGTGCCAAACACAAGCACTATAGTCAGGAGTTAATTGCTATATTTTGAAAGCTGTGTACAATGAGATGAGAGTGTACCAAAAACAGCAGCATTGTTTCCTACTAGCAGCCATCCACACAGGGCTGGTTTGCTTTCCCAGTCTGGTCCTGAACACCACCTTCTTTCCGACAGCACTGCTCACCGACCACTACTCACTGATACACCATCACTACATAATTAGCCAGGATATACAGGCACAAAGGAGACCATCCTTTGGTCTTCTCGCTTTGTTGAACCATAGAATATTGTAAAACACCACTCTGGAGCCAGACGCCCAAAGGGATTTTTCCAAGAAGCTAAGCTCTTTTTTTCAAGAGTTGCCATTGAGACTCGGCAGAATGCATAAAGGAGGGGCAAGGAACTGCTCTCAATACCAGCTGGAAGTCATGAATTGAGATTGATTGGCTATCAGAAGAGCAGGAACACACCTACTTTCTATCAGCACCTGAGGAGAACCTGGCAGACTGCCACAGGACTGCTGCTGTTTAGCCAGTTAACAACAACAATTTACCAGTGCAACTGCTAAGAAGTCAAGCAGGATAATAGGTCCAGAACCAGATGATCCGCAAAGAAGTTGATCCAAAACTGCCTTGGGTAAAATAGCAACAAAATTAGCAAAGTTACACCAGGCAACAGAAAATGAGAACTCACAAGGAACGGGCTGATTCCACTGACAAATTTCATGTCTACCTAGGGAATGTTGAGCTCAAAGAAAAATCAAGGAATGAAGTGCATCCACCCTTTGCAAGAGCTGCTAAGAATAGGAACTTGCCTCAGAGGAAGAGGCTCTGACACACTTTGGATTGGGAAATTCATAGGATCCCCTTTGCAGGGATCAGTATCTTGGATAGGAGGTTAAATAATTAGTCAAACTCCACCTTTCACCAGAAACTGAAATATAAAAAGAATGCATTTATTAACCTCAGATGAGGGAGACTACGTCACACAGTACCCTTAGGGTTATATAATCAGCATAAAACCAAGGGGAGGTCCTGGCACATGTAAGCATGCACAATGACTAATATGGGCATACAAGATCTGCTTGCCAGACCTGCTTGCCAGACCTGGAATATTATGCCTGGGCATTTCATCTGACCCACTCTAGGATGTTACTTAAGCTCCCCTTGGAAAATGCAAATGGGCTTATGTACAAGGCAATGTTACTGGGTTCGGACCTTCCAGTGAATGGTTTTCTCTTCAAGTTCGGCCACCAGAAGTTTTTCAAAAAAATTAGATTAAAGACACTATTGAGTAGCTTAAAAGAATGGTCCCAAATAAAATCTAAGATCGGGATAGGACATTTATCCGAACATGCCCCAATTTGGGACCTACCTGGACTAGCACCACAGGAAGCCAACACAGTCAAAAGAATCCTGCTGGACGCAGGGATCACAAAGTGGGGGGATCTGCTGACGGAAGGAACAATCTTGGGTTGGGATATCTTCAAGCTTAAAGTAACATCACCACTCTCCTGGATAGTATATCTACAAATAGGAAGTTGGATTCGGACTCAAATTAAGAAGAAAGGAATGATGGGACAGGAGAGTCCTCTAGAAAATATCCTAGTGGAAAGACCGGCGGGGAAAAAAGAAGTTGCACTCTTCTATTGGCATATTATAGAGGATGGAGAGCGAGACTTTAACCTCCCGGAAAAACTTTGGGGTGCGGAGGGAGAACCAGATAGGGGAGATATTTGGGAGGAATCTTTTACCCTCCTCTATAAAATCGTCAAGCCAGCATGGCTGAGGCGCAATCATTTCTTCACACTTCATAGAGCGTATTACTCTCCTAAACGGCTGTCGAAATTCCAAACAGGGAAGTGCTGTAGTAAATGCTCCTTACCAGCAGCGTCAGACCTGAATATGTTTTGTGAGTGTCCGAGTATTGCCACCTTTTGGCATGAAGTTAGAACAACACTCGAATCTATTCTTAGTGTCACTATCCCGTGGTCATGGTCTTTGGTCATCTTCGGATTAAATTATAACATCAAGGGATCAGAGAGAGATTTTCTGTTTTATGCCATCTTACTGGCTAGAAGAGAAATCTGTAAAAACTGGATTAACATAAATCCCCCAACACACGCAGAGTGGCTGTCTTCATTATACGCAACTTCAAAGCTGGACTTATTGAGAACATGCAGCCCTCGATCTCTTACATTTTGGCACCTTTTGATCGATTGGAGGAGGGATAGTTAGCCTACCCGGGGTTTTTTTTTTTTTTTTTTTTTTTTTTCTTTTCCCCGGATCCGATGATTAGGCCTAAAATCTCTCTGTCCAAAAGGGTGGTATCGTACAGTAACTGGACAACTGGCCGAACTGGTCTGAAGGGAGTACGTCTATTCAAGCTCTGCTGGAAGCATAGGGGCCGGCTCTCTGGGCACCTGGAGCTCAGTATTGGGCTCCTTGGTGCTATGGGGGGACGGTCCTCGTGTCTGAGAGGTTAAGAGCATCGTTGGATCGACTTTATGGCTAATGAGGACAAAAAAAAGATCTGCTTGCTCAACAAAGTGGGAGGGGAGTTACTTCTCCATACATCAGTAAAAATAGCCTGACAGTTATATAGGAGGAGCTGGTGCATTCTACTAGCTAGGCCCTTCTGAGCATGTGCAAGGCTCTGAAGAGGGAAACAGCACATGGCATGGCGAGCCCATGGCAAAACTAAAATAGCTGCCAAGTACAAAAATGGCTTTCAGCTCATGCTAACAAATCCCTGCAATCTTTAACAGATGGTCCTTTTAGCATGAGCTAAAGACATTCCTATGATCCAGTAGGAACATAGTAAATATTTGCACATTAATTTTCATAAATTTATCAATATCCTAATTCATTGCTAGGTGGGCATTTTCCATTCTAACCATTTCATTAAGTGGGTACATATGAGATGTAAGCACGAATACAAAGGGAACAAAGCATCGGGTCATAATTAACATACAGATAGCAGGAGAGAGTAATGACTATTATCACAATCAGAATTATCATTTTTCACAACCCTAAGCAAAAGCATCTACTAAACATTTTCAGGGCTCCTATGAATTTCAATGACCATTCATTTCAATTTCAGAATAGCCAACAACACATATCGAATAAAAGCATTTTCACTCGACTTTTACAGTGTTCCCTTTATGAGGGCTAAAACATCAATTATATTTGGGACCAGGAGGACCACACAGGGAAATAGGAATTAGAACGAAGAGCTGCAAAGGGCTGCTCCTCCTCAAAAATTGGACGACTAAAGGGGTACATTATTAACAAGAGAAAAGAAGAAGTCCTTGGGGAAATGGAAGCCGCTGTACAACCAAGTCAGAGGGGAGTCTTCTCCCTGTGTCAGTTTGAGCCTCACAGGCAGGCTCTTGTTGTTTCCACGGTGGAGCTGTACAACTCACAACTCAAGAATCACAGCCCAGTTTCAAGGGAAAAGTTTCTTCTTTCAGGATAGGGCAGTCACCCACCAAGGCAAATGCTCTCAGCGATCCTGTCCAGTGTCTCAGGCAGTGCACCCGTTTTCTTCACTTCAATCTAACAGGCACCAGAGACACAGCACCTGTACCCTAAACTCAAGTCCTTTCCTAACTTCTGTATTGCTCTGCTGGTGAACTGCTCATTCGTTGGGGCCACACATTTGCATCCAGTGTGCTCAGGCACCTCTTGACCAACAAACAAAGGAGCAAAACTTGCATTCACTTTAGGACCTGGATTCAGAGGCATGATGCTAGGATCTCTGAAGCAACCCTTGTTTCAAAAGGGGTCACCTCAAGCAAAGCTTCCTCGCCATTCTGGTCGGTCTGTGACTCTCAGCTGGGCATCAAAAACTTGATCCATGATCTCTCCTTTCTGGTTTGTGACCCCGTCTTTCGCCCAAGACAGTGGCAGGGGTACACATTTCCTCCCAGGGCTTCCGCCTTCACTGAGATCCTAGTTGCCAGCAATGCCTGTGCTGGTTACCTTCACCTTTGCTTCAAGCTGGACTGATGCTGACGCTGACTCCCCAAGCTGAATCTAATGTCCGGGCCCCTCTGGCAATGGTTGTAAGGCAGCAAATATCTACTGGTGGACACAACAAAAGGCCTTTAGACAAGGCACAGAAATGGCCTATCAACAGAGAGGGTAGTCCCAGAATACGTCCTAGTCTTGGGACGCCCCATATATTAGTAAGGCACCCAAGAACCACTTCATCTATGTGAGAGTAAACAAAACAACAGCCTAGACCTATTGGGAAGTATAAAAGGAACTCTTTGGTGAACTGACAAGAGTAATACATCACCCAATCCCAAGCAGCCAAGGAAGTCTGTGTTCAATTACTAAATTGTGAGGAAAAGACAAAAACAACACAAACATACCCTAAATCCTTACATTGGTGTATTCCTGTGTACTAACCTGAAAACTCTCAAGAAGAAAGGAAATGTTCTACACTTTTGCTCATAAACTTTAAATTACATGTACAGGACTACAGACACTTCTAAAATGATTCTGCTTAATAAAAGCACCTTTCTTTCTTCTTTCAAATCTTTATTTCGGCATTACGCCATAAAAGAACAGTTTAAACATTACGTTTCATTAAAAGTTACATGTCAATAACATAAGCACAATCACTTAAAAAATAAAGTGAAAAATACATTCTATTTAACTGTGCAACAAAAGTTGAATAATCGTGGAGCATGGCAATAAAAACGTATGAGACGGGAGGACACCTCAATAATTCTGTAAGCAAATTCAATTGTCTAAAGCAGTTAGTACTACTATAAACAAATCAATTCCATAAATAGGACAATATGAATGGAGATTGGGAGTTCAATTCACAACTGAAGGCCCATTCTTTTCCTACGGTAGCAAATGGCAAGTAAAAATCTACTCACACTAAATATGATCTGTTGTGAAGTATTGGTAGTCAAAATTCTCAGAGCCTGACCACAAGACCTCAAACCTAATAAAAGACATATCGGTTTGATCCATCTTTTCCTCTCATGGGCATAGATAGGACAAAAAAAGAGAATGTGCTGCACATTCTCAATTTGATTATGTTCACAAAGTGAACAAACTTTGTCCAATTCCTCGGCCAATGGGTCACGGTTCCTTGCCCAACATGACAAAGTTGCTTTCAATCGAAGATTTCCGTATCTGAACTTAAGAAAAAGTGTCTTGGCAAGTGGAGGCTCTATCTCGTCCATAAAGGACTCATAAAGGGGTTCACCCTTAAAACTTAAAAACTTTGATACCAATGAACCGCTAGTACTGAGGTTTACAGCCATATTTGCTACATAGGACCAAAAACCTTTTTTCAGGACTACTTTGGGATTTGGAGGAAGCTGCTCGGGATGCTCCCAGAAGTGTTTCAGGCCTATAAGATTTAGCCAAGTCCTAACGTGTGTTAGCCAAGGTATTTTTTTGTTACTATCCAACCCCATAATCTCCATCAGCCCTTCTCTATATACCTGAAGCTCAGGAACGTGCCACAATCTTACCCACAGCATAAGTGGTCTGATAAGAACGTGATGGTCAGTTCTTTTGAAATCGAGGTCCAATTGCAGGGGTACTAGTGGGGTCCCTCTCGGAGCCCTAACCAAGCTACGCATAAAGTTGTTATCATGAATGCTAAAAGTCTCCTTGGAGCCTGGCCCCCACAGTTCAGCACCATATAACACTGAAGATTGAACCTTGAATTTAAAAAGTTCCATAACGGGACGTACCGCTTTGCTGGTGCTTAAGCTTTGCTCTCTAAGGATTGGATTAACGTTCTGGGCAAATAACAATTTGCTTTTTTCCATTTGAGCTTTCCAGGTAAAGTTACAATCAAGCGTCACCCCTAAATATGAAAAGTGAGACACTGATTCCAACTTTATCCCATTCAAAAATAGACAACCCTTGTCTGATTTGGTTGGATTAAGGGCCATGTATTTCGTTTTTTTTACATTTATCTCTAGCCCCTTTTGACAACAATAGTCGTTAAAAGTATTCAATAAAATCTGCAAGCCATTTTTAGTTTGCGATATCAGAATAGTATCGTCAGCAAACAATAGAGATGCTACCCTTTCGCCATTCAATTTAGGTGCGTCATTTTTACATTTGTCTAAGTAAGAGGGAATATCATTCACGAAGATAGAAAATAACGTGGGGGCCAGAACGCAACCCTGGCGAACTCCACGTTCGATTGGAATTTTCCGTGAGAGTTCGCCGTTTTGTCCCCATCTAATTCTCGCGAAGTTCCCATCATGTAATTTTATAATTTGAGCTACTATATTGTTTGGCATGCCCGCTGCACTCAGCGTCTTCCACAGAAGATCACGTGGCACCAGATCGAATGCTGCCCTTAAATCAACAAAGGCAACATACAAGTGGGCCTTTTTTATCATTACGTACTTCCAATAGAGGCAGCAGAATCTAAAGCACTGATCTATTGTGCTGACTTTAGTTCTGAACCCGGCTTGAAATTTGGTTAAAAATGAATTTTCGTCCAACCAATTACTCACACGTAATAAAATATGGCGTGAGTAAATTTTCTGAAGGATGTCCATTAAGCTTATTGGACGATAATTACAGGGGTCCTTCCTGTCTCCTTTTTTAAAAATTAAAACAATTTCAGCTCCTATCCAACTTTCAGGAAATTCTAAACTTTGGGATAGTTTGTTGCATAGGTAATTGATATATGGTGCCCATATTTTCAAGTCGTGCTTGTAAAGATCCCCAGGGATTTTATCCAAGCCTGGGGCTTTCCCATTTTTTACTTGGCTAATAGCCAGCTCTGTTTCCCCCAAGGTAAAGACCAGCGGGTCCACTGGAAGTTCATGACTTACTACAGTAGATGCTGTATGGGGATCATCATATTTCGTGTATAAATTGGTAAAGTGGGTTACCCAGGTTTGCTCGTCTAGGAATGTGTCTCTGATCACCCTTCCCACCTTGTTCCCATTTGCTATCAGCTTCCAGAATAATACAGTATCTCGTGATCTTGCAGCTGACAGTAATTCCGCCCACTTTGCTTCCTCCCACGCAATTTTCGAAGTCCTTTGAATAGTTTTGTAGTTACTTCTAGCTATCTTAACATCCAGTTGCGATTTGGATTTAATAGCGATGAGCATTTCCCTCTTTGACTCTCTGCACAGTCTGTCATACCAAGGCTTACTGTGAGAGAGATTCTGAGTCTTCTGCTGGGGTTTTTTGGGCATTTTGGTTACCAATAATTTTAATTTTTTGAAAAACTCCAAGTGTATGGACTGAAAGGAAGTTCTTGCTTCCTCCTCAGGAGTTAAGCTTAGATATGCAGCAAAGGTACCCGCAAAAAGTGAGTAAATTTCACTCAAAATATCACCATGATCCAAAATAAAAGGCCATTTTAGCGATCTCCTGTTGTTACTGATGTGAATATCAATACCATCCCTAACACCCCCCTCAAAGCAGGTAGGAGAGGAGGGGTCGCTAAAAAATGCAGCATTTAGTGACAAGTTTAGTGGAAAGTGGTCACTTTCAGCCCTCTCCATTACTTCAAGATCTATGAGATACGACCAAAGGGGGATAGAAACTATTACAAAGTCCAAGATGCTTCTGTATGTGTTCCTCCTAAAGGTTGATTTTTTCGAGGTGTCGGACGGTAACCGGCCATTACAGGCCCTAAGGTGATGCTCTGTACATAATTTGATCAGTTGCAGAGCCAGAATGGAACATTTCACGGATTTGTTACTCCCGAGGAGTGGGATTTTGTTTGCCTGATCTTCCTCCTCAAAAATCTCACTTATGCCCGACACTGGTTCATAGTCACAATTTAGATCCCCAGCCAAGATGATAAGATCCTCCCCAGGATTCAACCCCCTCAAAAAGTAATCCAGTTTGGAAACTATAAGGGATTCCTTTGATGACGGTGTTGGCCTATTGTAAATGTTTATTAGGACTAATTTCTTCCCATTGGAGGTAGTTATTTTTAATGCTAGGATATCTACCGAGTTTGTGTCTATCACCTCTATGTCAACCCTGAGATTGATCCTTGTCCAGATCAGAAGACCCCCGGACGGCCTACCACTCTTGGATGGGACTGCTCCAATACCAAAAGTCTTGTAGCCCACCCTGTGAGGAATATCGATTGCCCAGGTCTCCTGGAGTAGACAAAACATCAAAGGATTCCACAAAAGCAGCCCAGTCTTGATCCCTCAATTTGCTGGCAACCCCAGCTACGTTCCAACTAACAAGCTTAACCGAAATCCCCAATGCAGAAGACATGACGGTGTTAACCCTTGACATCTCATCACCACTATATGCTACTTGTTCGGTTCCCGAAGATATTTCCTCAAGAGGTAAGTGACTTATGGTAGGGATTAGTCCTACCTGATCTTCAGGGATATTATCATGACATGTAACATTCATACCCAGAGGTCGGAATACAACAGTTGGCAATAGTTTGCGCCCTGTTCCAACCCTCATCTCAGTATGGTTCCTTGAATCCCCTCCCTCGACCCCCCCACCCAACAACCTTCAATCACAACCATCAAGGCCACTGAAGACGTCAAAACGATTGGACGTCTCAAGAGGCGTGAAAGGTTTCAGATGGTCCATCCTTCTATCCTGAAAACTGTGAAAGTTATGGTGACTAGTTGGGACGGAATGCCAACCCAGGGAGTCTTGAACCGTTGCAGGGCAAGGGGCACAAGGCATGTTTCTCATACCCTGGTAAATCGGGGGGTACTGAGAGCAATAACTGTTCCCAACATTCTGTGTAATTGGACAATTAAGTGGCTGAGTTTGAAATGACCCCTGTGAAAGGGGAAAAAGAGATGGAGCAACCACTGACCTTGGGTAAAAATACGTTAGAGGTCTTGGGATTATAGTACTGTTAGTACTCCCCGTCTGCCAGTTCAATATGTAGTGAACAGCGTTTGGGTCCCTGAAGTTAACAACCACTACATCGCCATCGATATCTTTGGATCTTCCCCCCAACCATTCGAGGCGTCGAACATGAACTATGTCCCCGTTAACATAATTTGCAATAGGCCTATGTACTCTCAACCAGTGGGTTATCTTATTTTTTAGTTGAAAAAAACCCTCCCTCTTATTTTGTTCAAGGGCCGGCACACCTGTTAGGACTACCACATAGGGTACTGCCTCTGGAGGAAGTTCAGGCAGTGGAACCCTTTTAGATTTCCCCCAGGCGCGTCTGGTTTCCCTCGCTTCCCTTGTTCGGTCTGTTAAAGCTAGATTGGTTATATTGCCAGAATTTTTAGATGTATTAACGCTGGTCTTGCTAACAACAGACCCCAGCATTGGATCACCAGTTGCCTCTTGAGATGGTCTGGAATTAACATGGAGGTGAGCAATAGCTGATGCTGGGTTCTCCGAAGATTTTGGTACGGGTGGAATTGAGGGAGGTGTAAGAACAACATGAGCAGCAATAGGGGGAGGAGGTAGCACAACAGATGACGAAACTTGAGATACACCCTTAGATGCTTGATTATTTGCATAATTAACATCAGCGTGGCCTACAAGATCTATTTTAGGCAGAGCAATCTCAATTTTTGACAGCCTACACTCCACCTCCGTTAGCCTCTCCAGGATAGATACAGAATATGATCTAATTAAGTTCTCAATATCCTGAAGGGACACGGGGCACCTATTCTCAGTATGGACAATGACTGTCTCACTTGGCTCCCTATTGACCTCTTTATCTATAGGGGTATTAGGTATGACTGGTGATGCAATAATACAGACCAACCCCTCAGAATCAGATTGAACAACACAGGGATTCTTAACAACAATAGGCAAATTTTTTCCAAAGTCACGGCAGCTCAGTTTGGGTTGCAATGGATCCCTCCTTTTCCGTCGCTTTTTGTTCGGCGGGGGGCCATAGATGTTCCCCGTAGTTGGTAATTTTTTTGCCTTAGCACGGGCTGCATGCTGTTGTAATAAGGCGTCTCCCTTTAGAGTTGACAAGCCACTTCCAGTGGATGATGACGACAAGTTGATCAAATCAACTCGAGATACGGTTTCAGGTGGAAGAGCAACCGTATTTGCCTCCGGGAGCAAGCTGTCTAATAAAGGAGTCAATTCGTTTGATGTTACCCCAGCAATATTAACAGAGGGTCCAATCACGGGGGATATTAATGGTAAAGCTGATCCATTCTTCATGCTTTCCACTGAACGGCGACGGTCTGCCCGCCTCTCCGCTAGCGCAATCTCCCTGGTAATATCAGGCGATGGTTTGGAAAAATAACTATCCAAAGTCCCATTAACTAGCACACCCTGTTTATCCTGCGCGTTCAGCTCAACATTAACTGTTGCCATGGCTAATTTAAAGGGGTCGTTTGGTGAGGCAGATCACGATGGTTGGAATTATAATATAGTAAACACAATCAGTACCTGAAAGCAAAAGGGTATGTCCAGTCCGGTCTCCTCGTGTCTCTGAGGGTCTCAGAGGGTCCGCCCTTAGTCCGGGATTTGTCCCGGAAATGGTCCCGCACACGCGTCCCGCTAACGCGCAGCCCTTCCAGATGATATACGATATTTGGTGTAGGGGGCGGAGACTCGGGAAGAGGCAACAGGTGTGCTTGGTGGAGCTCGCACAGCCTGATGGGCCTCGCAGTCCCGTCCTCCGGCGCTTGCTGGGTCCCACGCAGATAGTAGTCACCAACGGGGCTCCCAATGGCAGTACAGCGCTCCAAGTCCTTCAAACACGCAGAGTCTCCTCGGCGAGCGGCACCCGCGGAGCGGGGGCCGCGAGGAGTTTAAGGGCAAACAGGCAAGCAGGGGGGCGGAGACTCGGGAAGAGGCAACAGGTGTGCTTGGTGGAGCTCGCACAGCCTGATGGGCCTCGCAGTCCCGTCCTCCGGCGCTTGCTGGGTCCCACGCAGATAGTAGTCACCAACGGGGCTCCCAATGGCAGTACAGCGCTCCAAGTCCTTCAAACACGCAGAGTCTCCTCGGCGAGCGGCACCCGCGGAGCGGGGGCCGCGAGGAGTTTAAGGGCAAACAGGCAAGCAGGGGGGCGGAGACTCGGGAAGAGGCAACAGGTGTGCTTGGTGGAGCTCGCACAGCCTGATGGGCCTCGCAGTCCCGTCCTCCGGCGCTTGCTGGGTCCCACGCAGATAGTAGTCACCAACGGGGCTCCCAATGGCAGTACAGCGCTCCAAGTCCTTCAAACACGCAGAGTCTCCTCGGCGAGCGGCACCCGCGGAGCGGGGGCCGCGAGGAGTTTAAGGGCAAACAGGCAAGCAGGGGGGCGGAGACTCGGGAAGAGGCAACAGGTGTGCTTGGTGGAGCTCGCACAGCCTGATGGGCCTCGCAGTCCCGTCCTCCGGCGCTTGCTGGGTCCCACGCAGATAGTAGTCACCAACGGGGCTCCCAATGGCAGTACAGCGCTCCAAGTCCTTCAAACACGCAGAGTCTCCTCGGCGAGCGGCACCCGCGGAGCGGGGGCCGCGAGGAGTTTAAGGGCAAACAGGCAAGCAGGGGGGCGGAGACTCGGGAAGAGGCAACAGGTGTGCTTGGTGGAGCTCGCACAGCCTGATGGGCCTCGCAGTCCCGTCCTCCGGCGCTTGCTGGGTCCCACGCAGATAGTAGTCACCAACGGGGCTCCCAATGGCAGTACAGCGCTCCAAGTCCTTCAAACACGCAGAGTCTCCTCGGCGAGCGGCACCCGCGGAGCGGGGGCCGCGAGGAGTTTAAGGGCAAACAGGCAAGCAGGGGGGCGGAGACTCGGGAAGAGGCAACAGGTGTGCTTGGTGGAGCTCGCACAGCCTGATGGGCCTCGCAGTCCCGTCCTCCGGCGCTTGCTGGGTCCCACGCAGATAGTAGTCACCAACGGGGCTCCCAATGGCAGTACAGCGCTCCAAGTCCTTCAAACACGCAGAGTCTCCTCGGCGAGCGGCACCTACATTGTATGCTTAGGACCATGCTCTCATGTTATAGGAGCAACCGGAAAGTCTAAAACTGCTAATTTAACAGGGGTTCTTATCTATAAAACAAACTTTTCCTTCACAAATATTTGCCAAGGATCACATGGGCATCTTCCCTGCGTTCTACTTTTCATGATCCAAACTATGCAGCATTAGCTCTAATAAGGACTGTCAGTTTATTTACATTGACTAGCTAATAAAAACTAGCAATGCCCTTGCAAAACTATGTAGCATGAGAATAACATACAATAATGGTGTTATCACCTAAGAATTTTAGAACAAAAACTACCCACATCTAGTTCCCCTTAAAGGTCAAAATAAGGGAACAACAATCTAGACTAATCATCCTGTCATAATTTCTTCAAACAGGATGGCCAGTAACATAACATATATACTTATTCATTTTATTAATGCTAACAATGTTTAAAACAGTATTACTGAATCGCCAATTAAATGTCTCATTGCTATTTCACAGATGGCTTAGACAGGCTAAAAAAAATTTGAGAAAAAAAGAGCGAAACATACATTTTGCCTACCCTTAATTTGTAGAGGAGCCAGCCTCCTTCCCCTATTTTGACAGTAGGAAACCTGAAACCGGTTTCACTTCTGTCAACACTATCAACCCCTATTTGTAGCAACTGAGCATAAACAAAGTTATAGGAGGTATATAACACATTTGAGAGGGCTAAAAAACATGAATAACCAACCCCCAATCCTTTTAGCCAATGTACAAATTATAACATGAGGGCACTTGAAGTCAAACTAAATTTCATTGCCTCAGCTTTTGTACAGTAATCCTCAGACTAAAAGCATTAGTGCTGTATATATGAACGCTATCATAAGTTCACATATACCATTATATAGTTTTTTATCATATGAGTACATAAAGTGCTTGCTTTTGCCCAAAAAAATAAAACTTTTCTCCCCCGTCATCTTTCAAAAGGTTTCAGAGGTCAAAATGTCAAAGAAAACCTTGCTCTGGGAGCCATGCTACGCTTCTAAATATAGAACTGACATTTAACCTTTCCTAGCTGTCCTATTCTGTGCGCAAGGGTTTCCATGCGGCTTTCCCAAATCAAAGTCACCCTAGAGACAGAAAGCTGGAAAGCACTTATCCCCCTGATTGTCAGTTTGGAGTTAAGAGAATAACTTCTTCTGGTTTTATACATATTTTCAATTATAAGCAGTGTGCAGTATACTTTTCTAACAATATAGAAGTCAGCTATTTGTTTTATACCTACATGTGTGCATTTACCGAAGCCTAAGGCAGTTTAAAAGCTGCTCTGAATGGCAGAATTGTTTTTTAAATACTGAATTTTGACTAATTTCGACTTTGATATTTGGGGCACTAAAAATGAATATCCTATAATATTTTTGCATAATAGTCATCCTCAGAATGTTCTCTACACATTCCAGAGATGGGACATCAGAAATATATCATATATACCCTTATAAAAATGAGTTTTTTTATGCCTGCGCAGAGTGAAATTTCATAAGCAAGTTTCCTCATTATGCGGTACATCACAACTTAAATTTAATTTTAATGCTAGGAGGTTAAGGTATGATTATTGAGTGTTATAAAGATTAAAAAACAAATTTAAAAGCCCTTATTTTTTAAATATTTTTTTTCATAATTCTTTTTAATAAAACCAATCATTTAGATAATTCCACATGTGAAAAGCAAGCTGCATCTCTTGCCTATCATATTTAAACCTATTATTTCATAAGCCTAAGCACAGAAGCCTAACTTGAAACATAAAAAATTTTGCGCCACTTTTTAAAGGACAATCATTATTTAACATCAGAACCAAGAATGTGCTTATGTAAAATGGCATTAAGAAAGGAAATCCCTACTTTAAATGTTTTCCTGTTATCCAAAATATTGAACCTGATTTTTGTAACTTTTTAAAACAACAGTCTGAGATGCAGGATGTTACCCCGTGTTTGCACTGACAAAATCCTAGCTGAGTCAACATCCCTGTCTCTCCGTGGCCTACAATCAAAACGACAGCTGTTTCTCAGCGGCAGTTAAAACACAGCTGTTGGAAAGCTTTTTTTAGTGTTGAAATGTAAGCACGGTGACAGTCTATTTAAAACGGAGGCATTTCAATGCATGTTCTATAATATGTGTTTAGTTCAGCAACATTCAATTTACTCAGATGACGTGTTTGCCTGTTTATATCTAACAAATGTATCTAAGGAAAATGCTGTAACATTTTATAATTGTTTATTTATTGCAAAACACACAATTTCGTTTGTGAGGCCTATTTTATTCCTATTGAATGTGAATTCTAATTTCATCTTTTTAGCATTGTGGCCGTTTATACATGTGCATAATTGCTTACCCTATCAATTTAATAGTAACATGTAGTTATTTAGCATATCATATGGTTCATTTCTGAATTTTTATTTAATTTTTATTTAATATTAATTAAATTACATTTTGCATAACAGACTGATGACAGCAAAAAAAACACAAATACACACATTGAGCTCATTAAAGACATATACAGAAGGGGGTCAAACATTCAGAACACACAATACAGCGTGCTTAAGACTAGCCATTCGTTCACAAAGAGCACAATCGCTATTTACTTACAGAAGTACCAATGTGAACCCACAAACCACATAAACATTTAAACACATGATTAACCCACAGATCAACACTTAGGACAAAAACAAAGGACAGCCCACAGACTGTACTTAAACCAAACCATTTGTAAATACTAGTTATAAGTCATATTCACAAGAAGAGCTTCTCAATCGTATTCCAAAAGACTGCACAAAACAGCCCTTTTTCTAGAAGTCAAAATACACACAATTCACTAGCTTTGGCTGGCAGAACACCAAAAAATCGCTCTGCATATCTCCATTTTTAAAAGTGCACAGATTAGGATCCTTATTTGTTTAATGTTCATTTTTTAATTCCATGGGGATAAGTCAACAAGGAAGAAATAGGTTTTTATACCTAAACCTATTTAGGTATTCCCTCTAGGGGAGCCGACTAATTTACTTCAGATCTCACTATGGTACCTCCAAAAAGCAACACATTCTTCGATGTGTGTTTGAAACAGGCATGCCAAAAATAGTGCAGAATATGCAGTATTATAACAAAGCAGCACTTAAGGTACTCTTGTACTGTGTGCCGTTCAAATCAATTCAAAACAGAGAAAATTCTCCTCATTAGCTGCCTATATAAATTGCAATTCATTTATCATTCCCATACAAATCCAAGTTGTCCAACACAATTCCAAAGCCACAGCAAGCATCACAAAACGACCTTACCAATCCCAGGCATCAAACCAACAGCAAGTGTTGCATCAAAACAACGCTTACCAATCACTTGGTGTCCAGATTCTAACTGCCAAGTTTTGAATGACCTAACAGTCATTTTTTTAGAATACTCATGCCAAAAAGGTTCTCAGTCAGGAGCGGTAAACATGTGGAGGATCAAAATCAGGAAGACCAGAAATATACCGGGTTGCAGAGACAGAAAATCTCCAGAATCTCCGTGCACAGAGTACCTCCTTAGTAGAATCCTGTCCTGCCCTCCTCAGTAGATTCCTGTATCCTGTCAAGATCCCTCCCTTTAATAGCCACTTCTCTGATGAGGTCCACGTTGGAGCGCCATTTGAAGAAAATAGAAACCTTCTCAGGGGTCTCACTGATACCTGGTCCTTTTAAACCAACAAAGAAGAAATTGGCACAGAAGCTGAAATATAAAAAGAATGTATTTATTAACCTCAGATGAGGGAGACTACGTCACACAGTACTCTCAGAAACTGTCTGAGGCAGTCTAAGGAGTACAGAAAACAGGGGCCTTGTATATGCTTAGGGTTACATAGTCAGCATAAATCCGAGGGGAGGTCCTAGCACATGTACACATGCAAAATGACTAATATAGCCATACAAGATGTGCTTGCTCAACAAAGTGGGAGGAGAGTTACTTCTCCATACATCAGTAAAAATAGCCTGACAGTTATATAGGAGGAGCAGGTGCATTCTAATAGCTAGGCCCTTCTGAGCTTGTGCAAGGCTCTGAAGAGGGAAACAGCACATGGCTAACTAAAATGGCTGTGTATGCACAAAAAGAGGGGGGACAGGAAGCTTAAATAAGAAAACAAAAAGGAAATAGTCGAGGTCCAGTGCCCTTGCTCCCAAGACTAATGATTAAACACACAAAGGGAGCATCAGTTCCTCTAGGAGAGTGAACCATAAACTAGTTCGCTCAATAGTATAAATGAAAGGAGAGAATGTTCTGAGTAATGTGGCCGTTTGCTCTGTAAGAAAACCATAGGGAGGGGAGAGAGATGTAGGGTGGGTTGATTCTCCTCGGTGACCTAGTGCCCTCAGAAGACCGTACGAGCGCCCTGAGTCATCATTGGGTGCTGCTCCTCGTGTGGGTGGCGCTGCAGTCCCTCACGGGCCCCACAAGGGGGATCTTTAGCGGAGTTCTTTTGGTGGAGATGCCGCAGTTGTGCATGCGGGTCTGAGGGCCTAGTGAAAAAAAAATATATTAAGTGAGTGCAAATTTAAAATGACCAGACAGTACCCGTCAATTAATTTATTCAAGGGTCTGGATAGTCAATTAAAAGAGGTGGACCCTGGAATGTGCCTATATAAACCAAATATTAGGGGGGCGTCTGTGATACTACACGTTTGTCTCAGGGTAAGAGTGTGGGTGTGGAGATAAAAAATAAAAAAAAAAATATATATATATAGATATAATTATTGGGTCAACATGTTTCGCGCATCGAGTGGTCCCTAATGGATCCAATTGCGCTTCTTCAGGACCAAACCATATTACTCAAACCAAAAAGTTGGGTTTGAAGACGCAGGCTCCAGGCCTAATGTCTATGAGCCTGCAGTACCTTTGTCATCAAGGTGTCAAGCGTCTTGGCGCTATCCGGTACGTTCAAAGTATGTACCTAAGCCCAACCTGTAAAGAAAAGATCGTATCAGCACAGAGCAGACGACTACACATTTTTAACATAATTCTCATCAGGATAATGGTAATTCGTAATCCTGACACATTTAATAAACTCAGTTCTATATCTGAGTTTAATATGTGGCTTATAGACATGTCTGGTATCATGCATATGGCTTGTCTCACATGAAAAATCGCAAACTCTCAAGCTTTTGTGGCGACGGCCTGTGAATGGCCAGAGCTATTAATAGACACCCTTTATCGGACGTTCTAGTATAGCTAGTTCAAGTGCGGGGAGTAAGCACATGCAGGAAAAGGACTAGACAGGCGTCAGTGATGGAGCGATATATGGTCAGTGGAGAAGTGTGGCTCACTGGTTAGAGCAGGCAGACCCTGAAGCAGAGGTCAGACCCGGGACCAGGGTTCAATTCCCGACGCGGCAGGGTCTTGAGCTCAAATGTCCATGGACTCGATAATTCTCGCTTTGGTGCCTGACCTAATCATGGGTTCACACTCTGCAACTCTGGGCATTAAGCTTGCTTAATCTCCACAACGGCCCCCCGTGGCGGGATGCCTGGCCTTCACCTTGGGGATGCCCTGTAGGGGCTATCTCACAGGGAGAAGACAGGACGGGTTCCCAAGGCAAGCGCGGAGATACCCCTTCGGGGGTCGATTCAGGCGATATATAAGACACATAATAATAATAATAATCATAATGGTGTTTACATTATTGAAACTAGTTAGCTCCCTAGAATTATGCGCTTGATAGCAGTAAAGTAGGATTAGCTCGCTGTGATTTGTGGTTAAGGTAGAGGCTCGCTGGTGGCAGTTGTGTCCTCAGAACCTCCAATCTCCCAATGCGTATTCTGATTTGGCAAAGTGAGCAACCAGTTACTCATGAAAACGCATGCATGCGATCTAATGTGGATTGTCCTTAGTAAAGTAGTGTGCCCAAGTGTGGGGCAAGCGTGTAGGTGACACAGACAAAACACACGTATTTCCAAGTTAACATACCCCAGCAGTCCTAGGTATGGGCCCCCTCGGCAGCCACTTGCCCAAATAGCGAGAGAGTGCTGAAAAAACAGATAGGAGAGAACCGGTAATCTTTTAAATATAATGGATTCTCACATTCCAATGCTGCGGTAGCTATGGCCCGCTCTCCTACGCCCGATGTATGGGCACATAAACATTAATTAACTAAATTAAATAAGCAGCGTGAGGGGGAGGATCCGTGTGAGCATACTCCATTAAGTCTGCCAAACAGTATTTTAGATCAAACGAAAACCAGCAAAGGTATCGGTATATTCCGGAGCCAGGACAAAGTTCCCTGCTCCGGTACTCACTGTTGTCTCCCTCCGTAGGCGTCATTCACTCCTACCCTCGGCAAAGTGCTGCGCGGTATGGAGCCGGAGCGTCTCCGAACTGGTTCATTATGCCGTTCTCTTGTTTACGCAGAGCCGTGTAAGTTGCTCCGGGTGCCCTCAGAGCTCAGAGCGGAAGTGTTAGAGGTGTCAGAGACCCGTAGAACGGGGCGGCCATCTTAGAATGGTGAGAGGTTGCTCTTTCTCGGTTAATGAGATGGTACATTGCAACTGACCTGAATAATTATAAATCATTTCTAACATAATAAAAGCAATCTGCACTACCTGCGGTTGGCCAGGCACCTAATCGGCCATAACGGTTAGCCCCTCTAGTGTAATACTGTGGAGCTCGCTCATGTCTCAGAGTATTACTCGTGACGTCTCAGTGTGTGTATATTATAATTCTGTTCCTTACAGTATGAATCTGTGGGTCACGTCCTGCGACACCCGGGCCCATATGATCAGATTGATTGTGTATGAGGTTGACTCGTACAGTGAGACTGTGAGCACCCAGGTTGTTTAATGGTAGTACATCTGTATTATATTAGTGGCGCACAGTGTCGTCAGTGGATGGAGTGATTATAGCAGTTCTACCCAGGGGATGTCCTCATTCAAACCCTCTTTGTCGCATTTCAAACGGTAGACCCATCTTTGTTCATATCTGAATAGGGTTTTTGTGGACCACAGGGGATTGGAATCTATCACTGTCCACTTCAAGCTGGTTGCCAAGTGTTTCTTCTCTGCAAAGTGGAGCAACATCTTCGTGTTGGTTTTGCCTGTGCGAATACGGCTCTTATGCTCCCCTATTCGCACTTTGACCTGACGTGTCGTCATCCTGATATATCTCATCCTGCACGGTCAGTGGATCATGTAGATACAGTAAGTGGTGTTGCAGTTCGTATGTCTCGTTTGTCGCCATGGCGTTGTCAGTCCAAGGTCTATTTCTTTAGTTATCTGTGTCTCTGGGCATGAAGTGCATGTCCCACACGGGTAATGACCGAACACAGGGGGCAATGTCCACAGTGTAGGCTGTTTCGGCATTGATTGTCTAGGGCGGGTATGGACCACTCATCTTTCAGGTTCCGTGTCCATTTGAAAGCAAAGAGGGCTGGTGGTCCTGCCGTGAAGGTGCGGGTTTTCAAAATATCCCAATGTTTTCTAACTATTTTCGTTATGGCATTGGAGCTGGGTGTGAAAGTCGTGACACATGTAATGACGTCTGTTGTTGGTTTGGCATTTACCTCCAGTAAGGCCTGGCGGGGGTTATTCCTTGCCCTTTTGTGAGCTTGATGTACGATTTTTGTAGGGTAATGGCGGTTCTTAAGCTTAGTGGTCAGAATCCCTGCTTGTTTCTCAAATTCGCCCAATGTATCACAATTCCTGCGCAAGCGGAGGAATTGTCCTATCGGTAAGTTGTCCCTTAGTGCCTTGGGTTGGTGGCTCTCGTACACTAAGAGACTGTTCCGATCAGTGGGTTTCCTGTAGTTGGTCGTGTGCAAGCTGCCGTTATCGTTGGAGATTAGGAGGTCCAGAAAAGGGATCTCTGTTCGTGATCTGGTACTCGTGAACTTCAAGAAGGGGTCAAGGGTGTTGACCCAATCGCATTACCCTACAAAGCCGTGTTTGGTCATTACCTGTGTGGGATATGCACTTCATGCCCAGAGACACAGGTAACTAAAGAAATAGACCTTGGACTGACAATGCCATGGCGACAAATGAGACATACGAACTGCAACACCACTAACTGTATCTACATGATCCACTGACCGTGCGGGATGAGATATAAAGGGATGATGACACGTCAGGTCAAAGTGCGAATAGGGGAGCATAAGAGCCTAATATGCACAGGCAAAACCAACACGAAGATGTTGCTCCACTTTGCGCAGAAGAAACACTTGGCAACCAGCTTGAAGTGGACAGTGATAGATTCCAATCCCCTGTGGTCCACAAAAACCCTATTCAGATATGAAGAAAGATGGGTCTACCGTTTGAAATGCGACAAAGAGGGTTTGAATGAGGACATCCCCTGGGTAGAACTGCTATAATCACTCCATCCACTGACGACACTGTGCGCCACTAATATAATACAGATGTACTACCATTAAACAACCTGGGTGCTCACAGTCTCACTGTACGAGTCAACCTCATACACAATCAATCTGATCTTATGGGCCCGGGTGTCGCAGGACGTGACCCACAGATTTATACTGTAAGGAACAGAATTATAATATACACACACTGAGACGTTACGAGCAATACTCTGAGACATGAGCGAGCTCCACAGTATTACACTAGAGGGGCTAACCGTTATGACCGATTAGGTGCCTGGCCCACCGCAGGTAGCGCGGATTGCTTTTGTTATGTTAGAATTGATTTATAATCATTCAGGTCAGTTGCAATGTACCATCTCATTAACCGAGAAAGAGCAACCTCTCACCATTCTAAGATGGCCGCCCCGTTCTATGGGTCTCTGACACCTCTAACACTTCCGCTCTGAGCTCTGAGGGCACCCGGAGCAACTTACACGGCTCCGCGTAAACAAGAGAATGGCATAATGAACCAGTTCAGAGACGCTACGGCTCCATACCGCGCAGCACTTTGCCGAGGGTAGGAGTGAATGACGCCTACGGAGGGAGACAACAGTGAGTACCGGAGCAGGGAACTTTGTCCCGGCTCCGGAATATACCGATACCTTTGCTGGTTTTCGTTTGATCTAAAATACTGTTTGGCAGACTTAATGGAGTATCCGCCTGATTCATGAATCAAAATTGCACTCGCAAAGGGCAAGATTCTCAGAATCTTGCCTTTTGCGAGTGCAATTTTGGCATTTGGGATTCACAATCCCAAATGCTAAAATCGCTAATGAGGAATTAGCAAATATGCGAGGATTAGCATTTAAGGAATCTCTATTAGAGATTCCTTAAATGCTATTCATGACACTTGCAAAAATTGCGATTTAGCAAAATTGGGCCGCTATTTACCGAGAGGTCAGACCTCTCGGTAAATAGCAAAAACATAGAAAAATGCTTTTAAAAGCATTTTTCTAAGTTGCATGTTGCACACACACATGTCCTTTGGACATGTGTGTGCGCAACACCTGTTCAAATGTGCATTTTAGGGGTGCTACAGGGTGTCCTTTGGACACCCCTGGCACCCTTAAAATCGCTATCTGATTTGCGAGTAGCAAATTGCTACTCGCAAATAAGGGATACTCCCCATTCATTCCTATGGGCCTTTTGGCCCATAGGAATGAATGGGGAGAAATTCCTTATTTTGCGAGTAGCAAATTGCTACTCGCAAATAGAGAACATGTAGGAATCGCTATTGATTTAGCAATTCCTACATGAATGCCGTTTTGCGTGTCCTCAATAGCGAGTCGCTATGATTCGCTATTAGGGCCACGCAAAACGGCCCGTACATGAATCAGGCTGTATGCTCACACGGATCCGCCCCCCTCACGCTGCTTATTTAATTTAGTTAATTAATGTTTATGTGCCCATACATCGGGCGTAGGAGAGGGGGCCATAGCTACCATGCATTATACCACCGCAGCATTGGAATGTGAGAATCCATTATATTTAAAAGATTACCGGTTCTCTCCTATCTATTTTTTCAGCACTCTCTCGCTATTTGGGCAAGTGGCTGCCGAGGCGGCCGATACCTAGGACTGCTGGGGTATGTTGACTTAGAAATACGTGTGTTTTGTCTGTGTCACCTACACGCTTGCCCCACATTTGGGCACACTACTTTACTAAGGACAATCCACATTAGATCACATGCATGCGTTTTCATGAGTAACTGGTTGCTCACGTTGCCAAATCAGAATACGCATTGTGAGATTGGAGGCTCTGAAGACACAACTGCCACCAGCTAGCCTCTACCTTAACCACAAATCACAGTGAGCTAATCCCACTTTACTGCTATCAAGCGCACAATTCTAGGGAGCTAACTAGTTTCGATACTGTAAACACCATATATCGCTCCATCACTGATGCATGTCTAGTCCTTTTCCTGCATGTGCTTACTCCCCGCACTTGAACTAGCTATACTAGAACGTCCGATAAAGGGTGTCTATTAATAGCTCTGGCCATCCACAGGCCATCGCCACTAAAGCTTGAGAGATGGAGATTTTTCATGTGAGACAAGCCATATGCATGATATCAGACATGTCTATAAGCCACATATTAAACTCAGATATAGGACTGAGTTTATTAAATGTGTCAGGATTACGAATTACCATTATCCTGATGAGAATTATGTTAAAAATGTGTCGTCGGCTGCTCTGTGTTGATGCTATCTTTTCTTTACAGGTTGGGCTTAGGTACATACTTTGAACGTACCGGATAGCGCCAAGACGCTTGACACCTTGATGACAAAGGTACTGCAGGCTCATAGGCATTAGGCCTGGAGCCTGTGTCTTCAAACCCTACTTTTTTGTTTGAGTATTATGGTTTGGTCCTGAAGAAGCGCAATTGGATCCATTAGGGACCACTCAATGCGCGAAACATGTTGACCCAATAATTATATCTATATATATATATATATATTTTTTTTTTTTATCTCCACACCCACACTCTTACCCTGAGACAAACGTCTAGTATCACAGACGCCCCCCTATTATTTGGTTTATATAGGGACATTCCAGGGTCCACCTCTTTTAATTGGCTATCCAGACCCTTGAATAAATTAATTGACGGGTACTGTCTGGTCATTTTAAATTTGCACTCACTTAATATATATTTTTTTCACTAGGCCCTCAGACCCGCATGCACAACTGCGGCATCTCCACCAAAAGAACTCCGCTAAAGAGCCCCCTTGTGGGGCCCGTGAGGGACTGCAGCACCACCCACACGAGGAGCAACGCCCAATGATGACTCAGGGCGCTCGTACGGTCTTCTGAGGGCACTAGGTCACCAAGGAGAATCAACCCACCCTACATCTCTCTCCCCTCCTTATGGTTTTCTTACAGAGCAAACAACCACATTACTCAGAACATTCTCTCCTTTCATTTATACTATTGAGCGAACTAGATTATGGTTCACTCTCCTAGAGGAACTGATGCCCCCTTTGTGTGTTTAATAACTAAAATGGCTGCCAAGTACAAAAATGGCTTTCAGCTCATGCTAACAAAACCCTGCAATCTTTAACACACAGTCTGCTGCACCATAACCAAGTCCCTTGTAATGTGAGTCGTGCTCTGTTCTTTGGATGATTTCACTTGTTGCAAAGTGATCCTGTTTGCTCTGTGCACCCCCATTCTTAGCTGACTGGCACTAATGGTAACTGACACTGACTGTCCCTGGGCTCTGTCTAACCAGGCCCAGAGCCAGTGCCTTGTTGAAAACACATACATGTATTAGTGTACACTATATATTAGGGTACCCTTACAATTGGCATGACCTATCCTATAAGTCCCTGGCAGACAATGGGACAGGAGGATTAAAACTACGGATAAGTCCCTAGTGTATTATAGGGCATGGCAGTTTAGAGGTAGCAGCCCTTTCTGCACTTGCTTGTGTGCACTGCTGAGAGCCTGAGGTCATTTTAAAAGCAGCCCTGCCTTTCAGCACTGTTTTAAAAGTAAACTAATTACAAACTCAACTTTGGTGGTAGGGGCACTTAAAAAGTAATAATCACATTGTTTTTACATAGTAGGTACCCAAAGGGTCTCCCCTAGGTGTCCCAGTGGTGGGAAATCATGTCATTATAAGGGGGTTCCTTATAAAAGTTATTTTATATGCCCTGGGCATAGGGAAAATGAACATTTCAATTCCTCCATTGTAGTAAAGTGGCTCCCAAAATCCACTTTGGTGCTATGAGCATTATTTTTGTATATTCACGATCCCCAAGGTCTCCCCTACATGTACCAGGAGGCATGGCCCTTATGAAATATGTTTTTTATGCCCTGGTGATGGAGCAATTGCACAGTTCAAGTTCCCCTTTGTAGATTCCTAGCCCCATAGGATAACTTTGAAATAGTTTATGAACCCGAACTTACTTGAGCTAGGAATTGACTAAAATATAATTCAAAGACGTTGGAGAATGCTATTGATAAATCCAACAATATGCTATTGTTGAATTTATCCTACATTGTACAGAAAAGAAGTAATAAAACTTTCTTGTCTGTAAGTCAAAATTCAGCCTTCCTGTAGTCTTCCCTGATTGGTCAGAGTTAACAGGATTAGCCAGGCTGATTTGATAAAGTGATAAGTAGCTCACCAGGGGAGAGAGGCTAGCTGCTGGAGAGGGCTCTGCTACATAGGAATGCCAGAGCTTGGGGAGGAATCATAGAGCATGAGGCTTTAAGGAGGAACAGGACAGGCATGTAATGACATGTCTGCCTACCCCCATCCCTTCAGACCCAGATAGAAAGAAAGCTTAAGGAAGGGATATGCATATGTTGGGGGTGGAGAGCTATGGATATGAGGCATACTGAGAGTTGTTTTGGTTAGCTCTTTATGCTCTACTGAGATTACAACCGTGATGAATTTTTGAGGAATAGGGCTTTTATGGGATAATATTATGCCACATTTTATATGAAGTTGTCAAGCTCTGGGGTGTTGCCTTGCACCTCATTGGACAGGAGTGCCCTCCTGCTTGACCCCAGAGAAACTGCATAAATATATGAGAGATCCAGGGCCTCTCAGATCTGCTGCTTGAAACTAAGAGAAGAAGAAGAATTGCCATGCTTGAAACTTGATTTGCTCCACCAGGCCCTGAATCCTGAATGACTAACTGGAACTAGCTCTGTGGATGTACCTTGCTTCTACAGAATTAAAGCTTGGACTTCCTGCAAACTACAGGTTAGCAGAGCTCACATGCATCATCACCACCAAGAGTCCACTACCTGGAGTGTGTCCAGTGGACTTTTTAGTGTTTTTGGTTGCCAGGTGCATTGTGGTTCCAAACTTTCAAGGACCATCTTGGAGCTTCCAGACCCTTGGATTGAGTATTGGATCCTTTGGAACCTCAAGAGGAACTTCAGGAACAGGTTCCAGAAATTTGTAGAAGTTGTGAGCAACTTTGGAAGAAAGCTCCATTAGGTGACCAACTCAATCGCGAGACCCAAGCCGGCCATCTTCAACCGTGACCTAGCCAAGATTCCAGGTACATCCCACTGAACAGCTCCGTAGGTCAGACTTTCAGAGTTTGACCGGGAGATCCCTAAAAGTCAAGCCGGCAAACCCTCACCGAATCCAGACTGGTGAAGAACATCGAGGGACCTCTGCAGAAAAATCTCTAGAAAAGTTTCTAAGTCCGAAGGTAAAATTTTGACTGGGGTCTCCTGCACAGAGTATCTGCGCAGTTCTCCTTCACGATTGGCCTGAACTTTGACTTTGGTCTGGTCAAGTATGAGCAGATATCCCAGAGTGGCACTATAGGTTTCTAAGTGCTACAAAGTGTTTATTCTTTAAAGATTCATATGTCTGGTTCCCTATATTTTTTTAAATTTTATTTCAATCCTTTTATTATTAAATTCAACATTAAAGTCACATACATTTCCCAGTTGTCATTTTCGAGTAGTCGTACAATGCTTCATCACAATAGGTAAAGAGAAAATGGTTACAGTCATTATACCCCAATATCACACTCTCCACCATGCTGCATGTCCAGCTCCACCAATGATTTGTATATGATTTTAAAGATAAAAATATGTCCTATTGATATAAACTGGTGTGGAATTTTCTTGTGTGTTTTGTCTTACTGATTTACTGAATTGGTGTTGTTGAATGCTTTACATACCTGTCTCCTAAGTTAAGCTCGCCTGCTTGTAGTGAAGCTACCATGGGTTGAGCCTGGGAACAATTAATTGAGACCATACTAGACTTTCGACTGGGTTGGTAGCCTTATTACATAAACAGTTATAGGAGTGGGATGCACACCTTATCATCCGTTTTTTATTTATTTATTCTTTAACTTGTCCAAAATTAATCCATTGTGCGTGCAGCTTGGTAAAAGTGCCTTGCCCAATTGACACCGTGAATAACAAATCTGTGAAGTGGGGCGCCCCACTTCACAGATTTGGTAGCCTTATTGCCAGTGGTAGGTGCCTATTTACCAGTACTGATATCCCACCTTCCAACATCACTCTTCATGTTCTTGGCCCATCCACTTGGTGTCCATTATGCTGGGATCTAGGATGAGGGGTTGTTTCAGGTGCTCCTTGTCATGATATGTGATCTTCAAGCTGTTGGGATTGGCTGTATTCAAATGATGCAGAGTACTAGATTTCTGCTGGGAGAGGTTAAGGGCATCAAGAAATTGAATTTGACGCTTATAAAGTGAAAAGGCACACATCCAATAAATGGCTTCTTTGTGTTAAAAGTCTTTACACAGTGCCTGAATTATTGAGAAAGTTGCACATAAAATTAGCAGAACAAGTTCCAGCCTGAATATGGCCACCATTTAGGTGAGCTCCATCAGCCGCATGTCAATACACAGTCAGCCGCCTCTAATACCTCCTTGACGGAGCTCGCATTGGAGCCCAAATTCCATCGAATAGCAGTGCATGGATGCCTGGAGCTGCTGTTTGTCAGCCGCCGAGCAGCTGGGGATAAGAGAAGGCCACAAGGCCTAACTACGGTGCAACGGGAGCCAAACTGATCCCGATGCACTCATATCCCGGGCCTGATGGCTGTGCAGTGGGGCCCATTGCCTTACCGATTGGGTAGGTTGCGCTACAGGCTTTGCGACGGATTGAGCCAGGAGTTGTGAGCCAGAGTCGATCTTGGCCTGACTGTGTTGTGCTTGCTGGTGTGCGGGCCCAGGACTGAGGCCGGTTTGGCGTGGGGGCCAAGTGAGCAGTGATGCTTCGGCCCCAGGGACATAAGAAGGGCTGTGCTCTGATATCTGCAGATATTGACTTTTTCACTTGACCTGGCATGCTTACCTGTGCTGGTTCACAATGTGGGGCATGCTATGAGACATATTGCCTCTTCTTTAATCAGTTTATTGAGGCAACGGTGCTGCTGATTGTACCTCTTGCTGCGGTATTGGGGCCAGCTGTCTACAATTGTCAAAATAGATAAAATCGCAACCCAAACTTCACTTTGGATGCAGAAGACCTCTAGCCCCTTGATGCCGACACAGCAATGTTTGAGGCTGGCCATGATGATGCAGGGTTGGAGATCGGTAGTGAGCTGCAGCAGGTTCAGACTACTATGCAGCAAAGCCTCACCAAAATTGATGGCAAGATCAATTCACCGTGCTTCTGGATGGATCAGATGTCAGAACGCCTGAACAAGCATGTAAATGTAAATGTAAATGTAAATGTACATGTATTTATATAGCGCAAACCACCCACATCGCAGGTATCTAAGCGCTTGCTTAGGGAACCCGTCCTGGTATTCCCCTGTGAGATAACCCCGGCAGGGTATCCATAAGGTGAAAGCCAGGCATCCCGCCGCGAGGGGCCGTTGTGGAGATTAAGCAAGCTATTGCCCAGAGTCGCAGAGTGTGAACCCGTGAGTCAAGTAGGCACCGGAGCGAGAATTATCGAGTCTGTGGAATTTTTTTTTAGCCCAAGACCCGCCGAGGCGGGGAATTGAACCCTGGTCCAGGGTCGATCTCAGCTTCCGGGTCTGCCGCCTCTAACCCCTGAGCCACACTTCTCCAAAACGTCATGGCATGATGGAGAGGTGTGTATCAAAGGTCGCGATGAACAGGTTACGGCCTCTGCATCCCGGAAACAAGGGATTTAGAAGCCATATCACGTCAAAACAGTTTCCAGACAGTAGGACTGGCTGAAGCCATGAACATTGGCAGCATGGAGAGGTATGTGTCACAACTACTCATTGATTTGCTAGGAAGTGAGACATTCTCTGACATTTCTGTAGTGGAGAGCGTACACTGTTCCCTTGCACCTCGCCCGGTGCCAGAGGTGAGACCACGCTTGATCATTGCAAGGATGCTAAACTACAGAAACCGTGATGCAGTGCTACACTGGCCCTGGAGCTTCAGGTGACCAGACTTTGCGCAGACTTTGCGCAGTAGGTTTCAGGAAGCATGTAGGCAGTTTATCCTAGCTATGCCCAAGTTATAAGAACTGAATCTGGAGAATGCTATGTGCTACCTGGCTCATCTGTGGGTGTTGGTGAATGGGAAGTCTAAGATCTTCAGTAACCCTAAACAGTTTCAGCAGTTCCTCAAGCAGCGTGCGGCTGCAGGGACATGGTTGCGTTTGTGGCAATTGAAGAGGGTGAGCCAGTGGGATTGCAGGATTTAGAGAAGCAGAACTAGTCCCATTAATGCCTCTTGTTTTGGTTATGTCTATTTGATCTAGGACTTATTGACACTTGAATGAGCTGCTAGTCCTTCAAGCACTATGGGAGTGTGTTGGTGAGCTTGATTGTGGTCCAGGGTGCTAGAGATGGTGGCTTTGGAGTGTTACTGCAGATATCCTGTTGTAGTTTCCCCTGTGTCAGAATGTTTTTAAATTCTTGAGGCTTGGTTGTGTTTGTGTCACTTTCTGCTTTGGCACCGTTAACTAAGGCCATGAATGTCGGATATGTATCCTACTGGTAAAATGGTGGCAGCTGGAGTTTCCAGTACTTGGTAATTGCTATGGATGTTTTTAGCATACAATATGCCTGATTGTGGCCCCCTGCACATTGGTGTCACAGGGGATTGGGCAGGGCAACATCTGTCCCCATGTGTGCTCCACATTGTTTTGATTGGGGGTATGTTAACCTCTTAAGCGCTGCGCCTATACCAGCGGCCGACGGCACCACTACCTCGGGAGTGCTGCCGTCAGCCGCTGGACGTTCCAACTGCACCTGCGCAATGGAACGTTCAGCACTGGAGCTGGACGTTCCAAAGCAGCTAAGGTGTTAAGTGGGTTTGGGTGGGTTCAGGGTGGGTTCAGGGTGGGCATTGCATTGTTGTGTTGTTTGCTGGGGAGCACAGTGTGGGTGGGGTGGTGGGAAATTCTCAACACAACTGTCAACTGTGCACTGGCGAGTGCTGACTTTTGTGATCTGCAAAATGCTTGGATTGTGAAGTTTGTGAGGCATGGCGATGGCGGATGGTGCAACAAGTGACAGTGTAGATGCTCAGAGTCTGTTGCTGCTGAAATTACTCAAGTGGAGTGCCGAGGGGCTGAATGATTGCAGGAAGACGCACAAAGTGGTAGCATACTTAACATGGCACAATTTTATCATACTGCAGAAAGCACACCTGGTCCCCAGCAGTGGGATACTCACACAGCGATGTACGAGGGGCACATGTTACACTGAGGGCTTCACTGCACAGGTCCGGGATATATTGATCTGGGTTCGGCGGGACTCTGGCATTAAGATTCAGTTGGTATGTGTATGGTGATGCGCTGACACTAGGACAACTTGTCTGCGCTACTATGGTTCCAACTATGATGACCCACAGTTTTATCATGCCCTATGGGTTAGCCTTGCTCAGAGTGGCAATCTACCCCAGATATAGGGAGGTGATTTTAATTGCATTTTATGCCCCAACAGGGATTGTTCCAGGGGCCTGCCGTTGCGGCCCTTGACTGCGGCCCGTGCCCTTCAAGATATTGATTAACAATGCAGTGTACTAGATATTTGGGGGCCACGGTTCACCATGGGTGAGGAGTACACCCATTACTCTACTGTGCATGGCATTCACACGGCCATACATTTTTGGCCAATGTCCCGGAGTCTGGTGCCTTGCTTCCAGTGATGCGAGCACTTGCCATACACATATTCTGACCTTTCATCGATGTTGTTGGTCCTTTAGATGGGCAGTCCATGCCTGCTGTATTCTATGGTCAGGGACAACTGCCCAACCCCTCCCCTACCCTGTGTTTCCACACCTTTATTTAACAAGGAACAAGAGAAGCTTTTCTTTGGAAGGCGGAGGGTCATACAACCCCCCGGCTGTATTTATTAAAACATAAAAACAAATTAAAATTATTGAAATAAGCAATTTTCACATTTATTAAATGCAGAAAACGTAATTGACATTAGATTACAATTCATGAAGACAGGTGTCAAAGGCTAACCTTAACATCGTTCTAATGCAGTGTATTCCTATCTTAGCTAAAAGCATTGAATCATAATCATACAATATTAATTTCTGCATTCTATTTGGGCCTACGGCAAGGTCACTAACCGGTGTCAGATCCTTATCTAAACAGGCACTTCCTCACGTATGAGTGCGCATGTGCAGCGGGCCCGTTTACTGAGAGGGACTTCCCCCCCCCCCGGTTACCCCTGTACGCTCCCTGGACTCCATTATATTTACAAAAAGGGGGGCCCTTGCACTCAGCGCTGTTTACTGACGTCATTGTGACACTGCGGCACGCGGCCCCCAAGATCGACGACACTGAGGTGGGGAGGGGGGCCGGTGCCCCGCCATACATGCAGGGGGGGCGATGCGGCTCCCGCCTCTTTATGGTCAGGGACTACCGCCCAACCCCTCCCCTGCCCCGTGTTTTCACACCTTTATTTAACAAGGAACATGAGAAGCTTTTCTTCGTAAGGCGGAGGGTCGTACAATTCCCCGGCCGTATTTATTAAAACATAAAAACAAATTAAAATTATTGAAATAAACCATTTTCACAATTATTGAATGCAGAAAACTTAATTGACATTAGATTACATTTCATGAAAACAGGTGTCAAAGGCTACCCTTAAGATAGTTCTAATACAGCGTATTCCTATCTTAGCTAAAAGCATTGAATCATAATCATACAATATTAATTTCTGCATTCTATTTGGGCCTACGGCAAGGTGACTAACCGGTGTCAGATCCGTATCTAAACAGCCACGCACTCATGTATGAGTGCGCATGCGCAGAGGGCCCATTTACCGAGACTGACTTCCCCCCTCCCAGTTACCCCTCTACTTTATTGTTGATCCTCTTTACCGAGTGATTCAACGCTATTAACGACTCCTCCCCCTCAAAGTGTATCTGGGTATCACTTGGGACTTAGCATGGGCGAATTTTGCGAATTCGCGATCCGCGAATTTGCGGATTTGCGAATTCGCGATCCGCAAAATTCACGAATTTGTGCGAATTTGCGGATTTTTGTTTTTTTGCGTGTTCACAGGGTTTTTGCGTGTTCGCGGGGTTTTTTGCGTGTTCGCGGGGATGTTTGCGTCTTCGCGAGCCTCTTACATAGCGAAGTTACCCATGCAGTCGTTTATGGGAGAGGGAGAGAGAGATAGATAGATAGATAGATAGATAGATAGATAGATAGATAGATAGATAGATAGATAGATAGATAGATAGATAGAAAGAGAAAGAGAGGGAAAGAGAGAGGGAGAGAGAGAACGAGAGAAAGAAAGAGAGGCCGGATCTCTAAAGGGCCAGATTCCTGAGTTGCCCTACAGAACATACAGCTTTTTATTTTTAGCAAAATGCATATGAAAATTGTGCTGTAAAGGTCTCTTTTAGTTTAACCCCTCCTGACAACTCAAAATGGGTGTATTTGCCATCCTCTCCCTTCTTCCTGTTTTTTATATCTGTAAGTGCTTCCTGATGAGGTTTAATTCCTTGGACAGGTGCCTCGTTGCCTACTTGTAACTATTCTCTGACCCTGCTTCAAGGGTCAGAGCAGGGTCAGAGAATAGTTGCCAGTAGGCAACGAGGCGCCAGGAAGCAATTAGAAGCAGGTGTCCAAGTTGAAGTTAATTTGTTTGTAACCCTTTTTTAAAAGGTTACAAAGAAATTAGGTTCAACATTTGCCCCTGCTGCTGTAACCCTTGCTTGGCTGAAAATTTGTCCCGCAAATTCGCCCGCGAAATGGATTTTACGTCCACCCTTACTTGGGACCTAACTATGGTGCAACCCTCCTGGCTTGTCTTGGCCAACCAACTTACCTGAGATATTATCTCCTCCATCAGGACCCTTCTCCCCAATTTTACAAGATCGTTTCCGCCCAACTGTCAGATCACCACCTTTGGCGGTGGGGTGTGTCTGTTCAGCAGCTTTATGGCAAACGCCCTGGAAGGACACCCTGAAACCTCCTTGCTCCTCCCTTTGCCTGTAACTACCTGACATAAAAACAGCTTTAACATGTCTTACATAGGAGTGACCACTCACCCATACAACATGTGCGTCCTTGTCCCCTTCTTGCAGCTGCTGTGGTGAAGATACTTGCTGAGGATGGGTAGATGGTAGTTTCTGCCCTGTGTGACAGGCTCGAGAAACTGAAACATAAGCAAACAAACAAGACAGGCATCAGTCCGACTGTTCTGCCACCTCTACAACATATGCAGCCGCATGTAACGCTTGAAACTGTTAGAAGACCATCTCCCAATCCTTTTAACTCTGTTATCCTGCAGTCCCTTTGCAGTCGCCTCTGTGGCGGCACCAATTCGGAACGAATGCCTCCCAAAGTGTTTTGGATTTAAACCAACACAAGCAATTGTCATAGCCAACACCCTTTTGAATTGGAACTTGGTAAGTGGGGTACCATCTACATGCATTAACAGTGACCCCCACACTGCGCCTACCCTCTGATGGAGGAAGGCCTCTACATTCTGCACTACTAGTGGAGGGTATGGTTCCAACTATGATGACCCACAGTTTTATCATGCCCTATGGGTTAGCCTTGCTCAGAGTGGCATTCTACCCCAGATATAGGCAGGTGATTTTAATTGCATTTTATGCCCCTACAGGGATTGCTCCAGGGGCCTGCCATTGCGGCCCTTGGCTGCAGCCCGTGCCCTTCATGATATTGATTAACAATGCTGTGTACTAAATATTTGGGGGCCACGGTTCACCATGGGTGAGGGGTACACCCATTACTCTACAGTGCATGGCATTCACATGGACATAACATTTTTGGCTAATGTCCCGGAGTCTTTTTGCCTTGCTTCCAGTGATGAGAGAACTTGCTATACACATATTCCGACCTTTCATCGATGTTGTTGGTCCTTGAGGATGGACAGTCCATGCCCCCCTGCATTCTTCTGGCAGTTTTCGCAGTCCTATCTTTTGGTTGCTGTGTTTCGCGAAGAGCTTACGCAGGTGATTGATGAATACTTTAACACTAGTATTGATTCTGGAGAATTTTGCAACAGTCTGGGAGGCCTTCAACAACTACATCTGGGGGGTTACCATATCCATAACCTGGCGTGCTTTGGTCAATTTGGAGCCGGCTATCATGGCTGGAAGCATAACTGGCAAGTTTAGAATGGGCACATAGAGAGGTGCCTTAGCAGAGTTTTCGTCCGGACTGTCTCGTTAAATAGTCGATACTCATTCATCCACTTCAGTTATATTATTCTGGTGTATTACACAGGCTCAACTGTTTCGTTATGGCATACAGGACAGTTCTTGCTGTTTCCATTGTGGGTTTGATGGAGCGGGGTTTGTCATGTGGCTTGATTCTGCCCTGGTGTGCAACGCCTTTGGGACGCAGGTTTTGGGGAGCTACGGGAGATTACCAGTGAGTCCATTGCATTGTCCCCCCTGCTGATGCTGCTGGGCTACGACACGGATGTGCTGAAGAATAAGCCCCCCTGTCAAAAGTCCTGAAGAAGCAAAGATCTGTCAAGAAGTCAGCCTTCCTCCAAAAATATCTTGTGCATTTTAAAGTGTGAATGAATGTTGGAAGGAAGCCTCTCTTTTTTTGGTGGGTTGCCAATATACCTAAATGAGTGAACAACCCTTGAAGCAGAAAAGCCAGAACAAACATGCAATAGAAAAACCCAAATTAACTTCTCAGCAGAGATTTAACAAGAGCGAGTATGGAAAGCAGTAAACAAAATCAGAAGTCAATGACAAGTGCCCAAAACCAAAGACGGTGCACTCGATTCCTCGTCTAATATTATATGTTAAACCTTGGCATTTCTCTCTCAAACTCATGTCCTAAATACAAAGAAAAGTATACCCCCTGACTCATGGTCAAACAAAAGTGCTATAACTGTAGGAGCCACTAGAGGTGCTCTATGATCAAGAATGCGATACATTTTTAGAAAATTCTCCCATGTTCTAATGGTCAGATGTTTGTGACCGAGTGAGTGCCCCGCCAAATATTTCTCCTTAATGCCTGTAATAAAACGTCATAATTGACAATGATGAACAGCTTTTTAGTAAAACTAGCTTTTGGGACATTTTTGAGAAATACTTCAGTGTGCATCACTTCATCTGATAACTGATACAGAGTCAACGCATCTTATAATAGTTACATTACAAAGTATAAAAACTATATGTATTGCAGCCTGCACAGAACACAGAGCATGTAAAATCACTTCTAATTCTCACTATTTGGTTAATTTAATTCTACAAGGTCTACTCTGGACTGGGAACCAATAGCAGTTAGGTCAAAAATGTTCAAACCAGCCCGCTCCCTTCCCCCTGTCCACCTTCCCCTTTTCTCTTTTCCCTCTTTCTTTCGTCTACACCATACTCCCCCTCCAAACACCCCCCACCCACCTCTTTACACTTACTCTTGCTAGTTCCTTTTCATCTCTGATTTCTTTCTTTGTCACTGTTTTTCCCACCTTTACTTTCCCCCTTTTGAGTTTTTCTCTCTCTTGCTCTGGTTCAAAGTCTGTTGAGGAAAAATAAGTGCCCTTCCCCAAAAATAATTGCTGGTGGGCCCCACCTGGTACCACTAGCTTAAATTAGGCACTGTTCAGGCTGCTTCCCAATTCCATCTCTTCCCTCTCTATTGTGTATCTCCCTTGCTATCTGGGCAGAGGCAGCAGAATTGCAGTACCGCAGGTGCCATCAGTAGAGTGTCAATGTTAGAGCACCGGGTGAGCCAGCAATGGAGCTGTCAGGAGACTCAAGGAGACTACAGTACAGTGAGGATCACCACCAGACCATTCAGGGCAGGCAAAGTGTTGTGCTGACCAGTGCATGTGACTCACCAACCACTGGGTATATGGCTTCCTTCTACCTTCAAGAATTGTTTTTGGTGAGGCGTGGTTATTTGCCAAAGGAAATGGCCACTGCCTAGAGAGGTTCCGCGACACCCCATTAATACTGAGTTTGATTCGATGGTGAATTAAGATTTAAAGCAGGGGATGGGTCATCATAAATACCGGGGCATCGATTGAGCTGGTCATGAGCTCTGGGCATTAAACAACAGACTGCCTACATCATGTGGAAGAGACGCGGCCTGCTGCGTATGTCAAAGCCAGGGTATCGCGTAAACTGGTGGCCGAGCAACGAAGAAATGTATGCGGTCCGGATCCAGCGGGAGACACTGAGGCGATCGTACAGAGTGGACAAAGACGAGTACTGCTACAGGTCAGGGAGCCGGAGCACAGCCACACAGCTTATTGACTCTGCCTGCGCAGTAAGGAGTGGTGCATGGACAGTGAGTGAACCTGGGGCTGAGCAACGGTGAAGAAGCAAAAACCTTGCTCTGCCAGGCAGAGGTGGAGTTAGCGTGCGACAACCCAGCAGTAAGTGCCGATCCAAGACGAGGACTATGCACAGTGCTGCGATACGCTGATACCACTGGCAAACGTGCAGACTTGGGTGGCACATGAGAAGCCTATCGGGGAGAACACCTCACCAGTTTAAAACCAGAGGCTGCCTGACATTCTCACATGCACGGGTTGCCGATACACGGAAGCTGAAAGAGAGTATAGCATGGAGGTGGTTACCAACATCTATGGCTGGTGTACTGGCGTTCCCCGCAACAACACTGGCTGTGCTCCGCGACTCCATAACCTCTGTGCAACAACAAGCATATACTCACCAGCAATATACCGGCAACAACGCACTGCCCGCATACGCGACCATTGGTGCGCAAGTGAACCCTACCAGGTGATGAGACTTGCAGCGCTTGAGAGGTGCACATCGGGTAAACTTTTAACTATGGATCAGAAGAGACAGTCCTGCAGAGGGCAGACCCACCTGAACACCAATGAACTTTACCACTACTGGAAGGCCTTAGGTGGTGGCATACAAGGCCGAAGTCCAATTAGGCCACAGCAAAGGCGAACCTCCCCTGAAGCATCACCTGGCTATCACTACACGAGGGCAGGAAAACCAAAAGGCCACACCGTTGCTGATAGTCCTGCAGGCAGGCAGCGGCGATTACTGCCAACCACCCACCCAGCTTGGTGGGGTTCCCAGTGGATCATCCACAATGGGGTGCCTTGGCCAAAGCACCATACAAAACCTCAAACTGGGCAAGTATGCCTATAACAAAGACCTGCCGGCACAGTCAGAATTGAAAACCGAGCTAGGGGAGACCCCTATTACCAAGAAATCTGCAGAGGTCACTTTGCAAGACATGATGACCACTCTGAACAAAATCCAAACTTTCATAGGGTCAATCTCAATGGACATTTCACTAATACGCACTGACTTTTCAAAAAAGGCTAAGAGAATGACGGGGGTTGAAACCCCAACAGCAGCTCCCTCCACATATATCAGTGCTCTACAGCATCAGGTTTGACAACGAGAAGCAGACAATAAAGTAATGGCTGCCGAGCTCGATGATCTGGAAGGCCGCTCAAGACGCAATAAAGTCTGAATTATTGGTATACCGGAAGGAGCGGTGAGCCCTGCTCTAGATCTGTTTGTTGAAGACCTCTTCAACAATCAGCTGCAGTCACGTGGGCTGTCCAGCTACTTTTCAGTGGAACCGACCCACAGCGTGCCGGGGGCAGACCTCAACCAGGGGCCCTCACAGGCCTATATTGGCCTGCATCTTTAACTTCCGAGATCGAGACGTGATCCTGCAAACGGCATGAATTGCCCCTCCAGTGGATCGTCCACAATGGGGTGCCTTGCCCCAAAGCACCATACAAAACCTCAAACTGGGCAAGTATGCCTATAACAAAGACCTGCCGGCACAGTCAGAATAGAAAACCGAGCTAGGGGAGACCCCTATTACCGAGAAATCTGCAGAGGTCACTTTGCAAGACATGATGACCACTCTGAACAAAATCCAAACTTTCATAGGGTCAATCTCAATGGACATTTCACTAATACGCACTGACTTTTCAAAAAAGGCTAAGAGAATGACGGGGGTTGAAACCCCAACAGCAGCTCCCTCCACATATATCAGTGCTCTACAGCATCAGGTTTGACAACGAGAAGCAGACAATAAATTAATGGCTGCCTAGCTCGATGATCTGGAAGGCCGCTCAAGACGCAATAAAGTCTGAATTATTGGTATACCGGAAGGAGCGGTGAGCCCTGCTCTAGATCTGTTTGTTGAAGACCTCATCAAGAATCAGCTGCAGTCACGTGGGCTGTCCAGCTACTTTTCAGTGGAACCGACCCACAGCGTGCCGGGGGCAGACCTCAACCAGGGGCCCTCACAGGCCTATATTGGCCTGCATCTTTAACTTCCGAGATCGAGACGTGATCCTGCAAACGGCATGAATTGCCCCTCCAATCCATCTTGGAAACTATACTGTAACATTTTTTCCAGGCTACACGGCAGCTGTAACCAAACAATGCCATAGCTTCCTGGACGTCACGAAAGAAATGAGAACCCGAGAGCTAAAATACTCAATGTTGTTCCTGGCAAAGTTGAGGGTAGAAGCTGAAGGAAAAATCTGGTTCTTAGCAACACCTGAAGAAGCCCACGACTGGCTGGAGGGATGGCACCCATCCTCCGGACCTAAAAGGCTGGGCAAGAAACAACAGCATCGACTAGTGGAAACGACATCTCCAGAATCTAGGGATTCGGACTAAACGCAAGACTTAATGCACAACAAGGGTGGAAAATAAAGATAAGGTTCGGCTCTGCGATTTCAGAACTAGAACGGGGAGGGACCCCACATGGCTGACTAGGGGGCCCGCAGGACAGCCAACTCACTTGAAACGGGCCAGTGCATGTGGCCAGATTTATTGTGAATTCTACACTACCCAGCGCCTTCACTGTTGTGGAACAGATACTTCTTGTATCGACATCTAGCCGGTATACAATGAATATGGGGATGATTCGGAGTGATTGTTGGACTACTCTCCCCCTCACGCAAGTACAAGTTATGGGGAAAAAACGCTCTGCCAAGTTTGGGTGGTGGATAGTTGTATGTCCGCGGTGCAAGGAGGCAGGGAGGGGGGTGAGGTTTAATGTTATATTTCTTCTATTGGTACAGGTACACTGCAAGATGCATAGGTATATTATATTATGTTTACATAGCGTACATGTCACAATGTTCTTTGTACTCTGCCACTGATGATGTCATCCATGACACAAGCGCAAACCCTGTCCGGTTTTTCGACCGCACAGTCTCTGGTTTCTAGTACGAAGGGCCCTCCTCTAAGTGTTATATCATGGAAAGTAAACGGCCGTGGCAATAGGATAAAGAGAGGATTGGTCTTACAATACCTTAAACTCAGAGCACCAGCAGTGGCCCTGGTACAAGAATCATTCTTAGTGGGTTCTGCCTGTAAATCTCTGAATAGGTGGGGTTTCAAAATGATGGCACACTCCGAATTCACTTCCGGTTCTCGAGGGGTGGGCGTCTTGGTTAGCAAACGCTTCCCACTTATTGTTACTGGGTCCTGGACAGATTATCAGGGACGTTTTGCAGCTGTATCGTGCCAATGGGAAGGACGACCATACAATCTTGTCTCAGTATACATCCCACAGGCACTGCATCAGGTGGACTTCCCCGAGCTGGGTAAATTCCTACTAACACTCCCACAAGGCGAATTAATAATGGGGGCATCTTTAACCCCAGGGTCAATGCTACCATCGATCGAAAAAACCCCAGGGACCAAAGCAGCACTAACCTCCGGTTAGCAGAATTCATGGATGCCTTTGGTCTCATAGATGTTTGGTGATCAAGGTTCCCACAAGAGCGGCAATACAACTTCCACTCGGGAGTACATAACAGTCTCTCGAGAATAAACTATATTTTCACACTGGCGACAGGTTTAGAGAGAGTAATAAAGATATCACACCTGCCCATGAGTATTTCCAACCACTCCCCTATTTTAATCAAATACACCTCTCATGTCCTTGGAAGATGGCCCATCTTTCCCATCCACCCAGGGTTCCTTAAAAACCCCAAGATTTGGAAAGGTTTAATTACAGCCACAAGCCTCCGACGACTCTGTGGGAGGGGTATAAGACGGTACTGCGAGGCCAAGCAATTTCGTTAATCAACAATTGCAGACCCTGGAGTGGGAGGTAGACCAAGCCGAAGACGAACACGCTTTAGATACCAACGACACCACGGGCCATAAGTTAAATTTGGCCAAACAGGAATACAGGGACTATGTATGCGAGGAGGCGAAGACTAGGCTCACCAAGGCACAGCACAATATTTATGAAGTCGGAGATAAGGTGGGCAAGCTCCTAGCCTGGTTATATAGACAGGAAAAGGCTGGTCACTGGGTGGCACAAATGAGATTAGACACTGGAGCTACCACTACAGACCCACAACAGATAGTCGACGCGTTAGCCTCCATTACGAGACAATATATCTGCCTACAGCCACAGCCACAACAGCCGACAATCTCACCTTTCTAAAAGATATCCAGATGCCTACATTAGCACCTAACGAAATTCAGGAACGAGAGGCAGATTTGACCTTAGAGGAACTAACACTAGGAATAGGTGCACTACACACTGGGAAAGCTCTGGGACCTAATGGCATACCTATCTCACTCTATAAAAAATTATCAAGTCAACTCACGCCACACTTGCTTGAAATGTATGAAGATAGCCTATAAAGAGGAGAACTACCCAGGGATCAACGTCTAGCGATGATAGTGGCAATCCATAAACCTGGTAAACCACCGCAGGAATGCGCATTGTACTGACCAATTTCGCTACTAAATGCGGAAGCCAAAATACTGGCTAAAACACTGCCTGTCAGGCTACAACCATATCTCACAACACTGAAACACCCGGACCAATCAGGTTTCATGCTGGGCCGCAACATGGCACTCAACCTGAGGTGACTGCACATTGTCATGACACGCATACCATTCATTTAGGAGGACGCTGTCATTCTCTACTTAGATACACGTATGGCATTTGATCTAGTCGAATGGCCTTTTCTTTTTGCAGTCCTTAGGCACTTAGGTTTTGGCCCCAAGTTTGGCACATAAAACCCTTAGCACATGTGGTGGTCAATGGGCGCATCTCGGCCGACTTCCCCTTGGGAAGGGGAATAAGACAGGTTTGTCTATTATCGCCACTACTGTCCGGACTAGTGCTTGAGCCATTGGAGGCATGGATAAGATGAGACCAGGTCATCTGGGGGCTAAAATGGACAGAGGGATGGGAGGATCACATTTCATTGTATGCGGATGATGTGCTACTTTACATGGCATCCCCAGCACAATCCATTAACTGCCTCCTGGATACTTGTGCTGCGTATGGCAGAGTCTCAGGTTATACCATTAATTGGGCAGAATCACTCCAATATGTGCTTAGTTGTCCCCTCCCCGGCTACCAAGGAACTGTGAGACACAGGTTGCAGACGGGGGTTTAAATATCTGGGACTACATATCACTCCCACGCAGTTTACCCATGTCAGAAGTCGGGCTTCCTGTGGGATACTAAAACAACATCTCCCAGAATACCTAGCGAAAAAAGGAGGTTGTGCACTCTCCCATACTGCTAGGGGCTGGTCAGGTGATAGGGAGGATTTAAGCCAGCAGCTGCAGTGAATTAATGCTTGGCTTTCCGCTTTTGATGTGTCCCGCCTCACTGTCCTGTGTTGAATTCCTGAGTCTTCTTGCTACCTTGCCGAGAATTTGTTGGAGTCTTAGAAGTGGTGTAATTTGTTGTCTTTGCACCTCTTTACCTTTGGAACTTTTGATTCCCTGTCTGCCCATGGAGTGATCTTGTAACTGGGACATTGCTAATACTAATTATTTCCTTCCGGTGCGAGGACGCGCTTTCTACCCGCCCCCAGTATCCAGCCTCGACTTCCCTTCCGTCTTCCCATCTTGATTCCTCTTCAAGCCTCCCTCATAGCGAGTGTGATTCACTCCACTATTACCCACCTTCTACTCGCCGGTTAATTGTAATCGCGAGGAGACGCCTTTTTTATGCGCTTTTTCAGTGTGTTTAAATCACACAGCTGTCAACAGGATTAGCGGTTTGCTTTCAACTAAATCCTGTGAGGTACGGACGTCTGTTGGGAAACGCCCGGCCTGCTGTAAATATCTCCGTTTATTTTTTGTATTCCAGGCCAGAGTTTGTCATATCCAGATTGTGACTTGCTGGTCTATTTAATTTGGAGAGTTTGCTTCTATGGAGGCTCGAACTATCGACTCGGTGTTGTTTTCTTATTTCCTGGCCCACAGTCCTCTGCCTTTGTGTACAGCACAGGAGCGCAATTACCTTTGTTTATTATTTTGGGACATTGGATTTCTCTTCATAAAACAAAAGACTGTAGGAAACGTCTTCCTTTTGGATTTCTGCTTGCTTCACTATTTATGGAGAGGACTGTGCCAGCTTTTCTTTTCAAGAGACCATTCATATTAATACCTACCAGCGCCAATTCAAAAGTAAGTGTGGAAGAGTGCACAATTGTTAGGATTAGTTCAGTAGTATACATTTATTATTGCTACTGGATATCTTTAATTACATGTGTTGTTGTTTCTTTTATCTATTGTTACAGTTACCTGGAATTGGCCTTCTCCTAGCTGGCTGCGATCGGGACTTCTCTGATGGTTTTCTTGGTCCCTTCAATTTTTGGATATATTAGCTCCCTGTAGTAAATTCTATAACTCGCTGGGGAGTGGTATTTCTGGAAAAGAAGGGGACTCTATCTTCGCTCCTGGGGAACAGTCTGGTGGTGCATGCCCTGGTAACGGCCAACAATCCAGAAAAACCTCCTGGAGCCCCTAAAACGGTTCCGCCTTGATGCTAAACATTGGCAGTCCCTACGGCTTACACTGTTGGGAAGAGCTGCCCTTTTCAAAATGATGATTCTGAAAAGGGGGTGGTGATGAACAGAGTGTCTGAATTAAGCAGACCACTCTTACCCAGTCCAAAGATTAGGGCTTGATCCATCACCGTTATTTAGCTCACTGCACCATCCCAGCTCAGAACCTGGCTACATGCAAATTAGTCTGTCCCTGACCCAGTGCATCATGGGAACAGGGCAGACCAGACTACCAAGCCAATTCTTCACTGGAAAGGAGACAAGCTACCGGGGACCGGTTTCTGGCATTTCAGCCGTCGTCGGCCCGGCTTGCTTGAATCCTGACGGTGCAGTGAGCAAGGGACTCATGTCTGAGTATACCCTGCCACACCTATAGTGGCCAAAAACGATTCAGAAAAGGGGGTGGTGATGAACAGAGTGTCTGAATTAAGCAGACCACTCTTACCCAGTCCAAAGATCAGGGCTTGATCCATCACCGTTATGTAGCTCACTGCACCATCCCAGCTCAGAACCTGGCTACATGCAAATTAGTCTGTCCCTGGCCCAGTGCATTATGGGAACAGGGCAGACCAGACCACCAAGCCAATTCTTCACTGGAAAGGAGACAAGCTACTGGGGACCGGTTTCTGGCATTTCAGCCGTCGTCGGCCCGGCTTGCTTGAATCCTGATGGTGCAGTGAGCAAGGGACTCATGTCTGAGTATACCCTGCCACACCTATAGTGGCCAAAAACGATTCAGAAAAGGGGGTGGTGATGAACAGAGTGTCTGAATTAAGCAGACCACTCTTACCCAGTCCAAAGATCAGGGCTTGATCCATCACCGTTATTTAGCTCACTGCACCATCCCAGCTCAGAACCTGGCTACATGCAAATTAGTCTGTCCCTGGCCCAGTGCATCATGGGAACAGGGCAGACCAGACTACCAAGCCAATTCTTCACTGGAAAGGAGACAAGCTACCGGGGACCGGTTTCTGGCATTTCAGCCGTCGTCGGCCAGGCTTGCTTGAATCCTGATGGTGCAGTGAGCAAGGGACTCATGTCTGAGTATACCCTGCCACACCTATAGTGGCCAAAAACGATTCAGAAAAGGGGGTGTTGATGAACAGAGTGTCTGAATTAAGCAGACCACTCTTACCCAGTACAAAGATCAGGGCTTGATCCATCACCGTTATTTAGCTCACTGCACCATCCCAGCTCAGAACCTGGCTACATGCAAATTAGTCTGTCCCTGGCCCAGTGCATCATGGGAACAGGGCAGACCAGACTACCAAGCCAATTCTTCACTGGAAAGGAGACAAGCTACCGGGACCGGTTTCTGGCATTTCAGCCGTCGTCGGCCTGGCTTGCTTGAATCCTGATGGTGCAGTGAGCAGTTCATCACCACCCCCTTTTTTGAATCATTTTGTCCACCATAAGCGTGGAAGGGTATACTCAGATGTGAGTCCCTTGCTCATTGCACCATCAGGATTCAAGCAAGCCGGGCCGAAGACGGCTGAAATGCCAGAAACCGGTCCCCGGAAGCTTGTTTCCTTCCCATGTAGCCAGGTTCTGAGCTGGGATGGTGCAGTGAGCTAAAAAACGGTGATGGATCAAGCCCTGATCATTGGACTGGGTAAGAGTGGTCTGCTTAATTCAGACACTCTGTTCATCACCACCCCCTTTTTTGAATCTTTTCAAAATGATGGCACTTCCTAGATTCCTGTATGCCCTACAAAATACCCCATTCCCGGTTCCCACCACCTATTTCAAAGCGATTGAAGACGAAGTGAGCAATCTCCTCTGGGATGAAAAACCCACCAGTATAGCCATGCATAAATTGTTGAAGGGTTGGTATGATGGCAGAATTGCCCTTCCAAATATAAAAGTATACTATTGGGCTTCACAGCTCACCATGATAAACCAATGGCTTCACACCTCACAAGAGAAACCGGTGCTCCATATGGATAGGTACGTCCTTGGTGCAGAGGGTGTTATGGGAGCACTTCAAAATAAGTCTCGGGGGAATACCCTCATGGGTCCAACAGCACGCACTGGGCAAGTATGGTTCACTGCACTCCACGCACTTGGCTGGGAAGGGGTTCTAACACAAGCCACACCACTCTGAGAAACCCGACGACTAGGCAGATTACGCAATACTAAGGGCTTTAAGCAGTGGGGCCTAATAGGTATCTCAAAGGTAGGGGATATGTCGAGTAAGGGCAAGGTTATTGCATTCTCAGGAGATGCAGGAGATTCAGCAGGAGATGCTAAGTTACTAAAGTTATGAGATAGTCTAATAGTGTTCAATAAATCAATGAAGTCACTAGGCTTCAAATGTGAGGCAGAAAAAAACACACAAAATGGACCTGTGGAATGTCTGTCATGAACTGCATGGCTTGTCATCTCTGGGTGCCGTAGACTATGAACACACATGCCATGATCTACATGAAACCCATTCCTCTCCTCGAGGCCATCCATGTTCCTGCAGAATTGACTCTGCAGTCAAGAGAGAACCTGAAGTTTATAAAGACCGCAGAATCCACTTAGGGGTGACTCCTCCGCTACCCTCCTCCCCAGAACAAGTGGAAGAATATCCAGCAGGCACAGGCAGTATACTCCCTCACTTCCCCTCAGCTGCCTTGCAAAATTCCACCCTTTCAACGGAGCGAAGGATGCTTACTATACACCTCTTTAGGATCTGAAATTATTGTTGTAATCCTGTACGTTTTTAAGTTCGAGCATAATTATGGTGGCCCTCTTGTGTGAAGTTTTGTCTACAAATGAATGAAAGACATTTATAAAGCACATGGCTACTCCAAAAAACAGATCAGAACCAAGGCCAACCTATCTAAAAAGCCAAGGTTTAAGGCTCTTCCTGAAAACAAATTCTGATTTGGCTAGTTTCAATGCAGAAGAGAGTTCCACAACTTCAGTGCGAGGAAGTCGAAACAGCTCTCCACGAACCAAACTCTTTCCACTATGGGAACCTGCAATAATAAAGCATTTGAGGACCTAGGCCATCTAGAAGGAGAACATGGAGAAATAAGAGACTTCAAGTAAGCTGCACATGTCTTCCTAAAAATCCTGTAACAAAAGACCAGGTCTTTAAAAACATACCATTTCTTCACTGAAAGCCAATAAAGTTTAGAAAGTGCGGAGTCCATTGACATCCGTCTAGGACGTTTTAGCAAGTGCAGCTCTGCCGAATTCTGTACCCGCTGAAGCCTCCTGAGTGTGAACTGAGAGACCCTAACATAAAGAATGTTGCAGTAATCCAGTCTTGATATCTTTGCCGCTTGGATCACTGTCTTTGGGCAGATGCAGGGAGTAGGTTGATGATATTCTTAAGTAACTTCAGAATGCCAAAACATTTACCTGCTAAAGCTGTAAATTGGCTATCAAAGTTGAGATGATCATCAAACCAAATACCTCAATTTTTTATTTTAGGCTTTGACAAAGGAAAGAAATCAAGTGACGCAGGCCACCAATCAGAAGACCAAATTGAGGGCTGCCTTCCGGGGATGAGGACCTCGGTCTTACATGAATTTAATTTCAAGCAGTTGAGGTCCACCTCTTGCACTACCTCAGTGAGGCAGCCGCATCCCCAGGATGGCAAATCAGCTGTGTATCGTCAGTGGATAAAAGAATCTGAAAATCATGTTATCTGCCAGGGGGCGCCTGTAAGGATTGAAAAAGGTTGGGCTTAATGATAATCTCTGTGGCACCCCCTGGGTGCCACAGAGATTATCATTAAGAGTCTGAGAGCAGAACGGTTTCTGCAGTACTTAAAGGTGCGGCCCTACAGAAAAGAAGCCAGCCATCCCAAGGCCTTGTTACTGACCCCGTAACCCCACAACTGCTCAAGTAAGAGGCCATGGGATACGGTGTAGAAGGTCACACTCAGATCCAGCCGCAGATTTACTGGTCATGGTAGACCTAGAAATGGGCCAAAATGCTGCACCTTCCCAGATAAGGCATAACGAGGAGAAATATGTTCATACCTTCTCTTTTTTTCGTCTATGTGTGCTGCATTCAGCAGCACTCATAAAAAAGGAAAATGCCTCAGTGGATTTTTTTTGTGCCAGAAGGCCTTGCATCCTGCACAAAAACAATCCTGCTTATAAAGCAAGCACCCTTACACCATGGTGCAAGGGTGCCTGCTCTGTCGCGATTCAGCACATTGTGTGCCAGCACTGGAAAAAGGCGGAAATGCACTGTATAATGGTAAATACAGTGCATTCCTACACTTTCTTTGTCATGCAGTACAGCAAGGTGTCTTGCTGCGCTCCATGACTTCTTAATAAATATTCCCCAAAGTGTTTATAAAGAAGAAACAAAATTGAAAATTGAAAATTTTAAAACGTTTGTAAATGTGAAGGAATTTGAGATTGAAGGCTAAAAATTAATTTGGCATCCTCAGATTGCTTATAGGAGCAATGAAAGTGCATCAAAAAGAATATGGTATGGGCAAAGGGCGGTATCAATTGACGTTAGAAAAGGTACAACCTTCCCAATATTCTTTTTTAATTTGTTTGTGAATTGAATAAAACATTTAATCATTTGTATATTTGTTTGATGAATATTTGTTTTTTGTATTTTTATGTGTTGTTTTGCAACTCAAATCATCGAAATTACTTAGGCCATGGTCCCCAAATTCCACTAGGGGCTCGGCGGGGGTCACAGGATTCCAAAAATATTTCAGTGGGGTTCACCGATTCCAAAAATGAATAACGGGGGTTGCGTCCACAGGAGTCGAAAGGTGAAGGTGAAGTAGTGTGGCTCACTGGTTAGAGGCGGCAGACCCGAGAGCAGAGGACGGTCCGGGACCAGGGTTCGATTCCCGGCGCAGCAGGTTTCTGGACCAGGGTCAGCGGACTCGATAATTCTCTCGCCTCGGTGCCCACTCTGATCAGCGATCACACTCGGCAACTCTGGGCATTAGCTTGCCTCATCTTCACTAACGGCCCCACCAGACCGCCGGGTATGCCTGGTCTCTCCCTGGAGATACCCATTAAGGGACCATCTCTCAGGGAAGCCAGGAAGGGTTTCGCAGCGGTCGAAGCGCCTTGGGACCCTACGGGTAAGTAGTGCGCTATATAAATGCCAATACATTTACAAGAACCACTTGTCTATTTTATTAGAAGCTTTGTGCAACAACAAATATTATCCTAGACAATGCCCTGGGTGTAGAATAGGCACAGTAAGGTCAATATACATTGTAGGATGCATGCACGAGCGTTAGTTCAAAGTTTATTGTTTGAAAGAATCCATACAAATGCGACATATGATTTGAGAAATGAATTTAAAAGTGAGAAATATAAAAATATTCTGGATTAATTCACCTAGTCTTAAATTGCCCACGTTCTCTAGAACAAATAAAACCCGGTTTTTAATGTAGCAATCAAATATTAGTAAATAAAACCTTCTAAAGCACATTCAAAATGACTTCAACTGGATTTACAGGATACAGGTTCACAGGGACAATTAGAGCCCGGTAATGAAGTGTAAATACATCAAGATAGTCTGATATAAAAACTGCCAATGAAAAACTTCAGGCCTACAAGGTTTATTTAGTGAGATTTCTAGCCCGAAAATAATTACGTGGCTGCCGAGTTGGCAAACCCCATTCTGTAGCATTCAGGTCCTCCAATCCATCGTATATTGTTTTATAAACAGTGATGGAAGGAGCTGCCTCCTCGCCTGCAGGGAGGTGGCACATAGGTGCATGACGCACGAGCGTTGCATTCTTTATCAAGCTCACAGATGTAGTCTATATATATAAAAACAAAAGTATGTCTGTTTGTCCTTTATGCATTACTACACCATTTATCGGATCGCCATAAAACTTTGGGAAGTTGTTGAGTACACTCCTGCGAAGGTTTCTGGCAAAAAAAAAATAATAAAATGGTAAACGTTGTTGATTACACTCTTGCGAAGGTTTCTGGCAACAAAAAAAAGAAATATGTGTTAAATATCGGCCCCCTGGACCCCCAGGGCCCTCAAAATCTTTCCAATACTGAACATTTACAGTTTATGGTGCGACTCGCTTTTGCATTGACCATCAACAAAGCACAAGGACAATCGCTGCAAGTATGTGGACTACATTTGGAGAATCCGTGCTTCTCACATGGACAACTGTATGTGGCCAGCTCACGCGTCGGAAAAACTTTCTAATTTATTTGTGTACACACCAGACGGAAAAACAAAAAATACTGTGTATCCACAAGCGCTCAAATAAATAAACAGAATTAAAACAACATTTTAAAAATGTTTTGCATATTAAAATGAATAAGTTTCAATAAAAATGACACAATGTAAATTGAATGTTATCATAACAAGTCTCCTTAAATTTCCTTTCTTCTGAGATCGCAGCAACGCGCGACGGGTAAGCTAGTCTGACATAAACAACAGATACTACATCAAACATGACAATGTCTTATGATAAATACATATGTTGTACGTCTCGATTCTGCTATATACTTTTTTTAATTTATGGGGGCATTCCATTCTCTGAGTGTGTCAGTTCTTGTGCAAGTTCTTGAATAATGCATTAGATCCCCCACTATCTATGCATCTGGGCTTGTTAATTTTATGGGCATTTCCTTCTCAGCCTCTAACCCAGCTCCCGATTCAGCCCTCTAGCTGGCATTCAGCAAGTGCGAATATTCCTTTAGCAAAATCAAGGTTGAATGTTGGTGTCTTTTTCCTAATCTTATTATTGATCTTGAAATCAACACTCTGAAGTATTTCAGGGTTCCCAAGGCCTACACGCTCCAGAGATTACCCACTTACACACAAGAACTGTTGGCACGGAAACTGTAAAAGGCAAAGAACAAGTTTATTAAGACCCCATGGGGTGGTGGTACACTCAAACAGCACCCTTCGGTAATGCAAGAGGTATCACACCGAACACCGGTGTGACCCCGTTTATATACAATTTTGGGGCAATAAGAGATAGGCGGCACAAGTAAAGACACAGTTTTAGAGACATATATGGTCATCTTTTGGAATACTGCCAGCTCATTGGAGGGTTTCAAACCCACTGGTCAGTTAGCGGCACATTCCTGAAGGTTTACGGGTCAGTGGGAACTGCGCATGTGTGGCTTGACCAGTGCTAAAAATAGCCTGTTGCTGGGCAGACAAGAGTGGTCAGCGGAACGGACAAAGTACTAAAGGGCACGTCGGCCACGAGGCCGCTCATGGTCTAAGATGGCCGCTGCAACATTCAAAATGGCGTTATCGTATATAGCCAAGTTAAGGAGGACAACGTGTAGGTTCAGCTAATCGCTAATCCGAACGGGCCAATTACGACAGACGACCCTTTTAGCGTTTAGCTGAATCTACCTCATAATGAACATAGTCTGGATGTTCGTCCTCGATGTCTATTAACATAATTTGTGTCACCTCTTTGTGTAGCATTATTTTGTCATGGGCAAGAGCCCGCCTCGATGGCAAGCAAGCTGATAGACACATTGAACATAAGGCAGGGCCACATTGAATACACAAGCATAAAAAGAACATTGCTCCCACAAGTATACAGAGAATTGTCAACAGTTTCCAGCCCCAAGTTGCAATCATGGACCAGAACCATCCAGAAAGTGTCCAAGTTCCATTGTCCGGGTGTATTTCAGCAGCTATTTTATGCAGCTTGGAAATAGCATCATACACAGAGGGAGAATTATCCGGGACATAAACACAACAGCTGCTTCCGATAATTCTACATGCTCCCCCACGATCTGCCAAAACCACGTCCAAAACCATCCGATTTTGGAGGGTAACAATTCTAGAAATCTGTAGTTCCTCAGTAATATTCCCCAGGGCAACGGCGGTGTCATTCGCAACAGCCTCAACAACGCGTGTCAGCCGTCTTATTTTCCGGCTGTTCAATGCAGCCCCCACAAAGGAAAATAGTCCCAGATTAAAATCCACATACTGTTGTAACGTAGTGTCCGTTTGATCAATGTCCTCTAGGGCAACAGTTCGTTTAACCCTGTTCAAAACGAAATCGTGGTACAAAATGTAATCGTTGTGGTACATTGGAGGGGCAATGAATACAGGAGGTAGCACAAACGATACGTAGCACGTGCCCAACCACCCCACTGGAAGCTGATGGTACCCCTTCGTTCCACAGATAAAGTAGGTGTTTCGAGATGCAACAAATGAAATGCCATTCGGGCTATCAAACGTGAGAGTAATATTACATTCGCTTTTCCCCACCGCAATCGTGCCCTTGTTTCTAATGCATAAATCGGCTTTTGTGGCAATGACATTTATGACATGAGCACTGGATACATTCACGTTTCGCTGATTGCTATATACACGTGGAGCAGATACATTGTCAGGCCTGTATTCTTCCCATTCGAAACGTGTGCCCTCAGCCCGGGGAAACCCATCCTTGTCATGAGAACATACTTTATTTAAACGGAAAAGCACCCCCCCTTTAGTTGGCCATCTCAGAGTAAAGAGGAGGGTGTACCAGGCATTGCATGACCCATTGTGCGAAAACGGGAGTGGAATAAGTGGGGTGCCCCCTCTCTTCTGGTGCCCAGGCAACATTCCACACACCCAGCAATTAGAGGTATTGGTCATATTATGCGTGTGGTGAAGAATCTGAATGAAGCTGTTATTTAAATACGTTTGGCGATGGCGCTCTTCATGGAATGGCAATGTAAAATGAAAGTGTTCAGACGGTGCCGGGGTAGTCGGCAGCAAATGTTCACGTACAGGCACCACAAGTTCGACTACCCAGGCCATAACAGCTATCACCACAATAGTTAGAACAAAGAGAAAGGCACCCAATATTTTCTTATCACGGGATGCCGTTGATGCCATAGTTCAAGAAAGTTTGTGCAAAGTCTCAAGTGGCACAAATTGTTCACAAATTGTTCACAGATTGTCTCAGATACACGTGCGTGTATACCTAAAAAAGGAAAAATGCGGTGCTGAACTCCGAGGTAGCCGTTGTTTTCTTCTCCGGGCCAAGACGGGTGTCGCTACTCTGGCAGAACTGATCCCCCCCCCTTGGAATTCCCGGTTTCCGTTTCACAAACCTGGAGCGGTAACCAACCAGTCATTAACAAAAAGAACAAAAATCTTCTTATCGTGGACGCAGATCGTAGCGCTCTCTTCCGGTAGCAGATTGGTCCGGGAAGGCTCCCTCCACTTCGGCCGACGTCACAGCTGGGCTCTTTTCTTTCTCCAAGATCTCTTTATAATCAGTCAACACAGCAGGAGTCACCAGATCCGGAGAGACACGGCGACAATGTGTCGAATGCACCCACCGCTTCCTGTTCGTCACTCGTACTGCGGTTCGGGTTGCCAGGAGGACCTGCTCAGGGCCCTTCCACCTGGGCTCCAGACTGCTTGCTCTTTCAAACGAACGGACCATTACATGGTCCCCAGGACGAAGATCGTGGCCCTCTCCAGCGGAGTTATCAGGGAGCGCTTCTCGAACCTGTTGATGAATAGAGAGCAAATCATTTGTTAATCGTGCCAAATAATCATTCATCATAACACAAGGCACATCATGTATTAATCGCGGCTTGGGCACCCCCCAGATATTCATAGGGCGGCCAAACACCACCTCATAGGGCGTAAGGCCGGTTCGTGAGTGGGGTACTGATCTGAGAGATAGTAGTGCTAGCGGCAACGCATCTGGCCACTTCAACGATGTAGACGCCACAATTTTGGCCAGCTTAAGCTTCAACGTGGCATTGTACCGCTCGACCAAACCTGCTGACTGAGGGTGGAATACAGCGTGGAACTTTTGCTGAATCCCTAACCCCTTCAGTACATATTCCACAATCTTTCCAACAAAATGGGGCCCATTATCGCTCCACAAAAACTTGCAAACTCCAAAGCGAGGAAAGAATTCCTTAAGCAACACCTTAGCTGTTGTCAAAGCCGTATTGTCTTTCGTGGGGTAGGCCTCAACCCATTTGCTAAAAGCACACACCACCACTAGAACGTACTTCAGGTTATTGCAGCGCTCGAGTTGGATGTAATCCATTTGAAGCACTTCAAACGGTGCAGAAGGTGGAACGAACCCTCCTTTCGGAGTATGGGTCCCCTTCCCAGGATTGTGTTGCAAACACACCAGGCAGGTCTGCACTACTCTCTTTGCAGTATTTGCAATCTCCGGATGTTCCCAAACTCGTGTTAAAAGACGAGTGATTGCAAGGGCTCCGACATGGGCCAGTCCATGAGTCATCTGGACCATCGCCTGTAAGTAAGCCGCAGGCAATTTCCACTTCTCCATGTCTTTGCTTCTCCAACAACTTTCGTCATCTAGTACCCCATCTGCTGCCCAAGCCGCAAGTTCAGATTCTGTAGCTGATTTTTGAATATCCCGTATCTCTGCTCTAGCGTCACTCCATCTCTCAGCCTGTGATTGTACCACGTACATAGGGGAGCTAGTTCGGGACATAGCCGTCTGCCTTGCTATGCTGTCTGCAAAGGCATTTCCTTGGCCCACTTTATCCGTAATCTTCTTATGGGCACTGCACTTCACTATCGCTACTTTTTTAGGACTGAGCAACGCATTCAGGAGATCACGCACTAGCTCTCCGTGCATAATGTGCTCCCCGTGTGACGTCAGGAACCCGCGTTCTCTCCAGAGAAGCCCGAAGTCATGGGCCACTCCAAAGGCATACCGGCTGTCCGTGTATATGTTCACACATAGGCCAGCACTCAATTCGCAGGCTCTTGTTAAAGCTATCAGCTCTGCTGCCTGAGCCGATTTTTGTGGTATTCTAGCTGTTTCGACCACCGTCTTAAGAGTCGTGATCGCATATGCTGCGGAAGTCGTACCATCTTGCAGCCTCAAACACGATCCATCAACCCACAGTTCCCCATCCACATCAGGAAGTGGCACATCCTGTAAGTCAACACGACCCTTTGTCTGTTCCTCAGTCAGGAAAACACAGTCGTGATGTTTTTCTTCCTGACCCTCCTCGGCCGGATAGGGCAATAAAGTCGCGGGGTTCAAAGTAGCGCATCTTTTCAATGTTATGTGTGGCGCTAAGAGTGTCAGCTCGTATCCTGTAAGTCGTGCACTCGTGAGGTATTGGGTCTTTGTTTGGTTTAACAGGGCATCTACTGCATGAGGAACTAACACCAACAATTTGTGTGATAACACTATGCCCTCACTCTGTCGTATGGCTACTGCTGTTGCCGCTACTGCTCGAAAACACCCAGGCAGCCCTCGTGCTACAGGATCCAAAATGGCAGAGAAGTATGCACATGGTCTCTGCTTATCCCCGTGTAACTGCACTAGCACTGACAACGCACACCCATCATTCTCGTGCACGTATAATGTGAAAAGTTTCGTGTAGTCTGGTGTTCCTAACACGGGTGCGGAACAAAGGGCCTGTCTCAACTGTTCAAAAGCTTTCTGACATTCCTCTGTCCACTCAAGCGGCATCGGTGTAGCTTTGGACAGTAATGCTAGCAAAGGTTTTATGATATGTGAAAAACCCATGATCCATTGTCTACAAAAGGATGTCAACCCTATAAAGGCACGCACATCTCTCTGCGTGCGGGGGACTGGTGTATCTAAAATTGCTTGAATTCGATCAGATGTTAATGCCCGCCCCTCCTTAGACAACAGATGACCGAGGTAGGTCACCTGGGGTCTACAGTATTGAAGCTTTTTCTTAGAAACCTTGTGATTATGTTGTGCCAAAAAGGAAAGTAATGCAAGTGTACTCTGTTCACATTGTGCATAGGAGTCGGCGGCAAGCAAAAGGTCATCCACGTACTGGATGAGCGCAACGCCAGACTGCAATTTAAAGGAATCTAGTTGTCGTTTCAAAGCCTGGCTGTAGATGCTAGGGCTTTCAGTATATCCTTGGGGAACACGACAAAATCTATACGATTTATTATTGAGGGTAAAACCAAACAGATATCTACTATCTGGGTGAACAGGAATGGAAAAGAACGCATTCTTTAAGTCAATAACGCTAAAGGTGGTGGCCGTCGGTGGAACCAAAGTAAGCAAAGTCGTGATATCGGACACCACTGGGTATTGGGGAATGACAATTTTATTTATTTCACGCAAATCAATAATAAACCGATAGATCTTGCCATCCGAGTCTCTCTTAAGAATCGGTAGAATAGGGCTGTTACAGACATTATAAGGGACCTCCTCCACCACCCCTGCAGAAATCAAATCCTGAACAATATATGTCAATGCAATTTCACCTTCCTTCGAGATCTTATACTGTGGTACTCGTGGTAGAGGGGCCCCCTCCTTAACAGTAATGTGTATTGGTGGAATGCGCATCTCTCCCACATCTGTATCTGATGTCGCCCACAACGTGTGCGGCAGAGAGGCCAAAGCAGGAATATCGAAAACGGCATAAAATCTGTCAGGGTCAGGGCAATCATCAGGGTCAGGGTAGTTGTCGTTCAGGATAACCTGCACTCCCTCTGGAGCGCAGCGTATCGTCGCTCAGAAATATTTAAGCAAATCAATGCCCAGGATATTGTCTGGGGTATGAGGTGATAACAAAAATTGCCCAAAACTAAAGTATTTGTCAATGCATAGTGCAAGGGGCTTGGACAATGGGCTGGGGGAGGGTGTGCCATCAAACCCTACACACGTAATCATTTCGCCAGACAGGGGAGCCCTCGGAACCAAGTTTTTCGACAGCGCGCTACGAGTAGCTCCGGTGTCGACTAGAAATTGATCAGTAGAACCCAAAATACCCGCTGTTACATATGGACCTTGCTGATCTACTGGCACTTCAACTGATTCCTTACCCCATCCTACGCAATCCTATGCATGCACGTAATCCTGATGTTCCACATTCTCTCCTTCCAAAATCTGATATTGATTTCGTCTATCAAACGTATTTCGTTCGTCCTGGCCACGGCCCCTCTCCTCAACCTGTCTACGATCACCTCCGCCACCTCTCGTTCCAGTATAACCTCCTCTTGACCTTCCACTGCCTCGACCACGCTGACTACGCTGTTCACGAAGTACCGGACAATCTTCGGCCCAATGCCCAAACTCCTTACAATAAGCACACTGATCCTCCGCAATATCCGTACGACCATACGATGCGTTTCCTCCACCTCGTCTACCTCTATCATTCCCTCTACCCTGTGTTCCCCGAACCTGTGCCAACATCACCTTCGTTTTCAATTCCTTCGTCTTTTTCTCTACACTTTCTTTAGCCTCCACTTCCTGCCGCTCATAGTACTGAGCCATAGTTAACAAGGACGCAGGGGTCGCCGTGGCCCAGGAACTTTCACTCGACTTCAATCGCTTTGCAATCTCTGGTAGGAGATTAGCCACATACTTATCTACAAACAAATGCCGACCCGTATCATCTGTTAAAGATTGACCACTGTAATCATGAAAGGCCTCCTCGAAGCGCGTAAAGAAATCTGAAACCGTTTCATCGGGTTTCTGTTTGCACGACGTTAACATGGTCCAATCAATCTTTTTGGAGGGAACAAGCGTTTTCAATTTATGCAAGATAGCTGCTGGGAGATCTAGTATTAGCTGACAAGGCTTACATGCTGGTTCCCTATCTAAGTCTGCAGCATTTATTTCTTTCCATGTCCCCCCTAAAATCGTTTCATCATTAGTTTTACGAATTTGCCTCCACATATCGGGTGGTAGAATCAGCCCAAAAAACAAATCTATGTCTACAAGAGTCATCACACAAGACGATATAGCCCCCTCCACCCCTTCATAAAATGCCGCTGGATTCTTCCGAAGATCAGGTAAAGAATTTTTCAATGCCATGACATCTGCTCTATTCCATGGCGTATATACCCAATTATACACAAAATACCCTTTCGCATCCTTCGACAACTTATCATCATCCGTACCTTCCCCTTTTGGTGGAACATACAAAGGCGCAGCTTCACGCATAGGCATAACATGCAACGCAGAACTCTTATCTGAACCACGGAGAGAACACTCTTTAGCCTGCCCATCATGCTCCAATTCAGACTCCTTTTGTTTCCTTTTCCGCTCCTCCCGCAATCGAGTTGTCTCATCCCGCAGCTTGATCAATTGCGCAAACAGGTCATCAACATCTGAAAGATCAAAATCCCCTTTAGTCAAGTTTTCACGATATACTGACAACACTTTGGGCTCTAACGTATCAGAAAGGTCACGATATGCGCTCACAACCTCGTCAGCCAAGGAAGACAGAAAATACATCAATTCAAGATCCGTCCACCCTGTTTTTTCTGATATCAATTGATCCTGAGTAACAGTACGCTTATTCACTTTACGAGCCCAACTGCGTAAATGAGCGGACCTATCCGCAGTAAACCTGAGAGCAGATACGCCCTTCTTGCCCGACTTATCCTGTCCGCCATCATCAGAATCCACAGCTGGAGCCGTCGGCGTAACGTACGGAGGCGGTGACCGATCTAACAAAGAAAAATCATCAATTTCATTATTAAGGACAGGATAAAGTGGTCGGCGAATAGGAAACTGACCAGTCGTTTGCAAATTACGTTCCCTTTCCTCCCTTTCTTTCTTCTCCTGAGCCTCCTTTTCCTCAAGCTGTAAAGCCTTATCCCGAGCAGCCTTGCGCTGCTCTTTGTCCGCCAAGGCAACCTCACGCTTCATTCGCTCACGCGCCGCTTTCTCCCACATTCGCACGCAATCAAACATGTTTTGTCTAGACCTGCGTTGAAACATACATTGCTCTACAAATTGGATTTTACTCAAATCGTACGACCCGTGTAGGGGCCATTGCAATTCAGGATCGGCCTTGGTGTACTTATGCCATAATTTACTGTACATAATAGGTGGAAGGCCGAATTTGATATACATGTCCCTATTTGGTGTTCCCTCTGGGGGAGCCGGCTGTGATTCCGCTAACCTAATTGAGGTACCTTCTCCAAAACAACACATTCCTCGGAGTGTGCTGAAAACAGGCATGTTCAAAAAGTATCACGAAAGCGTGACACCAGACAAAAATGGCACTTACAGTTCTCCACACGATTGTGCCGCTCAAAGGAAAAAAACAAAGTTAGAGAAACATCTCTACATGCCTGCCTATGTGAAGTGCACTACACATATAAGTTTAAAGATCACAAATTCACAATGTTAGCTAACTCAAATCAAAGTTCCTAGAACTCGGCAAGCGTCCAAAGACTACCTCACCGATCACGAATCACAGAATTTCAGTAAGCGTCCGAAGACTACCTTACCGAACACAAATCGCAGAACTTCAGTAAGCGTCCGAAGACTACCTTACCGAACACAAAGCTTACCAAATTCTCAAATGTCCAGGTTCCAACTGCCAAGGTCTTATAAGCCAAATCAGCCAAACGGCACTTTCGCAGCGATGCAGACACTTCAAAGACTCAGTCGGAGACCGGCGCCACCTGGAAGGTCAGATCGGAAGGAAAGGAAAAAACACCGTGGCAGCCAAGACTCGGGTCACTCGTGGCAGCGCGCGCCCATGGCGGGTTTCCAAGCCTTCGTCACGACCTCTCCTTCGGGCATCCGAGTCGCCGATGAGTCCCTTCGTGGTCGCCAATTGAAGTATTTCGGGGTTCCCAAGGCCTACACGCTCCAGAGATTACCCACTTACACACAAGAACTGTTGGCACGGAAACTGTAAAAGGCAAAGAACAAGTTTATTAAGACCCCATGGGGTGGTGGTACACTCAAACAGCACCCTTCGGTAATTCAAGAGGTATCACACCGAACACCGGTGTGACCCCGTTTATATACAATTTTGGGGCAATAAAAGATAGGCGGCACAAGTAAAGACACAGTTTTAGAGACATATATGGTCATCTTTTGGAATACTGCCAGCTCATTGGAGGGTTTCAAACCCACTGGTCAGTTAGCGGCACATTCCTGAAGGTTTACGGGTCAGTGGGAACTGCGCATGTGTGGCTTGACCAGTGCTAAAAATAGCCTGTTGCTGGGCAGACAAGAGTGGTCAGCGGAACGGACAAAGGACTAAAGGGCACGTCGGCCACGAGGCCGCTCATGGTCTAAGATGGCCGCTGCAACATTCAAAATGGCGTTATCGTATATAGCCAAGTTAAGGAGGACAACGTGTAGGTTCAGCTAATCGCTAATCCGAACGGGCCAATTACGACAACTCCATGGATAGTTTCAGTGATTAGATTGTGGTTCCCTAAGTGTCTTCTCGTTGGTGTTCTATCCAAGACATTGCAATTGCTTGCTTGGATCCATTGTACGTAACAAGTGAGGAGTTGTATATGTTCTGTAATCCATTGACATTTACAACCAGAATCTGACATTGCTAGATGCCTTTCACACTAATTCCAGTGGCTTCTCCTCCCCTTCGTGAGTTGTTATATTTTTCCCACAATCTCTAAACCCTTTTATTTTAGCTGTAAATCTATCTCTTGTACGCCATTTCCGACAACCTTACACAACCGTGTTATGTTGGCTTTATATTTAGGTACATCTTACAGTGTGTTTAACAAGTCAGATGATGCAAGGATATAGCCGACCACAAAGCATATATTGAAAGTAGTCCTGGTAGTTTATTGTGTTGTGAGAATTGCATTGGGGGCAAATGAAAAGCCTCTTGAGCTTCTCCAAACGTGAATTGCTCACCCACATATGAATCACCCCATTTGAACATCAATCACCCAGTTAGACACATCCATAAGCCTCCCATTCCGAACAAATTTAGGCATTACCCACAAGGGTGCTAAAGGTGCTTTGGGCGTTTCAATACAATGCACGGCCAGGATTCTTCTCCACTAGCTTACTGCCATGTGGGTTAAGTGTAGTTAATTTATTAATGGATGTGAGACATCAAATAATGTGGTCATCATTTCATCACAAGTCATTTGACCCTTCAGAAGTTCAATACCTAACCCCTACAATCTTCAGGGAACTATCATTCCACAAATTGTATCGGTGCCACCAAGTAATAAACGTCCAAGTCGGGGACCTGCTATCCACCTTCATCAAACCACAGCTTGAGCATGTGCAATCTAATTCTAGTTCTCTTCTCTGCTGACGGTACCATTGAAAGTATGGAGTTCAGTCCCCCCCCATTTCCCTCAAATAAACACAAAAGGTGACATTGTCTACATGCAACATTGAAATAAATATAAGCAGCCGGACAAGTCTACCTGAAATAGGTAAGGCCAATTCATTCCAGACACTATTGGATGTTTTTGAACTGAGGTTCATCCTATGGATGCTAAGTTATTGCCAGAGGCCTTGCAAATGGGCTGCATAAATGACTAAATATCGGAAAGTCACCCTCGTCGCTGAACAGGCCACACAGGCAGCAGACCAGCATCACCAGGTACCCAATGCGAAAAGTAATGCATTAACTCTACTGCCTCTCAATCAAGATGCTGCCCCAAAGGCATACAGCAAACACAGCAGTTACTCCGCGGAATGTTTTGGGTTTGTTAAATATATGAGCATGTCATCAGTATATGAGAAGCCACACCACTCCCACGTCATCTTTTCTCACATATTCCTCATGAGTCCCTGTTTTGTGCCCCTCCTAGGGGTCGATTATGTTGGCGGACGGACCTGCGAAATTTTTCAATAGAGCTAATCTATATCCATAAAAAAGGGGAAAAGGACAAAGTCAAAAACAAAGAGCAAACATTTTTAGTTGCCAAACAACTTGACAACTGGCCGCAGCCAGTTGGAACGCTTGATGTTATAAATAGCTCCTTCAGATGTGCTGACGCGTTTCTAGTCCAAGGAAACCAGTTCCTGGACTTTCTTCAGGGCTTTGTGACTTGTTTGTTAGTATCTGAAATCATGGCCCCTTACGATGTCTTCAGGCTCAGGCAAAAATATTCCGTACACTGTTGTACTATTCTATTGGGATTCAGGACGCTACAACCTCACTTGTCAAGGATTCAAATCTCAGTCACGGCTGTAAATCCACTTATGTTCAATTTGTAAAGCGGAATCTTGTTTTCAATGAAACGCAAAGAATCTTGTTTCTAATCACTCATCACTGCGCCCTCTCACAAAGCGCTTACAGCGCGGATTATACTGAACTTTGTATGTCCTCTCGTGGCGTTTTTTAGGAAAGCACGCGTATCCTCAATCTTTCCCTTGTTCACAGGAAATCCACCGGAACGAAATCACTTGAGTCTTCCGGCTAAAGCTGTTCTCATCATCAGCATCCACCGCTCCAAACAAAAAGAAGTGTGATAGTGCATAAAAGAATGGAACAAGGAAAAATGTGTGGTGCTAGGATGTCAATTTCCGCCTGTACAACAATCCTGGTGTACTGCAGGTCTGGAACCAATACAGGAAGTAATGTGCCAATCCGTATGGCGCATTAGTCCTGTGTTATAAAACCGAGCTAGACCACACTGGCCAAATAGTCTTTATTCTGTGCTGCGTGTCTGCTCACTTTAAAAAGCCGACATATTTTGTTGCACCTGGAAAACTTACGGCAACTTATTCTGGTTATGGGTCTATCACTCCACCCTGCACCAGATTTCATATGTGAACCTGTAAACAACATTAAAGGAAAACAATGCAACCCTGTCAGTAGGCACTGTTTGTCTTAGGTTGGTATGATTTGTAAAATCTATAGAACTCGCCCCCTGGCGTGTCACAAGCGATTTACCATGATTAGGCGCTCAACAGGCATACCTATACCTGTATGCTCATATGGGCATGTGCATAAGTCACTCTCATTGTTTAGTCCCTCGTTCTGCCACCGTCAGCCTGTAAAAACATAGAGCATAATGAGTTAGTCTCCAAAAATGTGTTTGTTCCAGTGTGGAGTCTAGTCTCTACTGCTGTGTTTCAGCGCCTGGCCCCCTCCACTCTTGTGCTACCAGAGGGATTCTTTGCACGTGTCTCCTAGCGGTTGCCTGCCACTACGGGTTACACCGTCGTCGTATGTTATATTATTTGACCTTACTTGTTGTGATACTGATGGAGTGCAATTCGGTTAGTATTTCTAAACTATGTCTATGTGCCACCATTACCGCATTTGCTGATTTGCACTTACCAGGACCTCGTGTGGCGTGGAACGTTGTCTCTGCATCTTTCAGGTTCTGGCTCTGACTGCTACTCTATAGCCTCGTCAGGCTATCCACGTCATCACGTAAGTCACATGATCGCGGGTGCCGACAATATGACGTCAGGGGTATTTTGTCCGCCATCTTGTAATATTGCTGTGCTATATAACAAAGTGGTGTCCGGGGTACAACTATCTAGGACTGAAAACGATTAAAACCATGCGTGCATACTTATTTCCCTTAATTAAAACCTAGTGTACAATTTATGTTTTAAACGGTCTATTTAAGACTAATTCTGGAAAAATGGCGAGAGTTGCAGCGTATTGCTCATCTTACATATGCCGATGCTGTCAGGTCAAGTCTAGAACCCGCATTGTATTCGCTCATTTGTGCATAGCGCTGTGTAACCTGCTAAGGCTGTCCATGTCCGTGCTTAAAGCTTAATGCAAGAACCTTGCAATGCACTTGAATTTGCATAACTTTATTGTGGGTGCACCAGAACACAACAACTTTATGTGTCTAATGGTATCCACGATGGTCTGTGGATCAGAAAGTTGTCACGTATGACTGAAGTCGTCCTGTTCACCCTAGGTACTTGCTAATTAATATTTAGATGATTACCTTTGAATTGTGCTTCCTGCTAAAGCTGTCAATATCCATACTTCAAACTTGATGCAAGAACCTTACAGTACGTTTGAATTTGTATGGCTTTATTGAGGGTGCACCAAAAGACATCAACAACTCTATGTGTCTAATGGTATCCACAATGCGCTGGGGATCAGAAAGTTATCATATGTGACTGTAGTTATCCTGTTCACCCTAGGTACTCGCAAAGATATAATTGTATTTAAATGTTTACCTTTCCCCAATCAATAAAATCATTGAGCCCAAGCTGGTCCACTCCCTCCTGATAGATCCATCTGGCTTCTCTCATACTGAGTCTCCTCTCCATGTTAAACTGGTCTCCCTGCACTTTCTCCAATACCACCCACCGGATGTCTCTCGGGGTGTGTTTGAACTCTTGGAAGTGTTGCACCAGTTTCGTGGTAAGTTCACCTGCACATAGGGTACTCAGGTGTTCCTGTATTCTGATCTTTACCTTGCATGTCGTCAGACCTATGTAATGTAGGTCGCATGGGCAGGTAAGCCTGTATATAACATTAGAGGTGTTACAGTTACTGTATTTATTCAGATGCCAGGTTTTGTTCCCTACAAGGGTCAAACTTTTGGTAGGTACAGTTAGATCACACACCGAACACCCCCCATACAGATAGTGTCCATGTGGCAAGTTGGTCTCATGAGATCCCTGTCTGGGTCGGGTGTGGACCAGGCGATCTCGAAAATTCACTGACCGCTTGAAAGCAAATCTAGGTTGGGGCATCTTCATGTTTTGAGTACTTAGTAGGTGCCAATGACGTCTAATGATCTGTCGTATTTTGGTTGACATAGGTCCGAAGGTAGTGACCACTGGGATACATTCCTCACTGTTCTTAACAGTACCCTCAAGGAGCGCTGTTCGTGGGGTGTTAAGTGCACGTTTCTGTGCTTCTTTGATTACTTTCCTTGGGTAATCACATTCACCCAGTTTGATTGCCAGTTCCTGAGCCTGTTCATTAAATTTGTGCAATGATGAGCAGTTGTGACGATATCTGAAAAACTGCCCCACTGGCAAGTTATCAGTTTTATCCGTGGGTTTCTGGTGAACACTTGTCACCAACTTATTTTCTTCCACATGGATATCAAGGTTGAGGTAAGTTACCATGGACCTACTAATCGTCCATGTAAACTTCAAACATGGGTCTAGGTTGTTAAGCCATGTAAGAAACTCGTGTAGTCTTTTTTCGGAGCCTTGCCACACACACAACACATTGTCGATATATATCTTCCAGAGGACAATGTTCCTCTGGAAGAGATTGGAGTTATGGTTGATGTAGTGCGCCTCAAATTGGCCCACATAGATGCATGCCAAGCTGGGGCAAAAGTTGCCCCCATCGAGGTCCCAGAGACTTGTAGGTACATCTGGTCCTTGAATGCAAAAAAGTTGTTGGTTAAAGCGATCTCTATGCATTGCAACACAAAGGTTTGCGGTGTGTCATAGAACCACTCGCATTCCCCCAGTGCGCGCGCTGCTCCCACCAACGTCGCTTCCTGGGGGATGCTAGTGTACAGTGATTCTATGTCTATGGTGACCAACAGGTGGTCACGTTGGTCATAGGGATGTCCTCCAAAATTCTCAGCACATCTGTGGTGTCTTGTAGATATGATGGTTGTGTAACTACACACTCTCTGAGAAAATAATCTGAAAATTGTGACAATGGTTCTAAAAGTGATTGAATCCCTGAGACGATCGGGCGCCCCTGGGGGGGTCGTTGAATCTTGTGAATTTTTGGCACTATATAGAACACCTTCATCCTCGGTTTTAAGTTAACTAGGAACTCTGCCTCTTTGTATGTTACCCATTTCCTTTCTTTTGCTTGTGTAACTAGCTTGATGATGGTATCTTGCAAATCCTTGGTGGGGTCCCTAACTAATGGTCTGTAGTTGTGGCGATCCCCCAATCATCTCTCCACTTCCATTTCATAGTTTGCTGTATCCATCACCACCACCGCCCCGCCCTTGTCGGACGGTTTGATGGTGATGGCAGGATTTCTCTCTAGGGTTCTTAAGGCTTCCCAATCTTTTTTACTCATGATGGTATGGGGTGCTCTAATAATGTTTTGCTCCAGGTTCGCAATATCCTGCTCAAATACTTGTACCTCCGGACCCACTGCGTTGTTAGGGGGGCAAAAGGTAGTGGACATTTCAAAATTGGTGGAAAACATAGATTGGTTATTTGTCTCTTTTCCATGATAGAACTTTTTAAATTCTTTTTTTTTGTCATCAAACCAAATATCTCTCCTCTCAACTGAAAACCATTGTGTTTCGGTGTGGGAACATATCCCAGGCCCTTATTAAGGACTCGTAACTCGTCCTCATTTAATTGGTACTGGGACAAGTTCACTACTATGGTTTTATCAATCATAGTTGCAGGGGGGTTCTGCCTCGACTGCGTGTTATCCTGGGCGAGAACCCTTGCCATGCTGTGTTTGGGTTCTGTCGGGCACGCCCTCGTCCTCTGCCTCTGTGACTGGCCCCTCTTTGGTTCGGAGGGTGCAGGGATTGCTGACATAAAAAAACCCTGAACAGGGCCCCTAGATCTTCGTTTGTCCTGTCGTTAGGATCAAATCTGATATGCTGATTGGAAGTGCTAGGTTGGGCGTTCGTCTTGTCTTCCTCACTACTTGTGTTTTCGAAGGACCAGTTGTTAGGAGTCCTCTTCCCTTGCCGCCACCCGCCTCGTTGGCCCTGAGGTTGAGCTGTCTGGTCTTGACCTTGTTGGTAATAACAGTCTTCTGTGTAGGGGAAAGCCCATTCATGGCTAAACCTATCCAAATTCCGTTTTAAGCCTTTAATTCTTTGATTTACCATATAGGTCTGGTACTCTCCTTGATCGTTTTGAATCTTAATCAGTTGTTCTTTCGTGTCTGTGATTGTCTTGTCTGCTTTAATTGCCTCCTCAATGTCTAGGATCTCTTTTAAAAGTTATTCACTTAACCTTTTGGCTGTGTTGATAATGAGAACCAACCAGTCTCTAGTGCACTTGTTGGCAATGTAGCTCCAGTCAACCCTAAATCTCTTGTCCTCTAGAAAGATCTTAGGCTCAATGTGCACTAGAAGGCTAGCTGGGGCTGCTCCTGCTCTTAGGTACTCAGTCATTAACGCTCCATGGAGCGCTATTCTGATTTGTCGTTTTCTGGTGTTGGATAATTTTTCCATTCATCACGTGCTGATGATGGTCCACTGAGAGGTGCGTTAGGTAATAATGATGGACCAGACAAAAGTTATTAGTTGGGCAGGATTAGGAGGAGTACATTCACTGCAGGAACAGGTCCCGATTCATTTCTATCCCTACCTAGTACGTTAGGAGAAGCAGTCCGACGTATGACCCGGCATAAATCCACTTGGGTCCTCATGAACAATGTTGTTGTAATTGCTGTTAATCTGTCTGACAATATATCCCAGGATGTTGTGGGTCACGTTGAGCACAGACAGGGGTCTGTATGACTTCTCGAGTAAACCCCGACCTCTGTATTCATTCAATGCAGCCAGTAATTTTACCAATATAGTATCACTATAAATGTAATAATTCTATAATTCCATCGCAGCATGACATTTTTTCTGCATTATGCCAAAAGATGGCAAATTTCACATCCTCAAGTTTTGTAGAAGCCTCAAGAACATCACTTTCTACATCCGAATGCATTATAAGGGGCATTTGTTCCATATGATCTCTAGCATGCTGTACATCTTCCATGTCAGGGCACATGTATACGCAGTGTAAATTGTCTAAGAAAACATTATCAATCCTTGATTGAGTGTACACGTCCTGTCCTTTTTCATCTCCAATCATTACCAAGAGGGGGACCATAGACTCTGTTTACCATAGTCATGAGAGCAGATTTCCTGTTTTAACCCCCTTTGTGATACAGCCTCAATCTATATGCTCCATTTGGTATTTTTCCAGCCCAGCAGTATCATGATAGATTGCAAGGCATTTTTCTTTTACAGTAATGATTGAGTTGGATAATATTTTGATGCATCTACCACTAGCATCTTAATTATTTCGACCTCAACGTTGTTATTTTACTCTCCAATGGTGTACGACTTTAGGACCTGGCCAGGCCCACCCATTTCACTACAACCTTAATTGCCTCTCACCCAGAACCTCTACATGAGCCAGTGCCTTCATTCTATCAAATGTATTACGCATATTTAGGTTAGGATAGGATAAAGATTCATAAAGCGCACTAATATCTGTAGGTGTCAAGGTGCTAGGAAGGGGGGAGGAAAAGAAAGGCAGAGAACTGACAACTATGTTGAAAAAAGCCATGTCTTCAGCAGCTTTCTAAACACCAGAAAAGATTCTGCATGAGAGACAAAGGGGGGCAGTGTATTCCAGAGTTTTGCGGCCGCCACAGAGAAGGAGCGTCTGCCACATCTGACCATGCTGAGTTTAGGAGAGATCAGTTTTCTCTGGGAAGAGGATCTCAGGGTCCTCCCAGGGGTGGACCTTTGGAATATGGTTTTCAGCTGAGGCGAGCCTTTTCTGTGCAAGGCCTTATAGATCGTACTAAGGACTTTGAAGGAGACGTGCTTCCTGATGGTGAGCCAATGCGGAGCGCAGATCCCCATTCTCGCTGATTGATGCTTAGGGATATTAAGGATCAGCCTGGCTGCTGCGTTCTGGATGACCTGTAGCCTGTTCAGGGAGGCCATACTGATGTTGAGGCACAAGACATTGTAATATTCATGCCGGGAAGTGACTAGTGCAATGATGGTGGGCAGGTGCAGTTCATATTGAATGTACAAAAGCACCTTTCTGAGGGGTTTCAAGATATAGAAACAGGTGATAACAGTGTGGCGGACCTGAGCATCGAAGGTCAGGTCCTCGTCAAAAGTGACCCCCATGTTTTTAACTGTCCTAGCCGGGATGGGGAGAGGACCACAGTCTGCTGGCTAACAGGCATTGTACCAGGTTGAATTCTGCAGAGCAAAATCTAGAATCTCAGTTTTATCAGCATTAATCTTGAGGGAATTGTTCTTCATCCAGCCAATAGTGCTTGCCATGCAGCGGTTAAATGCTTCTGAAACCAGTGGCAAATCATTAGAGATGAAAAGAATGATTTGCATGTCGTCCACATAGGAAATCACCTGGGACCCAACAGATCTCACCAACTCAGCCAGAGGGGTCACGTACACATTAAAGAGGGTGGGGTTCAGCGATGAGCCTTGGGCAACCTTGCAAGGGAGGTTAAAAGCCTTAGCTCTGAAACCTCCGCAGCTGATGATGTTTGTTCTCCCTGTCAAAAAGGAGTGGAGAATCTGCAAGGCCTTTCCCGAAACTCTCTACCTACCGCAATCGTTGAACCATCCGTATAGAAGAAACAGTATCGAAAGCAGCCGACAGATCAAGCATAATCAGCACCGCCGATCCACCCTGATCTAACTGCATGGCAGCAATAAGGGCGGACTCAGTGCTGTGATCAACGTGGAAAACATTTTGAGACTGGTCTAAGATCTCATGCGATTCAACGTAATTCCTCAACTCAGTGTTGATGAATTTTTCTAAGATCTTTGCGGGGGCCGGGAGAAGTGAGATGGGGCAAAATTTCTTCAGTTCGGAGGGGTCAGCATTGGGTTTTTTGAGCAGTGGTGTAACAATAGCCTCCTTCCAGGTGTCTGGGTAACTGCCAGTTAGGAGAATGTTGTGAAACACCCTGCACAGGAAGTCTGCAACAGGATTGGGGACCAACTTGAGTGTGAGCGGCATAGAGGGGTTTGAGGGTGAGCCACTTTAAGGCCCATAATGAGGTCCTGGATTTGTTGAATAGTGATCTGTGGGAAGGCTTTAAGAGCGAAAGTAGCGTACTTTCCACAGTTCTGAATGACCTCCTCAACATCAGGTTCTTCAATTTCCATATGACCAAGCTCCTGAAAGATTTTAAGGACCTTGTCATGGAAATAGGCGGCTATTCTGTCACAGAGGTCTTCAGGGGGGGCCAACGACTGTGTCCCGGGTGGCTCAGAGACCTTGAATAGCATGCTAGAGGGATTGTCTGCTGCGAGGATCTTTTTGGTGAGGAAGTGGGATTTGGCTTGGAAGATGGCGAGTCTTTTCTTCTGTAGCAGAGATTTCTGCTTGGCTTTTGCCCAAGCACAACGTTCCATACACCATCTACGTTCTTGTTTACAACACTCCCTTCTGAGAGATCTAAGTTCTTCTGAGAACCATGGTGCCGCTGGATTGGCTCTTCTAAAAAATGCAGTTTTTGAAAGGGGCAGCAGTGTCAAGGACCTCAGTAATCCAATTGCGCAAGCCCTCCGCGATGGGAGGGAATGGGCTGTGCCCCCTGGCACCAGCTGAGGCCAAGGCAGCCTCCCATTTGGGGGTTGAAAGCTTGTTCACTCCCCTACAGTGAATGCACCTAGGGATGGTGCTTTCCTTCGCAGTGATGGGGAAGTGTAGGACAGACTTTGAACTCAATCAGCCAATGGTCTACCCAACTAAGGGGCTGAACCTTCTCGTTCACTTAGTTATAATGATTGGTGAAGATGCTATCTAAGGTATGGGCGGCAATGTGGGTGCGGAATTGAACAAGTTGCTCAAATCACAAGGATGCCATGAGTTCTAGGAGGTGTCCTGAGTCATTGTCCTGTTTGTTTTCGAGATGGCAGTTAAAATCTCCTAGAATGGTGAGGTGAGTAGTGGTGACGAATGGTTCCAGTGTTTTGCACCATGATTCAGTAAACCTGGTTCTGGAACCTGGTGGTCGACACACTAGCAGGCCAGAGAAATTGTGTTATTGGACAGCTTAATCCTGAGGCTGCTTCCAATGGTGATCCAGGATACCCTTCCACCATGGTGAGGGTGCAATTAAAAGAATACCGGGACACCAAAGCTAGACCGCCACCTCTGCACTCAAAGCGGTCACATCTGAGAATAGTATATCCAAGGGGGATAACATCCACCAGGTCGGGCCCAAATTGTCCTTGTCCCATGTCTCGGTGACAAATAGACATTCCAAATTGAGTGTTTGGATATTCAAAGCAATTTCGGTTTTATGTTTGGGCATGGAGCGAGCATTTATCAATACCGTCCTAATAGAACTGGACTTCAGACCAGTCATGGTGCCGGTCCTGGTGCTGGTCTCTGATGTCTTTCCACCCCCTAGTTCCTGAGGCCCCATGCGGGAGCCAAGAGCATGCACCAGACAGCTAACGGGTCTGAAATTGCAATGTTGACAGTGCACTGGTTCCCCAATGGAGAAGTCCAACTTAACTGTGCATTCCCTGAGATAATGTTTAGGACGTAATTCAAGGAGACCAGTTCTTGAATAAGTTCTTGCCTGGGCGTCCTTGTTACCTGGGGAAAAACGGGCAGCGTACCTGGACCCTGACGCTGCCCGGAAGCGGACAGGCGCCGAGGGGCTTGCGTTTAGTGCTCCTTTGGAACGCCCACCGTGCGTGTCCGCTACGTGGCAGGGCGAGGTTGTCTCAGCATTTAAGGCCTTAACCCGGAAGCGTATGTGAGGCTGTACCGCCAAACTCCCAAATGGTGGCCAGCCAGGGGACATTTCCGGTACAGGGAAAACCCGTGGCGGACCGGAGAGACCCTGAGGGAGAGAGGAAGAAAACCCCAGAGACTCCCTTGGGGCGCCCCCATCTGTGAAGGTGAGGCATGAAAAGTGCACGCAAGCAACAAGTGCAGAGTACAAGCCCCCTCACACCCCAAGACTGTATTTAAAAACACTAGTATTGGTAATTAGGCAAAGTTAAAACATAAGAGCACTAGAGTAATCTAAAAAAAGAAGTAACTTGAATTACAACAAGCATCAGCAGAGGTGCGTCTGACTGCTTCTCACGCCTAAAGTCTTCCAGAACCCGTAAACTGGCAATGCTGCAGATTACAGCTCTCGTGATTGTTTTTAGAACAAATGTGAATGCAATAATAAACCCTTAACATCTAATTATTTATTAAGGCCCGACTACAGTATGGGAATTCTTGTGTTGGCATCGGAACGTCCCTGGCCCTCCGCTGAGTGTCTTACTGCATGTCAAACTGGTGTCCTAACCTTTTATTTGCCCTAGCGCATGCCAATATAGCATGTGCAGAAAGGCATAAGTCTGTCCCTGGTAACTCAAGGTTCAATACTGTGGTGTGACCTAGAGAGTTGACCCAAACACAAGCACATCACAGGCACTATCCATGCCCTGGGCAACTCTTATAAAGCAGTGGTGGCAGCATGACGAGTATTTATGAATCATTAGTTTGACCAGACCTTTTTTCTATATGTCAAGGAGAGGGTGGTCTATTGATCCATCTCATTTAAAGTTCTGTGATTATGTGAACCCCATATCCTTATGCTGGCATTACATGTGCATGCCCAGTGCATGTATGTGCACTGAGTGTATGACACATGTATGGTGTGAGTGATGAGAGTCGAAGTACTGAGATCAGTGGGATCTATTTTGGATGTCCCTGGTACAACATGGCATAAGAAACAGGGTATATACAGCTACCACAGACAGTTGAAGCATATTGAGTGGACTCCTGTAGCTGGAGGGTGCAGATGTCAACACTGAGTTGAAGGAGGATAAAGTTAGGGCTCACTTCTAAAGGTCAAAGGCGACTGTGTTAACAAAGGGCTTCTAATTAGTTCTTCCTTAGCACTGCCGTTTAGTGGATGATTGTGGTGAGTGTTGGGACTACAGTTTTTGTTGTTCAAGGAGAGGAATTTTCAAGGCAGACTATGTCCTTTTGTCTTTCAATGATTACTGTTTCACCAACGGCATGATCCTGGTAGCAGACTGTATGTGAGCAAACAGCCTGAAGCTCCAGTCCGACAATGCCAAAACACTGGTCTTCAGCAACAAGATGTTTCCATAGGACTCAATTTGATGGCTCTCAGAGCTAAGACCAACATCCACACTCAGAGACCACTCAAGAAATGTAGGGATTATCCGGGATGAGAAACTCATCATGGTGGCTGAGATTATTGGTCTTCCAGGGGGTTTAGTTTGGTGTTCATGAATTGTAGGTAGGAAGTACACCGTAGGTATTGTGGGGTATGCAGTTGTCAAATATTTGCACTCATCCTCATCCAGTAGGTCATTGTTTGTCCATTCTTTGAGATAATTGTCAAGTTCCAATTTGAATTGTGAGGTAGGGTTCTCTTTCAATATTTGATTGTAACTGTTGTTCTTAAGTTGAGAGAGGGCTTCCTTAATATAATCATCCTTATTCATAATGATTACATTACAACCTTTATCAGCGATCTTAATCTCAATGGATATCTATATCTATCTAGCTATATAGGTAAATATATATATATATATATATATATATATATATATATATATATATATACATACATACATACATACATACATACATACATACATACATATATATATATATATATATATATATATATATATATATATATATATATATATATATATATATATATATATATATATATATATATATATATATATATATATATATATATATATATATATATATATATATATATATATATATATATGTAGGCTCGTGTGTTTGAAGAAACACTACCACACTCACGGGGCTTCTGTTGAGGGCTTTATTTTCGACAAGTAGCTGCATAGCATGAAGACAGGGAACAGCGGTAAGTGATGCAGTCCTGATTCGTCTGGTTTCCTGACGCGTTTCGAAGGCAGCAGCCTTCTTCTTCAGAGGACGACGAGTTAATGGTCAGGTTGATAGCAGGAAGAACCTTTCTTTATGTCTGTGACACGCCCCTGGATGGGCGCTGTGCCTTGTGGTCCTTGTATTCCTGCTGTGATTAATTTCGCAAATGCGTCCGAGTCCCATGTTTTCATTTGTGGGAAACAAGCCCCAGCCAGGAGACCCCTCGCCTACCAGGCGGCGTCATGTCATTTGAGCAAGGGAAACGTATATGATCGTGTCCCAACAAGCTGTATGCTCGCCGTTTCTGGACTCTTGACATCCCGTCGTGTGGCGGTGCTCAGCGCAATGCAGCTCCTCTGCGACGCTCGATCCCCATCAAGGCGCTGTACACTCTTTGTGGCGGGTGCAGTAAAGGAAGGTGATGGGACCTTCCTAATATGCAGGCTCGTGTGTTTGAAGAAACACTACCACACTCACGGGGCTTCTGTTGAGGGCTTTATTTTCGACAAGTAGCTGCATAGCATGAAGACAGGGAACAGCGGTAAGTGATGCAGTCCTGATTCGTCTGGTTTCCTGACGCGTTTCGAAGGCAGCAGCCTTCTTCTTCAGAGGACGACGAGTTAATGGTCAGGTTGATAGCAGGAAGAACCTTTCTTTATGTCTGTGACACGCCCCTGGATGGGCGCTGTGCCTTGTGGTCCTTGTATTCCTGCTGTGATTAATTTCGCAAATGCGTCCGAGTCCCATGTTTTCATTTGTGGGAAACAAGCCCCAGCCAGGAGACCCCTCGCCTACCAGGCGGCGTCATGTCATTTGAGCAAGGGAAACGTATATGATCGTGTCCCAACAAGCTGTATGCTCGCCGTTTCTGGACTCTTGACATCCCGTCGTGTGGCGGTGCTCAGCGCAATGCAGCTCCTCTGCGACGCTCGATCCCCATCAAGGCGCTGTACACTCTTTGTGGCGGGTGCAGTAAAGGAAGGTGATGGGACCTTCCTAATATGCAGGCTCGTGTGTTTGAAGAAACACTACCACACTCACGGGGCTTCTGTTGAGGGCTTTATTTTCGACAAGTAGCTGCATAGCATGAAGACAGGGAACAGCGGTAAGTGATGCAGTCCTGATTCGTCTGGTTTCCTGACGCGTTTCGAAGGCAGCAGCCTTCTTCTTCAGAGGACGACGAGTTAATGGTCAGGTTGATAGCAGGAAGAACCTTTCTTTATGTCTGTGACACGCCCCTGGATGGGCGCTGTGCCTTGTGGTCCTTGTATTCCTGCTGTGATTAATTTCGCAAATGCGTCCGAGTCCCATGTTTTCATTTGTGGGAAACAAGCCCCAGCCAGGAGACCCCTCGCCTACCAGGCGGCGTCATGTCATTTGAGCAAGGGAAACGTATATGATCGTGTCCCAACAAGCTGTATGCTCGCCGTTTCTGGACTCTTGACATCCCGTCGTGTGGCGGTGCTCAGCGCAATGCAGCTCCTCTGCGACGCTCGATCCCCATCAAGGCGCTGTACACTCTTTGTGGCGGGTGCAGTAAAGGAAGGTGATGGGACCTTCCTAATATGCAGGCTCGTGTGTTTGAAGAAACACTAACACACTCACGGGGCTTCTGTTGAGGGCTTTATTTTCGACAAGTAGCTGCATAGCATGAAGACAGGGAACAGCGGTAAGTGATGCAGTCCTGATTCGTCTGGTTTCCTGACGCGTTTCGAAGGCAGCAGCCTTCTTCTTCAGAGGACGACGAGTTAATGGTCAGGTTGATAGCAGGAAGAACCTTTCTTTATGTCTGTGACACGCCCCTGGATGGGCGCTGTGCCTTGTGGTCCTTGTATTCCTGCTGTGATTAATTTCGCAAATGCGTCCGAGTCCCATGTTTTCATTTGTGGGAAACAAGCCCCAGCCAGGAGACCCCTCGCCTACCAGGCGGCGTCATGTCATTTGAGCAAGGGAAACGTATATGATCGTGTCCCAACAAGCTGTATGCTCGCCGTTTCTGGACTCTTGACATCCCGTCGTGTGGCGGTGCTCAGCGCAATGCAGCTCCTCTGCGACGCTCGATCCCCATCAAGGCGCTGTACACTCTTTGTGGCGGGTGCAGTAAAGGAAGGTGATGGGACCTTCCTAATATGCAGGCTCGTGTGTTTGAAGAAACACTACCACACTCACGGGGCTTCTGTTGAGGGCTTTATTTTCGACAAGTAGCTGCATAGCATGAAGACAGGGAACAGCGGTAAGTGATGCAGTCCTGATTCGTCTGGTTTCCTGACGCGTTTCGAAGGCAGCAGCCTTCTTCTTCAGAGGACGACGAGTTAATGGTCAGGTTGATAGCAGGAAGAACCTTTCTTTATGTCTGTGACACGCCCCTGGATGGGCGCTGTGCCTTGTGGTCCTTGTATTCCTGCTGTGATTAATTTCGCAAATGCGTCCGAGTCCCATGTTTTCATTTGTGGGAAACAAGCCCCAGCCAGGAGACCCCTCGCCTACCAGGCGGCGTCATGTCATTTGAGCAAGGGAAACGTATATGATCGTGTCCCAACAAGCTGTATGCTCGCCGTTTCTGGACTCTTGACATCCCGTCGTGTGGCGGTTCTCTTTCAATATTTGATTGTAACTGTTGTTCTTAAGTTGAGAGAGGGCTTCCTTAATATAATCATCCTTATTCATAATGATTACATTACAACCTTTATCAGCGATCTTAATCTCAATGGATATCTATATCTATCTAGCTATATAGGTAAATATATATATATATATATATATATATATATATATATATATATATATATATATATATATATATATATATATATATATATATATATATATACATACATACATACATACATATATATATATATATATATATATATATATATATATATATATATATATATGTATATATATGTATATATATATTCACTGAAAAAACCATAGGTTATAGACCATATATAGTTAGGGATTAGCATTTACAAAACCTTATTTTACTCACACAAAACCATTAAAATTCGCATATATAGTTAGTTGCACTAACTATATATCGCGCACCCGCAATCCACTGCTGATCATGTCACATATTACATCATTCATGACATGGTCAGTGACATCACTGATGACATCTCAAATGACATCACTGATGACAACATCCAGTGACTGTATGTTTCTGTAAAGTTAAAATATGTCTTACATATTGAAGAATGAGTGGATGTATAAGTGTCTGGATGAAGGATTTAGTAGGTGCATGACTGACTGTATGAGTGAGTGATTAAATGTGTCTCACTGAGTGCATGGGTTAGTGACTAAACTGTCTTAATTTGTGCATCATTATGTCTGTTGTTCTGTAAACTGCTGCATGTGTTGATCAGTAGCTATATGAGTAACTATATGGGTTATTGATTGGTTGCCCAAGTATTTGTGTGGGAGACTGAGTGTGTGTGTGGGTGGCTGGGAGGTGTATGACTCTGTGCATAGATGTGTGAGCAGTTGATTCACTAGATGTATGGGTTCAAAAGTGCATGTGGAAACAGCTGTATGGGCGGTTGACTGTGTGCATGAGTGTATTGGTGAGTGAATGGATATCTCAGTGCTACATGTCAAAGTAAGTACATATGTAAAACACAGTACATATGAGAGTTGACATATATAAATAACTGTGCATAAGAGCCAGTGAATGTGTGAGTGGCTATATGGATCATTGTGAACTTGTATCAGGGATTGTATAAGAGATTAAATATGTGTTAGTATATGTTTGAATAAGTAAGGTGTGTATAACTGTATAGTTGAGGAAATGGAGGTGTGATTGATTCTTTGCATGACTGACTAGGTGTGTGAGTAACTCCATGGATGAGTGACAGTCTGTGAGTGTCTGTTTACACTGAGTGTATCTAAGGTTATATTACAGTCTGAAGAGGTTCATCGTATTATCCCATGAATGATGTCATCAGTGATGTGATCAGTAATGTCAAATGAGATGTCATCAGTGATGTCATCAGTGATGTCATTTGAAATGTCATCAGTGATGTCATCAGTGATGTCATTTGAGATGTCATCAGTGATGTCACTGACCATGTCATGAATGATGTAATATGTGACATGATCAGCAGTGGATTGCGGGTGCGCGATATATAGTTAGTACAAATAACTATATATGCGAATTTCAATGGTTTTGTGTGAGTAAAATAAGGTTTTGTAAATGCTAATCCCTAACTATATATGGTCTATAACCTATGGTTTTTTCAGTGAATTTTTAAGGTTTTGTAAATGCTAATTCCTAACTATATATGGTCTATAACCTATGGTTTTTTCAGTGAATTTCAATGTTTTTTATAGCAAATATTAAAAGCTGTTAAATGTATTATTCTTTTAAATGAAAAATATATTTTATATGTTTTTAATATAATTTTTTTATGCATCTGCCAAACCCTAACCTCTTAATAGTGCACTGTGGTGGAATTGATTTTGGGACTATGACTGGGGTTGGTCTGGAAATGCTTTTAAAGGACACCTTTGATCAATTGATGACACTTTTTCCCCAAACTGCCTTGGTATATTCCAATATATGCCAATGACAGAAATGGAAGTGGTCCAACCAATTTTCTCCACAATTTGAGAAAGCACGGAAACATGTGAATAAATCTGTTTCTGCTTACATGAGAGAATTTACAATGGGTTTAATATACAACAATAACTTGCGTTAATTCATGCAAGACATCTACAAAGGAGATGGTGTGCACTTCTTCGATGAGGGGAATAGAATATTCCTCCTGAATTTAAAACTGTGCATTGTAACTGTACGTACCTAAATTAGCCACAGAACCCAATAGCTCTTTTCATAGCTACCCTACCTCTGATCATTCAAAACGTTTATCTTTTTCTAACTTTTTTTTCTTTTTTTCTCCAAAGTACGCTCCCCGGTTCGCTTACCGGGCGCTTCCCACGCAATTCTTTTTTCCCCCCCTCAGAAAACCTAGAGGGTCACAAAGTGTCTACCGTGCCCCCTTCTACCCATTCCGAACATTGTTTGTCCTCCATCTTGTGTCTCAATTCTACCGATACACAAAATGGAGGACTCCCGTAACGCTGCCGGTTCGCGTACCGGTGCGCGCACCGGTGAGCGCTTGCTAAAAAAAGGTGGGAAAGTAATTTACAGAAAAACCACTGGAGACACTTTCATCAAATATAGAATAGGCCCTACTACATAGCAGTCCCTACCATTTACCCAAATTTGATGGAATTCCATTGAGAAAATTATGCTGTAGGCCTGACTAAATATCCTGAGGTAAATTACATAACAAAAACACTTATGAAGTGTTAGAATTGACAACCAATTAAAATGCTACTTTCATTATCTTCTATTTTTTCATGACATTTGATTGGCTATGTACTTGCATATATATGAAGAAAGAGAGAGAAACATAGCCATTTTGACTACTACTTCCTGAAGTACATTTCAAGTGCATTTCCACTGACAACTTAAACTTCTTTTTGAAAGGTAAGATGTTTTTTTAAAAACTGAAGTATGTTGTGCACTTTAAGTTAATTTGGAAAACATTTTCTGATAGTTATATACTATCCCTCTGTAATAGTTATAGAATTAGAAAGACTTCTCTGTTATAGTTATGGATGGAGTTAGGCTTGTCTTATATAATTATGAATTTACTTAGGCTTTATCACATACACTTTTTTATATTTTTACTTCCACTCTGATACCATACACTGCCCAAAGATAAAATCACTGTTAAAAAAACCAAATTACCTGTCTGAACTTAAACCCAACAGTGCCCTATCTCTACTGATATATTTTTTTTTAAATGCAATTTACAGCACAAAAATGGAAGGAGAGCAAAAAAATTCCATCGAAATTGTTCTGGAAAGCAACAATGATAAAGATATTGAACCCAATGACTCAGAATTCATGTATGAATCACGGGACTATGAACTACTTCAATGTGTACAATCAGTAGATTTCCTGATTGAAAATGAGAACATTTCTGATAATCAAATATTAGAAGTTCTGTTAAATTTTGAAAAAGAATCTGAAAAATAAATTTATATTTAATAATTCAAAAATTGTTTGAGACATTATTCATTTTTATATGTATTTTTTAAACTAGTATCAAATTGATTATAATGTAAAGTCAGACTTTAAATATACTGTGCAACTTTTTTGTGTTACATTGTAAGTTTGCTCATAATTACTTCCTTTCTCCCACTATTTTATCTCCAATGTGTATTTAACATCTCTTTATCATCTCCTGCCTCCATGTTCTTTCTGCTTTCCTCACAGACTATGCTATGAATTCCATATACCACAATAACTTCTGAAACAACATGCAACATGCAAGATATCTACAAAGGAAACTGTGTATATTTATTTTTAGACTCTGCATTGGTACCTACATGTTGGTAAAAAAAAAAAAAAAAAAAAAAGAACAATCAATAAACATACATTATTTGAACATTCCTTCATTCTATTTTCCCTATATTACACTCCCCGGACCGCTTCCCGGTGCACGTACCGAGCGCCCCCCCCGCAAAAAAAACGCTAATAAAAATTATTTTTTTTTGCCCCACGGGGCCCTTTTAAAGCCCCCTCATCAAACCTAGGGGGTCAGGGAGGATGTACTCTGCTCCATATGCTCATTTCCCCCTTTGTTTTTGCCACCTCTTGTGTCTCGATCCTACCGAGACACAAAATGGCGGCCGCTCCAAACTGTTTAGAATGTTCACAGTCACCGGGGAGCCAATCCACTTCTCCTCGCGAAGTTCCGTTACGCGTCAGGTGCGCGAACCGGGGCGCGAACCGGGACGCTGTCACAGATATATCTATTTTTAAAAACGTTAATTTCTCAAAATCCACTGGAGCACATATATTGAGACATAGCAAAGGCACGTCGGGCAAACCATATCTACAATTTTGCCAAGTTTCGTGTAAATCCATTCAGCCGTTCGAGCTAAAAGTGATTCCAACCGCCCTATGGAAAAATGAATGGGAAAAACAGGTTTTGGGATCCCCCTTTTTTCTCGGCCCCCCCTTGACGAAACCCCCACAAATTTTCAGGGGCTGCTCAGAAACAAAATGTGCCATTTTCCTGAAAATTTCAGCCAATTCCGTCCACAAACGCCAAAGTTATTCGACATAGAATTTTCAGAAATCCCATAGGAAAATAATCCTAACTATATAATATATATATATATATATATATATATATATATATATATATATTACCTACTGGCGATAGCCAGTAGGTATATATAGTTAGAATTTTTTCTCTATGGGACTTTTGAAAATTCTATGTCTAATAACTTTGGCGTTTGTGGACGGAATCGGCTGAAATTTTCAGGAAAATGGCACATTTTGTTTCTGAGCAGCCCCTGAAAATTTGGGGGGGTTTCATCAAGGGGGGGCCGAGAAAAAAGGGGGGTCCCAAAACGCGTTTTTCCCATGTTAATTTCCATAGGGCGGTTGGACTCACTTTTAGCTCGAACGGCTGAATGGATTTGCACGAAACTTGGCAAAATTGTAGGGACTGTTAGCCCGATGTGCCTTTGCTAGGTCTCAATATATGTGCTCCAGTAGTTTTTGAGAAATTAACGTTCAAACCAAGATATATATCTGTAACAGCGCTCTGGGCAGCGATCCGGTCCGCTTACTTTTCGCTTATCGGAACTTTGCGCGCAGAAAGCTGATTGGCTCTCCGGTGTCTGTCAACATTCTAAACAGTCCGGAGCGGCCGCCATCTTGTCTCTCGGTAGGATCGAGAGAGAAGAAGAGGTGGAAAACGAAAGGGGAATTTAATGAAAGGGGGCAAGGTATCCCCCTCTTGACCCCCTAGGAATGTTGTTGGGGTTATTAAAGGGTCCCGTGGGGAAAATAAAAAAAAAATGATTTTTCACGGTAGAAGCGCGGCCGCGAACTGGTAGCGAAACGGGAATTCGCCATTTTGTGCTTCGTTAATTAAATTACTAGTTATAAGTGGGTGCGGGAGACGTATCCTAATCCCCTATGTTTCCTGAGGGTGGCTGAGGAGGCTGATATATGTTGATACATCTCTTCCAGCGGCTGTGCGTGAGCTTTTTTTTTTTTTTGCTGCGTGACAGTCCGGAGCGGCCGCCATCTTGTCTCTCGGTAGGATCGAGAGAGAAGAAAAGGTGAAAAACTAAGGGGGAATTTAATGAAAGGGGGCAAGGTATCCCCCTCTTGACCCCCTAGGAATGTTGTTGGGGTTATTAAAGGGTCCCGTGGGGAAAATAAAAAAAAATGATTTTTCACGGTAGAAGCGCTTCACGGGCCGCGAACTGGGCCGCAAACTGGTAGCGAAACGGGAATTCGCCATTTTGTGCTTCGTTAATTAAAGTACTAGGTATAAGGGGGTGCGGGAGACGTATCCTAATCCCCTATGTTTCCTGAGGGTGGCTGAGGAGGCTGATATATGTTGATACATCTCTTCCAGCGGCTGCGCCATCTTGCCTTTTTTCGAATGCCACAATTTTGTCGTGCACGGCAGCCATTTTAGATGCCAGGCTGGTCCCGGGCTATCACCTAACCCTGCGGATGTAGTTTATGGCCCCAGCTGTAGAAAATTCAGACATGCCAATCCTCCCGATTCAGGCGTGTGACTACTGATTTCAGTGCTAGTCTCCCGCCTCCCGATTTCTGCAAGCAAAAACCCGGGGGCATATTACGAACAAGTAGCGTTAATTTTTGTCTCTAACTTGTTTAGAGACAAAAATTATCGCCGTACATCGGCGATTTTTATCGCAGATAAACCTTGCTATTATCGCTGAAAAGTCAGCGATATTCATGTATTATCGACCTAATGCTCTTAGCCATGTTATCCAACTCCCATTGGATAACATGGCTAAGAACTGCTCAGGGCAGGTGTTAGATTTTGGAGATATTCGCGCTTAGCGCGAATATCTCCAAAAGTTGGTAATAGGAGATAGCGATGTTAGGGACTGTTTCCAGTCGCTAACATCTTGGCACGCCCACTTTGCATGTCATTAGTGATAAGTATCACTGACATGCAAAGCGGGGCCCAAGATGGTCGCTATCTCCTTTTAGCTGTCACTAACTGGTGTTAGCGACAGCTTGGTAATAGGGAGATAATTTTATCTCCGCTTTCATGGCTTTTAAAGCCAAAAAAGCGGAGATAAACCCCCTTGATAATATGCCCCACGATTCCTTGGGGTTTCAGCTGACAGGGCTTGGTATTGTGTTACATGGTAATTTTTCCAGGAAACGTCAGAGGGTCGATGCAGGGGTTCTAGAAGAGGTGATAAACCATTTAAGCCTCATGAACAAGCGCATGGTGTTTTAAAGATTTGTGAAGTACTCGGGGCGGCGGTGTGTGTGTGCCCTCTTTCAGGAGCGGGCGGGGGGGCACTGCCAGCAACTTGCCAGGTCAGGTAGTGTTCAACACGTGCATCACCCTTTCTCTGTCTGCTATTGCGCTCCATGCTTCGGAAAGGTAAGAAAAAGAACGTGCATTTGAGTTTGAAATGTCCGATCCTGCAGCAGCACACTTGCAAAGCCCACACATGACAATAACCCGATTCAAGGCCCCATTCACCCGTTTTTAAAAAAATAGATAACACTCCAACAAAGTAAGGTTATAAAACTTTATTAACTATTAACTATAACGAACGGAACAAAAACTAAAAACATTTAAACATTTTTCAACACAAAAAGCAACAATGGTTAGAAGCTGTCTTTTGTGCGAATAGTCCCAAGGCAGCACAACGTGCAGAGTTCTTGACGGCACCCAGGTGATGTCGCCTGGGTGCCGCACTGGTTTAGGGATCCTACAATGCTGCTCCGAAAATTGGCGTGGGACGTCCCGGGTGGGGCGGGGGAGGCCTCGTCAGTAGCGGTCTGTTGTGCGAATAGTCCCAAGGCAGCACAACGTGCAGAGTTCTGGACGGCACCCAGGTGATGTCGCCTGGGTGCCGCACTGGTTTAGGGATCCTACAATGCAGCACAGAAGAACAGCGTGGGGCGTCCCGGGTGGTGCGGGGGGAGGCCTCGTCAGTAGCGGTCTGTGTCCAGTGTCACATGGCTGACACAACATGTACGACAGGCACCCAGGTGATGTCCAGTAAACTGCCGCACTGGTTTTGGTATCCTACAATGCTGCTCCGAAAATTGGCGTGCGGCGGCCCGGGGGGGGGGGGGGCGTGGGGGAGCCGGCGTGAACGGGCCTCCCCAGGTGGCGGCCATCTAGCTGAGTTGCGCTCGCTCTTGCGGCCACAGCGTCTCGCTCACCATGTTGTTGAGTTGCTCCCACTCTTGCAGTGCAGCGATAGGCGGCTGCCACATGGCTCTTAAAATGGCGGACGGCTCCTCGGTTTTGGGCCTGGTCCACTGAAATGGCCCTGGGACACTTTGGAACTCGGACGCTTGCCTGCTAGGGCTTGGACTCCATTCTCGAGAAGCGTCCCCTCAGCCGTGAAGATTGTATAAAAGTCTTGGGGGCCCCCGACTCCCGCAGGCTTCCGGTGGGGAGCGGCTGCCATGATTGCTCGCGGAATGACCACGACGGAGCCACGAGATGGTGGTGCTCTCATGCTGACGCCAGCTTCAGTCTGAATGATCCAGAAACAAGGTGGGGCTTTCATCGTTTGGGAAAAAAAAATGTTCTAAACCAATGAAAAGTGTTATTTTTAGGTCATATGACCAAGCCTTCCATCTTTAGGAAACCAAAAGTAAAATGAACCAATGAAAAGTTTTATAAACAAGTCACATGACCTGTTATGCGGCATAGGGCTACAAAAACCGTAGAAAATCCGTTGGCACGTGAGGCGGCGTTAGTAGCGGACCGATGTGCGAATAGGCCGAAGGCAGCACAACGCGCTGAGATCCGGATGGCACCGAGGTGGTGTCAAGCAAATTGCCGTACTGGTGTGGCCATCCTACAATGCTGCGCCGAAAGACGGCGTGTCCAGCTGAGTTCCGGTCACTCTTGCGGTACAGTGAGTCGAACGCGCCGAGATCCGGATGGCACCGAGGTTGTGTCCAGCAAGTTGCTGCACTGGTGTGGCCATCCTACAATGCTGTGCCGAAAGTCGGCGTGGGGTGCCCCGTTGGCTTATGAGGTGATGTCAGTAGTGGACCGATGTGTGAATAGGTCGGAACCAGCACAAGGCGCCAAGATCCGAATGGCAAGTCCTGGATATTGAGTGCCATAGTTGAGAGTTCTGAGCTGTGCTTGTAAGACTATCTGAAGCTTATTTGCACCTGCTGCAGTTTCACTGTTGCCCAAGGTGGTGTCCAGCAAATTGCTGCAGTGGTGTGGCCATCCTACAATGCTGCGCCGAAAGACGGCGTGTCCAGCTGAGTTCCGGTCACTCTTGCGGTACAGTGAGTCGAACGCGCCGAGATCCGGATGGCACCGAGGTTGTGTCCAGCAAGTTGCCGCACTGGTGTGGCCATCCTACAATGCTGCGCCGAAAGACGGTGTGACCAGCTGAGTTCCGGTCACTCTTGCGGTACAGTGACTCGAACGCTCCGAGATCCGGATGGCACCGAGGTGGTGTCCAGCAAGTTGCCGCACTGGTGTGGCCATCCTACAATGCTGCGCCGAAAGTCAGTGTGGGGTGCCCCGTTGGCCTATGAGGTGATGTCAGTAGTGGACCGATGTGTGAATAGGTCGGAAGCAGCACAAGGCGCCCTGCACTGTTGAGCTTTTTTCAATGCCTGTTTTTTGTTGTTTCCCCTCCATCAAAAACAAAAAAAAATATATAAAACTGTGCAAAAATACAAAAAAATGTTTAGAAAAGCAGTGCTTGTAAGACTGTCTGAAGCTCCTTTGCACCTGCTGCAGCTTCACTATTGCCCTGGTGTGGACAAAGATCGCCCATGACTTAGGCTGATTGAGAGTTTGTAGAAAAATGGCTTCAGATTTTCCACATATTACTCTTCAACATTCTTCCTAAATGTAACAATGTGAGACTCACTAGGAGAACGGCTGTTTATCTTTCCTTTCAAAATGCTGCCAACAATATTTTCTGAATGGAAGACACCATCTTGTAGCATAAAGGGCCGAAAGGGGTTCTGGTCTTGTCGATTGTTGGTGAAGACATTTTGACTATATCTTGGACCTGCCCGGCCTCGCCCAAAATGGCGCCGGTATAAATGGGACTCGTAACTCCTTGCCCGCAAATGTATATCTAGAAAATGTTATTGTAAGTGGCCCTGTCTTATTTTAATTACAAAATGTACGTCCACCGATTCCGCAACTGTTAGACACCTTAGTTCTTGCAACCTAATGGCCCGCTCGTTACGTTCCTCTACAGTGTAAATGTCTCCTCATCATATACGATTTCAGTTTGCTCCGTGGCCGGCCCACGTGGTTATAGGCCCGTATTTGTATACTGATATTTTCACAATAAAGGTTTTTAAAACAAAACACGGTAGTAGTATTTACATTGGTAAAGTTTTTACTTTTAGTCACTGTTTTCGAATCAGTAAAAGGCAAGTGAAATAAAGCAGTCCAATTACATGACGGATAAAAGGTATAATACGCAGGAACGCAGTAAAGATAAATGGTCAAGGGCAGTTGTGTTTTTCATTTCTGCAACATAAAGTGATCGATAAGAATCTGATAATCAGGCGTATCGGCGACTAAGACAGCAGGCCGAGTCTCTCTTACTCAACGGCTCCGTCATGGAACGAAGAAACGCCCTTTTTGTCGAAAAAGGAATATATTTTACTTGCAGGACAGTTGTAAATTTTCCGGGAAAGTACATTAGCCTGGAATATTATAACATATGTTTGAAAAAAAAATAATGTTCGAAAAAAATAAAAAGCGTAATTTTTAGGTCATATGACCAAGCTTTTCATCATTAAATTAACAAAAGTAAAATGAACCAATGAAAAGTTTTATTAACAAGTCACATGACCTGTTATGCTTACGTTACGCGCTGCGCGCCGCGCCTCGGATCACTTCCGGGTGCGCTAACGCGGCGTGTCATAAAACGCATTACGCGACAACGTAGGTCAAGAATATAGTCTAAATGTCTCCACCAACCAGCGTTCAGAACACAACCCCTTTCAGCAGTCCAAAAAGTTCTGTTAAATGACAACAGAGGGGACAGGCAACAAGAACCATCAGTCAAAGAGGGGAGGGCAAGTTCTTCTCTTCCGGTTCATGTTGGGGCGCTACCGGAACTGATCGAATTGGTAGTCTATAGTGTTTCTGGATGTTTCAGACTAAAGCTGGCGTCAGCATGAGACCACTACCATCTCGTAGCTCCGTCGTGGCCATTCCACGAGCAATCATGGCAGCCGCTCCCCACCAGAAGCCTGCGGGAGTCGGAGGCCCCCAAGACTTTTGTAGAATCTTCACGGCTGAGGGGACGCTTTTCGAGAATGGGACCCAAGCCCTAGCAGACAAGCGTCCGAGTTCCAAGGTGTCCCAGGGCCATTTTAGTGGACCAGGCCCAAAACCGAAGAGCCGGCCGCCATTTTGAGAGTCCTGTGGCAGCCGTCTATCGCTGCACCGCAAGAGCGGGCGCATCTCAACTACATGGTGAGCGAGACGCTGTAGTCGCAAGAGCGGGCGGTAAACAGCTGAATGGCGGAAGAGGCACAGTGTAGCAAAAGCGGGCGGAATGGCAAATAAAACGATAAAGGGGCGCCCCACTACAGCTTGTCTTCAGGTCAAACGGATTGTGGGACAAGGTCCAGAATTGAAGAGTCATCAAAAGGCAAAAAGTTCCGCCGGACCCCGGGAGCCGGCCGCCTATGTCGGGGGCGATCTCAGGCTACACCAGTGCTATAAGACTTGGGGAGGGTGTCGGAGCCAAGCGTCTTCTCCGAGTCCATGGCCATCACACCGCCCCTCGGGGGCCTCCGTCAAGCGGTTTAGGGAGGTACCATATAACATTGTTTTCAAATGCATTCAGGTCCACAAACGACCCTCACTTACTTTGGAATAGTGAAGCTGCAGTAGGTGGAAATAAGCTTCAGACAGTCTTACAAGCACTGCTTTTGTAAACTTTTTTTTTTTTTGTATTTTTGCACAGTTTTATATATTTTTTTTTGTTTTTGATGGAGGGGAAACAACAAAGCACAGGCATTGAAAAAGGCTCAAACTCAGAACTCTGAACTATGGCACCCAATATCCAGGACTTTCCATCCGGATCTTGGCGCCTTGTGCTGCTTCCGACCTATTCACACATCGGTCCACTACTGACATTATCTTATAAACCAACGTTATGTAAATAGTTATTTAATAAAATGTTTTACCCTGTTTCTTTGCTGGTGTGTTGTCTATATTTTTAATATTTGCATAGGGTTTGTCGTTATTTTGGGCGGGGTGGGTGACGGAGCCGAGCTGTCTTGCAGCCCTCATGGTGTGGAGCTCAGTTCATCTCACTATTTTCGTATTTCTCATGAAGGGTTGTTTATAATATTTCTATTTTAGCGAGGTCAAAAAGAGATCCAATTAGTGGCCTACTGATTTTGCTCGATTACTTTTATTTTTTTACACGATTTTTCACGATCTGCAAAGACTAAACAGAGTATTGCGACTTTGTGCTTGTTTGTAAATAGAGAATGAACCAAAGAGAATCAATTGAAAAACAGTAAATGCTTGGATAATAATCAATCAAATGGAGAGACAAGCAGGCAGGACGGATTACAACGGGGGTAAAGGCCTGCGTTAACTACTCTTCACTATCTGCAAAGAGAGAGTACTACTAAGAGAAAAGAGGGGAGGGGGGCAGCGTTCAAAGCACATCAGCGTGCATAAATACGAAAATGTTTTTATCTATCACGTACTTTACATTTTAATGCTTTTCATATTTGCTATTAAAAAACCAATGAAATTCACAGAAAAAACCATAGGTTATAGTGGATATATAGTTAGGAATTTGCATTTACAAAACCTTGAAAATTCAATGAAAAAACCATTGGTTATAGAACATATATAGTTAGGAATTTGCATTTACAAAACCTTATTTTACTCGCATAAAACCATTGAAATTCCATATATAGTTAGATGCGCTAACTATATATCGCGCACCCGCAATCCACTGCTGATGATGTCACATATTACATCATTCATGACATGGTCAGTGACATCACTGATGACATCACTGATGACATCTCAAATGACATCACTGATGACATCACTGATGACATCTCATTTGACATTACTGATCACATCACTGATGATATCATTCATCTGATAATACGATGAACCTCTTCAGACTCTAATATAACCTTAGATACAATCAGTGTAAATAGACACTCACAGACTGTCACTCATCCATGGAGTTACTCACACACCTAGTCAGTCATGCAAAGAATGAATCACACCTCCATTTCCTCAACTATACAGTTATACAAACTTTACTTATTCAAACATATACTAACACATATTTACTCTCTTATACAATCCCTGATACAAGTTCACAATGATCCATACAGCCACTCACACATTCACTGGCTCTTATGCACAGTTATTTATATATGTCAACTCTCACATGTACTGTGTTTTACATATGTACTTACTTTGACATGTAGCACTGAGATATCCATTCACTCACCAATACACTCATGCACACAGTCAACCGCCCATACAGCTGTTTCCACATGCACTTTTGAAACCATACATCTAGTGAATCAACTGCTCACACATCTATGCACAGAGTCATACACCTCCCAGCCACCCACACACACACTCAGTCTCCCATACAAATACTTGGGCAACCAATCAATAACCCATATAGTTACTCATATAGCTACTTATCAACACATGCAACAGTTTACAGAACAACAGACATAATGATGCACAAATTAAGACAGTTTAGTCACTAACCCATGCACTCAGTGAGACACATTTAATCACTCACTCATACAGTCAGTCATGCACCTACTAAATCCTTCATCCAGACACTTATACATCCACTCATTCTTCAATATGTAAGACATATTTTAACTTTACAGAAACATACAGTCACTGGATATTGTCATCAGTGATGTCATCAGTGATGTCATTTGAGATGTCATCAGTGATGTCATCAGTGATGTCACTGACCATGTCATGAATGATGTAATATGTGACATCATCAGCAGTGGATTGCGGGTGCGCGATATATAGTTAGCGCATCTAACTATATATGGAATTTCAATGGTTTTATGCGAGTAAAATAAGGTTTTGTAAATGCAAATTCCTAACTATATATGTTCTATAACCAATGGTTTTTTCATTGAATATATATATATATATATATATATATATATATATATATATATATATATATACACACACTGAAAGAAAAAAGGTTACGTTATAGTTAGGCTCAGATTTCACTCGTACAAAGCCGGTGGAAATTCAGCATTTATAGTTACCTGACCCTCCACGTCCCTAGATATATAATTTTCTTTTTCCTTTCATAACACCCAAATCACTGAACGGATTTGCACCAAATTACAAAAATCACTGTTTGTGGACAAAGATCTAGTTGTTGGCCAAATTTGGTGTAATTCCGTTCAGCAGTTCGGGCTGTAGTTGTTTTCAAAATTGCTCTGGGACATTGCATGGGGAAAACAAATTTTGGAAACCCCATTTTTCTTGCCCCCACTTGGCGAATCACCCCCAAGCTCTTGTTTTGTACAGGTGAAAAATCAGCCTAACTATAACATCGCTATAATCTGTTTTTTTCCAGTGAAAGTCTAAGGTTTTTTAAAATTCCATTTCCTAACTATAATGTCCCTGTAAACTCTGTTTTTTTCAGTGAATTTCAAATGTTTTTAAATGCTAATTCCTCACTACAACATCCCTGTTACCTCCATTTTTTTCAGTGAATTTCTATGGTTGTTTTGGTTTTGACTGCACAGCGCTTGTGCTGTGTTTGTGAAAGATATTGTTTTTAATATGAACTTAAAAGGGGCTTACATTCTGTCCCCTCTCTTTCCTGCCTTTTCATTGGTTCCTGTGCTTGCCATGTACATTTTTCTTCCATTTTGATTGGCTGTAGTATATTTTCCTGTATTTACCAATGCTTGTTCCTCGTCTGCTTTGGTGGAACTATTTCTGCATAAAGTTCTGCCTCTTTCATTTTGCAGCAGATTTATATAGTTCCACTCATTACCAAAAGAGATTTGTCTAGAATCAAAGGATGTTGCACCGCCGAGACTTGAACTGAGATCTCCAGCTCTAGAGTCAGCAGCGCTGGCCAATGTGCCACATCCTCTCCAATCTCGTGATGCTTGCAAGAGAGCTGTTTCCTTCGTCCCGGACGGTGATTGAGAAAAACCTCTTACTATGCATTACATTGGCAAAACGGATGAATTCCCAATATTTGTTTATATTGCAATCAGTTGTTCAGCCACTTCTTAATCACTATATTTTCACTTAAAGGATCATAGTAGCATTACAATGTCTTGACGGAATCTCACACTTTTGATCAAGCGGGCAGCTACAACCATATCACCAAGTCCCCTATTTCCGAAGTCTTAAATTTAATCACTTAACTGCTGCGCTTTCTATAGCATACCTACTTGGGAAACATGCTTACCCTTTCAAATGTAAAAAAAAACACAGACGTAAGCAATCCTGCTGTAAGCACTGCTTCTGCTTAGGATATGTATTGTGCAGATTTTTGCTGCATTTAGCGTTTATATGCTTGGACCAAGGGCACTTTACTTGTGAACCAGGTCAAATTACTTTTTAAAGGCAAGGGGAGATTTAATGATTTGCCTAGGATGACAAGATGTTGAGCCAAGGCTGTGACTCGAACCCTTTCCCCTTTTCCAAAGCCTGCAGCTCTGGCTGTTCGGCCACTTCTTCCTCTGTGTGGTTACAAACAGTAGGCAACAGCATTTACATATCTTAAAGATCTTGGATTAATTGGGCAAAGGAATGCGACTAGGGGGAGCGTGGAGGTGTCACTACGCTTGTATCTCTTTGAGGGGATGGATGACTGGTGGTCATAGGAGCTGAGCTCGAGAGAACAAACTGAACCCCAAGTTTGAATCCAGGTTCCTCAGCAAAAAGCTTCCGACAGCAGATGGCTGCATGGAGTCCAATCCAAACCAACATTTACTTTCCTGACAGTTGAACAAGTGGCACGAAGTAGAGCATTTCAAATTTAATTCTGGCTGTGGCACAAGGTCAGTGCAGGTCATCAATTGGGATTAGTTTACCTTCTCTGAAATGCATTCTGTAGCCTTGGAATTATTTTGTGGGGCTAGAGACATTAGCTACATCCCCTCCTTCTTGGTTGGTTGTAGGGTAGGTCTCAATTAGACTCTGGTCAAGCCAGATATTCTGCCCTGCTTGCTGTACAGCATCCGTAAGACATGACAAGAATGTGTTTTTAAACAGTTGCTATGGGATACAAAAGTGTGAGTCACTGATTACCCAAACATCCATTATTAAACGATTATTTACTCTGCGCAACCCCCTTGCTCTAAAGCTGTCCAGTGCTTAAATGGAGACATTTTTATGTATTTAGATTTTCTGTTGGGTAACAACAATAAGTTGTTACCCCTTAGAGTTTGATTAAGGAGAGGTAACACATAGATATAAGCCATGGAAGATCTTGTAAGCCACCACATTTGGCTATCTATGTCTTGAATGTCTGCAGTAATGGAAACCCCTTAAGATTGGACAACATGCATGTGTTAATGTTAGGCATCTGTGAGAAGTAATTTGCTTACATCATATAGAAGTGTCTTGTTTTGGACTGTGTGCTAAGTATTGGGGTCAAAGCGCAGAGAACAAGACCATCACAACATAAACAATCTAGCACTTCCCAGAGAGTAATCATGTGGTCAAATGTATATGAGAAACAGCATTTCTAGATTTCAATTGTTACTATTTTTTGCTAAAATAATCCTGTAAGGTGTTTCAGGTGAGTAGGTCGGTTCGGGGTTTTGAGTTTTACACACTTCTGGGCCAGAGACCATTTTAATTATGATGTTGTAGCTTATTTTATTTATTTATTTTAGGGGAATGATATGAAGCCAACAGGTACTGGTGTATGTGCTCAAGACTTGGGAAATATTAGAATTTTATTTTTTACATCACACATGCCTTTTGTCCAACGGAACAAATTTCCCCATTTTGCGCTGTAGTTTAATCTTAGTCTGATTCTAATAATGCTAGGTTTAAATAGAGGCTATGTGATGAAACGTTTGTGTATATTTAATTAAGGAAAATATCTGCCATCATGCTCATGTTTCTGTGGTACTGTCTCTGAACCCTTGGTCTATGGTAAAACCTAGCAAAACCAACAGGATTTTTCTTTATTTCTTGTAATTAATATTTTTTCTTTATTTATTCATTAGTAAAATCTAATTGTACAGGCACACACCTTAATCTGACCAATCTGTAGACCTTGGAAAATCGGTATTTATGAACTGTGATCACCAGCTCTCGAGTCAACTGCTCTGGCCACTGCACCACATCCACTCGACTCTTGTGATACATGTAATGGAACTCTTTCCTCTGTCCTGGACAGTGATTGATAGAAACAGTTTATTATTCATTACATAGGTGAAACCGATGCATTGCCATTGCTTGTTTAAGTATTACTTGCGTTTACAGAGTAGTGGAGAAAGGGGGAGGGGCTTCTAACTAGCTCTCAGGAATCCCGCTGTGGAGGACTTTCAGGAGGTACCAGGAGGGCTTCTTGGCACCCAAGGACTCTCAGGAGCAAAGTGGACTTCACCCCCCAACCAGTATTGCGCCAGGAGCCACATTTGTAGAATAGTGGAGAAAGGGGTCATGGCCTCCGAAGGCCTTTTATAAATCTTGCTGTGTGGGACGTACTGGCAATATCAGGAGGGGCACTTGGCCCAAAAGGATGGCCTTAACTACCCCTCCTGTTACCTCCAGTAAGTCCCACACAGCGGGATTGTTGAAACCTGGTAGGAGGCCACGCCCCTTTCTCCTCAACTCTGCAAGCATACCTCCTAGCGCAATACTAGTACGGGAATTAAATCCCATTGGCTATTGAGGGTTCTTGGGAGCCAACTACCCCTCCTGTTTTCAACAGCAAGTCCCACACAGTGGGTTTGCTGAGAGGTTTATGGTGGCCACACCCCCTTTCTCCACCACTCTGCAAACGTGCCTCCTGGCGCACTACTAGTTGGGGGATGAAGTCCCCTTGGCTCTTCAGGGTCCTTGGGGGCCAACTAGCCCTCCTGTTACTTTCAGTAAGACCCACACAGCTGGATTGTTGAGAGGTAGTCAGAGGCCATGCCCCCTTTCTCCACCAGTTGGCAAACATCATTCCTGGTGCACTGCTGCTTGAGGTAAAACGTCCTTGTTTGTCCTGAGGCCCTCAGGAGGAAAGGAACCTCATCCCTCCACCAGCACTGCACCAAGAGGTGTGTTTACAGAGTGGTGGAAATGGGGGCTTGGTCTCCGACCACCTCTCACAATCCCACTGTTTGGGGCTTACTCTAGGTAACAGGAGGGCTAGTTGGCACATAAGGACCCTCAGCAGCTAAGGGGACCTCATCCCCCAACCAGAAGCATGCCAGGAGGTGTTTTGCTGAGTAGTGGAGAAAAGGAGCTGTGCCTCCAGTGAGTTGCTCGCTTTTATTATTTTTAAGAAGGCGGGCTGGGGGGGGTGGTCGGCATCAGGGCTTGTTTTTTTTAACTTAATTAATGGTTGTGCCCTGGAGAGATGGTGGTCCCTGAGGCAGCGGGGCTCCCTGCATTTGAATATAACAGTGCCCTGGGGAGGTAGCGGTTCTTGGGGATGAAGGGGAGGTTATAGGGCCTCTCCCACATTTCATTAAAAAAAAAAGTGTGCCCTGTGGATGTGGCTGTGCCCAGGGCAGTGGGTCCCGGGGGCAGCGGGTGGCTCTAGTGACCCCGCGTATTTGTATGCAAAAGTGCCCCGGAGAAGTGGTGGTCCCAGGAGCTGCGGGGGCCATGATGGCCCCCCACATTTTCAATGTTTACAGCCTTGAGGGGGTGCAGTCCCTAGGGCTTTGCAGAAGTTCAAGATGGGGGCCCCATGGGCCACTCTCCTTCATGCCTGCGGGATTTGACCCACCTGGGGGCTCTGAAAAGAAAGTTGCGGCAGGCCGCATGTCTGTTTTTTTAAAACTTAAACTTTGCAGCAGAATCGTGGATCCAACAGCAAGTCTGGATACAAATCTGGGGAGTCAGGGAATTTCTACCCTTCCGTCTTATTTTACTTTTTTTCTGGGACTCTGCTTCAAGCCGAATCCCAAGATGGCTGCCAACACTTCCTGGTTGAAGTGTTGGCAGCCAATCAAATTGTTGTAGGATCCGCAATCCCAGTGCATGGACTTGCGCCTCCAGATATCGATATTTTTTAAAGTGAGATATCTCAAAAACTATTGACCAGATTTACACCAAATCACAAAAAGCACACTCTCTGGGCCAACTTCTCACTGTCTTCCAACATCTAGTTGTCTGTCAAATTTGATGTAATTGCGTTCAGCAGTTTGGGCTGTAATCGTGTTAAAAAAATGAAAAATCCCCATAGACATAACATAGGGAAAACATGTTTTGGGACGTCCCTTTTTTCTTGTTCCGCTTCACCGATTACCCTGAAACTTTCGACACAGTAGCTGAACAAACAAACATTTTCAATGCAGCAGGTCTCGCAATTGCAAGATTTTGACCCATTGGCATTGTAAACGAAAATGCCATTTTATTTATGTGCTTTTAAAAACACTTGCATTAATAAAAGGCATCGTCATTTACAATATCAATAGCTCAAAGTTTCTCAAATGTGAGACCTATTGCATTGCAAATGCTTGTTTTAAATGTGCTCACGCACTGCTTGCTGTCGGATGGAGCCACAAAGACTGGCAAAAAGGTGCCCCTGCTCGCTGAAGAAGAAGAGGGAGAGGAGGAATCCTTGCAAATCTTGTACTGGACCTAAGAGGGCACATAGCACAGAGCCTCGGCAGGGGCTGTCCCCCTTGGAAGCTGGTGATGCAGTCCAGAAGGAAGCAGATCCTGTCCAGGAGAAGGTACGGGGTGTCCTGTGTGACCATCAGGAAGTGTTACGGTCCTTCCCGGGCAATGCTTCAAGACGCCTTGGACTGCAGCACTATGAGGGTCTGGCTCCAGGTGTGCTAGATGCTAGAAAGTTCCTGATGCCGCTCCTTGCTGTGCTGGAGGTCTGGGAGCCTCTGGTCAGATTCCTTCAGTGCACCGGGGGGCTTCCCAGATCGCTGCAGTCCAGCGAGTCCCGCTTAGCCTCCCTATGCTGCTGGAAGTCCCATGGCTTCCAGCCCACCGCTTTCTCATGCTGGTAACGCTTCTAAAGTAGACAGTTTTTACATTGTAAGCACGTAAAATGCAAGAGTCGAGCCACATATTGTTTCTCATTGGAGCTTGTATTTTCAGTTAGAAAAACAGCCAGTCAGGAGAAGAACAGCCGACACGTGTTTCGTCACACCTGTGACTTTTTCAAGGCTGAATATGGCGGTTAAGTATATCTGGTCCTGTATGGCTGTCAAGTAGAAAGTTACTATGAAAAAGTTGACACTCTGCACACCTAATACGAATCAAATTCACTGTACAATATACAATTACTCTTAATAGTCATTTGGTGCTGCTGCTTAGACTGACTGACTCACGTCAGTGTAACAACCAAAAACACAAACAGAGACTGTTTGAAAGCGACGCACTGTGCACAAGCCCCCGCGGGATGCTCTGTAAACCACAATTAAATATGATACCACATGTCAATGCCTCAAAAATAAAAGTTCATTTTGCCAAAATATTGTCCATGCTCCTCTGCATTATTGTCAAAAAATAAAGCGAATCAAATGGAAGACATCATTGTTTTAATGCCAATTTTCTTTCTTGTGCTTGTTCTTTCTTCCTTTGGTACATTACTTCATGAACATCTGTTCATCTTAACATCATATGCAGTTAGTCCCAATGCATTTCGGTATAGGAATACCTTCATCAGGGGAATACTGTAATTAAAGTCAACACAATAACAATAATCAAAACTTAGAATTAGGGAGCCAAAGACTCCACCTCGTGTGCATGCGAATCCTGGTGCAAGTTTGTCATAACGAGTCCCATCTCTGCCTACACCTTAGTGCCTGTGGACATTAATCTCAGAACCACCGAGTAGAAAGGCCAGGATGTAGCAATGGATGACGTTGTATATTCCTAAGAGACCCTTGTGGTGCAAATTATTTCATCTGGTGTTTCTGAGAAAAGTCCTAAGTCTGTGGAAGTGGTTTCAGGAGTGGTGTTGTGTATAACACCCGAAAAGTCCCTATATGCATGGTATGTAATCGTGTACCACTGTTGTATGTTTTTTCAAAGACAGAAAAAGACATGTTAAGCTCCCTTCTAGATAAAATGCAAGCGGTGTCTACTATTCGGATATGACAATGTAACAAAATCTATTACTGCTACATGGAATGGAAACCTTCTACATGTCTATAAATTAGAAAAGATGGTATTCAGTTGTTGATTTTCAAGTGTTTTTAACCATATAAATGATTTTATACTTTTTCACATTACAGGAGGAAAGGAAGGGACCTACTACTGGGAGAAGATATTACATCATCTTGATACACAGCACTACCAAGATAAGACTACGCTTTCTTGTTATTTCTATATATTCTTTTAACATAATTTCCTTTTTCTATACAATATGTTATGTTAATTTCTATAGCGCCAAATCACCGACAGGTCTCTTAGCGCTTGCTTTGGGAACCCGTCCTGGCTTTCCCTGCGAGATAACCCCTACTGGGCATCCCCAAGGTGAAGACCAGGCATCCCATCGCGGTGGGCCGTAGTGGAGATTAAGCAAGCTGTTGCCCAGAGTTGCAGAGTGTGAACCCATGATTCGAGTAGGCACCGAGACGAGAATTATCGAGTCTGTGGACATTTTTGAGCTTAAGACCCTGCCGCGTCGGGAATTGAACCCTGGTCCCGGGTCTGACCTCTGCATCAGGGTCTACCTCCTCTAACCAGTGAGCCACACTTCTCCACTATGATAAGTATGATTATTTCTAGCACTTATGTATATTGAGTTGTTTTACAAGGTGAGAGTAAAACTGCTAGTTTAGGAACTAGTGATGGCAAACCACTCATACAAGGATTTTATTCACATAGAAAACTGGGGGCATGTTCCTCTGGCATCACAGACAGTAGTAAGGGGTCCTTCGACATAGAATTAGCCACTCAGCAATTTCAAAGTCTAAGAATCCATTTATCTCGGATGAGTCATTCAAAATGTATATTACAAATTACGTAAAACTAAGAACAAACATTTGCACTAGGCGAACACACAGTGAGGTTTGGATGGGACCAGGAAACAGGGTGGCGATCCATACTTAGCAATATTTACCTTCCTAAAATGGCCACTGTTCCAATCCGGGATTCTAACACAAATACATAACAACCTGTGTTTATTCACATTTTTTATAAAACGCCTCATTGCGTGCACACATAATCACAAGCACAATTTAGGCTTAGCTAGGATTACAGAATATTAGAAACTCTGTCATGGGTAACCTATACTGCAACGATGTATGTTTAATAATGAACTACTATACACTATGTAATGACCACTACAAAATGAATGCCAAGGATGTAACTGTTGACACTTTTGTAACACATATTGTCCTTTCTCTATGTTGAATGTCTGGCATGTAAGGATGTGGTTTGGCAAGAATCTGGTGTGTGAACAAGGAGACTGATCTCCGAAACGCGCTGCAGTATTAAAATGTCAGCTCGATAACTGATCTCCTGTGTGAGTGCTTACTTGGTAACTTTGTTGAAATTATGTCCGGTGGGCTTCGTTGGTATTGCACTCCAACTACCATGGGTGGTGGGGGGGAGGGGGGCGGAGAAGAAGCAAAGCAACCTTTTGAATATATTTATATATGCATGTGAGTATGTATGTTTATATTTATATTTACTCCATGAAAACACCAAAGGTTACAAGGACATTAAAGCTAGGCTCAGATTTCACCCGTACAAAACCAATGAAATTCAGCAGTTTAAGTTACCTGAGCTACCTATGACTTAAACCCCCGCAATGCACTGCTTATGACTACACATATTACATCACTCATGACATGCGTGAAAATGTTTCATAAATGTTTCTGAGACACAAATATGTATAAGAAGCTACTGCATCATTTATGTTTTCTTTTTTTAAATAGTACTGAGTGATGCTGTTTTTAACATATGTCATCTGAAAGGGTGTGTGACTGTAGTAGTTTGGGAGTGGGTGTCTGAGTGTTGTATGTGTGTGAGTTGATGTATATGTGAAAAGGGGACGTGTGAGTAGCTGTATGGGTGTGTGATTAGCTGTGTGAATAGCTGTATTGGTAAATAAGTATGATTGGATGTATGGGGGAGTGAGTGGCTGTGTGTGGCTGCCTTAGTGGTTATATGGATGGGAAGTGTGTGAGTAACTGCTTTAGTGACTGAGTGGCTGTGTGACTGGCTCTATGGGTAGGAGAGTGGGTGTGTTAGTAGCTGTATGAGTACGTTAGTGACTGTGTGAGTGACTGTTTTGCACAGTAAACATATGTGTGAGTAGTTGTGTAGGACAGTGAGTGGGTGTGTGACTGTATGGATATGTGAATGGGTATGTATGTGGTTAACTGGATTAATGAATGGATGTGTGAGTAGCTGTATGGGTAAGTGAGTGGCTCTGTAAGTAGCTGTATGAGTGAGTGAGTGCTAGTGTGAATGGCTATGTGGGTGAGTAAGTACTAGTTTGAATGGCTGTGTGGGTGAGTAAGTGGTTGTATTAGTGAGTGGGTGGTTCTGTGAGGGGCTCTATGGGTTAGTAAATGCTAGTGTGAGTGTCTGTATGGAGGAATGAGTGGGGATGTGAGTAGCTGAAGGGGTGAGTGATTGGGCATATAAGGGGCTGTACAGGTGATTGATTTGGCTGTGTTAGTGGCTATATGAGTGAGTTAGCAGGTGTGTGTGAATCATTGAATGGGTTTGTGAATAGGTATCTGAGTGGTTGGGTCGATGTGTGAGTGGATGTATGAGAGGATGTATTGGGGTGTGAGTGGGTTTGTGAGTGGTTCTGTGGATGATGTCATGAGTGATGTCATCAATGTTGTCATTGATATGTCATCAGTGAAGTCATCAGTAATGCCTCTGAGCATGTCATGAGAGATGTAACATGAGCTCATAAGCAGTGCATTGCCGGGGCGTAAGTTATAGGAAGCTCAGGTATTTAAAACTGCTGAATTTCAATGGATTTATACAAGTGAAATCTGAGCCTAACTATAATGTCCCTGTAATCTTTGTTATTTTCAGTGAATTTCTAAGGATTTATTTATTCTATTTCTTAACTATAATGTCCCTGTGACCTTTGGTTTTTTCAGTGAATGTCTATGGTTTTGTTAACTTTTTTATCCTAACTGTAACCTGTCACCTCTGAGAGTGGGTGAGTGAATGGCTGTGTGTGTGTGTATGTGTGTGCATGTGTGAGTGTGTGAGTACCTGTGTGGATCTGTGAGCAAGTATGTGAGTGTCTATGTGGGTTTGTGAGTGAGTCTATGAGTGCCTGTGTGAACATCTGAGTGGGTGTGTGAGTGGGTGTGTTAGTGTCTGTGTGTGTGTGTGTGTGTGTGTGTCTGTGTGAATATCTGTGTGTATTTGTGAGTAAGTATGTGAGTGTCTGTGTGGGTTTGTGAGTGGGTCTATGAGTGCCTGTGTGATTATCTGAGTGGGTATGTGAGTGCCTGTGTGAGTCCATGAATGGTTCTATGAGTGCCCATGTGGGTTTATGACTGGGTTGTTTGAGTGCCTGTCTATGTCTGTGAGTGTGTGTGTATGGTGGAGATATCCTTGAATACCTCTGTATCAATAACACTGCACCAAATCAGCAGGAAACACACTTGAGGGTCTTTTGTTATACTCTCCATCAACGTGGGAAAAGGTGGGAAGACCTTTGCATACTACTAAGAAAAACGGGGAGTGGCCAAATGGGCAGAGCTTGCCGATGATTTTGAGCATTTGCATACTCAAGGTTATTAAATGGGAGCATCACAAACTCTGTTCTCACCAGGAGTTGACAAGAAATAAATCAGTCATACCAGACCAGATTGCTCTCCAATAGCTTAATGATGCAGTCACCTTAATTAAGGATTTCTGATCATTTTTAAACTTGGATTACGAGAGAAACACACTTACACACAGCAGTTACTGGAGGGAAGGCAGGCTGCACAGCCTCCTTTGCTAGGCCAATTTTCACCCTCGGGACCCCATCCCATGGGGCCAGGCCAAAACTTATTGGGGGAGGGGGACTGCATGGCCCCCTGCCTGGGCTGATTTTGACCCCCGGGACACCATCTCCCGGGCCCTGGCTAAACTTCAATGCGGAAGAGTGTCATGCATCCCTAGTCCAAGGGCTGATTTAGGTCCTTATGACCCCTTCGCCCGGGGCCCTGCCACATCTACCAGGGTGCCCTTGCACCACCTAGGGCACCCAGTGTGCTATGTTGGAGACTGCGGGGGGAGCCTGAATGCCGCCATGGTCACTGGGTGGTGGGCACCCGTGATATAGCAGGAGCCAGTCCTGGGGGGTGGTAGTCCCCAGAGCCATTAAGGGCTCCAGGAGGGGGCCATGTGCCCCCTCCTTTACTTTTCATGGGCAGGCCCAGGGGAGGTGGTGGTCCCTGGGGTCGTATATTACCCCCTCCTACTTTAAAAAAATATGTAGCCCAAAGGAGGTGGAGGTCCTCAAGTCATCAAACAACCCCAGGAGGGAGTATTCCCCAGGGTACAAGGAGCCCAAAGTAGGGGGTCCTCATGGACCCCTCCAGTATTTGAATAAAGCCCCAGTGAGGTGGTTGACCCTGGGGCTCAAAAGAGCCACAGGAGAGGGGGGTTGCCCCCTCCTTTTCTATTTTACCCCCCTGGACCTGGCCCACCTGGCAGGAGCACACATTTGTTTTTTTGTCACGGATTTATGACTCTGTCATGATTTCACAGCAAACATTATTAAAAACAAATGCTTTTTTGCCCTGGCAGGGTCCCAGGGGGACCTCAGAACCAGCGCTAGAGGGTCAGGATATTCCTACAGTATCCCCCTTTCCTTTTTTTTAACATGCTTTTTTTAGGGTAGGGGGACTCGGCTGAAGCACAGTCCCAAGTTGGCTGCCAACACTATCTGGTTGAAGTGTTGGTAGCTGATCAAATAGCAGCACAGGAATTGTCAAATCCTCAGAGGATCTGTGTCCCTAAATATATCAATTTGGATTTTCTTCACTACTTCCCAAGCTCTTGAATGGATTTACACCAAAGAACAAAAAGCATGCTTTATCGACCAAGAGCTACCTTTTTGCCAAATGTGGTGTAATTCCATTCAGCTGTTCAGGCTGTAGCCGTATTCAAAATCCCTACAGGAATTAACATGGGAAACACACTTTATTTTATTTGCCCATTTTCTCAGCCCCGGCTTGACGGATCACCCTAAAACTTTCTATGCACAATTTAAATCACTGGGGCACTTTTTGGGGAACATTTTGTGAAGTTACTTTAACTGGTGAAAAAGATACAGGCAAGTAAAAAAACGTTTTTCCTATGGAAACTAGGTTCTGACTTTAACAACCACAAAGTAGGTTATATATATCCAAATTGGTCTGTAGTGGTGCACGCTTGTTACCATTGCTCACTTAGAGGTCAGACCACCTCTAAGAATCTTTGTAAACAAGGAAAAGTGGCACTCTAGGGTACCAAGTCAATGCTTGCAACTGTGCAGGCTCAATCACTGCTGGTAGTCCTACAACTATTTCTACTTTTATAACAATTAAGAAATACTAATTAGGAAATTATACCAAATGTACCAACATTATGTCAACATAACCATATAGTTTCATGTTGCCAATGTGTGTATTATATGAGCAACTACATTTATCTTAATGCAGCAAGAAGACATCAATGCAATGGTATAAAATTAGAAATAATGGCAGGACCACCAGCCATGATCAAGACTGCATAGTCAAAACATGTTGGCTTGGTACCCGTGTAAACAGTAAACAAAAAAACTGTTATAGAGCCTGCCCAGGGTGCCTCTTTTTCTTGTTTCCAAACATATACATATTCACTTAAAAAGCCAAAGGTTACAGGGTTGTTATAGTAATAACTAACACCCCTGTAATGCTCTGCTTATGACCTCACATATTACATCTCTCATGACATGCTCAGTGACATCACTGATACCATCACTGATGATATCTCAAAAGACATTAATTATGTCAGGTAGGTAGTTATATTTAGGACCTAGTTTGCATAGAAAAAGATTTTTTATGGTAACTTTTTCAAAGTTTAACGAATCTTCAAGAAAATTTCAAAATTAGTATGGCAGTCAGTTCAGCTGCTGTGCCTAACGTTTCAGGGTGATTCGTCAAGCAGAGGCAGAGAAAAAGGGGGCATCCCAAAACACTTTTCCCCATGCAATGTCCAACAAGGATTTTGAACACGACAACAGCCTGAACTGCTGGATGGAATTACACCAAGTTTGGCATACAGGTAGATCTTGCTTTAGAAAATGACCTTTTTGTTGTTTGGGGTAAATCCATTCAATAGTTTTTGAGCTACTAGAGGAAAAAGAAATATAGATATCTAGGGATGCAGATTGGCAACAGATCTACCCGCAGTGAATCTATGGTTTCATGTGCCACAGCAAGGCCCTGATTGGCTGGCCGTAACCTAAGAAATCAATGCAACTATGCAGGTTAGACGATCTCTTGCCGGTACTTCGGAGCTGAGCAGTTCATTGTTTCTGAGATTCATTCAGGCAGTGACAGAGATCGTCCGACCTGCATTGTTACATTGATTTCGTACGTGCACTGATGGCCGTACTTTTCTTAATTTTTGAGAGCTCGGCTGAGCCCCATGTAACTTCTATTACCTAATCTCCATAAACACAACGGATATTCTATGAGGTACTCTACACTTCACGAGTCGGTCAAAACGTCAACTACAATTTCTACACAAGCCTGGACAACTGTAATCATTGCGACAGTGTTCCAATAGGGCTATGTGTTCTATGGAACAATTGACCTTTTTTAGAAAGGCCGGATCAGTACTAACATGGGATGATGTATACATGTCATACTGACCTGTCCTTGTCCACCCCCACTTGCTCACTCGAATCACTTTCGCACTCCTTTTCCTTCTCCCAAACCTGAGCACCTAATTTCACAAATGTACGTTTTTTACTTCAATTACAACAAAATAGCTATTGTGTTACCACGTTTTTGAATAATTATGACATTTCCAATAAATTGCACTTAACTGTGAATGTGCAATTCAAAGAATTTGGCCCTGTGAATGCGTTTGATTTTATTAAATCTGTATAACATTCCTTTTTGGAAAATACATGCTACTTGACCACGCCTTCACTGGCAGCCCACGGACCTTGCCTTGCAGTTTCCACAGCCGGCAGTAAACACAGAAGATGACCGCATATGTAGTGAATACATATTAAATAGGTTTTCACTGCGTATGTTCCTGCGGCCAGCATCTGTGTTTACTGCTGGCCTCTATGACGTCAGGGTACCTTCAGAAAGCTTCCCAAAAGGTCCTTTAAAAGTCCGCTGTAAGCGCGCTCCCAGCAGACTTCTAAGGGCATTTGGGGAAGCTTCCTGTTTGGACAGAGAGACAGATAGAGTCAGAGGGACAGATAGAGGCACAGAGACAGATGGAGGCATAGAGACAGATAAAGACACAGGTACAGATAGACACAGAAATAGACAGAGAAAGAGTCAGGGACAGATAGAAATAGAGGCAGGGACATACAGAGACAGGGACAGCTAAAGATAGGGATAGATAGAGACAGAGACAGATAGAGACAGGGACAGACAGAGACAGATAGAGGCAGAGACAGATAGAGGTAGAGACAGATAGAGATAGAGACAGATAGAGATAGAGAGAGAGACAGATAGAGGCTGAGACAGAGATAGAGACATAGAGAGAGACAGGGATAGATAGATAGATAGATAGATAGATAGATAGATAGATAGATAGATAGATAGATAGATAGATAGATAGATAGATAGATAGATAGATAGATAGATAGATAGATAGATAGATAGATAGATAGATAGAGACATAGAGAGGCAGGAAGAGGCAGGGAGAGACAGATAGAGGCAGAGACAAATAGAGGCAGAGACAAATAGAGACAGGCAGATACAGGTAGAGGCAGAGACAAATAGCGGCAGAGACAGATAAAGTCAGGCAGAGACAGGTAGAGGCAGAGACAAATAGAGGCAGAGACAGATAGAGGCAGAGACAGATAGAGGCAGGGACAGGCAGAGATAGATAGAGGCAGAGACAGAGATAGTGATAGAGACAGAGATAGTGATAGAGACAGATCGAGATAGAGACAGACAGAGATAGATAGAGGCAGAGACAGATAGAAAGAGAGACAGAGGGAGACAGAGACAGATAGAGGCATAGACAAGTAGAGGCAGAGACAGGTAGAGACAGAGACAGACAGAGGCAGAGATAGATAGAGGCAGAGACAGATAGAGGCAGGGGAAGAGACAGATAGAGATAGAGAGACAGATAGAGTCAGAGACAGAGATAGCGACATATAAAGACAAGGAGGGACAGATAGAGACAGATAGAGGCAGGGAGAGACCGATAGAGTTAGAGACAGATAGAGACAGGCAGATACTGGTAGAGGCAGAGACAAATAGAGGCAGAGAGAGATAGAGATAGGCAGAGACAGGTAGAGGCAGAGACAAATAGAGGCAGAGACAGATAGAGGCAGAGACAGACAGCAATAGATAGAGGCATAGACACATAGAGACAGAGATAGAGATAGAGATAGAGACAGAGATAGAGACAGCTAGAGATAAGAGACAGACAGGGACAGATAGAGGCAGAGACAGATAGAAAGAGAGACAGATAGAGGCAGAGACAGAAAGAGACAGGTAGAGGCAAAGACAGACAGAGATCGATAGAGGTAGAGATCAATAGAGGCGTGACAGACAGAGGCAGAGACAGACAGAGGTAGAGATGGAGACTGAGACTGAGACAGATAGACAGGGACAGACAGACAGGTACAGACAGACAGAGAAAGGGACAGAGAGACATATAGAGACAGACAGAGATAGAGGCGGGAACAGATAGAGGCAGGGACAGGTAGAGGCAGAAACAGATAGAGGTAGAGACAGACAGAGACAGATAGAGGCAAAGACAGAGACAGATAGAGGCAGAGACAGGGACAGACAGAGAGGGAGACAGAGAGACAGACAGAGAAACAGACAGACAGAGAGAGACAGAGAGAGAGGGAGATGGAGAGAGGGAGACAGAGACAGAGAGAGAGAGAGGGAGGGAGAGGGAGGGAGGCAGACAGAGGGAGAAAGACAGAGGTAGGACGGGGACAGAAGAAGGAGGGAGACAGAGGGAGGAAGGAGACAGAGGGAGGAGGGAGACAGAGGGAGGGAGACCGAGGGAGGGAGACAGACTAAGGGGAAGAGGGAGACAGACAGAGGGAGACGGACGCAGGGAGACAGAGGGAGACGGATACAGGAAGACAGAGGGAGGAGGGAGACAGACAGAGGGAGGCAGACAGAGGGGAAGAGAAAGAGAGAGAGAGAGCGAGGGAGGGAGACAGAGGGAGAGAGACAGAGGGAGAGAGGGAGAGAGACAGAGAGAGGGAGACAGAGGGAGACAGAGAGGGAGGGAGACAGAGGGAGACAGAGAGGGAGGGAGACAGAGGGAGACAGAGAGGGAGGGAGACAGAGAGGGAGGGAGACAGAGTGAGAGGGAGACAGATGGAGGGAGACAGAGGGAGGAAGACAGATGAAGAGAGAGGGAGAGAGAGAAGGATAGAGAGAGATATGTGTATGCTGGGTCTGGTGGCTCAGTGGATGAATGTATCCGCTGCAGGGGCCTGTGTTCAACCTCACAGTCCCAGTTTATTTTGCTCTAGCCCCGCCCCTCCACCACTGACCCCGCCCTCACCGGTGCGGCCCTCGGCCACACACCACACTGTAAATGTGCCCCCAAGAGAAAGTTAGTGAGTACCCATGATCTAGAGAGACACTCACACACTCAATAACAGACCCACAAAGACACATACACAGTCACATACTCACAGAGATACTCACACACTTACTCACAGACCCACAGAGACACTGACGCAGTTACTTACCCACAGAGACACTCACACACCCACTCACAGACCCACAGAGAAACTCACACAGCCACTCCCAGACCCACATATACATCCATGAAATTACTCACAAACCCTTACAAGCCAATCCAAAATCTGCTGATTTGTATTAAATGTGTGCTTTCAGTTTGTAGAACAGCAATGGTTTTTTAAAATGGTTTTAAAAAGAAGAAGAACCAGTTTTTGGGAAAAAGGATGGCTAAAAAAGGATCCTTTGTGTTTATGGTGTGTAGATGAGAAGGACACAAAAACTGGATGCGCTCTTTCAAGTTGTTGAGGCACACCCTGTTGCCTTTCTCAGTGAAATTATCTCCATCAGTTAGACATATACACCATCCATATCAAAGCATATATTATATTGATATATGAAGCCCATGTTGTGGTCTCTGAGAATGCAGATACAGTTTTATTCACAAGTTTCCTGGATTTTACTATCTGTGGACAGAATTTAGATGAACACTTCCCCTGCTGCTTTTAATAAATGTTGGAGAATACCAAGGCAGTGTGGAGGAAAAGTACATTAATTGACTACAGGTATCCTTCATTAGGATTTTCAGTCCTAACCCAGTCAGTATGCCTAGGTAATTTCAATCACTGTGTACAATCATGAGGTCTGGATGTTGGTAATCTGCAAAGCTTTCAGCCAAATGCAGCAATTGATACCACTTTAATCTTCTCTGGCCAACATAAGTATTTTTCACATTAGGCGGGCCCAAGTCCCTGTCAATACCACTCTTTTTTAGCACACTCTCTGGCCCAAAACAGAAAATCTATGACCCACATCCATACTCTAACCATTTTAAAGACAAGGAGGAGTAGGAAAAGGTTGGCGTGAAGGAGACCATTTTCAAAATGAAAGGTAGTTGATGTAAAAAGTAAGTTCATGTGTCATTCGCTCTGCAGAAATAACAAAAAGGTAAGGTTGAATGGGATATGCTTATCAGTTCAAACACTCAACCCTACTTGCTACAGCTGGCTTAGAAATTAGCATGCTGCTCTAAGAAACTGTTGTGAACTAGTGCTAGCAGAGAATGTTTAAAAATTGGTTACCATGGTAACAAAGCTAAAGGAGCATGGGAAGAAGAAAACAAAACAAAAAAAACGACTGAATATGAAGGAAGATTGTTAATGGAAGAAATGTTGAAAAGGAGTGTTTGGGTGCAAATGTAGTTATTTTTACCAAGTGAAGTATAAATTACATTATTTATTACAAGGATTTTCATGCCCATGTGGCTCCATGGAGCCGCTTTAAAGGTACAATGGGGGGGGGGTTGTGCAGAGTGCCACAGCAGATTCGTGGATTCATGGGAAAAAAGGCGAAATTGGGCTTCTTCGCAGGAAACACGGAAAGGGGTAAAGAAATACCGACCATTTAGAAGTGGAAAAGTGAAAGATAAAAGGAAGCATGTGATTTGTTAACCAGAGAAGCATAAGTAAGAGCACATGGTGAAGGGTAGCAATTTTAGCTGCTTTTCTACTGAGAGAGGAGGTGGTTTGCAAGAATTTTAATTGGACCTTTGGAATGAAAACAGATGTTACCAGACATTAAAATAAAACTGTGAGGACAGCAAAGAGGTTTTGCTGGTATGTTGATTAGCTTGTAGTATATAAAAGTATATTAAGATCAAATATAGTGAGTGTATGTAGGCCGAATGAAAATGTGTAGCTTCTAGACACTGTACAACAGGGGAAAATAGAAGGGTGCTTAGATGAGAATAGTAACTAAAATACAGTGAGTAGGAAAGGAGGAACAGGAATTGGTGTACTGAATGTATATTCCAAGTGATTGAAGATAACTTTTTGAAGTCCATTCTTTCTTTACCAAAATCCACAGCAAACTTCATTGTACATCAGGAATGCGGGGTGGATTTTCTGGAGGATCGAATTGCCATGGCTCCCCTCCTGAAATGGATATCTGTGTGGCTCAACCCAGAGCTTGATGTTAATCAAGAAATCTTGAAGGATTGCCTTAAACTAGATCATTGGAACAAGATTCCCTGGCTAAAATATGTTGAACAATCTTGTGTTAAGCTGGGCAGGTCTGAGTTGTTCCACAATCCTTCTGCCCTCGTTAAGGCTGATCTGAAGTGGGCAAAGAATACCTTCTTGCTACATAGTGGAATGGACAGAGAAAGCAAGGAGTTGAAAAAACCTTCTGTCAGGTCGCATCAACTGATTGTTTCCTCAGATCACGAACCGGAACTTTACTTGAAAGCTGTAAATAACCCAAGCCACAGGTACCTTCTTACCAAGTTCCGCTTGAACAAGGTTCACTTGCTAATTTGTGGTCGCCCTGGCTGGACCAGGGACTCGGAACTGAGCATATGCAATTGTGACGGTTATTCAATTAAGGACACTGCCCATTTCCTGTTTTTTTGTACCCACTTTAAAACCATTAGGGAAAAATTCATTATTCCCCTGTTGAAGGGGAAAGGATTCAGGCAGGTTAAACCAGCGGTATTATATCTCCAGATGCTAACCAATATCTGGGAAATCTATAATGTGGCCAAGTTTTTAACTATTGCAATGAGAATGGGCAAAAAGATCAATTGGGTGTAGTACATGTTCCAACCATTTTGTGATTTGTAAAACTGAACTTGGTTTGTTATTCTGTAACGTTTTTAATATTGCTGCATTATTAATTGTAACTTTTTTCTTAAATGATGTATTTTGATCTCTGGACCATTTTTTATACATGTCTGTACTTTTATGGTTTTGAAATTTCGAACCGAATAAAGTATTTCTTGACTTGACTTGAATGTATATTCATTGTATCATGTCAGTATGAATGAATGTGTTTAAAATTAGATGTGGGTGCTTGCTTATAGTATGTAATTTAATTGTATGTATTTTGCATTCGCTCCCACAGTGAGCCAGGCACTTAGAGACCCAGTTACACTCCTATAAAAGCACTTATGTAACCATCACATATAGCCATCTAGTGACTGGAACACTCAGTCACACACCCATAAAACTAATCACATACCCATTTACTCACCTGTATGGGCAAGTTTGAGTACTTGTTTGCCCTTAGAGCCTGGGAGGACATCCTCAGAATGCAATCTACACCACAGGAAGAGTTTTAAGGAGACTACTTTAGCACTCTTGAGAAGGGAGAATCCTAATTGTAGTGGGCCTGAGAATCAGGGCCCCTAAGGATAGTTGCTCTGAGAAGGAAGTAAAGGACCAGAGAAATAACTGGCCAAAGGCTACAGAGGAGAGAAGGGATCCCCCAGAGAGAGAGAGAGTTCCATATTTGATTAGATGCAGGCAGTAGTGTCTCCTCCTAAACCTAGCTCCCTAAGTAACTAAGGACAGACAGGCTGAGAGGGACCTGAAGCTGCAGATGACTTTAGAGGAGACTGGCCCTAGAGATCATAAAGGAGGCCCTTGTCTGTAAGTAGGAATTCACCCCAGAGGAGTGGAGGTTGAAATACAGGGACAGTCAGAACCTGTGTCAACTGTCCTGTGAGAATTTTTTGGGGTACTTTTGAAATTTTTGAAATGTTTGCAAAAAGTGCAGATTTTTTAAAGATGTTTTTTCTTACAGTTTTATACTTTTTTTTAAAGAGAACTGGGGAGAAAATACAGGCTTCAGACTGTGAAAACATGGAGCTAAGAAATTAATAAAATATTTATGCTGTTAGCACTTTCCACGCTTATGTGATAGGAAATGCAATACTTACTGCTTTATCCTCTTTTCCATAGTGTCTTTTGGAATGATACATGTAATATACTGTTCTATGAAAGAAAGTACAAACTGATATGTGTCTGTTCCAAATTTAGGTGCATCTTTTACCCAGAACAGAATAAGAATATGATGAGCACCTCTTGTTTGGCACTCGTTTTGTGAAAAGAAATCAGTAATTTCTCCAAGAAGTGGATTTTTTTGTTGAAGATAAAGGACAGTTTAATTTCAAATCAGTGCCTAAAGGACCTACGCAAATTTGACAGATTCTTGAGCAAAGTTCTCTTGGTGTCTGGAATTTGATGTCTTAAACGTTCTAGTGTGTTAGTGTGAAAAAGTTATGCAAGTTAACAGTAAAAAAGGGAAAATGCACCCTGAGAGGATATTTTTATATGCCATTTTGCACAGTGAGTAAGCATATCACTTACATTTTTTAACATGGGTAGGATTAAAATGACTGCAGCTGATGTTGGTTTTCCAAAGGAAGCCATACATGTGGACTGTCCTGCTGCACCTAGTTCCTCCTCATCAGTTAGTTGTGGACCTTTTCTGGAATTGTTTTTAAGTGCTTCCACTTGGAAGTTGTCCCATGTAAATAATATTTTGTACTACCTCTGATTAACTGCTTGCTGCAAGTATTGCAGAACAGAAATGTATCCGTAACCTTTTTTTCCTTGACAGTATTGTAAGATGCTTCAAAACATCACGTTTATTGTGCTTTCTGAAGTACATCTGCAGAAAAGTGTATTTGCAAATAGTTGAATAACTTATATTATGTTTACTTGGTAATTATTTTGTTTACATTGTTTTGTAATGTGTTAATAAAATGTTTTTGTACAATTATAAAAATTTATATTAGCAATTAAATTTATAGGTCCCAAACACACCCATACACGTACTCACACATGAACTTGCACACCTATAGAGTCATTTACACAGGTATTGACATTCCCATACATACTCTCATACAGCCACTTGAAATCTCTTAGTCAGTCATACACCCATTTACACATGAAGGCTGTTACTTTCATCGACTCATACACTCATAGACCCATTCACTTCACACACCCACTCACACACTCATGCATTCACTCACATACCAAGCAACACATTGATACAGCAACTTATATACCTATTTATACACTGATACGCCTACTCACACAGGTAAGTAAATATTTTATTTGTATATGATTAATTAAAATCTTTACAAAATTGTAAAACGTCCAATAACTGTTGTTACTTAAACATAACAAAATTAGAATGCATAAAATTACAGTATTGTTAACAGTTTTATGGTTACCCTCGAGGGATTTAAAAAGTTCATCTGGCTTGGTTAAGTCTATTTCCTATTATGTCAAAGAACTTTACAACTTGACAGTTCAGCTTAATGTCGCTAGTAGAGAAGTACAATTTGACTGCCTGTCTGCAGGTCCGAACGGCATGTAGGTTGAAGAAAGGACGTAATAGATTGTACCTCAAGTCCTTAACGCTAGGGCAGATGCATGTCCTACTCACACAGACATACACCAACGTAGCTACTTACATACCTAGTTATGCACTCAGAAAGCCACTCCCAGATGGACACATTCAAGCAGAGATCATTGCAGCCACTGACACACCCAGACATGTACTGATACAACCACTAAGAGACCCAGGATCAAATTGATACAACCTCTGACACATCTTATGATACACCAATACAGCCACTGGCCTACCCAGACACACACTGAAACAACTATTGATCTGTCCAGCACTACTCTGGTACAGAAAGTGACACAGCCAGTTACATACCTATACAGGCAATGGCACACCCAGTAACATATTGATACAGCCACTTGGACATTCAGCCAAACACTGATACAGCCTCTGAAACACCCATACACATGCTGCTACAGCCAGTGACACAACCAAGCACACTCTAAAACAGACACTAACACACCCAGCCAAACAATAATGCATCCAGTAATACACCCAGATACACACAGGCTCATACACTGACACGCCCAGCCAAGCACTAATGCATCCCAAAACACACTTAAGCACACAGTGTTTTATACACTGACATCCCCAGGCATATACCAATGCAGACACTGACATCGCCTGGCTTACACTAAAGCAGCCACTGAAACACCCAGACAAACACTAATGCAACCTATAACACAACCAGGCACACACTGACACACACACAAACACGCCCAGGGGCCTCCCAATGCAGAGATTGACATACACAGGCATACAACAATCCATGCAGGTACTAACACACCCAACCAAACAATAAAGCATCCAATAACACACACTGATGCATACACTGATACACCCATGGATATACCAATGTATTCACTGGCACGCCCAAGAATAAAGTAAAGCAGACTTTGACATACCCAGGCATACACCAATGCACACACTGACACACCTAACCAAACTCTAATGCATCAAATAACATACCCAGACACATGCTGACACATACACTGACACACCCAGGGACATACTGATACATACACTGACACAGCCAGGTATACATCAATGTAGACACTGACACAGCCATACATACACCAAAGGAGACTCTGGGACATCCAGTCAAACGCTAATGCATCCAATAAGACACCCAGGCACACATTGATGAATATACTGACACACCGAGGCATAGGCTGACACACCCAGTCATACAGCAATGCAGACACTGACACACCCAGATAAATACTAATGCATCCAATAACACGCTTATCCACACACTGACGCATATACTGACACACCCAGGTATACACCAATGCAGTCACTAACACACCCAGGCATACAGCAATGCAGACACTGACACACCCAGCCGAACACTAATACATCCAAAAACACATCCAGACATACACTGACACACCAACTTTCACACTGATACAGTCACTGACACATTAAAAAACACAGAGTTAGCTCTTTGTTTGACCAGATGGTGGTTCTAACAGGCACCTTTTTATCTACTAGGGTATTTTTCAACCTTTAAAAAAAATCTTGTTTTTAATTTTCTAAACAAAAACTGAAAAGGGTAGTAAAAGTGTGAAGATGCGGAAATGCAAAGAGTGACTAACTTTCGTCTTCAAAAAACATTGTGAGGTAACTGGAAGCACAAAAAAACTAACAGCAATGCTTCTTCACTGTATCCAGGAATGGACCCACGGAAGACATTTTTAAACTGACAATCATGTGACATTGCACACAGTGACTAACCATCGCACTCAACTCTTGACAGGCAGCTGATATTGTAATCACTGTAGCTGATGATGGTTCCCCCAAGGATGCTGTAGAGGTGGACTGTACTGCTGCACCTGCTTTCTCCCACATCATCTGGTTGTTTTTAAGTGCCTCCACATGGAACTTGTTCCATGTGAATACTTCTTGGCAGTTCCTCTGGATAACTGCTTGCTGCAAATATTGCACTGCAAAAATGTTGCTGTTACCTTCTTTTCCCTAGAAGGTATGGTAAAGTGTTTTCAGACATCACTTACTTTTCTTTGAGGTGGTGTATCTTCCTCTTCATCAGGTTGTGGATGTTCTTCTCGAACAGAAAATGTAGCTTCAGCCACTCTGTAAAAGCAGAGCACTACTGGTTCTCAGTACTCCTTCTAGAGCAGGGGTCTCCAAACCGGTCCTGGAGGGCCGGATCCATGCCAGATTTTTAAAATAACTACATGTATCTCAATGGGGATATCCAAAAAATCTGGCATGGATCCGGCCCTCCAGGACCGGTTTGGAGACCCTTGTTCTAGAGACTTCATGGACAACTAACTGTTTTTGGCTGTAGGATTCCATGTCTATGGGTGGGCTCTCTAAAAATCCAATCAAAAGTTAAAGTTTAAGTGTGGTTTCAAATGAATTCGTGAATACGGTGCATAGTTTTGCAGATTAACAAAACTCATCATATAGGTAACTTTGATGAATAACAGATATAAGGTTGTTTATTTATATTTGCTAACATGTTCACACTGATGTCTTTAATAACAACGGAGGGGTCTAGATATTTGAAATAATGTATAAACTTTTCTCATGAATCTGCAGTTTCAGATTCGCTGATTCATTCCGCTCACGTAATCGGCATTAAAAACCATTGAGTATTAGTCCAGTCTATGTTTTCAGACTAGCAGAGGTACCGCGGGACCCAATAAAAAAATAATATTAGTAACATTTGTTTAATTACATTGATAAAACCTTCATATGTTTTACAATGAGTATGTATGTGATTTTAATGTTTTTGAACATATGTACAGTGTATTTATAAAAAGCAAATCTGAAGTTCAAGATAAAAAAAATCTAAATAAATTCTAGTAAACTTAGTATTAAAATAAACCCTACAAATTAACTAAAAAGACTAAACATTATAGGAACATAATTCTTTAGAAATGGAACTTGAAAAACCTTAGAAATTCACTGAAAAAAATCAAACCTTACCGAACATTACTGTTAAGAAATAAAATTAGAAAAGCATTAAAATTCACAAAAAAAACCTGCCTCTAGAATACACCATTTTTTAGTTTCGAATGGGTTGAAATAGATTACTCATGAGTATATTCCCAATGCCTTCTCGGATCACGCACTGGTTAAAATGGAAGTGATAGGGGTGGGGATTGAAAGAGCACCCAGACAAAGTTAATTTAGAGACTGAAGAATGGTGTGCAGCGGTTTCTGAGGAGAGTAAAAAGGTCTTCATGATAAACCCTGACACCGCTCGGGTAGATATTGTCTGGGATGCCTTTAAGGCAACGCTCTGAGGTTAGATCACAACATAAGAAATCCAGCAACAGAGAGAGCAAAATTTAAAGAGACGTGATTTGGAAACTAGTTTGGAGCAAGCTAGCAGAACATATCTTCAAAGGAGAAATTCTGCTGCAAAGCAGGCGTTTACATGAGCTAAATCAGAAATGCAAGAATACTGTTATGTACAGGGCAATATTGCTAACATGGCCTAACTCCAGAAAGCATACGAAGAAAGAGAATATACAGGAAGATTATTGACGTGGCAGGCCAAGGATCGTCAGGTGAAAAACAGGATCTTATCCCTGACAGATACAGTATCAAAGGTGCAGATAACTACCCCCTTAGAGATGGTAAATGCCTTTATAAAGCATTATGAGAAAATATATCAGACAGATCAACAGAGTTCGGTTGACCACCTTGCGAGGCTTTTAGATGAACTCCCTATTCCCTCTCTATCTAATTAACAAAAGCAAATGATAACCTCTGACTTTTCTCTTGAGGAAATAGAGAGAGTTGTAAACTGAACCGCCAATGGTAAATCAGAGGGCGAGTACGGTTTACCAGCAGACATTTACAAGAAATTTGCCCCAATACTAAACCTAAAATTACTAAAGCTTGCCAACCACATTTTAAAAGGCGGAGAACCTCCGAAAATGTTCTGTGAGGCTGTAGTAGTCAGTATCTTAAAGAAAGATACAAATATGGAAAATATAAACTCTTATTGGTCTATAAGCCTATTAATTGTCGATTGTAAAATTTTCACAAAACTGTTTGCTAATAGATTAAATAAGATCCTAGACTCAGGTATTCACCAGGACCAATGTGGGTTTGTGGCAAGCAAACAGCTTTCCACAAATACTATTTTTTTAATAGAAGCCCTAGATTACATGAGTCACAATAAAATACCAGCACATGTGTTATTTGTAGATGTCAAGAAAGCTTTCGATTTGGTGTCATGGGAAATTCTCGTTTTTTTACTTCTCAACATATTTGGGATCCCCAACAATTTCATATAAATAGTCACCCGCCTGTACAAAGATGCCTCAGTGCAAATAATTAATTCCAGAAATGTAGGCTGTTGCAGAGCAAATAGAGGCACTAGTCAGGGGTGTCCCCTATCTCCAATTCTCTTTGCTTTGTTCATAGAACCATTCGCAATAGCCATCAGGCAAAAAAGCTGCATTTTAGCACCCTTGCATGGTATGTCTAATATAAACTTATATGCTGATGATATTGCCCTCTTTTTTAAACCTGGGGAAAACAATAACAAGGAAAACTTTGAAATATTCAAACAATATCAAGCACTGGGCGGTATAAAATAAATAACACCAAGACTGAAATCCTACTTTGCGATTGTTCACAAGATTCATTAATACCAGAATTTCAGCCACTATATAACTCAAGACCTATGCAATATTTAGATATATTTGTCATAAAAACCGTAAACGATCTATATAGACTAAACGATGGTCCATTACTACAAAAAATTAAGCGACTATTCGCCAAATTGAACCACTTACCAATTTCAGTTATTGGACGAGTAGGTCTAATTCGCTTGTCAATTCTACCTCTACCAGCTTTTTATTTTCAGCAATTCCAAGAGTATTACACATGTCTTTCTTCGAAGAAATAGAAAAGCTATTTTCATCTTCTATATGTGCAAACAAGTCACCGAGATTAGCACTAGCCACTTTAAGTAATCCAACCAAGGACGGAGGTATGGCCCTCCCCAATCTTTGTGAATACTATCATGCAAATCATTCACATAATACACACAGAATCTTTAGATACCCTTTCCCACTTTATACAGAACTTTTTTTTATATCAAGAATTATGAAGGAATATAAAATCCAGGCCCCTTGAGGCTAGTAAAGAATCCCAAAAAAGTTCTCTACAAGGTGCTTCAGTGGTTTTTAAAACAAAAAGCACAATTGTTTATGTTTTGTAATATTCCATTGATAAACAGCACCACACGCTTGGTAGAACTATATGTCAGAGAGCAGTGACTTCTCAAACCCAATATTTTATTGAAATGGAAAGTAAATGGATAAACAACGGAGGTAGATTTTATGAAAGTTGATTCTTGGAAAAACTGGACAGAGATTGAACGAGGTCTAAGGTGTTTTAAAGACATACTTAAATGGTCTTTTCTTCAAACTAAACATTTTCTAAAAAATAAAGGGGCTCATTAGGCGTAACGATTGCCAATGCTGGGCCGGTGGTGGCGTTTATTACGCCATCCCAATGTGAAATACACCCGCCATATTATGATGACGGTGGGTATCACGGCGGACGCAAAGTCCATTTGCCGCTTTTCTGCTGGTCGGCAATCGTTACAATTTCCGCACAGGCAGAGCTGGGCCACAAAATATGGTGGCGGTGCATAGCAGGCACTGACAGACATATTAGGATGTGGGTGGTTTAAAGGCCTTTCCATGGCGGAGATGCACCCATGGAAAGGCTGGTGGGGATTGCCTTTGGGGGCCCACTGCGGGCACCCGTGGTGAGTCGTGGGGGGTGCACTTGGGGGTACCCATGGTACCCCCTGCAGTTCCCTGCACCACATGGCAGGCACCGTGTGGTTAGACCTCAGTGAAGCAATTTTGGAACCAACCACAGTGGCTGGCTACAAATGATCAGTAGCTGCCTACAAATCCTTAGAGCAAAAACAGCAGTTGATGGACAGAATGCAGAACAATGTCATACATTATCCCCAGTACAGGGATATGGGCCTAAATCCATCGTTTTTTTGCACTCCACACCACCCCAGTTCAGACATGGCCATATGCAAATCAGCCTTGACCCTGTGCCTCATGGGAACAGTCCAGCCCGAACTGCCAAGCCATGTCTTTCCTGGACCGGAATCAAGCATCCTAGGACCGGTTTCTGGCTATCAGCCGTCTTCAGCCAGGTTAGCTTGACTCCAGTGGTGTGGAGAGCCTGGGACTCACGTCTGAGCATACCCATCCCACTCGGGGTGACAAATGCAAAAACAACAGTTGATGGACAGAATGCAGAACAATGTCATACATTCACTCCAGTACAGAGACCTGGGCCTAAATCTATCGTTTTTTTGCACTCCACACCACCCCAGTTCAGACATGGCCATATGCAAATCAGCCTTGAACCTGTGCCTCATGGAAACAGTCCAGCCCGCACTGCCAAGCCATGTCTTTCCTGGACCGAAATCAAGCATCCTAGGACCGGTTTCTGGCTATCAGCCGTCTTCATCCAGGATAGCTTGACTCCAGTGGTGTGGAGAGCATGGGACTCACGTCTGAGCATACCCATCCCACTCGGGGTGACCATGTCATGAGTGATGTAATATGTGATGTTATCAGCAGTGCATTACACGCGCAAGTTATAGTGAGTCCAACTAACTATAACGTGGGAATTTCATTGGTGTTATGTCAGTAAAATTTCCAGATAACTATAACTGGTGTGAAACCTATGGTTTTTTCAGTGAATTTAATAGGTTTTTTAAATGCTAATTCCTAACTATAACTGTTATGAAACCTATGTTTTTTCAGTGAATTTCATAGGTTTTTTAAATGCTAATTCCTAACTATAACTGGTGTGAAACCTATGGTTTTTTCAGTGAATTTCATAGGTTTTTTAACTGCTAATTCCTAATTTTTTATATGGATTCATACCTATGTGTTTTTTAGTGAATTTTTATGGTTATTTTTTCACAAATATCTATAGCTTAGAAAGGTAGGTTTTTCTAAAAAATGAATCCTATATTGTATTTTAATATAATTTTTTTTTTTTTTTAAAGTGTATTCTTTTTTTTTATATTTCACTCAGGAGCGCTCCAGGTGCGCATACCGGTCTGCGCCCCGGTGCGCGTACCGGGCCACGTCCCGTCAGCGCATCAACAAAAAAAAAAGAACAAAAAAAGGAGTGAGCATGAGGAATGGGGAAAAAAGAGAGTGGTGTAAAGAGTAAAGAGAAAGAGAGCTAGAGAGAGAAAGACAGAGGGACTGTGTAAGAGATAGTAAAACAGAGAAAAGGTATAAGAGGAAGTAACTGAGAAAAGGAAAATGAATAAGGGAGCAAAAAGAAGAGAAGAAAGAAAGAGGAAGAAAACTAAAGCAGATGTTTTTGGCCTATATGAGCGTCCTAAGCCCCCTCAGAAAACCTAGAGGGTCAGGAAGTGTCTGCCGTGCCCCCTTCTACCCATTCCCAACGTTGTTTGTCCTCCATTTTGTGTCTCGATTCTACCGAAACACAAAATGGAGGACTACCGTAACGCTGCCGGTGCGCGTACCGGGGCGCGCACCAGTAAGCGCTCCCTAAAAAAAGGTGGGAAAGTAATTTACAGAAAAACCACTGGAGACACTTTCATCAAATATTGAATAGGCCCAACTACATAGCAATCCCTACCATTTACCCAAATTTGATGGAATTCCATTGAGACATTTATGCTGTAGGCCTGACTAAATATCCTGTGGTAAATTACATGACAAAAACACATATGAAGTGTTAGAATTGACAACCAATTAAAATGTTACTTTCATTTTCTACTATTATTTCATGACATTTGATTGGTTATGTACCTGAATATATAAAAAGAAAGAGAGAGAAACAGCCATTTTGACTACTACTTCCTGAAGTACATTTCAAGAGCATTTTCACTGACAACTTAAACTTCTTTTTGAAAGGTTTGATGTTATTTTAAAAACTGAAGTATGTTGTGCACTTTAAGTTAATTTGGAAAACATTTTCTGATAGTTATATACTATCCCTCTGTAATAGTTACAGAATAAGATAGACTTCTCTGTTATAGTTATGGATGGAGTTAGGCTTGTCTTGTATAATTATGAATTTACTTAGGCTTTATCACTTACACTTTTTTATATTTCTACTTCCAGTCTGATACCATACACTGCCCAAAGATAAAATCACTGTTAAAAAAACCAAAGTACCTGTCTGAACTTAAACCCAACAGTGCCCTATCTCTACTGATATATTTTTTTAAATGCAAATTACAGCACAAAAATGGAAGGAGAGCAAAAAAATTCCATCAAAATAATAATAAAGTTATTGAACCCAATGACTCAGAATCCATGGATGAATCACGGGACTATGAACTACTTCAATGTGTACAATCAGTAGATTTCCTGATTCAAAATGAGGACATTTCTGACAATCAAATATTAGAAGTTCTGTTAAATTTGGAAAAGGAATCTGAAAAATAAATTTATATTTAATAATTCAAAAATTGTTTGAGACATTATTCATTTTTATATGTATTTCTTAAACTAGTACCAAATTGATTATAATGTAAAGTCAGACTTAAAATATACTGTGCAACTTTTTTGTGTTACATAGTAAGTTTGCTCATAGTTACTTCCTTTCTCCCACTATATTATCTCCAATGTGTATTTAAGACATCTTTATCATCTCCTGCCTTCATATTGTTTCTGCTTTCCTGACAGACTATGCTATGAATTCCATATACCACAATAACTTCTGTAACAACATGCAAGATATCTACAAAGGAGACGGTGTATATAAAATTTTAGACTCTGCATTGGTACCAACATGTTGGTACTTAAATAAAAAAAAATTAAAAAGAACAATTAATAAATATACAATATTTGAAAAGTCTATCATTCTTTTTTCCCCATAGTATGCTCCCCGGTCCGCTTCCCGGTGCGCGACCGGGCGCTTCCCCCGCAAAAAAAACGAAAACATTTTTTTTTTATTTTGCCCCGCGAGCCCTTTTAAAGCCGCTACATCAAACCTAGGGGGTCAGCGAGGGTCGACTCTGCCCCCTTATGGTCATTTCCCCCTTTGTTTTGGCCACCTCTCATGTCTCGATCCTACCGAGACACAAGATGGCGGCCGCTCCGGACGGTTTAGAATGTTTACAGACACCCGAGAGCCAATCAGCTTTCCGTACGCAAGTCGTGTGGCACGCCCGGTGCGCTCCCCGGTGCGCGTACCGGGGCACGCTTATAGATATATATATATTTTTTTAACCTAAATTACTCAAAATCCACTGAAGCACATATCTTGAGACATAGCAAAGGCACATCGGGCTACCAGTCCCTACAATTTTGCCAAATTTGGTGCAAAACCATTCAGCTGTTCGGGCTAAAAGTGAGGTCGACCGCCCTATGGAAATTAACATGGGGAAAACGCGTTTTGGGACCCCCCTTTTATCTAGGCCCCCGCTTGACGCATCCCCCCCAAACTTTCAGGGAAGGACCAGAGCTCGACGAGGCCATTTTGAGGACATTTTCAGGCAGATTCGTCAACCGGCGCCAAAGTTATTCCAAATAGAATTTTGAGATTTAACATTGAAAAAAATCCTAACTATAACTACCTACTGGCGACCGCCAGTAGGTAATATATATATATATATATATATATATTCAGTGAAAAAACCAGAGGTTTCACATTTGTTATAGTTAGGAATTAGAATTTAAAAAACCTTTGAAATTCACTGAAAAAACCATAGGTTTAACACCAGTTATAGTTAGCTGGACATTTTACTCATACAAAACCATTGAAATTCCCATGTTATAGTTAGTTGGACTCACTATAACTCGCGCGCCCGCAATCTACTGCTGATGATGTCACATATTACATCATTCATGACATGGTCAGTGACATCACTGATGACATCTCAAATGACATCACTGATGACATCACTGATGACATTTTAAATGATATCACTGATGACATCACTGATGACATCATCCATGTGATAATACGATGCACCTCCTCACACTCTAATCTAACCTTTGATACACCCAGTGTTAAATACAAACTAGCATTCCTGAAATTATTGACACACCAATACCAGTAACTACATACGCACTCACTGATTTCTAGGTCTACACACACATCCACTCATTCACCCATACAATCACTCATACATATGGTCACTCATCAATAGAACACTATCATATCCAGTCATATACCTATACAGACACTTACACACTGACACTCATACACAGAGTTACTCAAACACCTAGTCAGTTATGCAGAGAATCAATCACACTCCCATTTCCTCAACTACAAAGTTATACACACTAAACCTTACTTATTCAAATATATAGTAACACATACTTACTCTCTTTTACAATCACTGAAACAAGTACGCATTGAACCATATAGTCACTTACGCAATCACAGGCTCTCATGTATAGTCATTTATATATGGCAAATGCACTGTGTTTTACATATGTACCTACTTTGACATGTAGCACTGAGATGGCCATTCCCTCACCAACACATCCATGCAGACAGTCAACCCCCATACAGATCTTTCCACATGCACTCTTGAACCCATATACCAAGAGAATGACGATTCTCCAATTAATATGAAGAGAGAATCTTGATTTCATTAAAGACATACGGAGGCTAACATTATGCAAATACTTTTATTTGCTGCCCAAACATGCAGCCCTTTAAAGAATATCATTACATCACAATAAAATCGGACTTTAACAACATAACAACTCTGTCGAGCAGGCTCCTATCTTCCTCGTGGGCTGCGATGACACAGGAGAACAATGAAGAGATTTCAGCAAAAAGTTACTCCTTAAGATTGTTATCTGAGAAGGAACAAGAAAAAAGACATATGGTAAAAAAGGCAACAAACAATAATCACATTTTTCAGATATAAAAAGAAAAATATGTGATCAAGATTCTCTCTTCATATTAATTGGAGAATCGTCATTTCATTACAAGACCGGAGGCTACCATTATGCATGTTTAAAGCCATGTAAAGCTGCACCGCTAACATGTTCTATCGGTCTCAAGTAAAACTTCGAAAAGGTACTTGCATTAGACCTATCTGCAGCTTTAACTATTTTGGGTAGAGAACCCCCAGCCCAAAATACTTTGGTAGCCCTTGCACCTCTAGAAGAGTGAGCACCAATCCTAGATAGATCCCCACCTGCTTCATGCATAATCAGACGGATCCATCTCGCTAAATTAGCTGATGATACAGGCCTAAAAGGTCTAACATAAGATAAAAGAAGTTGGTCACATCCAGCAGGTCTAAAAAAAGAAATCTTATTTTCATAACACTTCATGCAATTAACAACACATAATTTTTCACATTCATGAAAAAAGGGGTAGAAAATAGATTCTGACATCGTTTTAGTTCGTTTCCAGATATTGAAATGAACACCTTCAGAAGAATAAAATCTATAGGAAAGTTCAAGAGCTTTAATATCAGACACCCTCCTGAAGGATATTAAAATTAATAAGGTTGCTAATTTCATTGAAATCTTTTTAAGGGAAAGTAACTCATTGACAGACCAGGAAATGAAGAGATTAAAGATAAGATTAACATCCCAAAGAGATTCATAACGAGCCCTAGGAGGTCTCCTTAGTCTAATACCCTTCATGACTCTTTTGATAAGTGGATTACTACTGATGGCAAAGTTATTAATCAAACAATGACCTGAAAAGATAGCTGATCTGTAACAGTTGATGGTTTTAAAAGAAAGACCTGACTCAAAAAGATGTGTGAGGTAATTAGCTACGAAATGTAAAGGACATTGAACGGGATCCAAATCCCTTTCGAGGCACCAACCAGACCATTTTTTCCAAATTACTCGGTATCTCTTTCTGGTCCCAGGGGCCCATGATTCTTCCAGTAAGCTTTTAGCTTCTCCCGAAAGTTCAGAATATCTTCCTGAATCCCTGATATCCTCCAAACAAGAAGGTTCATTTTGCCCTCCAAGACTAAAGAATGTTCTTCTCCGTCTGGTCCTTGTAGTAGGCCCGAACATGAGGGAATCAACCTTGGGAAGTCTACTGCCAATTCCATTACACCGGGAAACCATACTTGGGATTTCCAGAAAGGAGTCACTAGAATTATGTTGCATGATTCGAGTCTCACTTTCCACAATAATCTCTGAATCATTGATAAGGGAGGGAAGGCGTAGCCCTTCTTCCCTTCCCAAGGTTGAAGAAAGGCATCTACTCCTGATGCATTTGGGTCTGGTCTCCAACTGAAGTATTTCGGAACTTGGTTCGTCAATCGGCTGGCAAACAAATCTATCAGAATTGGACCCCAAACTTTCTGAATTAAATGGATGAATTTGGGATTCAGCATCCAATCGCTGGAAACGTGAATTCCAGTCTGCCCTCAGATTTAACGAACCGGGAATGTAATCTGCTCTGAGGGTGATTTTGTGTTCCCAACAGAAATACCATATTTTCTTCGCAATATCCGAGAGATTTTTGGATTTTGCGCCACCCAATCGATTTATGTAAGAGACGGCTGAAAAATTGTCCAGACGGATTAAAGTATTGGAATTCTTCAGAACTTTTCTGAAGCTCATAAGGGCATTTAAGGCTGCTAGCATTTCTAAAGAGTTTATATGGAGGGATTGTTCTAAAAAGGACCATCTCCCACCGGTTTCTAAGTTGTTCAGACGAGCACCCCAACCACGGTTGCTCGCATCTGATTCTAGGATAAAGTCTGGTACATTTCCGAATATAGCTTTTCCATTCCAAGCTTGGAGGTTGTTTAACCACCAATGCAGGTCTTCTCGAGCGTCTTCTGAAAGGGGAAGGGAATCTTCGTACCAGAGACCCTTCCTCGGGCCTTGAGCTTTTAATCTCTGCAAGCCCCTGTAATGAAGTGGGCCCAGAGAAATTGCCTGTATAGAGGATGAAAGGAGACCCAAAACCCTGGCTAGGTCTTTCAGATGGATAATATCTTTTGAAAGGACGTAGAAAACGTGTTTCCTGATCTTGGTAACCTTTTGGTGGGGAAGGATTAGGTTGGATAGAATAGTATTGACTTTGAAACCCAAGAATTCTATTTCTTGAGTTGGGGTTAAAATAGATTTTTCCAAAGTTATGATAAAACCCAAGTCCCGAAGGAGGTTCATAGTGATATCTAAGTGTTCCATCATTTCTGTCTTGTCTTGAGACATGATGAGGATATAGTCTAAATAAATTATAAGACGAATCCCCCTTTCCCTTAGGTAACTGACCACCGGACAAAGAACCTTGGTGAAACACCAAGGGGCCGAAGATAGGCTGAAGGGGAGACATTGGAACTGATAGAGAATTCCTTTCCAAGTAAATCGGAGATATCTGCGACATTCCTCGTGCATGGGAATGGTGAAATAGGCAACTTTCAGATCCAATTTCACTAGCCAGTCTTTGGTCTGAAGAATGTCCCTCAAAAGATGGATACCCTCCATCTTGAAATGTCTGTAGATTAGAAATGTGTTTAAATTTTTTTAAATTTATAACAGGTCGCCAACCCTTGTCTCTCTTTTTGACTAGAAAGATAGAACTTAGAAAGCTTTTCGTTAACTCTGAAAGTGGAATTTTTATAATAGCCCCTTTCGCTAACATTTGGGAGATCTCTGTGTCTATTAATTTCGAATTTTCCTTGTCTAAAATGAGTTCTCTGGGAGTTCTTTCCTGAAAGGGTTCTTCCCAAAGTTCTATTTTGAATCCCACAATAGTCTCCAAAACCCATGGATCTTGAGTGACTCGAAGCCAATTCTTTTCGAAGTGTCTCAATCTTCCTGCCACTTTTAAGGGGATAGAAGGAGTTGTGCTTACCGTACTTTCCTTGATTGGATGATCGAGGTCTGCCACCACGGGATCTTGAGCCCCTTCCTCTTTGTGGATAGAAGTTTGAGTTTCCAAGGAAACCTCTATAGGGACGATAGCCTCTGTTGTCTTGATAAAAGTGGGACCGGAATGAGGTGCGGCTGACTGATTGTCCCCTTCTGTCAGCCCTTCCAAAAAGTGATCGAGTGCCAACGACCCTACGCATATTTGATTGTGCCCTACTAAAGGCATGAAAGGTGGAGACATACTTCCCGAGTGTTTTAACGAACTTATCTCCGAATAAGAGTCCTTTTGTGTTGCACATATCTTCACTAGCTGAGAGATCAGCTAGTTTCGGGTTCATCCTTAGAAGAACAGCCTTTCTACGTTCAGTGATTAGATTCGCGTTAGCATTGCCAATAAGGCAAATAGCACGTTGTAACCATCCTCGAAGCACCTTGATGTCTATAGGTGAATCATTAGCTTTAGCTTCCTCGGTGATATCCAGAATTTTAGAGAGTGGTCCCATTACATCAATCTTTATCTTGAGCTTGTTTAAGACACCTTTTGATTCCTTTTCTAGGATCCCTTCCAGATTTGAACAGAAAGGTGATTAGGTCAGGATCAAGGATAGGAGTATTACAAATTTTGTCCTCTGAAGAGGGACGAGGGCATTCGTTCCTTAAAAGATTACGAGTATTAATATCAAGGGGCTTTCTAACCCATTGTGATAGGTATTTACCAACATGATCCATAAGCCACCATTCGGTGCTACGGGGGTGACGGATTGTAGTGGGATTAAACATTTCCCCACCAAATGGGTCTTTGACTGAGGTGGAAGTAGAAGGAGTTTCTAGATCTTCATCAATATCATCAAATGAATCTTGAGGATCAAATATAAACTCGTCAGAATTATCATAGTCTGTTGGTTGACTTTCAAAATAATCATTAAAATCATTTGTCCCATAGAGGGTACCGCCTTCTTTTGTGCCGCTAGGGACACCTCTTCTCCCTGCCTCAAGTAATTGAGGTCTATCTATTGTGCTGCAAGGAGCACCAATAACTCTTGTGGTGCGAGTGCCACCAATCTCGTATGCATTGTTGCATGTTTCAATAGAATAATTTTTCTTTTGGAGTACTTTTCCTTTTTTCTGCCCTGCAGATGTTGAAGGAGATTCCCCATCCGAGAGTGAGAAGTAATTCTCCTCCGTAGGTGAAGCTCTCTTTCTTTTTGTGAGAGCAGCGTCAACAGCCTCTTTAATAGAAGATCTAAATTCCTCTCTGAAGAGGTTTCTAATGTTGTCAGGCAAAGGTTCCTTAGGGGAAGCATTTGCATCATTGATGTTGTCTTCCATGACAAATAAGGTAAATTATAATAAAGAATGTATTCCAGATAGATTTAAGTTTAAATAAACTTCTCAAGGGTTAATCATAAAAGAAGTATCCTTGGAAGTATTTTAAGAAAAGACTTTCTTCGTAAAAATGAGTTCTTCACTTATCTTAAAGGAAGAAACTCTTCTGCCGATTCTTGAAGAAACTCTTCTGCCGATTCTGTTAGAAGCCAGTAGGTCGCGATCTTATTCCAGTTTTAAATCTTGTAAGTATTATTATTTTCGATTACTTTTTTGATTTAGGCTTTCCGTATGAGCTCCGTACCCTCCGTCCCCGTTACACTCTCGAGAAAGGTGTAACCATGGAGACCAGGAGAGTATTTGAACAAATCTTCGCGCATTGAAGTGCGAGGATGTCCTGCGTTTCTGCATCTCCGCGTCTCCCAGCTAGTTGCTAGGAGACGCGTGAGGTTTCAAGGAGCATAATGGGCATGCGTAGGGCATGACGTCGAGCTAGCACCTACCCGCGTCTCTAAGTTACTAAGAGACGCGGGGGATCAAATAAATATGTCAGCGTTTCCATTTGCTCTTCAGTTTTTTTTTTTTTAGAAAGAGATGCTCTTCTAATCACTTAGGGGTCCTCACACATTCGAGTCATAGAAGGTTCAGAAAAAACAGACTTTACATACGTCAATTTTACAAAAATTCGAATACCTACCACAAATTAATTTCTTTCGATCTCATAAGGTAAAGAAAAATGAAAAGGCTAATCCCGACCATAAATTGGACTGGGAAATGTTATCATCTAAGAAGACAATTATTGCTAAAATGATGTTAAGCAAGGTAATTAAACAATATTAAAGCAAATTCTTCAAATAATCGAATAAATAAGTAAACATTAGTTATTCAGTAATAGTAGAATCATAAAATACATCTAAAACATACCAAAATATCTATAAATAAGCTAAGATGGTATGCTAGAAAAAAAGTAGTACTTATCTGTGTCAGAGCAGCGAACAAAAGAGGAGGATAGGAGCCTGCTCAACAGACTTGTTATGTTGTTAAAGTTCTCTTTTATTGTGATGTAATGATATTTTTTAAAGGGCTGCATGTTTGGGCAGCAAATAAAAGTATTTGCATAATGGTAGCCTCCGGTCTTGTAATGAAATCAAGTTCAACTGCTCACATATAATAATAATAAGTCACTCATACAGTCAGTCACGCACCTACTAAATCCTTCATCCAGACACTCATACATCTACTCATTCTTCAATATGTAAATTATTAACTTTAACTTAATTGTATTTTTATTTTTCAGAAACACACAGACACTGGATGATATCATCAGTGATGTCACCAGTGATGTCATTTGAGATGTCATCAGTGATGTCATCAGTGATGTCACTGATCATGTCATGAATGATGTAATATGTGACATCATCAGCAGTGGATTGCGGGCGCGCGAGTTATAGTGAGTCCAACTAACTATAACGTGGGAATTTCAATGGTTTTGTATGAGTAAAATGTCCAGCTAACTATAACTGGTGTTAAACCTATGGTTTTTTCAGTGAATTTCAAAGGTTTTTTAAATGCTAATTCCTAACTATAACAAATGTGAAACCTATGTTTTTTTTAGTGAATTTCAATGGTTTTTTAAATGGTAATTCCTAACTATAATGATTTTGAAACCTCTGGTTTTTTCACTGAATTTCAAAGGTTTTTTAAAAGCTCATTCCTTTCTATATCGAGTTTGTAACCTACGATTTTCTTTTTATTTGCTGTTTTTTGTAAGTAGTAATTATTAATAATTTATTTGTGAAATAATATTTTTCCAATGTTTTTTTTAATAATTTTTTCCTGGGGTGCTCAGGGTGCGCGCACCGGTAAGCTCTCCCGAGAGCGCACCAAGAGCGCTATTTCTGCATTCGTTAAAAAAATATGTATGAAAAGTAAATAATAACTCAAAACATTTAGTACCATACTTATAAAAGCAATAATTTTAATTTATGAAATGAAAATGAATTTACATTTCGGTAAACCTATCAAAACGTCACTCAGGCGCGCCGGGTAAGTGCCCCCGGAAGCGCCTACGTTTGCGCCGCATAAGCGCCCCCGGAAGCTCTCCGGTTCACGCAGCGTAAGCGCGTCAAGTCATGTGACCTTAAAATAACTCTTTTCATTGGTTGCTAACAGTTTTTTTTTACAAAGAATGAAATCCCCACCCATTTCTTTCACTTCTTCTTTCACTTTTGTGACTGAAAGACCTGTTTTTTGCTCTTTGATCTTTCTTGGATTACCATGGCTGCCAGAACATCCAGCAGTGATGATGACAGAGAGACATTTATTGATGAAGAGGTTCCTCCACCCCGTGTAAAAGAATACTTCATATGGAAGTTTTTTTCCATTCCACATGATCAAAAAAAAGTAAATGCTCCAAAGGTGGAGTGCCGGATTTGTCATATCGTCCTCTCACGGGGTGACCCCACCAGAAAAAATTCATTTCGGAACTCCACTATGATTCGCCACGTCGAGAGGAGGCACCCCCAGAACTTTGCTCGGGAGAGTGTCAGAGCTCTGGCACAAGAAGCTAACAGGGATGGTGCCTCTACTTCAACCGGAGGACCAACAACATCGGTGAGGGGGCGACCAGAAGAGCTGATCCCCAAGATTCAGCCTGCATTTAATGATGCAGTAATTAAATGCAAAAAATGTGATCAGCTACTTTGTTATGGGGAACAAAGTGTAATGCTCATGGTTCGAGCAATAGACAACCACAGCTGCCAACCCCAGTTCTAATTTTGATTATTTTTTTTTGCTCCTGTTGAGCAGTTTCCAATTCCCTGTTTTTGTTTCTGTTGAAAAAAAGGAAAAAAGAAGAAAAAAAAAGTTCTTTTCAGAACTACATCAAATTCTCATCAAAGAGCTATATTCTTAAAAAAATGAAAAAGAGTAACTGAAGTGGAGTGCAGTGAGAGAAGAGAGGAAAATGAGTGAGAAAGCAAAGAAAGGGACGAGAGATGAAGGGAAGTGAAGAAGGGGGACTGAAAGAAGGTGAGTGTGGGGAACGAGAGTGAGGAGAAGGAGAGGGAACATGGGGAATGTGTCAATTGAGTGTGAGACAAGGTGAGTAAGGCAGTGAAGAAACAGAGAAAGTGAAAAAAAAGCTAAAGTAGAAGACAGAAGGCCACATTTATGAGGCCATGCGTCACTTTTATGCCGCCAGTGCGTCACTTTTTGCGACATACCAGTGGTGTAAAAAATGCACCTTGTTGAGTCATATTTACAAAGTGACGCATCTAGGTAGATGCGTCACTTTGTAAACCCCTGCGCCACATTATACCTGCGCCAGGTGTAATGTATGCAAAGGGGGCGTATTGACGCAAGAAAGGGTCGTAGAAGTGACGCAGTGATATCTATGAGACTTCACTGCGTCACTTTTCTTGCACCTGCCTCACAGCAGGCGTAAAACTGACGCATGCCCTTTCACATGGGACTAGCCCCACTTGAAAGGATACATTGCTGGAGTTGCATCATTTTTTTGACACACTCCAGCAATGCATCACTTTCCTCTAAACACTCTCCTTTATTTTTTTTCTCTTTTTTTCACACTGTTTTTCCCCATGGTGCGCTCAGGGTGCTCGACCGGAGAGCGTACCGGGGAACGCACCCAGCGCTTACCCCGCAAAAAAATTTTCAAAAAAGAAAAGGTTTTTTTGCCCTTCAGGGTCCTTCTAGGCCCCCTCAGAAAACCTAGGGGGTCAGGGGGTGTCTACTCTGCCCCCTTTTAATTATTTCCCCCTTTCTTTTTCACCTCTTGTGTCTCAATTATACCGAGACACAAGATGGCAGACTCTCCGGACTGTTTAGAATGTTGATAGACACCCGACAGCCAATCAGCTTTCCGCTCGCACACTCCTGTAGCGCGCCGGGTGCGCTCCCCGGTACGCGCACCGGTGAGCGCCCGCAGCGCGCCTATAGATATATATGTGTTTTTGAAGTTAATTTTCTAAAAAACCACTGGAGCAATTTTCACCAAACATAGCAAAGGCACATCTGCGTACCAGTCCCTACAATTTTGCCAAGTTTGGTGTAATTCCTTTCAGCGGTTCCGGCTGTAGACTTGTCAGACCGTCCTATGGAAATTAACATGGAGAAAACACGTTTTGGGACCCCCCTTTTTTCTCAGCCCCCACTTCTCAAATCCCCCCAAAACTTTCAGTGAAGGAGCGCAGCGGAGCTGGCCAAAATTTTGGAAAATTACACAGAAATTCCTCAACCGGCGCCAGAGTTATTGCCAATAGAATGTTGCGGATTTCCTATGGTAGCTAATCCTAACTATAACTACCTACTGGCGACCACCAGTAGGTAATATATATATATCTGGTGAGCAAGGCGACCGGGTCGCCGAAACGCGTCCGGATCGTGGCACTCCTGCCACACATGAAAAAATAAAACAAAATAAAGAAGACACTGCTGCACTCTCTACCTGACTTGGTGTCCGTTTTTCTCTGAGAGGGTGCTGCGGTCTGTGGCACTCTTGGGAGCGTTGCTGTATATATTTATATATATACATATATGTATATATACATATACGTATATATATATATATATATATATATATATATATATATATATGAGCCTCATCGAAGCGCTTGCGCTCTTGCTCAAATATTTACCAACGGCCCGCCATGGCCGGGATGAGGAGCTCCACTCCGAGGGCGGATCGAGGTTTTCCTGCCACTGGAGGCTGAGGCGAGGAAACGACATTCGCCTGTCAGCACAACGACCCTTGAATTGTCAGCAGAGTTGAAGATCTCCCTCGCCACCTACTCAAGGTTTTAAAGGACAGCTAAACATGAAGGAATGCCAAACCTACTCAAGGGCATAACGCATCACTCACCTTACAGGACTGCAAATCCCACAAGTCCTGGCGCTGCTAACTCCTCCCACTCAGGGCGGTCGACGCCCATTGATCAAATAAAAATGTGTTTGAACATTGTAAGGTGAACTTGGCATCTTCTTTCCTCAGTCCATGATTAAGGGGCGTGTTTAGGCCCCGAAACGCGTCGGACTTATCTCTCCTCTACTCATGAGGGAATCGAGGCTCTGCATTGGGTGCCACACTGAAGCCGGAGGCTCGGGCCGCTGTGGTGAGCCCTCATCGAAGCGCTTGCGCTCTTGCTCAAACATTTACCAACGGCCCGCCATGGCCGGGATGAGGAGCTCCACTCCGAGGGCGGATCGAGGTTTTCCTGCCACTGGAGGCTGAGGCGAGGAAACGACATTCGCCTGTCAGCACAACAACCCTTGAATTGTCAGCAGAGTTGAAGATCTCCCTCGCCACCTACTCAAGGTTTTAAAGGACAGCTAAACATGAAGGAATGCCAAACCTACTCAAGGGCATAACGCATCACTCACCTTACAGGACTGCAAATCCCACAAGTCCTGGCGCTGCTAACTCCTCCCACTCAGGGCGGTCGACGCCCATTGATCAAATAAAAATGTGTTTGAACATTGTAAGGTGAACTTGGCATCTTCTTTCCTCAGTCCATGATTAAGGGGCGTGTTTAGGCCCCGAAACGCGTCGGACTTATCTCTCCTCTACTCATGAGGGAATCGAGGCTCTGCATTGGGTGCCACACTGAAGCCGGAGGCTCGGGCCGCTGTGGTGAGCCCTCATCGAAGCGCTTGCGCTCTTGCTCAAACATTTACCAACGGCCCACCATGGCCGGGATGAGGAGCTCCACTCCGAGGGCGGATCGAGGTTTTCCTGCCACTGGAGGCTGAGGCGAGGAAACGACATTCGCCTGTCAGCACAACGACCCTTGAATTGTCAGCAGAGTTGAAGATCTCCCTCGCCACCTACTCAAGGTTTTAAAGGACAGCTAAACATGAAGGAATGCCAAACCTACTCAAGGGCATAACGCATCACTCACCTTACAGGACTGCAAATCCCACAAGTCCTGGCGCTGCTAACTCCTCCCACTCAGGGCGGTCGACGCCCATTGATCAAATAAAAATGTGTTTGAACATTGTAAGGTGAACTTGGCATCTTCTTTCCTCAGTCCATGATTAAGGGGCGTGTTTAGGCCCCGAAACGCGTCGGACTTATCTCTCCTCTACTCATGAGGGAATCGAGGCTCTGCATTGGGTGCCACACTGAAGCCGGAGGCTCGGGCCGCTGTGGTGAGCCCTCATCGAAGCGCTTGCGCTCTTGCTCAAACATTTACCAACGGCCCGCCATGGCCGGGATGAGGAGCTCCACTCCGAGGGCGGATCGAGGTTTTCCTGCCACTGGAGGCTGAGGCGAGGAAACGACATTCGCCTGTCAGCACAACGACCCTTGAATTGTCAGCAGAGTTGAAGATCTCCCTCGCCACCTACTCAAGGTTTTAAAGGACAGCTAAACATGAAGGAATGCCAAACCTACTCAAGGGCATAACGCATCACTCACCTTACAGGACTGCAAATCCCACAAGTCCTGGCGCTGCTAACTCCTCCCACTCAGGGCGGTCGACGCCCATTGATCAAATAAAAATGTGTTTGAACATTGTAAGGTGAACTTGGCATCTTCTTTCCTCAGTCCATGATTAAGGGGCGTGTTTAGGCCCCGAAACGCGTCGGACTTATCTCTCCTCTACTCATGAGGGAATCGAGGCTCTGCATTGGGTGCCACACTGAAGCCGGAGGCTCGGGCCGCTGTGGTGAGCCCTCATCGAAGCGCTTGCGCTCTTGCTCAAACATATATATATATATATATATATATATATATATATATATATATATATTTGCTCCACAGCTATCTTCACAGATCCCTCAGTAGAAGAAAAGCAGCAGCACTCACGGGTTTTGGCAATTTACAACAAACTTTTATTCAAGACAAACGCGTTTCGGGAAGCGTCCCTTCCTCAGTGTCACAAGGGAACGCGATGCATGGCGCCATTTTTAAATCATTCAAACAGTGTGATAACAGTAGACAAGGGATGCACAATCATAACCGCCATCTTTGAGTGTGTTTTTATGAGCATTTGAGCATTCATTATCTGTATCTAAGCAAATACAGCTACACTTTGATTTTGCCGTGTATCGTCATGGGCGACTCTCTGAAAGAGAGACGCCTGCCCCCAGAAAACAAAGTCTCACAGTTTCTATTTTCATGGCTAAGATTACCGGTGTTTGCCCAGTCCATATCTCTCCTCATGGCCCAAATATATGAGGACTGCGTATCACTCGTTAAAATTGTGAGTGACACTGTCAATTGCAGGTTAAGACCTGCCATTTTTATTGCACTAACCGTGCTTTCAAAAATATATAAATCTTGCCGTGGATCGGCAATTGCAGCCCAATGGCTGCTTTCCCTCATATGAGAAAGGGACACATTCCAAGAGACATGTTCTCAAGACACACACCACTGTGTCCTGCCAATAAAAAGAGTATCTACAGAATTTTCAAAAATATATGCCTCCAATTCTTCTCAAAATTACATATATAGTTACATTCATTTTCTTGTGAAAAGGGAACTGTCAAATTAAACACAGCATAAGACATTGAGTAACCAGATATAAAGTATAACTTATCTTTGGAAATGAGATAGGTTTACAGGTTCTCATACAGAAATCATTAGGCTGATGCAGATCACATTTCTTTGATTTAACCCAAGTTGTGAAGCCATCTCTTCCCCTGTGTTGAGTCCCCCCGGTGCTTTAGTTTTGAGATCTACTATATAGCGTGATTCAAGCCTTCTCAATTTTTGTAACTTGTTCCCTCCCCTGATATTCTCTGGAACATAATCTAGACAGAAATATTTTAGATGACTTCTATCACTATTGTGCTTGATGGCAAAATGGCGAGCGACTGGATAGGAAAAATCCTTGTTCACAATCGCTCGCATATGCTCAAGGATTCTCAACTTCACCGGATTGATGGTGCTGCCTATGTACTTTAGTTTACATGGACAACTAAGACAATATACTGCATGGCTAGTGTGAAATGACATGAACTTATTGATCCTCCTTCCTCCCCTACAGCCTCTTACTTCATAAGATAAGATACGTTTACTTGATGCACACGCTTTACATCTCCCACAAGGGAAGAATCCTTTTGCATCTTTTAATGTTCCTGGTTGTTTCACCATTGGATTCAGGTGACTGTGTACCAAATGTTCTCTTAGCGACCTCGCTTTTCTGAAGATGATCAGTGGGGCAGGGGGAATATCGGGTCCGACGATGGAATGGGTCTTAAGGATGTGCCAATGTTTGATCATGATGGAGCTTAACCTATGGGAATCCACAGAGTATGGCGTAATTAATCTAAATTTGCCACCACCTGGAGTTGGACCACTTTTCTTTTTGAATAAGTTCCGTCGGGGTAGTTTCCTCACACGATTAAGTGCATCTTGTAAAAGATTTTGTTTATAGCCTCTCTGTATGAATCTCTCCACACTCCCCTGTACTGCTTTTTCAAAGTCACTGTCAAGTGTACTATTTCTTTTTAAACGTAAAAATTCCCTGTAGGGGATGCTGTTAATTAGTTTACGGGGATGACTACTGGACGCATGCAACGTACTGTTGCCCGCAGTGGGCTTGCGGTATAGTGAGGTCTTGATTTTACCATTATTGACCTCAATTTTCAGGTCCAAGTAGTTGACTGTTTCTTTACTGATCTCACCAGAAAATTTCAGGTTACAGTTGTTATCATTCAGTACTCTGATAGATCCCTCCGCCTCTTCCTTTGACCCTTGCCAAATTAGACAGAGGTCATCAATGTACCTGTACCAAGCGACCACCTTGTTCGACCACTCAATATTCCCTGGGGCCCAGGCTACCTGCTCCTCCCACCAGCCCACGAAAAGGTTTGCGTAGCTGGGGGCGAAGCAGGAGCCCATCGCCGTACCAGACAACTTTCTAAACATTGTGTCCTGGAAAAGAAAGATGTTATTCCTAAGACAAAAGTCAACAATTTCCAGCAGCATTTTGTAATGCATGGCCAATTTTAATGGCCGGTTGTTTAAAAAGTACTTCACCGCATGCAGGCCCTGTTCATGATCAATGCATGTATATAGACTGCTTATATCAAGTGTTATTAACCAATATGTTGGTAGCCAGTCCAAAGTTTAATCTTTTCAATGAAGTCAGTTGTGTCCCTGATATAGGATTTAAGGGTCAGAACAAACTCAAACAGATAGTGGTCCAAGAATTTAGAGAGATTTTCTGTCAGTCCCCCAATTGAAGAAATAATTGGTCTTCCAGGTGGTTTGGCAATGTCTTTATGTATCTTAGGCAGATGATAGAAAGTTGGAATAATCTGATCCGTTGTTTTTAGAAAAAGATATTCGTCCAAATCCAACATTTTCCTATCATGCCATTTTTTTAAAAGGTTGTGTGCTTTCATGATACTTTCCTGGTACTCTTTCTTAGTTGTTGTTTCGTAGCAATGTAAGTCTGTGAGTTGACGCATGGCTTCATCTGTATATTGTTCTCGTGATAGGATAACAATATTCCCTCCTTTGTCGGATGGTTTACAGATGATAGTCGAGTCCTCTGATAATGTTTTAATTGCCAATCTTTGAGATTTAGTGGTATTATATGTCTGTTTTTTAGATGTAGGTTCCACTCGAATTGCCATCAGATCCCTGATGACAGCATCCGAAAAGGTGTCAATGGCGTCAGTTGCAGTTTGTGGTAAGAATCTCAAAGTTGGTTTCAAACCACTGTTAGGTGCCTCTTGTTCAATCTCTATGTTGGCTAATATTTGTGTCAGTGAGTCTGTTGTTTCATCATGTGTCACCTCAGATCGAAGACTTTCTAAAAGTTTGCATGCTGTCAAGTCATTGACATTAAGAAGGTCAGTTTCTTTTTGATTATGTCTCAAATATTTGGTTTCCTTGCTTGTGGGTTTGACCTTGAAAAATGTATGCAGCTTTATTTTCCAGATAAATTTAAAGAGATCGATTCTCGTCTGGGTGTATTCTATGCGAACATTGGGACAGAAAGTTAATCCCAGTTTAAGAACAGATTCCTCACAAGGTGTTAACGTTCTATGAGACAAATTTACAATTGAAAGCTGGTCCTGTCATTCTATCTTCTGGACCCTCGCTTGCTTCTTGTTATTCTCGGGGTTATATTTGCCTTTGTTTTCGTATTTCCCTTTCCCTTTCCAGCCGCCTCTCCTGGTTTGGCGTCGTCCTCCGGGGGTTTGTTCTTTCCTCCCCTTAACCAGTTCAGCCTGATGATATTGAATATATATATATATATATATATATATATATATATATATATATATATATATATATATATATATATATATATTCACTGAAAAAACATAGGTTTTAGGGGTGTTATAGTTAGCTGGATATTTCACTCATACAAACCCATTGAAATTCCTCCGATATAGTTAGTTGACTAACTATATCTTGCGCGCCCACAAACCACTGCTGATGATGTCACATATTGCATCATTCATGACATGGTCAGTGACATCACTGATGACATCTCAAATTGCATCACTGCTGACATCATCCACGTGACAATCATATACACGTCATCATACACTAGTATAACCTTTCATCACTCACTGTGCCATATTTGAAACCATTAACACACCAATACAAGTTTCTAAACACCCACTCAGTGATTCCTAGATCTAGACCTAGATTTAGCCCCCCCGGGGGCTAAATACCAATGAAGCATCCTCCCATTTAAAAATAAAATTGCCCTTGTGGGTCTTTGTCGGACGCCCTGAGCAGGCCTAGGGGGTCAGGGTGTTTTTACCTTGCGCCGTTTTCGCATTTTGTGACTTTTGAGGGGGTTTCAACACTTCCTGATTTGGAGTGTTGACAGCCAATTAGAATACAGCTCGTGCACGGCAGGGTGCGCGTAGGCTGCGCTTCGGGTACGAGGACCCTCTGAGGCCATAAATATATATATGTACATTTAAATGTCATTTTCTCAGGAACCACTGAACAGATTTACACCATTTAAGCAAAAGGCACGAGTCTGAACTTAGGACTACCTCGTTGCCAAATTTGGTGTATTTCCGTTCAGCAGTTTAGGCTGTAGCTGCGGCTAAAGGTCCTATGGTGGAGAAGAGTGGCTCAATGATTAGAGCGGCAGACCCTGATGCAGAGGTCTAGCCCGGGACCAGGGTTCAATTCCCCGCCTCGGCGGGTCTTGGGCTCAAAAATTTCATGTACCTGATAATTCTCGCCTCAGTGCCTATTCCAATCATGGAGTCCCACTCTGCAACTCTGGGCAATAGCTTGCTTAATCTCCACAACGGCCCCCACAACACTAAGGATGCCTGGCCTCCACCTTGGGGGTGCCCAGGAGTGGACGCCTCACAGGGAAAGCCAGGATGGGTTCCACAGCGGTATTCGTACAAGCGCCTTGAGACCCTTGCGGGTGAGTAGTGCGCTATACAAGTATCAATTTACTATGGGAAATTGCATTAGGAAAATGTGTTTTGGGACCCCCCATTTTTTCTTGGCCCCCACTTGACGAATCACCATGAAACTTTCAGGAATGGAGCGGACCGGAGCTGACCGTAAGTTGTAAAAATTTTGCGAAGATTCGTCAATCTGCACCAAAGTTATTCCAAATAGAATGTTGCAGATTTCCTATGGAAAATAGGTCCTAACTATATCTACCTACTGGCGACCCCCAGTAGGTAATATATATATATATAGCAGCAGTTTCCATCCTAGCCACACCATCACCATCACCATCGCCAGCATCCCCTATGGGGAATTCTTAAGAATACATCGTACTTGCAGCACTTCCACACACAGGGACCATCAACAACTAGAAGCCAAACATAGACTCATAGCAAGAGGGTATAATCCTACCAAACTGGATATAGCTATGAGGAAAGCTAACTTGCTCAACCGTCTGGAACTCCTTGACCCCAATAGAAACATGGTGGCTGACACATTACCAGACCCAGTAGTGGAACCTATAAGACTCATTACAGGTTGCAGGCGTCAGTCAAAGCAAATTGCCAAAACAGTGAAACAGGAATGGTCCATAATTTTAACGGACCAAATACTTAAGGAAATCATTCCCACGACTCCCACAATTACATTCAGACGCGCATTTTCTATGTGCAACGAATTAGTCAGCAGCAGCCCTGAAACTAAGAAATCCGCTAACTGGTTGTCCCCGCGTAAGGGATTTTTCAAATGCAGTTCATGTAGGGCCTGAAAGTTTGGGGTCAACACCACCACTTACAACACCCCATTTGAGAAACCTCCAATTACACTCAGTGCCCATTTTACATGTCGCACCGAAAATGTGGCTTATGTGTTGAAATGTAGTTGTAATCTGGTGTACGTGGGTAGCACTAAACATCAAGCCCACGTCCGCATTCTTCAGCACATTAGAGCTATTGTCAACTCAGACCAAGCTTATCCAGTAGCGCGACATTTCGCAACCTTTCATAACAAGGATCTATCCCATCTATCCTATTTTGTGATAGATGCAATTACACAATCTAAAAGAGTGGCCGACATAGATAAAAGACTAAAGCAGCTAGAGTCCAAATATATCATTAGACTCAACAGTAAAACACCGGGAGGACTCAACATGGGGGAAGATCTCCGCAATTTTCTGTAAGTTCCCCAGGCTTGGGGTGCCCTCAATAGTACCATTCCTGTTATTCACTCAACTTTATGTACTATTGTCATTATATACTGGACCACACTCAGCGCAGCATGAGAAAAATATTTTTTAGCACATGTCACATTCCTTGACATTGTTGCTATTTTATTTGCACTACAGCTCTATCACTTTAGTATAAGATTCCTTTAAGGGGAGATATTTGGCTTCCCTCACGATTCTTTTCAAATAGCCTCTTTGTATATATTCTATTCCACCATCTCCATCACTGGAAGATTCATATATATGCAACTCCCAAACAGCATAGATGTACATGTGATCGTTTTAGAGGATTCATAAGTGGACTACTTTCTGCATTTTGTGACTCTGTATTTGTATGAACTAGACAAGAGATGTAGATATATCTATAAAATGTAATGCCACACTTCAGACTTGCCGGATGATTAATGATTTTTTATCTTATGTCATTTACTGAAAGATTATTGAGCAATATGTTTACATATGCACTTCGCACTTTGTTATAGATGTACATTATTCTATTTACACGAGTCGAATGTTTACGATAAGGATCTTATGGCACTTTGCACTTTATATAAAAAGTTATAAGGTATTTATACCTGACATTGCTGCTAAATTACTTGAGGCACTTTGCACTTTTTAACCAAAAGAAGTATGAGGTATTTGTACCTGGTATCGCTGCTATACATTCAGTTATGACATTGGCAATCATGTATTAAGATCACTACATTATCTTATTATTATCAATTACCAAATGTAGATACTCAGTTTAATCAATGAATTTTAGATTAATGAGTCCACTAAATCAATATTGAACCTTAATTTACTAAATGACTTGTATCTTGTAATGGGCTCGATATATTTTGCACATAACGCTAACTGGAGATTGCAATAGTCTACTCCGTTCCAAAATGGCAACATATTTTACCTTGGGCATACTGTTGTTTACCATCTAAGTCCTGTTTCTATGTTTATCTATGAATTGTTTGGCGCGCACTTTACTAAGCAATGTACTTAAGTTGTGTGGAAACCATGGCAAATTGTCAGTGAGCAAGGGCACAGCCAGTGCCCGAAACGCGTATGACGAGGCTTGCACCCTTTGCACTACAAATGAAATAAATCACTTTTGGATTGAAAGACTGGCTCTGGTGTTTTATTTGGTGGACCGCGTACCTGTCGGCGCAGCACGCACATTGGAGGCAAGTTAGAGTGTATATATATATATATAATGATATATATATATATATATATATATATATATATATATATAGAGAGAGAGAGAGAGAGAGAGAGAGAGAGAGAGAGAGAGAGAGAGAGAGAGAGATAGAGAGAGAGAGATTTACTGTTGTTCTCATAGTACATGTCCTGATGTTGCAACAAAATTAATCACAGCACTGTGAGAAGAAAATAATTGTAATACATGCAATTATATTTAAAAATGCATAGTTTAAAATAAATAAAATGCCATTATTATATAAAACCATGGATGAAGGATGCCATCTATCATTTAACATGCAAAGGACAAATTGTAGTAAACTGCTGCTTTTTTACTCTGTGTACTGGAACTCTTCTAACCTGGCTCTAATGCATGTGTTCTGACCCCTAAACCAAGTCAAAATCAGTTATACTCTTATTAGGCCTATTTAACGTACCTATATGTCCCTAGTATATGGTATAAAGTGTACCCATGGCCTGTAAGTTAAATACCAAAATTGGACTGCAGCATCTAATGAGCCAAATCAGTCTTTAACCTGTGCCTCATGGGAACAGTCCAGCCCGAACTGCCAAGCCCTGTTTTCCCTGGACCGGAATCAAGCATCCTAGGACTGGTTTCTGACTATCAGCCATCTTCAGCCAGGATAGCTTGACTCCAGTGGCTTAGTGAGCAAGGGACCAACGTCTGGGCATACCCTTCGCTCATAAGGTGAACAGCAAAACACACAAGATGATGGATGGAATGTTGCACAATGGCAAAACTTTCACCCACAGACACGTCACAGATCTGGGTTTAATCCATCGTTATTTTGCTCACCAAGCCACCCCAGTTCAGACATGGCCGTATGCAAATCAGTCTTGACCCTGTGCCTCATGGGAACAGTCCAGCCCGAACTGCCAAGCCATGTTTTCCCTGGACCGGAATCAAGCATCCTAGGACCGGTTTCTGGCTATCAGCCGTCTTCAGCCAGGATAGCTTGACTCCAGTGGCTTAGTGAGCAAGGGACCCACGTCTGGGCATACCCTTCCCACATAGGGTGAACAGCAAAACACACAAGATGATGGACGGAATGTTGCACAATGGCAAAACATTCACCCTTAGACACAGATCTGGGTTTAATCCATTGTTATTTTGCTCACCAAGCCACGCCAGTTCAGACATGGCCATATGCAAATCCGTCTTGACCCTGTGCCTCAGGGGAACAGTCCAGCCCGAACTGCGAAGCCATGTTTTCCCCGGACCGAAATCAAGCATCCTAGGACCGGTTTCTGGCTACAGTCACGGGGTGAACATGGCTTTAGACCTACTATTGTAGCCTGCCTGGAGCAGTTTGAACACTGCAATTTGATCCGTCAAAATAAACCCTGCTTATGCTGAGCGTAGGCAGTGCTTCCGTTGTCTCTTTGAGACATGTTGTGTAGTCTTTGTGGGCCTATAGCCCATCTATTGCTTTTCATTTGTTTCTTTCAGTGTCCTTTAAAAATCCTTGCTTTCAAGTGGTTAATATTTCCTATGTGTCACTCCTTTTCACTGGTTGTTCATTCCCAGGGAGCAGCACCCCATTACTTGTAGCCTTCTGCTTGTCCCACATTAGCAACTGTAACAGGGACACTGTTTCTTTTGTCTAAGAGCACTCCGCATGAGTGCTTGATGTTTTCAATTCATCAGAGCTCCAACTTCCATTTCTGTAAACAGGGCTGTAATTCTTGCACATTTGCTGTGTATTCGGAGACAGAGATCAAATGTCAGACGCTATTTTGAAGGGCCCTCTTTAAATTCCTTTCTCTGATTTCAAAGTGAGAGGATTTCCCCCCATCCCTCCCACTTCGCTGCTTTTTAGGTCGAGGCCTCGTCCGCACTGCTGTAAGCAGTGGTGGAAGGAGCCGAAGATTTAATGATGTCTAGTATGTGGGCTTGAACCCGCCCCTCTTCTCCATTGGCTGGCCTCGTAAATGCTGGCCAGCCATTGGAGGAGAGGGGCGTCACTCGGTTCTAGCCCCGGCTTGAGCAGATTCGGGGGTGTTTTTCTCTCTTTTTTTAAGCCCCGCCCCTTTTCTAGTTGTGGGCGTTACACCCTCCCTCTCACCGAGGTCCCAGTCTATTCCTCCTGTAATGTACCTTTTGCTACCTCGTGTATTTTGTTTGCTCACAATTGTCACTTTTGCCTCATGTAACTTAACGTCTGCTTTTGTAATTTGTTTACTCGTAATATTCTCATATATCATTCCTGTTCCTATTGTGAAGTGCTGGATTTAGCAGTGTAACTGTTGTGTTATAGAACTTGTCTGCAAGTAATTTCTGTCTGCTGAGCTCGTCCAGTACTGCATCAATGATCTCTGATGATATGTTCTGCACGGCCCCTCAGTTCAGTGATGGCGCCCGGTGGGCGGGGCGGAACACGATTTGGGCTGGATTATGCTACTGCAGGATGTGGGCTGTGCGAGAGCAGGCAGCTTGCGCAGATTCCAGATTGCGCATTGCCACGCCCCACTATACTCACACGGGTCGGCCTCACCCCACCACTGAGTGAGTCATGGTGACTGGTTTCGCTTCTGTTGTTGTGCGCCATGTGTTTACTTTCTTTTCCACTTTTTATACAAAAATTGACATGGCCAATGCTTGTCTTTTTCTCACTTCTGTTTTTGCCGTCAATGGGAGGGAGGAGGGGCTGGACTACGGAGGTGGGAGGCACACGGCAGGAGCTGTGGCTTCCTTGTCTTTGTTGTTGCTTCTGTTGTACACCATCTGTTTACTTTCTTTGCCACTTCGTATCAAAAAAATTGGCATAGCAAATGCTTGTTTTTTATGAGGTGCCTCTTTTTTTTCTTTTTCTATACAACCAATCGGAAACTGCTGTCTGTTACCCAATCCGGAGCTAGCTCGAGTCTGAGTGTAAAGCACTCGATCCTGCCTTGCATGTGTAATTTCCAGTGCTCTCTTATATTGGAGTGGAAGTATTTTGTTTCTCTTTTTCATTTTCTTAGCCTATATCACCTCTTGTCCACCGTGCTGAAAATGGCTTCAGGTAGTACATTACAAGCTAGAGTAGCTTATCTCCTGAGTGGACGCCACGGAAAACCCGCGTTCACTAGCACCAGAGAACTGGTGTTGTCTGATAAAGTGGCCAACAGGAAGGGGCTGCTGGGAGGTGAGTGAGTGGTTGTACATATGTGGGGGAAATGGCCGCCTGGAAACGTAGCGCGTGAGCTGAAGGCAAGGGGTAAATCAAGTCACACTTGCAGGTGAGGGCGACACTGTCTGTGTTTTAAAATCACTTTTTATGAGATATAGTACCATTTTTATTATAGTCCAATTTTCATTTTTTTGAAGAATGCAGTTCTACCGCTTATATTTGTCCATCCGCCTCCCTTTTAGTTGTTCCCCAAATCCTTTTTGTGTTGAGAAAGTGAGGGCATGTTGTCGTGGTTAGAGACGTAGTAAAGTGACAACTTGAAACCTGCGTTGAATGTGTGTGGGGTTCTGTCTGTGTGTGTGGGGTTCTGTCTGTGTGTGGGGGGTTCTGTATGTGTGTGTGTGGGGTTCTGTATGTGTGTGGTTCTGTCTGTGTGTGTGTGTGTGGTTCTGTCTGTGTGTGTGGTTCTGCCTGTGTGTGTGTGGTTCTGTCTGTGTGTGGTTCTGTCTGTGTGTGTGTGTGTGTGTGTGTGCGTGTGTGAGTGTGCTTCTGTCTGTGTGTGGGTGCATGTGGCTCTGTGTGTTGCTCTGTGTGGGTGCAAATACAATAGGTCTCGCATTTGCGAGAGATTAAGCTATTGGCATTGTAAATGACAATGCCATTTATTTATCTATTTTCAAAACCAACACATGAATAAAAATGCTGTCAATTACAATGCCAACAGCTCTAACTTTTGGAAAGGCGAGACCGTTGCATTGTAAATGCTTGTTTCCTTATTCCCATAAAGGAGCCTTCTGGCCCCTCCCACAACCGGTACCACTGTCTAAATTACAATGTGTGCGTGGAATCGAGCCTGAATACAGAGCTATTCTCATAATCTGCATTGCGACATCTACTCCCACCTAACTCAGGGGGTTTGTTTCAGCTCAGTCATATTTGGGAGAGGCGATTACTTAGACATTTCCGCCACAACGCATGCAGTCTAAATCCAAGGCGGTCATGCCTGAAACAGATTACAAACCCCACTGCACTACCCTGTTTCAGGTGAGCTGGTAGTTCACTAGTATGAAGTAACACAGGACTTTCTCTGATTAGTAATATTTTTAGACGCTAAACAAAAACAACTGATTATGGAATAAAGAGTGACGGGCTGCAGGAAAGAGCCACAAGTTTGGGAGCCCTGTTGTTGCCTTTCGTACTGTACACACACTGTGTGTCGCCCGCCAGTTCAGGGAGCCATCTCCTGCATGTGTTTGGTGAGTGAGGGACAGACAAAGAAGCACAGGGCACAGCAGCTGGGCTTTTGTTCCTAAATACTGCTACATGGGTTTGGAATTACCAAATAAATGAAAAAAAGCAAGTGAAGGTGTGCATGATGCTCGACAGGGCAGATCGCACCCTCCTTTTCAGGGTTCATATGTTTGTTTTAATAGTCCATGTGTATGTTTTTCAAGTTGTTTAATAAAAAGGTTAAATATATTTTCAATCTATTCCGAAAGTATTGCTGTATTCTGAAAATATACTTTAAATGATAAATATGGTTCTCTTCACCATATTTCTGCCCAGTAATTCCTATCATTTGAGCATGGCAGATAAAGGCTGTAAGCTTGAGGAAAAATATTTATTTAAAAGCCTGTACTTTATCCTTATAAAGACTGCCATAGGGGCACCAGAAGTGTCACACACACCATAGGTGTGTGCATTATATAGTTTTTCCATGGCATTCAGATGTATTTATGCATTTGTTTCATTTTGTACTAACACAAATAAAGCAGGGGCACGTTTAAGAGCTGCACAATTGAAATCCAAAAATGGAAATGTCAAAATGTAACTAAAATGCAGGTTAACACAGTATGTATTCAGTAAATGAGTGTGTTCAGGAAAGTTTCAAGTTAGTCATGAATGTAAGACAGATTGTGATACAAGTAAAGAAAGGCACGGGTGCAACGATGGCTGGTGCTCCAGGCAAAAACAGGATTTTTATTTCAGGATTTTTCCCAGCAGCAAAGGTGGTGCTCTTTAGTCTTTTTTGTTTGTACAATTCATTGATCATTTGTTCAAATAGATTTTAACACGTAAGACTATTTCATGCAATTGACTGTATGATACATTTTGTGTTATATATACAAGTAGTATGTGTACAGGGCTGTCACGGGTCAACATTGGTCTGATAACTCCACTCTATGCCACACCACTACACTCTACGCAATATCACTCCGCTCCATTCATAGCCACTGTGCTCTACTCAACATCACTCTATGTCTATGTCTTTATGCAATGCCACGCCACTCCACGCAACTGCACTTGACTCTACGCCATGCCACTCCACTCTACGCCACACCACGCAACTGTAATCCATGCTATGCAATGCCACTCCACTTTACACAAAGCCACTCCATGCAACTGCACTCCACTTTACATCACACCACTACAGTCTAAGTGGCCGATTACGATGGCCGGCGGTCCGCCACCGCCGGTCCGGCTGTGAGGACCGCCGGCCCAGCTGTGGCCGGAATATTCCCACCGCTAAATTAGGATGGCGGTGGGAATGGGAATGGTACCGCGGCGGAGGGAAACACCATCCGCCATGGTCCCGCAAGGCGGTCCTTTTTCACCCGCCTTGCGGGACACGGTACAATGGGGCAATGGCAGTGGTGCCGTGCAGACACCGCCGTGGGCATTGAATTGAATTTGAATTTAAAATATTTCTATAGCGCGACGTTCACCAGACGGTTTCTTGGCGCTTTTGGGAACATGGACTGCAGAAGCAGAGGGATAAACAGAAATCGATTCAGAATTGAATTCACAGTGGAAAAGCTTGGCTGAACAAAAAAGTCTTCAAGCCCTTACGAAAGAAAGAGTAATCTTTGGCCAGACGTAAATGGGCAGGAAGGGAGTTCCAAAAGGTGGGTGCCAGGAATGAGAATTTGGACCCACCCCATTTTTTTCTCTTAAAACGGGGAACCTGTAGGAGAGCTAGGGACGAGGACCGGAGCTCCCTAGTAGGAACATATTCCTTCAACAGGGCGGAGATAAAAGCAGGGGCAGTTCCCTGGCGTGACTGGAAGACCATACAGCCCATCTTAAAAAGAGAGCGCTGCCGGACAGGCAGCCAGTGTAGAGCCTTTAGAAGTGGCATGGAGTGATGAGAGCGGGAGAGGCCATAGACTAGCCGAGCCGCCTGATTCTGCACTAGCTGGAGTTTTCTTAGACTGTAGGCCGGGATGCCGTTGTATAGGGCATTGGCATAATCCAACCGGGAGATCACAAGGGCAGACATGATTAGTTTTAGTGCCAGAGGGGAAAAGAAACGAGAGACAGTGCGGATAGTGCGGAGAGTGAAAAAACAAGAAGAGACGACAGAGCTAACTTGTGGATGAAGAGTGAGGAGGTTATTCATTCTTATGCCAAGGGTCTTGACGGTAGGGGAGGGAGTGGGAGAGGGACCAAAGGAAGAGGGCCAAAAGGAAGAAGTCCAGGGACTGGAGGAGCCACCCGTGAGAACCAGCTCGATCTTATCTGGGTTCAACTTCAAATGGTTGTGGCTCATCCAATCCCTGATAAAAATCATAACAGTTTGAAAATTAGAAATAGAATGAGGAGAGGAAGAAAGATCAAAGACGAGCTGGAGGTCATCTGCATAGTTATATACAGTGACCTCCAGCTGCTGGAGTGCAAAGATGAGAGGGTAGATATACAGATTAAACAAAAGAGGGGAAAGAGAAGAGCCCTGGGGAACACCACAGGTGATCTTGAGGGGAGTTGATGTGAAATCCCCCAGCCGGACTGCCTGGGTGCGGTCCCGCAGGAAAGACGAAAGCCAGACCAGGGCTGAGCCCCCGATTCCCGCCGCTCTGATACGTGAAAGCAAGATGGAATGGTCCACCGTATCAAACGCGGCGGAAAGATCGAGGAGTACCAGAGCCTGGTGTTTGCCCTGGTCCAAGCCCTCCCTGAGTTCGTCCTGGACCGACACCACAACGGCTTCCGTCGAATGCCTGGGCCGAAATCCCGCTTGACAAGATGCCAAGCCGCCAGTTGCTTCCACGTGAGCACTGAGTACCGACGTGGTATATCGCTCAAGCACCTTGCCTAAATAGGGTAGCAAGGAGATGGGCCGATAGTTGGTTGGGGAGGATAGGTCAACACCAGGTTTTTTTAAAATAGGTACAATAGAGGCCGATTTTAGGGCGGGAATTACAACCCCTTGTGCGAGAGAGCTGTTAAGGAAGGTAATCGGGGGCTGAGTGCAGACTGAGTAGATCCGTTGAAGGATGTGGGCCGGACAAATGTCGGCCGGGGAGCCCGATTTTACCTTGGGAAGTAATCTCAAGAGAACTTCTTCCGTCAGAGGGGGAATCGAAAGTAAGCAGGATTGAACAGAGGGGGGAAGGGGATCAACATAGCTAGAGGAGGGGGGGGGGATGTTAGTCTTGATCTTAGAGATTTTGTCCAAAAAGTAATGATTCAAAGAATCACACAGGGCTTGGGTAGGAGGAAGGTTGGGGCTGGTCCTATCTGAAAAGGCCAACTCATTAACGATATTGAAAATTTCTTTCGATTTATTCTCAGACGCTAAGATTTTGGAAGAGAAGTGAGCAGATTTTGCTTCTAAGATGAATTTTTTATATTCCTGCAATAATGCAAGGTAGCGCGTTTTCTGTACTGGGCAATACTTCCTTCTCCACAGTCTCTCAGCTCACCGGAGGGACAGCTTTTTTTCCTTTAAATGTTCGTTAAACCACCGGTTTGCCTCCTTAGGTCTTTTGGTCGATATCCGGCGTAAAGGGGCTATTATGTTACATCCCTCCGTGAGCCAGGAGTCAATCGCGACAGCTTGTGAAGAGGATGGTAGGCCAGCCAGATCTGGGGAGGAATTTAACAAGGAGGATGATAGGGCGACAAGATCGGCACGATTCCAACTTCGTGCCCAAATGTTTTTTTGTGGCAAAGTCTTAGTGACAAGATTAATGTGGAGGGAAAAAGAGATGATAGCATGGTCCGACCATGGACATGGGGACACTAGTAACGAAGAAATGGCATAATTAAGGGACCAGACTTGGTCGAGTACATGGCCACGTACATGAGTTGGGACATTGATGTGGGAGGTAAAATTCATTGATTGCAGTGATTCAGTAAATTGCTTAGAAGCTGGACATTCATATGGGTCATTGGGCCAATAATTAAAATCCCCTAGTACTAAGACTGAGGCATGATTGACCGCCAATGTAGCCAGTAGATCCTGAAAAGCTGGTATAAACAATGGAGTGGGCTGGGGCGGCCGGTATGTTAGCAAGCAAATGAGCGGAGGAGAGAAAGTAGAAGAACGAACCACTAGGTGCTCGGTGGAGTAGATGAGAGTAGAAGGGAGGAGCTGAAAGTTATACTCCGACCTGGCGATAAACGCCACACCATTACGATGCCTGTCTTTTTCGGTGGAGATCCTGCTGCAAAAAGACAGATGGAGAATGCCTTTGGGGGTCTGTTGCGGGCCCCCGGGGAAGTGGGGGTGCTGCGCATGGGGGATACCTATGGTACCCCTTGCATTTGCATGTATAAGGTGGCAGGCACCGCACGGGGCCTGTCACGTTGTACATATAAGTGCAAAACATGTATTTTTACATTGTGGCGGGTGCTGCCGCCCTCCGCACTGTTAAAATACAGGATGCGCACGCCAGTGTGGTGGGCGCATACTAATCCGTATAGTGGGACCGCCGCACCTATGGCAGGCGGTCCCTTTTGCAGCTGTGATCGCCCGCCAATGTAATCGACCCCTAAGCAATGCCACTTTACTCTATGCAACGAAATTCCACTCTGCAGAACACAACTCAACGCAACTACACTCCACTCCACTCCATGCAACTCTACTTCATTCCACTCTACTCCACACCACTCCACGCAACGGCAAGTCACTCTACGCAATGTCAGTCCAGGCAATGCCACTCCACTCTACACAACACCATCCCACTACACTCTATGCCACGCCATTCTACTCCATGCCACTCCATAACACTACACTCTACTCATCTTTAGAACACTTCACTCCATGCCACTTCACACCAATAACTTTTAGCCATACTGAATAGCAGCCAGACTAGAGTACAGCATTGCTAAAGCATATTAGCAAAGCCATAGACTAGACTTATTGGCTATGCCAATGCTTGTTTCAGGTTGTTCCCACTCAGAGCTTTTCTGAAACAGTAAATTTGTATCAGTAGGATGCCGCAGAAAGTGTTTCTGGTCTCTTTGAGCCCTGTTTGGCTACAGCTAGCAGTCTTACTCCGCTGGGGGAATCCAATGTCCAAAATGTATTACGTCTGAATGTTGAAATCTTCATTGAGCAAAAGCATCAAAAGTATCCGGCTACCGAAGGACCTAATTGGGTGTCAATTTTGAATTTCTCCTGCTATGAGCCTTCCTGCCAAAAGTCAATGGCTTTAGGAGGACCTCATCTGATGCCTATCCAGCCTTGTGTAGTGCATCCCGACCACAGCCTACTGCTTTGCCCCACTCAGGAATTTATTTCAGGGAAAAACTCTGAAGGTAAACTTCCAACAGGGTCGAACCTAGTATCTCTATCCAACCCGTACTCAATCACGTCGGCCTTAAATCATACCTAGGTATAGATCAAACACATTCAGATGAATGCAATTTGCGCCTAACGCTTTTTGGTGTTATTTTCATGTACAACTTTAAAAAATCATATTTCTGGTTTCCCTTATTGGACTTTTGTTATTTTGGAGACATTTTGTTCACTAAAATATTCTGTATGTTTATAAATTGAAGTGGGATTTTTATTATGTTGTGTTTTTGGCTTTTTAACAGTTTTCGTACCCCTGTCTGCTCTGTGTAATAGCTGCCAGGGAGTTGAACTCACGTTTAAATTACTGATACCTTTACTGGCCACAACAAAATGGTGCCTTTGTTACTTGTGGTGGACCTCAATCTACTTCAACTAATAACCCACATTCTCACATGTGTTATTAGTGATGTCATCAATAATGTCATTTATCATGCCATGAGTGATGTAATATGTGAGGTCAAAAGCAGTGTGTGACAGGGGCACGATGGTTATCTAACAATGATTAGTGAATTTCAGTATGTATCTATGTAATTATGTGTGTATGAATATATGTGACATTTGTATTTTGTGAACCTACCCAACAAGGCAGCAGAATGGTTTATAGGTTTTGTTTTGTAACCATAACTTCACTTTAATTGTTTTTTTTTCAGTGAATTCCTTAGGTATTTTAAACATATAATAAGGCCTTATAACCAACCCTAACTAAAACTTTTCTTTAACTTTTGTTTTGTTTCTGTATTTATCGTTGTTTTTGTCTTGTACCAAAGTTAATTGTTCATTGCATTTAACTTCCTATTTGCAGCTAACTCACAGTGTACGCCCTCTAACCATGTGTCAAAGGTGCTGACTGCCTCGGCTTGGCCTTGATCTCAACCTGCAGCATCTGTTTACACCTGATGCTCATGGGCTTATAGACGTATGCTGTGGGCAGTGGGATTGGCCTAAGCCAAGGCCCTCTACACAATCCCCTGTTGGCAGCCACCCCGCTGCATGGAGCTTTTGGATGTGCACATCATGGGTTGGCCCCATGGCCTGTCTACATGCCAAGATCTTCACCCAGCTGCCTATGGGTGGCCAATCCCTGCTGTTCATGATCGTTGCCTGTGTGCAGCAAGGAGTGGCTTGGCCTGGTATTTCCTTTTTATATATTTAAGAGTTACCAGACTGTGTTTTGGGGTTTGCAGACAAAACATTGATACTGCATACCCGAAATGGACATTGGAATCAAAACACTTCCTCGTCCAATTAGGGGATTTTGGGGCAGATGTATCAAGATATCTATTTGCGATTCTTAAATAGCGATTAATTGAGAGTTGCAAAATGGTAGGTATCTACAAAATTGCAATTTTTTTGCGATTTCCTAAAATTCCTTATTTGCGAATAGCAAATTGCGAATTCGCAAATAAGGAATCATTTACCATTCATTTCTTGGGCCAGGAGGCCCATAGGAACAAATGTGAAGTCATTCTCAATTTGCAATTCGCAATTTGCGAATCTCAAATTGAGAATAATTTCAAGGGTGCAAGGGTGTCTTAAGGACACCCTGCTGCACCCCTGAAATTTACATGTGTGCGCATATGCGTCACATACATGCCCTAAGGGCAAATATGAGCGCCACATGGCACCTTTACAAATGCCAAAAAGTGCATTTGTAAAAGAAATCGCATGGATTTGCATTAAACTCAAAATATCAAATGGTAAGTGCCTGCCAACTGTTATGCACATCCGTAAAACTGTATCAAATGTAATTAGCAAGTAAATGATTTGTGAGCTCCCCCCATTTAATTTTGTCCCTTTGTGGGATCTGCTTAGAACAAAAAATACCCATACTGAGATAGTGTGCTACCAGTGTTCCCAATTTCATGCAAATTTATTTTAGAGCAGAAATGTTATTAGCAGGTGAAAACAGGTTTGCGCCCCTTTTAAATGTGCTCCTCCCTCACTTGGTGAATCTACAACAACCTTGCCACAGAAGACTAAAAACGCTAAATGTCTGCCAAATGTCATGTGGATTCATCAAATGATGCTAAAGTTATTAGCAAATGAACACTTTTCTAACCTCACTTTTAACTGTGACACCCTTGACAAATCTGCACGAAATTAAAAATAACTGGAGTTAGCAAAATGTATCTATCAAATTTCAGACACATTTTTCAAAAAGCACCAAAGTTACAGGCAAATAAAAAAAATCCACCTTTTCAACTGACAGGCTACTTCTATAAATTAACCTCTTTTTGCCCAGGTCACAACCTTTTTTTGAATGCTTATTTCCATAAAAATACTGCATGAATTTACGCCAATCTATGCATAGGCACTTCCTTGCGTACAAATGTGTGTAATTCCATTTTTTCTTTATTAGGAATAAATTAATCCTATGGGAGTTAAAAGAAGAAACATCGATGTATTAATCCTCCATTTTTTAGCTCTGGCTCGAAGAATCTGTATGGAACTTGCCTTGCCAAATCCAAAGTAGATTCACTTTTTTATTATAAATGTTGTGCAGAATCATCAAACAGCACCAAAATTATTAAGAAAACAAAATGGTTTTCAATGGAAAGTCTGACCTAACCATAATTGCAAAGGTGTCACGGCTGTACTTACTGCTTGTTCAGGACTGAAATAGCAAAGAAACAAAAAACCCTGTTTATATATGTGAATTCACATACTTGTTTTCAATTAACACAAAAAACATAATCTACATGTTGTGTGGCCATGCACCGCTTATCATCTCACACATTACATCACTCATGACACGTTAAATCACATGCTGGGCTGGGCCTACAAACATCCTGTGACTATACACATCTGTTTAACGAAAATGTCCAATGAAAATCAGACATCTGAACTTGGAAAAGAACTGAAATGCCACTGATTCCAAACAGCTAACCTGGCTAGTAAGAATCCCATATCAAAGCTTTATTCGAGGATTAACTCATAAAAGCACAAACATACATTTAAAATACATCATTAGATAATTGTTTCCTCGTTGAATACAGTAGTTTAAAAAAGATTATACAAACATACACAATTTCATGAGCAAATAAATTTAAAACTTGGATACATAATTACACAGGTGCCAGAACGGGTGTCCCAATCAGTGTACTCAAGGCGACAGCCCTCCGTCTAATAGACCATGCCCAGCCCAAATACTTAGCTGTTGCTAGAACTACAGGCATGTGGGTGGAAGTACAAATGATTCGTAAGGCCTCAACACCCCTGGATGTCCCTAAGTTTTTACAAACAGGTACTAACCAAACTTTCCTTGGGGTAACATAGGCTTTGCAACTGAATAAAAAGTGGCCTATACTTTCTTTTGATGCACCACACGCTGGACAATATAGGGTGGAAGAACTCCTCCACCTGCCTGTCAGTGATCTCAATGGAAGAGCACCTGATCTTAACTGAAAGAAAAGCTTCCTGTCCCCAGGGTTGGTTATGCTATCCCAGTAGGGTTCCAGGGCTGGATACAGTTTAACTACCACAAAGCGCCCCTTCATGGAGTCAGATTTAGTTTTACTCCAAACTCTTGCAGCTACATGATCCCAAAATAGATCTTTGATCGCTTTTTTGCTTGGAAAAAGCTCCCCGGTTGGATTATCCCATAAATTCGAGAGACCAAGATCACATAGAGAAGACCTAAGATTTTTTAGCCAATCTATCCTATGAAAAATATCTGCGTTTATTATGGCTAATAACCCCTCTGCATAGTGCATGATCTCCGGGGTAGTCCAGAGGCATCTCCAATAAAGAATCAGGCGCAACCTCGCTAGGTCACTAACTGCTCTCCTCCCCAGGTCAAGACCAAGGGGAATCAGTGGGGTGCTCTGCGGGAGTCCTGTAATTCCCCTAAGAAACCTGTTCTCGGAGGTCTGTAAGGGGAGAAGCTTCCCAAAGTCCCACAGCTCTGCGCCATATAGAGCAGACCCGAGAGCCTTGGCGTCATATACTGCCAAAACGGGTTTTATTAGTTTGGACCTTGATTTTTTGTGCTCCACCCGAAGTGCCCCCGAGATCTGTTGGTGCCTCAAGACCGTCATTTCTATGTGCTGGGACCATCTGGAATCATTTGTTATCTGTATCCCAAGATAGGTAAATACAGTAACCACCTCTAGCAAACAGTTGTTCAAAAATATTTTTGGCCTGGGTCTGCGTTTTGGTGCAAAGGCCATCAGCTTGGTCTTAACCACATTGACTTCTAGGCCATGTTCCCGCAAAACGAATCAAAGATGTTCAGAGCTCGCTGCAGACCGCCTGGAGTTTTAGATAGAATTAGCGTATCATCGGCGAACATCAGGATCGGGACCCTGAGGCCCGCCAGCGATGGCGCATCTATACTGGCGTCCAACATTCGAGCCACAAGCCCATTTATGAACAATGAGAAAAGCAGGGGAGCCATTGCGCACCCCTGGCGCACTCCTCATTCTACCGGGAAGTCGGCAGAGGATTCGCCATGCATGCCCCATTGGATATTAGCGAAGTTGCACTCATGCAACCTCATTACCAGGGTAAGTAGCTCAGCCGGGAGACCCATTTCGCTCAGAACTGCCCAGAGCTTTCTCCTTGGGGCCAGGTCGAAGGCAGCCCGCAGGTCAACAAAAGCAACATACAGGCTGCCATCTCCTAGCACCACCGTCCCACACTGTAGCAGAGCAAAACGAAACACCTGGTCAACTGTACTGGTGGCCCGCTGAAAGCCAGCCTGGTAAGAGGACAGTGCATTGTTATCGTCAACCCAATCCATCAATTTGTTAACCACCATCCTACCTACCACTTTTTGGACAGTGGCAATCAGGCTTATCGGCCTGTAGTTAACTGGGAGAGACCGATCCCCTTTTTTGTATATGGGTATGATGATCGCTCCCCTCCATAATTCCGGGACGACCGAACCCTTTGCAATGGCATTTCCCAAATGGAATATATATCTGGCCCACAGCGTCTTATCATTAATAAAAACATCAGCTGGTACGCCATCTAAACCCGGGGCCCTTCCCCCGGGAACAGTGCATAGAGCATCTTCAGTTTCTTTAAGAGAAAATAAATTCCCAGTGGAATATACAGAAAGAATTGCTTCCACACCCTTATACTGTGCAGTCTCAGCATATTGAGGTTTGAAGTGATCAACCCAGACACCCTCTGGGACGTTGTTACCGGGTTTATCTGGAATTCCACTTCTACCCCACTTGACAATGTTCCAGAATAACCTAGAATCCTTAGCCCCTGAGGCCTCCTTTAATTCGACCCAATGTTGTTCATCCCATAGTTTTTTAGCCAGGGATAGGCTGGCCTTATAGTGCTTTCTGGCACCACTAATCACTACACCATCCCTACTCCGAATTGCTCTGCCCAAGCTTAGCCTAGCTTCCCTACACTGGTGATTATACCATTTAGCTAGTCTAGGTGGTTGTTTGCTATTTATCTTGCGGGGCCTCAGGAAATGCGGTTTTAGGAGGGAAAAGAGTTTATCATGGATATCAGTTATTTCCCTTGACACTGGAATTACTGAGGTTACATCCTCCATAGCGTAGATTGCAATATCCACCTCCGAGGTTATAAATGCCATAGATTCCACATTGGACAATACACTCGGCCTATTCCATCTACGCATGTCATTAGTCATGTCAGGCAGCAGAGCATTGGTCGACTGAGAATTCCCTATTGTAACCGACCACCAATTATGGGCTACACAGAGAGGGTTGTGGTCACTCTCCAATCTACCCTTTACTTCCATGTCACATACTAGCTGCCACAGATTCAGGCTACAAAGGACATAGTCTATCCGACTTTGGCTACAGCCATTGTCAAATGTGCAGGCTCCTCCCCTGTCACTCTTCGTTCTCCCACTTAGAGCTCTAAGTCCCTGTTCCATGCAGATGGCGTTCAATCGTATTATGTCATTTGTCCACCGCCTAACCGGAGCCAGATCCAAAATTGGGACGCCCCATTGCGTGTCCTCCTCCCGCCCCAATGGATCGTCAGAGATATCTAGGGGTTCAAAAGTCCGGTTTAGATCACCAGCAACAATAACTTTGTTGCCCAGGGACTGTTTTTCCAAAAGAGAGGACAAGGCCTCTAGGGTAGGTGACTTCCCTCTTGTATTACCCCTAAAATAGACATTATAAATGTCTAATCCTCCCCTAGGGTCTGATACTATTCTTATCAATTGGATATCATTGCTATCTGATTCTACCATAGTGGTTGTAACGGGTAGACCTTGGCGTATCCAAATGGTTAGACCCCCCATGGGTCGTCCCTTGACACCTTTGCTAGCCGGGATTGAGAAATTTAAGTAGCCCAGGAGGAATATAGGATTGCAGGCCCATGTCTCTTGGAATAGGCATACATCAAAACCATTGATGAAGTCTATCCAATTTTGGGATACCAGCTTACTACTTAGTCCTGCGATATTCCATGAAACCATCTTACCTAATCTAGAACCCTGTACGGGAGCTAGTCCTACAGGGGGCGCCCCAGGATGACTAATTGGGATTCCTACATTCCCCTCCCCAGGATGGCTAATTGGGATTCCTACGTACCCCTCCTCATCTAGGTTTTTATCCTTGTTGTTATTCTCAACATTCTGAATGCCAGGAATGCTAATTTTGTTTAAATCCTCATTTCCTAATGCCCCGGGAATTAATGCAGACTCCCCAGAACTTTTTTCCTCGTAGTTATTCTCAACATTCTGAATGCCAGGAATGCTAATTTCATTTAAATCCTCTTTTCCTAATACCCTGGGAATTGATGCAGACTCCCCAGACCCTACCTCCAAATTCATACTTCCCCGATTAGTCATGGTGTAATATAGATTAAACTTTTCATGTCCCAATCCCTGACGATTGTTACCATTTTGTCAATCAACCCACCCCGGATTTGCCATCATTTCAAAACGATTAGAAGTTGGTATATTATAAAGGTTTCCCTGATGGTAAAGTACGGTGAAAAGGTCGAGTCCGGGGGTGGGGAGGTTATGGTAACAACGTACTTCTGGGGTTATGCCAAAGTGAATACCTGGTGGTCTCGGGTAGAAGAAGGTCAGGTCGACTACACCAATACCAGCGCTACTTGTGCCCAAGTTCTGCCTTGTAATTAGATGTGCTACCCTGGAATCCTTAAAGTTAACAACTACACAATCCCCCTCTAAGCGCTTATGGGTGCTACCTACCCAACCTATCCTTTTAACACCAATGATCAGCCCATCCACTTCCCTGGGCAGTGGTCTGTTAGTCCTTAACCAGTGCATTGCTTTGTTTTTCAGCATCTGGAAGGATTCTTTCTGCCCAACCAGCAATGGTGGTACGTTGGTGAGGATGGCAACAAAAGGATAGGAGTCTGGGGGCAGATTCATGGGTGGTATCCTTAGGGGCACTCTAGTAGGGATTGTGTCGGGCAAACTAGAGACGAGAGTAGCAGGGCAGGTCGTTAGGATTTGAGGTAAGGCGTTGGGATTTTTGGGTCCAAGATTCCCAATTTTGGATCTATCATTAGTACCCGTAACCACAGTATCTAAGCGTTTTTTGGGTTGGGATGTGTTAGCCCGTGGATAGTCTGGTGGGTGGGAAGTGGTCTTGGGGATTTGCCCTGGAAGACGGGGCCCCGTTTTTTGTAGTAATAACAACAGGAGGGAGGGGCTCTGGAATAGGTACACCACTTGCCAGCTCACTTATTTTAATGGGATTATTACTGTCCCCCGTCCTAAGGTGGGTTTTAATTAGGGATTTAGTTGAAAAGAAGTTGTCTAAGATAGCCTGTTCAAAGCAATCTAATCGGTCAGCTAACCTTTTGACTCGTTCTTCAATGGGGGTCAGCAATGAATTCATCAACTTCTCTAGCTGCATAAGCAAAGGTAAATCTAGAGAAGGAATCTCAGCAGACTCTGTCACCGGAGAATCACTAGGGTTAGATACAAAGTTAACCGGGGTGATTCCATCGTTAACAGTATGAGCCCCGCCTAAACCAACCCCTATAGGCTTACAAGGAGTTCCCAAACCTATTCCAAGTTTCCTAATTTTCTTAGGATGTTTAGGAAGACAACTCTTCCTTAGAAGTCTGCCGCTCACTGACTTGTTCATTTCTTCATCTGAGGATTCGCCCTTTTGCCCACGCAACGCAGCGCATTCCCTGTGGCAGAGGTCGGCTGGTGGGAGCGTTACTGCAATCGGCGGTAAGTCAACCCGCTCTCAGCGCGACCCGCCCAGGTTGTAGTGCACCAAGTGATAGGCTGTGTCCTGGAAAAGCCTACCGGGGGACTGCGAGGCCCAGAAACCACCGCTTCTTGCAGCCGGCGCCTCTTCCCCCGGCGGCCACGCCCATCTAACTGGCCTGTCTCCATATAACTTTTCGCGACACCCGCTGCGCGGGTGCCGCTCACTGACCTGTTCATTTCTTCATCTGAGGATTCGCCCTTTTGCCCACGCAACGCAGCGCATTCCCTGTGGCAGAGGTCGGCTGGTGGGAGCGTTACTGCAATCGGCGGTAAGTCAACCCGCTCTCAGCGCGACCCGCCCAGGTTGTAGTGCACCAAGTGATAGGCTGTGTCCTGGAAAAGCCTACCGGGGGACTGCGAGGCCCAGAAACCACCGCTCCTTGCAGCCGGCGCCTCTTCCCCCGGCGGCCACGCCCATCTAGCTGGCCTGTCTCCATATAACTTTTCGCGACACCCGCTGCGCGGGTGCCGCTCACTGACCTGTTCATTTCTTCATCTGAGGATTCGCCCTTTTGCCCACGCAACGCAGCGCATTCCCTGTGGCAGAGGTCGGCTGGTGGGAGCGTTACTGCAATCGGCGGTAAGTCAACCCGCTCTCAGCGCGACCCGCCCAGGTTGTAGTGCACCAAGTGATAGGCTGTGTCCTGGAAAAGCCTACCGGGGGACTGCGAGGCCCAGAAACCACCGCTCCTTGCAGCCGGCGCCTCTTCCCCCGGCGGCCACGCCCATCTAACTGGCCTGTCTCCATATAACTTTTCGCGACACCCGCTGCGCGGGTGCCGCTCACTGACCTGTTCATTTCTTCATCTGAGGATTCGCCCTTTTGCCCACGCAAAGCAGCGCATTCCCTGTGGCAGAGGTCGGCTGGTGGGAGCGTTACTGCAATCGGCGGTAAGTCAACCCGCTCTCAGCGCGACCCGCCCAGGTTGTAGTGCACCAAGTGATAGGCTGTGTCCTGGAAAAGCCTACCGGGGGACTGGGAGGCCCAGAAACCACCGCTCCTTGCAGCCGGCGCCTCTTCCCCCGGCGGCCACGCCCATCTAACTGGCCTGTCTCCATATAACTTTTCGCGACACCCGCTGCGCGGGTGCCGCTCACTGACCTGTTCATTTCTTCATCTGAGGATTCGCCCTTTTGCCCACGCAACGCAGCGCATTCCCTGTGGCAGAGGTCGGCTGGTGGGAGTGTTACTGCAATCAGCGGTAAGTCAACCCGCTCTCAGCGCGACCCGCCCAGGTTGTAGTGCACCAAGTGATAGGCTGTGTCCTGGAAAAGCCTACCGGGGGACTGCGAGGCCCAGAAACCACCGCTCCTTGCAGCCGGCGCCTCTTCCCCTGGCGGCCACGCCCATCTAACTGGCCTGTCTCCATATAACTTTTCGCGACACCCGCTGCGCGGGTGCCGCTAACTGACCTGTTCATTTCTTCATCTGAGGATTCGCCCTTTTGCCCACGCAACGCAGCGCATTCCCTGTGGCAGAGGTCGGCTGGTGGGAGCGTTACTGCAATCGGCGGTAAGTCAACCCGCTCTCAGCGCGACCCGCCCAGGTTGTAGTGCACCAAGTGATAGGCTGTGTCCTGGAAAAGCCTACCGAGGGACTGCGAGGCCCAGAAACCACCGCTCCTTGCAGCCGGCGCCTCTTCCCACGCCGGCCACGCCCATCTAACTGGCCTGTCTCCATATAACTTTTCGCGACACCCGCTGCGCGGGTGCCGCTCACTGACCTGTTCATTTCTTCATCTGAGGATTCGCCCTTTTGCCCACGCAACGCAGCGCATTCCCTGTGGCAGAGGTCGGCTGGTGGGAGCGTTACTGCAATCGGCGGTAAGTCAACCCGCTCTCAGCGCGACCCGCCTAGGTTGTAGTGCACCAAGTGATAGGCTGTGTCCTGGAAAAGCCTACCGGGGGACTGCGAGGCCCAGAAACCACCGCTCCTTGCAGCCGGCGCCTCTTCCCCCGGCGGCCACGCCGATCTAACTGGCCTGTCTCCATATAACTTTTCGCGACACCCGCTGCGCGGGTGCCGCTCACTGACCTGTTCATTTCTTCATCTGAGGATTCGCCCTTTTGCCCACGCAACGCAGCGCATTCCCTGTGGCAGAGGTCGGCTGGTGGGAGCGTTACTGCAATCGGCGGTAAGTCAACCCGCTCTCAGCGCGACCCGCCCAGGTTGTCGTGCACCAAGTGATAGGCTGTGTCCTGGAAAAGCCTACCGGGGGACTGCGAGGCCCAGAAACCACCGCTCCTTGCAGCCGGCGCCTCTTCCCCCGGCAGCCACGCCCATCTAACTGGCCTGTCTCCATATAACTTTTCGCGACACCCGCTGCGCGGGTGCCGCTCACTGACCTGTTCATTTCTTCATCTGAGGATTCGCCCTTTTGCCCACGCAACGCAGCGCATTCCCTGTGGCAGAGGTCGGCTGGTGGGAGCGTTACTGCAATCGGCGGTAAGTCAACCCGCTCTCAGCGCGACCCGCCCAGGTTGTAGTGCACCAAGTGATAGGCTGTGTCCTGGAAAAGCCTACCGGGGGCTGCGAGGCCCAGAAACCACCGCTCCTTGCAGCCGGCGCCTCTTCCCCCGGCGGCCACACCCTTTTAACTTCCCGAATAAATAGCCAGCCTCCATCGCGCCGCGGGTCGCGCGCGGGTCGCAGCCCGGGGCGAAGACCGGGCAAAGAGCGGGCCGTTTGAGGCCGTTAGAGGCTGGTAGAGACTGGACTGGGCCACCTTTCTGATATTTCCATCTGGACACTTCCCATTTCTCTACTCTACTAGCCTCTTCCGATTCACAGCCAAACAAGAACAAGAACAATAATGGTTCTCACGAGAGGATCCAAAACTAAAACCAAAGCCCCTAGCTCAGTGGGTAAATTGCTTGGCCCTATGGACGACTTCCTCACGAAGGCTAATACCTTCATAGATCAAAGTATTTCAATGATGGAAGAAAGGGTCTCCTTGGATCTGGCATTCGCCAAAAGATCCTCATTAGGTATCTTGGCGGAAGCCAGATCCCCAGCTGTAGGAGCTTCAAACGCTGAGGTAGCACCAATACGAGAGAGACGCAGCTTGCCAAACACTGTAGACTTATCAGTATCCCAGCTTGCGGACTCACAGCTCAGCTTTGATCTAGAAAAAACACCGGATCTACTCCCGATAACATCTCCACAAATTTCCTCCACAGATAAAAGAATAGAAAGGGGTAGGAGGGAGGGAGCTATTAGTAAGAAAAGGGCGCCCACAAACTCCATTACACCAAATAACCCGGCGCAGCCTCCTAGCATCCCGCAAAATCGAGATGACAGGTTAGTCCAAATAGAGATCCTAGCGTCAGTTCATCAATCAGAGAAGGAAACATCTATCCCGAAAGTCCTGGATCCTCCCTCTCTCACACAAGCCCAAGTGGACTTGAGTGTTATGGAGGCCCAGGAACTAATACTTACCAACATAGCCAGCAAAGTTAAACAAGCATTACAACCCCTAGAACAGCGATTAGTAACTCTAGAGTCACAAATCTCAAAACTCCTAAAAATCCAACACTCAACTCTCCTACCATGCCCACAAAAAGCAGGAGGGACCAATATTAAAAAATCAACCATTATTAATACTGCTAACGCTAACCCATCTTTGCCCAATCCACAACAAAAGACTCTCCGGATAACAACACCTAATGTGCCCGCTAACAATAACACTTCAAACTTGACGAAAGCACCAAAAACCGCTGCTGCTCTGAGTACCACTAATAACTCGCAACAGATAATTACACTAACTTCCCCAGGTGCGGCACCTACAACTGCCCCCACTCCGGTTGCTCCTAGCAGCTCTGCTAATAAAACCCCTGGCAAAAACGTAAATAAATCAACAACAAAAACATCAGTCCCCCCGGCCCCACCTCCAAAAACCCCTTCGGATAGGCCCAAGAGAAATACTGCAAAGAATCCTGGCCCCACAAGACTCCCAGCAGATTTCCCTCCTGAGGCCTCACCGTACGTGGTGGTTATGGCTGGTGTCCCTGAACTAACAGATCTCACTTCGGAACCGGTTTGGTCCTTAAAAAATAAGGCCCAGCATTGGCTCCAGACCAACCGCCCGATTCCATCCACCTGGCGCGGAAGAATTAGATCCGTAGCCAGAGTACCATGGGTGGGTAGCACCAGAAAAACCATTCCAGGGGATTGTATAACGATCACTTTTGAGGACCCACGCATAGCGGACTACGTCTGCGCATGGGAAGATATCGCCTCAAATGGAGGTATTAAGATCAAGTCACTCTCCTTCTTCTACCCTTTTAGGCAAGTGGACGGCTTTATCCAGGAGCAGGAGCCACCCTGGTCCGTTCCATTCCCCAGGCAGGACGACCTACCAAACTCTAGATACCATGGTCCCCCTAATATCTACGAGCCAGATTTTTCCTGGCATACAGTAAGACAACGTCACCAGGGTGGACGATGGGAAGACAGAAGACCCCACATGCAATGGCCCCCATTCAGAGATCAATCCCGGTGGGACCCATGGCATGGCATCCCGTTATACAACAGGTACAGTGGCCTAGAAATGGTCGACTGACCACTAACAGAAACCCCCCCCAATGAGCTCCATGTATTCCCCTCACCACATTCCTTGATTACCCCCTTAGATCCCAGAAACACGGAATCCATAACCCTAACAGAAGAATTAAATGATGACCTTTCTCCAATTACAGTACTTTATTGGAACATCGCAGGCCTCCGAAATAAAATCGAGGACGGATCTGCGCAGAAGTTCCTAAATCCATATCAAATAATTTGTCTCCAAGAGACATGGTCACTAGAAGAATTACATCTACAAGGGTATAAAACCCACTTCGTTCCAGCACTAACCAGCCTAATGGGCAGACCGAAAGGTGGGTTAATAATTTACATTGCAAATACCCTATCACTTAACAAAGTGGTTACACTCTCCCAGGACGCTAACCATCAAATCCTCTCACTAACCCTGGAGAACAAAGAAATATTCATCTTGACTAACCTATATAATAACCTACCGGAAGAAAACTTCATAACTCTCCTCACAAGTCTATATGATAAATTAAAACAAGTTCACCATTGGAGATCTGGCAAAGAGGCAACCCACCTAATCTGGGGAGGAGATTTTAATCTCCATCCCTGCACAGCGACCAACCTACTGTGTTGTGGGATAGTGGATGAATTCGATGTACCATTAGCGCACTTCGCACATAACAAACTGGGAAACACCATTAACACTGTCCTTTCGGACTTGGATCTGCACATTGTTAACCATTCTGAAGCAGATCCAAACAAATTCACTCCGACTTACGTGGGCAGAGGTCATCAAACCACAGTAGATTTTATACTTCTTTCTCCAAGCCTGATGAACAAAGTTAAGGATTTCGGGGTCATTGCTAATCCCCACAGTGATCACTCAGCCTTAACAATCAAGATATCTATGCCATCCAGCTCCTCCCATAAACTGGAGATAGCGACCACCCTCACACAGAACAAAATTCAGGTCGGTAAACATAACGGATTCACAATTAAATGGGCAAAAATTAATCCCTCAGACATAACGAAAAAATTAATAACTCGGACCTACCCAAACATCGTAAAATGCCTGGACCTTGCATCAAGTCACAAGGAAGTCCTGATAAACTTTAAACTAATCTTAGATTCTATAAAGGACCTTCTTACCTCAAAACCCAAACCAAACCGTCCCACAAAACTAAAATGGTTTAATAATAATTGCACAGCTGCATTAACAAAATTGAAATCTGCACTCCATAATAAACCGCGAGATGCAGCCCAGATTCAACTTTTAAGGCGTCAATATATAGGGGAAAGAAAGCTGAGAACTGCCCAACTTAAGCAAAAACTATGGGACTACCTTCATAAAAGCGCAGTCTCAAAAAACAGCGAGCTTTTTTGGCGCACAGTTAGAACCCCTTATCTCACAGAAACTGGCACCCCAAAAATAGAAGTCGCCATCGACGAAAACACATGGGTTTCTCATTTCGCAGAGATCTTTAAAAACACCTCACCAACAGACCCACTACCCCCAAAGGCCCAGTACCCCATTCTGGTTCCTTTTGACATCCCAGATCTCTTGGAGGCATTGCAGAACAGTAAACCAGGCAAGGCACCAGGTCCCGATGGGGTCCCAGTGGACTTTTTCAAAAGCAACTTAGATCTCTGGGCCCCCATTCTAACTAGAGTCTGTACAGCGGCCGCAAATGAGGGAATCCTAACATCCTGGACCAAATCAATAATGGTCCCCATCTTCAAAAAGGGGGACCGCCAAGATGCAAAATGCTACCGGACAATCTCACTGCTGGATTCGCTTGGGAAAGTAGTGGGGAGAGTGATCCTAGAGCGTCTTCAGCAGTGGAGTGAGGATCAAGGCATAATCTCTGACATCCAATTCGGCTTCCGCGAGGGCTTTGGCACATTAGAGCAGGTCCTTAACCTCACCCTAATAATGGGCAAATACACCCAGGCCATTCCAACTAAGATCTATATGGTCTTTGTCGACCTATCCGCAGCTTTTGACTGCGTCTCGCACGCAAAGCTGTGGAAGGTCCTAGCCCAATTGGGAGTAGATCTACCCCTCTTGGACTTCTTAAGAGAGCTTTATACCGGGGCAACGGCCAGAGTGCGCTTTGGTGTAAATGGAGAGCTGACGTCACCGTTTGGCGTAGGGCGTGGAGTCAGGCAGGGATGCGTCCTGGCCCCCTTCCTCTTCTCACTCTATACCAATGGTTTGGAGGGGGAGATGTTGAGGGGGGCGCAGGACCTCCCACGCATAAACCGCCGCCTGATTCCAGCCCTGCTCTACGCGGATGACGCTGTTATCCTTGCACGAACACCTCGTGAACTCCAGAAAGCAGTGAGTAGGTATACGACCTTCATGGGCAATCTAGATCTAATGGTGAACGTGAAGAAAACGTTCGTAATGACAGCTGGTAGAGGTCAGACAAGAATAAAACCCATACAGCTCAATAACCAAAAGCTTGAAGCTACCCCTCAATATCCCTACTTGGGGGTCATGATAGACGACCAACTTAGCTGGAAGCCAGTAGTGAACACAAGGGCACATTTATTCAAGAGGTCAATTGCCGCCTTAACAACCTTTTCCCAGAGACTAGGCAAAAGGCCACCAGTGGAGCTATTAAAGATTTACAACGCCAAATGCCAAGCAATCGCAACATATGGTGCGGGAGTCTGGGGCTACACTGACACCAGCCCTATTCAGAAGGCAGAAAACGCCTTTTTAAGATTCCTATTAGCCACCCCCAAAGGTACCTCAACCTACGCAATGCACCTAGAACTAGGCATACCTTACTTAGAGGACCTAATTAAAATAGAACCGCTGATGTTGTGGCGCCGCATTTGGAAGTCAGACAGAAACGCACTGACACAATCCATCATCGCAGACTCAATGAACTTGGACAACTCCTCAAAAATAAAGTGGCTCCTATATGTTAGAAACTTTTTTAATGATCTAGGCTCTGAGAACTATTACCTGGATCCGGTATCCATAACAGACATCTCGAAAAAAGATCTCAAACAGAAAGCATTAAGACATCTGGAATCCTTAAGACTTGCATCCAACTCATCAAAAACGGCAGTTATACATGCAAACATGATTCAAATAGCCTATGACATTCACCCGTACCTGGCACTCCAAACATCAACTTACGAAAGAATGTTAATTACAAGATTCAGGCTAAACACCTTTTTTAGAATGGTCACCTTTCCGTCACAAAACTGTTGGAATGCCACACTCCCGCCCTGTCCATGTGATGGTTCATCAACACAGTCCAACCTGCATGTGATTCTGCTTTGTAAATTCCATCAAGCCCACAGAAAGATCTGGCTACTACCGATATTAAGAACTTGGGGGTTGAGACAATGCAGACCCGCCCTCTTAAGACTGCAAATGCTGGAAACGGAAAATGTCTGTTATTTTGTTAGTAGTTTTTTAAAATGCATCATGAAACACAGAAAGAACCTTTAAAAATCCTCGTCAAGCCCTCTCTGAGCGGCTTCCTGCACATTTTTGACTAACTCTTTTTTAACCGTGAAATGAATTTGATATGAAATATTATGCAACATGTGTATTTTTGTAACGTATGATATTACTTGTTTCTTTTATGGTTTTTCCATTGTGAATAAGCCGAATAAAGATTTTTATATATATTTAGTCTGTCTTTTCCTTTTGATGCGAGAGTTATTAGAAGCCGCATGGGGTAATGCACCCGATTGGGCAGTATTTTCCTCATCAATAGTAGAAACAGTTGGAATAGTAGGCAAAGGGGAAAACAAGATGGTCGTGACAGCGACCGAAAGAGTATTTCTGGTCTGGGGGTCTGGACCTAACTTGCCCTCCACCAGGACCAAGCTAGGCGACTGAGAAGAGGCATGGGGCTTTTCTACTAACACTGGCAGGGTTAAAGGAGGTGAGGGGGGAACCGGTGCCAGAGAACCCAAGGGTGGCCGTTTCTCCAAAGGAAGTTTAAGGAGTTCAATAGATTGCCCTAGCTGAGAGACGCGCTGAGCGTAGGCAATCTCTTTGTCTATATCACGAGTTGCCCGGCTAAAATACTTGTCTAGGGGACCCAAAATTGTTACCCCTACCGTGGGCTGGAGGGGACTCAGTACAGGGGTGGTTGGGGGGGAAGACATACTTGGTAGTCAGTGTCACTTGAAAAAGGGGGAAAAAACAAAGTAGACCAGAACGGGACCTCTCAAGGCACAGGGGCAACCTAAGAGAATGACCAATAAATAAAGCAAAACAAGATGACAAAAAGCCTCGCTGGTTGAAATGATGTGCGTATGGCAATATAAGATGACAGAGAGTGGGCCCAGCCCAGCCTCCTGCAGCTCCTGACGGCCACAGACGGCCCGCGTGCGCGAAACCCTGGTCAATTATATAGAGGGAGGAGGTAGGGGCGGGAAGAAGACCAGCTGTGGCAGATTAGCAACGCACTGCCCGCTGGTCCTCGCAGTCCGGCTGGGGTCCGGATTGAGTCTCTTCACCGCCCTCTATGCAGAGTCACCTTCCTTGAGCGGCGCCCGCGGAGCGGGGGCGGCGAAAAGTGGGCAGAAGTCCTGGGGTTAAAGCACCGAGCAAGCACACCACTCCCGTGGTTTAAGAAGCACAGGAATCCGCCGAAATACAGGCAGCACGGCACTTTAGACAGTCCGGGAGGTGGGGGCGGGAAGAGGACCAGCTGCGGCAGATTAGCAACGCACTGCCCGCTGGTCCTCGCAGTCCCGCTGGGGTCCAGATTGAGTCTCTTCACCGCCCTCTATGCAGAGTCTCCTTCCTTGAGTGGCGCCAGCAGAGCGGGGGCCGCGAAAAGTGGGCAGAAGTCCTGGGGGTAAAGCACCGAGCAGGCACACCACTCCCATGGTTTCAGAAGCACAGGAATCCGCCGAAATACAGGCAGCACGGCACTTTAGACAGTCCGGGAGGTGGGTGCGGGAAGAGGACCAGCTGCGGCAGATTAGCAACGCACTGCCCGCTGGTCTTTGCTGTCCCGCTGGGGTCCGGATTGAATCTCTTCACCGCCCTCTATGCAGAGTCTCCTTCCTTGAGCGGCGCCCGCTGAGCGGGGGCCGCGGAAAGTGGGCAGAAGTCCTGGGGGTAAAGCACCGAGCAAGCACACCACTCCAGTGGCTTCAGAAGCACAGGAATCCGCCGAAATACAGGCAGCACGGCACTTTAGACAGTCCGGGAGGTGGGGGCGGGAAGAGGACCAGCTGCGGCAGATTAGCAACGCACTACCACTGGTCCTCACAGTCCCGCTGGGGTCCAGAGTGAGTCTCTTCACCGCCCTCTATGCAGAGTCTCCTTCCTTGAGCGGCGCCCGTGGAGCCGGGGCCGCGAAAAGTGGGCAGAAGTCCTGGGGGTAAAGCACCGAGCAAGCACACCACTCCCGTGGTTTCAGAAGCACAGGAATCCCTAGTAAGAATCACTTTTATTTCCTCTGTGACATCAATGACGTCTAATTCAGAGCATGTAAGGTGTTGAAAGTAAATAGCTCACAGGAGTCCAAGTAGTCGTTCCAAGTGAGTATCTTTATTTAGGTTGAAGTACAGAGGTGGTAAGTAGGTAGGCCAGGATAGTAAGTAGGCCAAGATGAAGATGGTATGAAGGCCCCACCAGGAGCTGTTTCCTAGAGCTCAGCCAGAAGTCAACTCACTCACTAGAGTGACATCAGATTCTATGACATCATTGACCATTCTAAGTGTCCCCAGACTGAACAAGAAGGAAAGATATGGTGGAAAGAAGGAAGAGGAGGAAAGACCTTATAACAGAAGGCAGTCAACAAAGACCACCAGAAATCCCACAAAGACTACGAAGGGCAGCCTGATTACACCACTTTTTCCTCATCAATTCACAACCTGGAAGTCACCCTAGGTCTTCAGTTGTGCTTTCTGGAGTTACACTAACTTAATAAAAAAATATCATTTTTGAAACATTTGCAGATAAATTATTTGTTGGCCCATCAAAGAAATAAACAAGAATCTAATTAATAGATCATTTAACCTGACAGGTAAGAACAGGTGTAAACACAGTGTTCCAAATCTGATCAAGCTTTGAGCATATAAAAAAAATCCACAAGTTGCTTGGTTGCGAAATTCAGGAGAGAGCCCAGTAGTGCTAAAATAGCAAGTTACTTCGATAGCCCAGCAAAAAAAAACATTATGAACATTTTGGGCCACATGTACGACCATTACTATTTGTCACAAATAGAGAATCAGGTGATGGAGCAAGGTGAAGAACAAAATTTTGTTCTAACCTGTGAAGTTAATCTCCCATAATGAATAATTAAACTAATAAGCATGTGGTGAAATTATTAATCAACTTAGTTTAAAAATGCAATCATCAGTACCCGCGGGATTAACTAATGAGCTTTTTGTTACAAACGCAAAGAAGAAAAATAATAAACTAATCCTGTCTATTGTCTTTGTCAGTATTAAATGCGGCTCTTTAACTAATGGCATGTGCTTATTATGTATGCTTATGTTATGTCTTTTTGTGACAAAAGCCTTTGGAGTTCGCGCAGTACCTGAAGGAAGAGTAAATATAAAGCTGCCTGACTGTGCTTCGGCTAGGTAACATAATTAACAGGGTTAATTAGTAAAGGGGGAGGGTAACAGAATGGGTCTCAATTCTTTAATAATTGATGTCTTGTGTTTGTTTAATAATAGTTTCCAAAGTGACTGACAGCATAGCAAACGTGAAACCTTGTCCAGAGTGAAGTATTGGCATGTACGCAGCTGTGAGGATTTTTGCTGCCCTGACATTAATAATTGGAAAATCACAATGGGGGAGGTAGAGTACTGATCCGTTCAGTCTCCTAGGATTATCAAAATATCAATGGGGGAAGGATCACTAGTCCTGCATAACCAGGGTATGCAGGTCGGTTCGTTGTGTCTCACAAAAGTAAAAGACCCTCATGCACGTGTTTTTTTGGTAATGATTCGTAGCGGTATATGTTGTCTCCCCGCTTTATAACACGTGTGTGCATAATCCTTGGGTCAGTTATTATGCAACCTCCACCCGGAGGATTTACCCATGGTTAAAAACAGTAGTGATCGTGGATAAGTGACGTGAAGGGAAATTAAAATTAAAAATACCGGTACAGCCAGTGGTAGGAATTTTATTAGCTCTGGATTCGGGTAATGATAGTCATCAAATAGGCGTGTTGCTCTAGAATATTAAGGAATTCAGGCACACTAATTAGTGCATCTTAAAAAATGGTCAACATGTTTCAACCTTAGTTGCCTATGTAGGTCGGTCGGCTTTCTTCAGGACCAATGTGAGGTGAACAAGTGAAGTGAAAAAATGTTGGTACCTAACCTGATTTAGGTGGTCCACGGTAACTTTGTACCTGTTGGAAGGAAGGTTAAAACATACATAGTAGGGTAAGGTGAGGGTCAGGGACACACGAAGACATAACAGAAATAGACATAAGGTTAGTCAATTCTGGGTTCTAAACATCTTTAAAATGGCAATACTTTAGCTTAGATACATGCTCCATTAAAGGTGTCATGCCGTGAGTGGGAATATCATGCATGACTATATTTCGATGGTATAATAAAGTTTATTCAAATACAGTAAAGCTCATTGCGGCTGGCTGTTGGTCTGTGAAGAGCCACAATTATTAGCAGTTACTCCTTTAGTCTACAACCAGAGTGAGGCGATGGTGTGGAGGTTGCATAATAACTGACCCAAGGATTATGCACACACGTGTTATAAAGCGGGGAGACAACATATACCGCTACGAATCATTACTAAAAAAACACGTGCATGAGGGTCTTTTACTTTTGTGAGACACAACGAACCGACCTGCATACCCTGGTTATGCAGGACTAGTGATCCTTCCCCATTGATATTTTTATTCTTGGAAATATAATTGGAAAACAGTTCTTGGTCAAGTTGAACGTGCACATGAAGAATAAGCTTCAAGGACAGGATTTGTAAAAGTCTGCCAAGATTAGGAAGTAATCTTCTGAACTCGAGGGAAAAGTATCTTTCCTGAGGAAACGGAGAAACGTGGAAATGAATAGACAATGGGATTTATGTGAAGCCTGGACTTGGTTAAAATTCGGAGATGACCTAATGGTGGACTGACATGGCTCAGCCAATAAGATGTCTGGATTTCATTGAAAGAATGTAAAATGTAGACAGTTTAGTTAGGAAAAAAGGTATAAAACCTGACACTTGGGTTAGGGAAAAAACTCTTGCTCCCGATTCCTGTATGACGTGACGTGCTGTTGGACTTTTGGCGCACGTAAGGACAGCAGACTTTTAAATGATATTTTTCTTTCCAGGTGAAGTGAGAGATAGACAGGGAAATAGATTTAGGGTATGGAAACTGTTATTTGCTAGTATTTCATGTTTCTGAACTTGCTTTAATAATGTCAGTTTATTAATTCATTTCCTAATAAAGTGCTGCTTTGTTATTTGATTATAAAATAAAGATTTTAAAACGTAAATGCTCTTTCTTTATGAAGAATAAAGTTAATAAAAATTAGATTTGAAAAGACAAGCTGGTCTTGTTTATTCATGGCTAGTTACTATCAGTTGATTCAATCGCCTTAAGTGGTCTGATTTAATAAATGACAAATGCTTAAAACCATGGTAAAAGATGATAAACTGCAGTTGTATATAGTATTGTAAATAACATGTGAATAGTTTCATAAATCATACCACTAGATTCAGTTGCTCAAAAATTGTCTCAAAGGTATTATGGGCCTGTATAAGTGTTTCATGATTAATGGTGAGTATTGAGGTGATAGGTAGCGTTTGTGAGACAGTTTTTCTATCAGAGCGCTGGATCAATTCCTTGGTAACAGAGTTCGGTTACTATGGTAACTGACATGTTACATGGTAATACATAGGATTCATGTCTAAAACATGTTAAGTTTGTTCAGTTGTTACATGTAGTCTAAAGGTTTTTTCCAGCAGTGTGAAAATTCCTAGTTGTGCTGGCATGAGTTATGTGACAGGTGAAGTTACACAATGCATTTGTTCTGTTTCAAAATAGTGGTATCGCTGTATATCACAAGTGTTGTGGATGTACAGCACAAGTTTAGGGATTTTAGGTGTGTAAGGTAGAATACATAGCGAGGATTGTTTATGAAATCGTAGCTTTTGAGTATAGGGACTTCTGTCCTGTTTTAAAACTCACTGTGAAAAGAGTAGTGGAATTTATCTAAGCTTGAGTGAAGGGTAAGGAAGCGTCGTCTATCTTATTGGCGAGTGAGAATTTCTGTTAGTGGGTTAAAGTCCTACTAAAGATTTATGTATGAATGGTTAGGGATGTTTCCGTATGAATGTGCGTAAATGAATGGGTAAAGTAGCCTTACTTTATCGACAAATTTAAATATTCTGTGAAAATAGCGTTGTCTATTTCACGCGAAAGAATACTTGATTGTTTGAGAAAGCTATCACTTTATTTAGCGAAACAGACAAATGGTCAAATGGTTTGTTTTTGTGGTGTTACTAACTGAATTCTATTGAAAAGTTTGTAAATATGGCCCGGTGAAAATTTTTTGTAAAGGAGGTGTCAGTGCAAGGAGCGAAGGGAGAGACAGAAGCTGCAGCGTAAGCATACGGCACAAGAGTCGCGCTGTGATTGGCTAACATACGTCACAGTATTCGCGCACAGATTGGTTCACGTGACAAGAGGAGCTTACAGCTGATTGGCTCATCCTGAAAAACAGTCATTCTATTGGTTGAGCAGAACAGTGACGGAGCTTAACCTGATTGGTTAGTTAGTGAGTTTCGCACACGGATTGTTTGGTGTGGCAGAATAACAAGGAAGTTGTTACGATCTTTACCGAAGCAGGAAAAATTTGTTTAAAATACATGGATTATTATTATTTGAAAGGGAAAAAGAAACTTTCATGGTTTCAGAAGTTGAAGAACAAAATTAAACCTGACAAGAAAATTTCAACGCGAAACGGAATATTAATTCAGAAATACAAAACACCTGCAGCTTATATGTTAGGTGAATATGGTTACCATACTTGTTTTTGGATTGAGAATTGGATGAAATATACTGAAAATGATGGTATATTAGCATGGCCAGAAGATGGATCATTTAACATAGCGGTTTTGAGAAATTTAAGAGAAAGGATGATGGGACATGTACCAAAGCCTAGACCTACTCAATTTGAAGCTTAGTTGAATGGGAGGATGAAATGTTTGAATTAGAATGAGAGAGTTGGGGAATACCAAAGGGAACAGGATTAGGTCTTGATAGAGAAGCACACGAGGATAGAATGGTCGATGGAGAAAGGCAGACATGTGTGATGGTTTGTACCCAGTGAGACTAATTGATGAGGTAACTGGTAAAAAAAATTCCCAAAAGAAAAAACATGTTAGAGAAGAAAGTGATTCAGAAGATGCGGTATTAGAAGAAATGTATACTAGAAAGCCACCACCTTATCAACCAGTTTGTACATGGACTTCTCCAAGTGCCCCTCCAAGATAAATAATTAATGAAGCATCCCCCGAAACAAGTCTGAATTATAAAAGAACATCTGAAAGAGTAGAAACATCTCCTGAGACAAATCAAAGCAAAAGAAAAACACCCGAGAGAGTAGAAACAGGATGTTATTCAAATATATCAGGAGAAAATAGTAATTTTACTGAAACTCCAGTTCAAAGAAATGAACCCCCAAGAAATGGAAATAGAACAGAAAGATATGAGGGATTGCCAGATACTTCAGAATACATTTGTTCTGCGAATGAATTAATACAGCAGTTAACTAAAAGCATGGAAGCAGTAACAGTCCCTGTAACAATTGGACCAGTTCTTCCAGTGTTTGATCAAAAAGAAATTAGACATTCAGCTTTAACTGTTCCATTAAATTCAGAAATACAGAAAGTGACTGAATCATTTTATTGAGATTTAACGGAAATACATCAAGAAAAAATGATTTAACTTTTAATCAAAGTTTGTCATGTAAAACCCCAACTGGTGCAGATTCTGATTCAGGATCTCCGGTAAAGAGTTCAAGCAAAATAGATTTAACGCAAACCGCAGAATGTAAATTACTTGATGTTGCAAAATTGAAAGCAGACATAGAGGAATTAATAATTGGAACGATTGGAACTGACAGATTGAAGGCATATCAGGATAATGAATTAATATTTATTTGCAAAAGCATAACATGGAAAACGAAAAACAAATATGACCAATTAGAAGACATGGCATTTGAATTAGAAGTAGATGTAATCAAGCAGAAGAGTTTGCAGAAAAATTATAGAGTGGATTTCTCTGAAAAAGACATTGAAAATCTGAATACTGCAGGAAGAATCACTCATATAAAAGATTTAATTGTGATCCTGAGAAAGTGGGGTGAATTAAGTAAATGGAGAGCAAAATGGGCAAAGCAAAAAGATGAAGACACAACAAGCTTAGCTTTTCCAATTAGAGAAAAGGAAAAAGTAGTAAATGAGTTTCCAATGGGAGAAATAGCAGGAGGAGGCTATGTGCATGTCCCATGGACAAGACAGGACATTTTAATGTTTACAAATGATTTTCCTCAATTAAGAGAAAATCCTGTAGAATGGTATCGACAGGTGGACAGATTTGTGAAGGTTTCAAAAGTCCTGTGGGTCGATCTTGATGGATTTTTTGACATAGTTGTCCCATCATATCTTTGGACGGAATGTAAAATTTCTATAGATTGGCCTAGAGAAGAACCCTCTTGAGATAAGGTAACAGGTGCTCCTTCACCAGATGTAATGAAGATGTATGATAAAGTAATTGTATTTTTGAAAAACAAGATTCCCCCAAAATATGTGGATTGGGTTAAAATAGAAAGAACAACCCAAGAGCCGAAAGAATCAGTACATTCATTTTATGAAAGATTAATGCTGGTATTTAAACAATACAGTGGCTATGAACATTTAAGTGAAAAGGATATGAGCCATTTTATATACAGATTTGTATATGGCTTAAGACCTGAAATTGGTGAGATGATAAGATCTGGAATAGTTGGCTGGCAATCACTCACAGTGGATGATATTTTGGGAAAGGCAAAATACTGTAGTGACGAATTGGATGCGAAACAAAAGAAGCTGAAAGAAAAAGCTATGTGGGCACAGGCAAAAGTGGCTGAACAGCAAATAGCAACTTTAACAAACAAAAATGTTGATCAGAATCAAGGGAAATTTATAGGTAATTATAATAAACTAAAATTGATGGGAAACATAGAAGAGTTGAAAAAGAAACTCCCATATTTTAATTGTGGCGAAATAGGACACTGGAAGCGCAAGTGTAAGAATCCGCCCAGAAATTTTGTAAAAAATGCATCATTAAATCCACAGATGCAGAAGGAGATAAATGAGCAGCATCAGCTACAGCGACAAATAGTGAATCAGCAAAGTCAGATACCACAACCGCCACTTCCAAACTGTGTAAATTTGCAGAGATACAATACAGAAACAGGATTCTGCGGAGGTGAACAAGTAAACAGATCACCGAGAGTGAATGTGTCAAATGTGTCTCAACAATTTTGGATGAAAGATGATGGACGGAGTGAATCTGTTGATTACCTCTGAGGTGCCTGAGAGAGGAGGAAGAGTGTGTGCTTGGAGCCACTCTTGAGGTAGATCAATCTGGTCCATTTGTAAATGGTAAAGTGAATGATGTAGAAATTACTTTCCTAGTGGATACAGGTGCTACCCGTTCTACTGTTAGATCAGTGGAAATAGAAAACCTCCCTCTCTCTGGTGAAAAGATCCAAGTAGTAGTTGTAGCTAATCAGCAAATTAAAACAGATCTAACTGAACCAGTTGAAGTTGAAATAGGTAAATTTAAGGACATGCATAAATTTGTAGTTTGTGATAGCAGTCCTGTAAATCTATTAGAAAGATATATTCTCTGCAAGATCAATTGTGCAATATATTGCTCTCCGGATGGTATAGAGCTGCAAACTCCTGAAGAAGATGGGCTTTACAAATTAACAATGTCAATGGTTGAGGCGGAAGAAAGCAAATTATTTCCTGTGTTTGATAAAAATAATTTACCTGAAGAATTAAAAGACACAGTGAATGTAAACATTTGGGATTTCACTGGAGTTGAAATGGGTTTAATGAAAAACGTAGATCCAGTACAAATATCAGTAAAACAAGGAGTAGATTATCCAAACATTTCTCAGTATAAAATGAAAGCAGAAGTGATTGAAGGTGTTACACCTGTTATAGCCAAATTCATAAAACAAGGAGTTCTAAAAGAAAGAAATCGAGAGTAGCCCATGTAACTCACCGATTATGGGAATTAAAAAGCCAAACAGAACTTTCAGAATTGTTCAGGACCTGAGAAAGGTAAATAAAATTGTTGTTCCATGTTGCCCAGTTGTACCAAATCCAGCGGTGATATTATATCAGATTCCGCATGATGCAGAATGGTATACAGTTATTGATCTATGTAATGCATTCTTTACTGTACCATTGCATCCAGAAAGCCAACAAATGTTTGCGTTCCGGTTCAAAGAGCGTATATTAGCATGGTGTAGAATCCCTCAATGGTACACCGAGAGTCCATCAATTTTTAATCAGTTGTTAAAGAAATCTTTGGAAGATCTAGAGTTACCTGGAAAATTGACATTAGTGCAGTATATTGATGATCTCCTTGTAGCTGCAAAAATGAGAGATAACTGTGTAACAGACACCGTTACTCTTTTAAATCATCTGGCAGATGAGGGACATAAAGTGTCACCTGCAAAATTACAGTTTTGCAAACAAGAAGTAAAATATCTTGGTCACAGAATTGCAAAGGGAATCAGACAAGTGACAACAGAAAGAATAAAAATGATTCAAGCAATGCAACCTCCAAAAACACAGAGACAGGTTAGAATGTTTCTAGGAATGGTAGATTATTGTCGCCAAGGGATCAGTGGATTTTCGGTAATTGTAAAACCACTGCAGAGACTGACAAAAGCAGACATAAAAGACCCAATTAGATTAACAAAAACTGAATTAGAAGCTTTTGAACAGTTAAAGTAAAGCTTGTGTGAAGCTCCAGCATTGGAAATGCCTGATTATGAAAAAGAGTTTGAGCTGTATTGCAGTGAAAGAGAAGGATGTGCATTATCAGTTCTGATTCAAAGACATGGAAAACTGAGAAAGCCAATAGCATATTTCTCAGCTGTTCTTGATCCTGTTGCAAAAGCATTACCAGTTTGCTTAAAAGCAGTAGCTGCAACAAGTGTGAGTTTGGAACAAAGTGAAGGAATAATAATGGGATTTCCAGTAAAGGTTTATGCGCCACATTCAGTTGAGATTCTCCTCAACAGAAGCAAAAGACAGCATTTGACAAACAACAGGTTGACAAAATATGGAAAGGTTATTCTTGGTTCAGATAATGTTTCGATTTCAAGATGTGTGAATTTAAATCCTTCCACATTATTACCTGACACTACTGAAACAGAAGTCAGAGATGAGGTTGATCATGAATGCCTGGATGTATTAGAGTATTGAACAAAACCAAGGCAGGATATTAAAGATGTCCCTTTGCCTGAATCAGATTTTGTTTTGTTTGTTGATGGTTCATGCTTAAGAACAGATGATGGTGTTCTGAATGCAGCATATTCAGTATGCACTGTTGCAGACGTAATTGAAGCCTCCAGTCTCAAAGGAATTCGTTCAGCTCAAGTGGCAGAATTAATTGCTTTGATTCGTGCTTGTGAATTGGGAAAAGATCAGAAGATTACCATAGTGACTGATAGTCAGTATGGTTATGGTGTAGTTCATGACTATGGCCAGCTTTGGTCTCAAAGAGGTTATTTAACTTCTGCAGGATCACCAATAAGAAATGCTCAGCTAATTAAAAGAGTAATTGATGGAATTCAGCTACCAGAAAAGATTGCAGTGGTAAAATGCACAGCTCACAAGAAGGGCGAGGATTAGACCCATAACCTACTCCATCCAACCCAAACTGGGTTTCGGAGAGGGCAGGGAACAGAGACGGCACTGTTGAGGGTGGTAGAGGATTCCAGGAGGATTCTGGACGCAGGTGGCAGCGCGGCCATTATCCTCCTGGACCTCAGTGCCGCATTCAACACGGTGAACCACCGGGTCCTCCTGTCTCGTCTCAGAAAGCTGGGCGTCAAAGACAGGGCACTCATTTGGCTGGAATCCTTTCTTGGTGACAGATCTTTTAAGGTCTTCTCAGAAAATAGCTGCTCTCCACTAATGCCATTACAGTGTGGGGTGCCACAGGGTTCCTCCCTTAGCCCCACACTGTTTAATGTATATATGGCGCCCCTGGCGGAAGTAGTAGCTCCCTTTGGGATCCAACTGGTAAGCTATGCTGACGACACCCAGCTAGTTGTCTCTCTCAATCAGGTGGAATCCGCCCCCTCCAGGCTTTGCCGTTGCCGGGAGGCAGTAGCAAACTGGATGGACTTGTCCCACCTGAAATTGAATGGAGGAAAAACAGAGCTGATGCTATTAGGAAAACGAGCCATATTCAATAACATGTTACATTGGCCCCCTTGTATGGGTCCAGGACCTACCCCAAAGACCGAGATAAAGAGTCTCGGGTTTTGGTTGGATACAGAGTTGTCATTCAAGACCCAGGCAAGGAGGACAGTGGCCACCTGCTTCGGACTGCTGAAAACAATTCGGAAAATCCTCCCTCAGCTACCCGAAGCAGCAAAGAAAACCATAGTCCAGTCCCTTATTCTGTCTAGGCTGGACTATGGAAATGCTATCTATCTTGGAGCCCCCGTGTCGGTTATCCGGCAACTTCAGGTTGTCCAGAATTCCGCAGCACGGTTACTTACGGGCACCAACCATCATACATCAGCCAAGCCCGCACTCTGCACCTTGCACTGGCTCCCCATAAAGGAGCGAATCCATTTTAAGACACTCTGCACGGTCCATAAAACACTCTATGGGAGTGGCCCCCCATTCTAGATGACATGATCAGACCATACAAACCCACCAGGAATCTCCGCTCGAACCAACAAAACCTGCTGATAGCTCCCAGGATCAGCAGAGCCCGCACAGGAGGTCGTCTGTTCTCGCACAATGCGGCTGGGTTGTGGAATGCTCTTCCTCCACCTCTTCGTCAGGAGCCTAACCTTCTTGTCTTTCGGAAAAAGTTAAAAACTCTTCTGTTTCCAAAAACTAGATAATTCAGATCTCCTTTTTTAATTCATCCCTGTCTGGTCAGTTTTAAGCGCTGGGATGCTCCCGAGTGGCCATGCGCTATAAAAGAACCTTTTAATAATAAATAATAATAATAATATAACTTTGGGAAATGCAAATGCTGACGCAATAGCAAAATTTTGTGCAAAACAAAATGTGTCCATAAATCGGGAAAAAAATAATGAACATGTTTTGAACTCACTTATGCTAATATCTGTAGTTGAAACTCGGCAAAGGAGTAAAACAGTTACAAGATGAAGCAAGTGATGAGGAAAAAGATACATGGCTAAAAGCAGGATGCAGGCAAAGAGAGGAAGATGAGATTTGGGTTTACAAAGATGACAGACCAGTAATGGCAGACAGCATGATTTCTGACATGGCACGTATGTACCATGGTCCAGGACATATCGGAACAGACTCAATGATCAGATTATTTAGGCAGATATGGTACAATCCAAAATTCAGAATAATTGCAAAGTCCTTTTGTCAGAGATGTCTTATATGTCAACAGATTAACCCTAACAGAAAAACTGTTGTAAGCATGGGAACCATGGGACGGGAGGGTAGTCCATTTACCAGAATACAGCTTGATTTCATTGAAATGCCACGTCACAACAGACTAAGATATGTTTTGGTGATAATCTGTTTGTTCTCAAGATGGGTGGAAGCATTTCCAACATGTCACAATGATTCAATTACTGTGGCAAAATTGCTTTTGAGAGAACTCATACCAAGGTAGGGTTTTCCAGTGTCGATTGAGACAGATCGCGGCACACATTTTGAAAACAGATGCTAAAACTGATTTGTGAAGCACTAGGAATAAAGCAAAAATTGCATTGTGCCTATAGACCAGAAGCATCAGGTGTTGTTGAGCAAGTGAATGGTACAATAAAAACAGGTTAGCTAAAATGTGTTTAGCAACAGGAATGAAGTGGACAGATGCACTTCCACTTGTTTTGATGACTTTGAGAAGCATTCCAGATAGAAAAACAGGTTTGAGCCCCCATGAGATACTTATGGGAAGGGTCATGAGACAAGCATTTGTTCCAGTTGATAAATTACTGAGCTTAAATGATAGCGTCATTATGGATTACTGCAAAAATCTATCTGACGTGGTGACTTCTGTGTTCCATCAGGTAGGAACTGAAGTACTTTCAAAAGAGAAAGAGCAAGCTCATGATCTGTTACCAGGAGACTGGGTAAGGACAAAGGTACATCGAAGAAGGAATTGCCTAGTACCAAGGTGGCAAAAGGCAAGACAGGTGATACTGGTCACAACAAATGCAATAAAGTGTAGGGAATTAAAACGATAGATTCATGCTAGTCATACCATACGTGTCCCTCCACCTGAAAATCCTGATGACGAAGGTGATACAACAGCTGACTCAGATACAGAAGAAGAACCTGAAAGAAATCCGGATCGACCAGAAAGTCGAGATCTGGATGATTCAAATGCGAATGAAGCATTGAATGAAGAGAATGAAGAAATTGTGATACAAGATTCTGAAGAACAAAATGATAATTCTCTGCTAGATCAAGTAGTAGAAGAGAAAACTGAGCAAGAACTGATTCAAGATCAAGATCAGGAGAGTATTGAAAAGCAGATTGGAAACTTTGGAAGAAGGAACGCAAATTCTGAAACTGGTGAACTGGAAGTCATTGAAGAAGAAGAAGAAGAAGAAGAAGAAGAAATTCCAAGTACCAGCTATAAGGATGCTGTTCCTAACAAAGTGAACCTCCGAGTAAAAAGTACCTGAATCTAAAGAAGAATCCGATACAATAAAATTGATTATTCATGAATCAGCTGATAACACAGAAAGTGAAACAGATGACAGTGGAGATGAATCAAAAGTGAAAAGATCAAGGAAAAGAGCTTGGAGAGTGGAATATAATTTAGCAGAACCAAAAAGGAGGTTAACAAGAAAAGGGGACAATTGGCCAAGTGAAAATGAAGGCCTAAAATTCAAAATGGTGAATAAAGCAAAAGAGAAGGTGAATGAGATTTCAAGTCAAAAAGAAGAAGACTTGAATAAGAAAAAGCAAGCAGGAAAAAGAATAGAAGTGATCAGTAGTAGGCCAAAGAGAACAATAAAACCGAACCAGAAGTATAAGTCACCTGAGTGGACCTATATAATCATCCCACCAGTAGTAGAAGTGAATAGTAGTCAAGTTAATTTAGATGATGAAAGTGATAATGATTGATTTTACTCTTTAATGTGACACAAGGTCGAAAAAATTGTGTTAGGAGACACAAGGTCGAAGAAATTGTGTTAGCTTAAAATCACATTTGATGTATGACATAAGGTCGAAGAAAAGCTGTTAGAAAACAAAGTTATCTGTTAAAAGAAAAGGGGAGTATATTTAGTAATTTTTCAATTTTTATTTTTATTTTTTAGTAAAGATGCCTTCTTGTAATAATAATTCGAGATGCTCAATTGTCAAAAGATGTTGCAAATTGTCTTTAATATGTGTAATTTTGATAATTTTAGTTTGGTTAATCTTAGCTGTCATTTTTCCTTTTGGAATTGGTAAAGAAATGTATAAAGCTAATATGACTAGTAAAGTTGTGGTCAGTCATGACAAAATTGATGATCCTGATAAAGTTATTGTACATAAACCAGAGATTCATCAAGATAGATCTGTGGAAGATTTTTCTAGAAATACCTTTTCAAGACTTTTATCTGAATATGTTAAGGTGATGAACTCAAAATATTGTTATGTTTGTGTGAAATTACCAACTTCTGTTTCTGAGGGTGTTACTTATAATATGCTTCCTCTTACTTATGGTATACCATGTAGTGTAATAGCTAGTTTCTTTTATATAACTGGACGTCTAGAATACTACTATTCAGACTTTGATGAGATTTTTGCAAATTTAAAAATTGTAGAAAGCTTGAATAAAGTGAAATATGCTAAACAGATGAGGGAATTTTTCTTAGTGACTAGTGAACTTATCTATGAGTATGCTTTTAGAAATAATCTAACATGTAAATTGAGAACAGAAGAGAAAACCTTTTTAAATATGGTGGAAGAGAGAAGGGCAATTTACAAGCGAAATGAAATGTCAAAACAGACCAAGTCTAAATTTTGGCAGATGGAAGATGAAAAGCTTAATGGTAGAAATGAAAATGTGGCAATTCACATAGATAAACTTGTTGGTGGAAAATTTTGTATAAGAAGAGACAATACTATGTTCGATAATTATTTTGTCGGTGCTAGTCAATGTGAAGACACTTATCGTTTTGTAGGGGGTTAGGGATTTAAAGGAGGCAAAGATCTAATGTTTCCTGGAATTTATTTTATTTGTGGGGATAAAGCTTATTACAGTCTCCCTGACCACTGGTATGGGACATGTTTCGTAGGTTTAGTTTTTCCAAAAAACTTTCATGTAGATAGAAATGCAAAGGGTTCATTTGAAATTGGTAATCACTTAAGTAGATTTAGAAGGGAAAGCTTTTCAGAAATAATGGGAGATATATTTGGTGCATTAATACCTAAAGTAGGAATAACCCTGAATGCAAACAAAATGGAAAAATATGTCCACAGTTGTTGATAGATTGTCAACAGACACTGCAGGTGGATTTCAATTAGTAGATACAGAACTTGTTGCCATGAGATCCATGGTAATGCAAAATCGTCTTGCCTTAGACATTTTGCTAGCAACACAAGGTGGAGTCTGTGGGATATTACATGTTCAACATTGTTGCACATACATACCTGATAAGAGTCAGAATATAGAAATGTATATAAAGAATATTACTCAGTTACACAATGAAATAGTACCCTTAGAAGATGAAAGTTTTTCAGAACGATTGGGTAAAAGATTTGCAACAATTAAATGCTGGTTTCAAGATATTGGTAGTTCAATTATAGGTCAAATAGTTTTTCCTTTAATAGTTATAGCTATAATGACACTTTTGTTAAAAATTAGTTGCATGATACACAAGAGAAGAAATCACTTAATCGAAAAGAAAAGATTTTACAAACTCAGAAAAGAAAAAGAAAAAGAAATAGAATTAGAAGAGTTTTGGAGAACTCAATATGAAAAATGCAGAAAAACAGATGAATCTAAAGTTTAGAAATACTAATATTAAGAAAGTCCAAAACATGTTCAAGGGTTGAAAATGTATAGATTTTGGGTATTGTTTGGTGATTTTGAAATCACCAGATGAGGGAGTTGATGGAGCAAGGTGAAGAACAAAATTTTGTTCTAACCTGTGAAGTTAATCTCCCATAATGAATAATTAAACTAATAAGCATGTGGTGAAATTATTAATCAACTTAGTTTAAAAATGCAATCATCAGACCACGCAGGATTAACTAATGAGCTTTATGTTGCAAGCGCAAAGAAGAAAAATAATAAACTAATCCTGTATATTGTCTTTGTCAGTATTAAATGCGGATGTTTAACTAATGGCATGTGCTTATTATGTGTACTTATGTTATGTCATTTTGTGACAAAAGCCTTTGGAGTTCGCGCAGTTCCTGAAGGAAGATTAAATATAAAGCTGCCTTCATGTGCTTCTGCTAGGTAACACAATTAACAGGGTTAATTAGTAAAGGGGGAGGGTAACAGAATGGGTTCTCAATTCTTTAATTAATTGATGTCTTGTGTTTGTTTAATAATAGTTTCCAAAGTGAGGCCTAAAAGGTGGCAAAGCATGGCTGACAGCACAGCAGACATGAAACCTTGTCCAGAGTGAAGTATTGGCACGTACGCAGCTGTGAGGATTTTTGCTACCCTGACAATAATAATTGGAAAACAGTTCTTGGTCAAGTTGAACGTGCACATGAAGAATAAGCTTCAAGGACAGGATTTGTAAAAGTCTGCCAAGATTAGGAAGTAATGTTCTGAACTCAAGGGAAAAGTATCTTTCCTGAGGAAACGGAGAAACGTGGAAATGAATAGACAATAGGGTTTATGTGAAGCCTGGACTTGGTCAAAATTCGGAGATGACTTAATGGTGGACTGACATGGCTCAGCCAACAAGATGTCTGGATTTCATTGAAAGAATGTAAAATGTAGAAAGTTTAGTTAGGAAGAAAGGTATAAAACCTGACACTTGGGTTAGGGAAAAAACTCTTGCTTCCCGATTCCTGTATGACGTGACGTGCTGTTGGACTTTTGGCGCACGTAAGGACAGCAGACTTTTAAATGATATTTTTCTTTTCAGGTGAAGTGAGAGATAGACGGGGAAATAGATTTAGGGTATGGAAACTGTTATCTGCTAATATTTCATGTTTCTGAACTTGCTTTAATAATGTCAGTTTATTAATTAATTTCCTAATAAAGTGCTGTTGTTTTTTATTTGCTTATAAAATAAAGATTCTTAAACGTAAATGTTCTTTCTTTATGAAGAATAAAGTTAATAAAAATTAGATTTGAAAAGACAAGCTGGTCTTGTTTATTCATGGTCTAGTTACTATCAGTTGATCTAATCGCCTTAAGTGGTCTGATTTAATAAATGACAAATGCTTAAAACCATGGTAAAAGATGATAAACTGCCGTTGTATATAGTATTGTAAATACCATGTGAATAGTTTCATAAATCATACCACTAGATTCAGTTGCTCAAAAATTATCTCAAAGGTGGTATTGGCCTGTATAAGTGTTTCATGATTAATGGTGAGTATTGAGGTGATAGGTAGCGTTTGTGAGACAGTTTTTCTATAAGAGCGCTGGATCAGGGCCTCTTGCAACCGCTAAACCAGCTTTTAGCATGTACCAACCCTATTTTACGAGTCAGTAACCTACTACTAACTCACAAATAAGTGTTTACAGTCGGTATTAGGAAGGGGCGTGGCAAGGGTGTCTCTTTCTAATAGCAAGTCGCAGGGGCATGTATGAATGTTTTGCAACTGGAATGCAGTTATAAAACATTCATATTTTAATGATTCTGTGAAGGAGATGGTAACTCATTTGCAAATGGGAAGGGGTCCCCAAAAGACCTCTTCCCATTTGTGAATGTGGGCACTGACATTTTTTAACAACAGGCAGTGGTCCTATGGACCACTGCCTACTCTTAAAAAATGAAAAGGAAGCTGTTCATTTTTATTTTAAAAATTAATTCTTTTTTCTTTGAAGGAAAATAGGTTGCATTTCCATAAAATAACTGCTGTATTTAAAAAGTAATCACAGACATGGTGGTCTGCTGACCCCAGCAGACCACCATCCCTGTGATTGCCGGCCATTCCCAGTGGGTTTCAAATGGTGACCTACCTCATGAATATTGATGATGTAGGTAATTTACAACCTCATTGGGAACAGCTAAATGTGTCTGAGACACATTACTACATCGAATTTGCAAGCCCCTAATTGGTTGTCACAAAAAATAGCAATTAGAGACGGCAAAATTAAATGGTCAAACATCTGGCCCTTTGTCTCATGTGCTACAGTGCAAAGTGAATCAGGCACTGTTGGCATGGCAGGAGTGATGAAAATAGCCTTTAAACTGGAAACCATGAAAAAAAGAATTATTGACGGCTTGTGAGCCCATTTTCAAAAAGTGTACATATGAGATGCACTTGACTTTGAGCCCTCTATACTGACTTCTGAAGAGGGCTTTTATTATCAATATGAAGTGCAAGTCTCTGACCATCTCTCTTTCCATGACATTTTAAAAAACATTGTCTTGAAAGATTGGAAGGGTATTGATGAGTCCAGTTTCATACATTTTTAAATAAAATATATCTCTTTGAGATTTTTGAGAATTATTTCCCAAAGTTTCAAAAAGTTAACCTGATCCTCTTCAGTATGGTGTCCTATTCATCACTGACCTCAAAAGGATCTCTGTTAAATGACGCTTGAGCTAAAAAGCGAAGAGTGTCCTGAAGCGTACATATACCACATCGAATTTCACCATTAAAATGAGTTCATAGATGACTTATGCAGTGCAAATATCTCTGAAAGACTTTCAGTCCTTGTTTGACTGCCTTCAGAAGTGGGGGTCTTTATACATTTATTCTAAAGAACATGAAATTGCTGGGAAATGTTTGCCTGACACAACATTGATTCCTTGTGGTCCTCTTCTACTGCACCAGGCACCTCGGTGACAGGCAGGAGGTTGTTAGGGATTATATTATGGAAGCTGGATGCTTCTCAGTGTGACTTCATTCATCAGCTTCCATTCACAGGTCAAAAGCTGTTTGGGATAGAACTCAATTACTTGATTAAAAAAACAGCAGAAGAAGAGAAAATTCTGCAGTCTTTATGCTTCTTTCCAGCAAAGAAGTAATTCCAACAAAGATGGATGACCAAGTCTTCTCTGCAGACATGCTGTCCCTCCTGATGCTGAGTTTATGGTTGGGGAGCTGCTCTGGCAGAAAAATCCCAGCAGCTTCGGTCCTGTTAGCGCACAAAATCTGGGAGGACAACTTGATGACCAGTGGAGACCCAAGAACTTACAACAAAATCCTCCTATTTTTGGTGATCTTTCATCTTCAGGATAACGGATCTTGGCTGCCATGGCAGAATGGAGCTGCAATAAATTTAATTTCAAATATAATCATCAACTTCCAGTAACTTAATGTTCAGTCAATGATGAGGGGCTTGGTATAGTTGTAAGGCTTTATTTGTCATGAAGGGATTAGTATTGTTTTGTTGTTTTTATTCAGGTTAGTCAATTTACAGAAATATCAAGAAAAGTTTTAGTTAGAGTCAGCATAATATAGACAGCATGTTCCATAAAGGAAATAGACCCTATATTAGTCCAAGGGCCTTATTACGACTTTGGCATCCTCCAGCAGCACTGCTACCATGCTGTCCGCTGGAGGCCTGCCAAAGCTGCTGTGTGCCTGCCCACTGGATTACAAGTGTAATCCGGGTCGGGAGGGTTGTGCTGCGGCGGTTTCATGGCAGGGAGCTATTAGGATCATAGGAGAGCCTAACATGCAGCCAGCCACCATGACAGTGCCTGCAGCACGTACCTGCATGGTGTGGCATGCATGCCACACCGTGCAGGAACTGGCGTAAAATTACAGGGGGGCACAACATGTGCCCCACCCTGCCTATACCCCCAGGCCCAAATATGGCAGTGGGCCCTGTTAGGGCCCCCCTTAGCTGCCTCTCCAACACCCTTTTCATTGCAGGCTCCCTGCCATGAAAAGGGCAGTGAAAAGGCACCTCAGAATATGCTTGGAAGTGCTGGCAGCATCACCTCCAGCATTTTCGTGCTGATTGCAGATCGCCGGCCCAGTGGGACCATTGATTCCAGCAGAGCCGGCGGTCTGACCACCCCACGGGTGACCCCGCAGTGTGTCAATGGTCAGACTGCCACCCCAAGTACGGACTGCTATAATCGTAATACGTTCCTAACAGCCAGATTCATCAACGAAAATTGCAATCGCAATAGCTGCGAATTAGCTATTGCGATCGCAATTCAATGATCTGCAATTCATGATAAGAAAAATGACCAATTTGCGAAATCGCAAAATCGATTTAGCGAAATCGCAAATAAAATCGCAGAATCTAGGTGGAACCCCCTTAGCAAATCGGAATTTGCGAGATTCCAATGATACTGCGATTTAATTTGCGAATTCGCTAAATAATCGCAAACCAAATTCATCAAAAATCGCAAATTGCGAAAAACCACAAATTCGCTATTTGCGAAGCGCAATTTAACCACATGGCTGCTGGGCGTTTTCCCCCCCCTGTGCTGGAAAATGCCATTTTAGTGGCACCATGACGAGCTCAGCTCGTCATCAGCACACGACACCCGTGGGTGATGACGAGCTGAGCTCGTCATCAGCATCGAAAGGGTTAAGGAGAACCCAAACCAGGTGGTAACCATGAAGTCAATAAACATAAATAAATAAAATCCCAAACTAGCCACAGGTGCGGCCCTGACCAAACACACTTAAGGAGACACAGTAGGAGCATGAGGACATTCACAATGCCAGGACTCTACATGGTGGTTAGGCGGCGAAGGCTCCAGGCTGCAGCAAGGAACAGATGCAGGATCCAGGAGGGAATATTCCGCCAGCGGATCACACTTCTTGGCCAAACTGAGGAGCAAATCTTCTCAAAGTACCGGCTGAATGGGGCAATGATTACAAAGCTCATTCGGGACCTTGACCCCCTGATGCAGCACCCAACAAGGAGGACCAATGCCGTGCCCACCCATGTCCAGGTCTTGTGCAGCCTGCACCTCCTGGCCTCGGGAAGCTTCCAGGGGATAGTTTCCGTTGCAGGGGGATGTCCCAGAGCACCATGTCCCGCTGCCTAAGGAGTTTCCTGGAGGCCATGCTGACCCAGCTACACCATTCCATCACATTCCCGACCACCCAACAAGACTTGAATCAAACCAAGCTTATTTTTACAACATTGCGCAATTCCCCCATGTAATTGGATGCATTGACTGTACCCACATCCACATCTGCCCACCTGCACAAACAGAATACATGTACCGGAACCGCAAGTCCTACCACTCACTGAATATCCAGATGGTGTGCAACGCTAAGACAATCATCACGGACATAGTGGCACAATACCCGGCGAGCACACATAACTCTTTCATATTCCGGCACAGCGGCATGCACACACGACTGGCCAGGAGAGACTTTGGCGAAGGACACCTTCTAGGTAAGTACACAAGCCAACAAACAGTACATTGTGACCATGTAGCTGCGCATAACAGGCACTCACCCTCTGCTCCTTTCATTCAGGTGGCAGCGTATACGGTCTCTGTGAGTATCTCCTCACCCCATACCTCAACCCTGCCACACCACAGCAACGGCCTGACAATGCTGCACACATCCGGACAAGAAATTGCATTGAGCGGACATTTGGGCTTTTGAAGGGCCGATTCCGCATACTACACAAGACTGGTGGGGCCCACAAATACCAGCCTGAGGTCTGCTGCCGCATCATGGCCGCGTGTACAATACTCCACAACATTGCTACCAAGCGGAGGATACCTGTAGAGATCTCTGGCAGTGAGTCGGAAGGGGACAACCGCCCACCTGCACATGTGCCTCATGCACGCGGGGAGAATCCTGCTGAAGGACACAGGTGCCGCAACCAAATCACAATGAACTGTTTCTAGTGCACCCACTCCCCTCACCCAACACTTCACTCATGCATGACAAATGAAATAATGACATGAGTCAGATTAACTTGTGCATATCAAATCTTAATGTTTTTTTCACAATATTGTACTTATATTTTTTTATATTGCATGAGAGCTGTATTAACTCATACATCCCAATGTTTGTGAAGGGGTGCATGCTTGTATCATCAGCATGGCCCTGCAGGTACATTACAAAGAGTCAGTGGCGCCTCCGGGCGGACGCTCCCAGTCGCCTTTTGACTTCCTCCACATCAGCATTAGCCCGTGAGGCTGCATTGGGCCTGGTGCTGCGGCGGGGTACCGTCACCAGCGGCAACGACAGGCTGCTGTGGATGGAATTGCCCTCACTGGCATCATCCTCCCCACTTGCTTGGCCATGGCCTGTCGACTGCAGACTCTGCACTGCTGTGGTGACTTGCTCCAGTGCCCTAGCGATGTCCTGGCAGCATTGCACCATTTGAATCTGCATCGCTAGGGAGCGACGCGATAGTTGGGAGGTGGCATTCCCGATAATATGATTGGAGCGTGTGTAAGCCGACAGGCGGGTCAGCAGCTGGCGGTGGCGGCGGCGGTTGACATCCTGCTGGGACAACAGGACTTGGCTGTTTTCACGGAGAGCAGCGGTCATGATTTGCATGCTGTCAGTGAGCTGTCCCACATTACGTGCAGTCTTGTGCAGCTGCAGGTGGATGGATGCCAAGTGACGTGCCTGCTTCTGATGGACTTGGAGCATCCGACGTTCAATGGACAGGCCAGGATCCCGGACATTTACCCCCTTTCCAGCGCGTTTTGTTGTGTTGCGCTGCTCCCTCACCAGTCCGCTGGACTGTGATCGCACAGTGGCTGTGCGCCTTGTTTGCTTCCTGGCTGCAACTGTTGTGGCCTGTGCCACTGCCATGGGTGTTACACGGGGCGGTTGTGGCGCGCCTGTGGCACTGTCCACAGGGGCAGGTGGGGGTACTACTGCTGCTGGTGCTGCCTGTGATGGTCATGGATGAGGGGAAGGATGGCCCTCTCCCTCGGTGTCCTCTGGGTTGTCGTCGATGTGTAGGGCCTCACTGTCGGTGCTGGGTTGTTCTGTGCCACCTGTGACGTAAATGGGACCGTGATTAATGACATGTTTCTTGCACATGGGAGGTTGCTACATGCATGCAGGCTAGCATTCCCTGACTGGCTTTAGGAATGACTCCCAGTTGACAGGTCTGGCTGTATGGGGCTATCTGGAAATTGTAGTCACACTACAAGTCCCACAATGCAATTGGGCATTTCTGGTGTGCATGGCCTGCATAACTGGGGTTTTCTAATGGGTAGCTCTGGAGTCATGGCCATTGTCAGGGGACACGGTCGCAGTCACCTGGCACTTACCTTGGGATTGTTGGATGGGTCGGGAGGAGTCCAGCCGGGTGACCCCCACGCCTGCTTCGGGATTCAGGGTGTCCTCCACAAGGTCCTCAAGTGGGGTGTTGGGTGGTACGGTTGAAAGTCACTCCCCCAACCTCTCTGCAATTTGTTCTTGTGCACGCCCTCTGAGGTCATACCACCTCTTTTTAAGTTCGTTAATGGAGCGCTGGGTCACTCCCACTGCATTGACCTTAGCGCGGATGCACAGCCAAATGCGCCTCTTGTCTGCCTCAGGCACCCTCCGTGAATCCTTACCGAAAAGCCGGTCAGGGTCCTTTGTGACTCCTCAAGTTCCTGCTCGGAAAATTTAATTTTCCTTTTTCTTCCAGGGGCACTGCACCCTGCTGCTTCCTGGGACATTTTCTGGGGTTGTTTGCCTCCTGGTTTGCTGCTGCAGGTGGTCTGTTGTGGATCTCTGGCCAGTGCTGCTTCCACTTACAGGCTCAGTGAGCAGAATGAGGGAGGGAACTGCCTACTTCCTGGTTGAGATGTCATCATTGTGCTCGAAATGCGACTTCCCGTTTTTGCGATCTCGCAATTAGCGAGATCGCAATTTGCGATTTCGGTAATTGCGAGATCGCAATTTCAACAGGGAAAAAGGGCGATTCTGCGATTTTTATGCGAATTTGGCAAAATCGCAAATGGCAATTGCGGCCGATTGCGATTCGTTTTTTTATTGCATTCATTCATGAATCTCATTCGGCGAATTCTAAAAAATTGCGATTCGGTAATTATCGCAATTTTGGATTCGCAGAATGTGGCTTTGATGAATCTGGGGGTAAGAGTGCTAACCTAAATAAGAACCGTTAAAGAGTTCTCTTGGAAAGGAGCAAGATTCTGGAACATTTAGTTAACTAAAGAATGAACTCCCCATAAAGAGTAGTTCAGGCAGGTCGCTCCCCATGCTGCGGCATGGCCAAGTTGGCATTGTCTTCTGTATTGATACTGAATTGCTTGCTGTTGTGATTTCGTTCGTTTTTTTACTCACTGCCTAAATTCCTTTTTCTTCCTCCTGCCTAATCTCCTTCTTATCTCCTTTTTTCCCCCTGCCACTTTTCTCTGTGCCCTGCTTTGCTTTTGTTTTTTCTCCTGCCTTACTCCAGCCGTCTTTTCCTGCCGCTGTGTCCCTGTGGCCCTGCCCCCTGCTCACCCACTCGCCACCCTGCTCCTATCTCCCAGCTGCTCCTCCCTCCGATCTCCCCTCATATGGAGGCCGCGCGCAGCCGGCACGCCAAAGGCGCACTTAAGACAAGCCCGTCTGCACCCGTCCGCTTCTGGACCGTGCCCAGCACCAGAACCCCTGGTCCTCGCGAACACCGCTAAATCCGTCTCTGCTAATACTCAAGTGCCCTCCATGCACTCAACTCCAGATGATCACGCACCTGCTGCCTGGCCACCCAGAAGCGCATCCAAGCACACTTCTCCTCCGGGACTGAAGCTTCACCAGCATCCGGCCCACCAACCAAAGAACCCAACTACCTCAAGTGCATCCTCCTCAACACACGCTCCGCCCGCAAACACGCTGTTGAACTCTGGGACATACTCGACTCAACCTCCACAGACATCGCCTTCTTGATGGAGAGCTGGCTGAACCCCTCTTTGGCACCCGACATCGACATAGCCATCCCGGAAGGCTACAAGATCACCCGCAAGGACCACAACAACGGAGTAGGAGGAGGAATCGCCATCATCAGCAGGAACGACAAACACCAACGACAACCTCAGCACCACCAAACACCTGCACTTCCAGATCCACACTGACCCCTACACCACCCTCAGAGGAACACTCGTCTACAGACCCCCCTGATCCCGACCACAGTTCAGCAACTCCATCGCCGATTTCGTCAGCTCACACACCCTCGCCTCCACAGACTACATCCTCCTCGGGGACCTGAACTTCCACCTCGAGACCAACAACAACACCAACTCTTCCACCCTGATCGAAAACCTCGACAACCTCGGACTCAGGCAACTCGTCACAACACCTACCCACTCCGCCGGCCACACGCTTGACCACATCTTCTCCGCAAGCTCCCACGTCTTCTTCAACCACACCGCCGAACTCCACTGGACCGACCACCTTGCATCCACTTCACCTTCTGGAAACCCTCCACGCACCACCGCACCTAACAGATGCCTCGTCGCTGCTGGAGCAAAGTCATCGGAGACCAGCTAACCATCACCCTCGCCCGGAGCCCACCCGCAGACCCGACTGACCCCGACGCCGCCGACATCGCTAGCCACCTCAGACAGTGGAACAACGACTGCGCCAACACCCTTGCCCCGCTCAAGAAACCCACCAATAGCCACACCAGAAAGAAAGCCAACTGGTTCACTGAAGACCTCCAGGCCTCCAAACAAACCTGCCGAAAGCTAGAGAAGAACTGCATCCGTGAACGAACACCGGAAATCTACACAACCCACAAGAACGCCACGTGCAGACACCACCACCTCATCAGATCAGCCAAAAGTGCCTCCTTCAAAGATCGCCTAGACAACAAAGCACACAACAGCAAAGAGCTCTTCAACATTGTGAATGAACTCTCTAACCCCAGCTCCAACACCAATGACATCCCACCTTCGCAAGACCTGTGCGACTCGTAGGCCACCTTCTTCCATTGCAAGATCGCAGAAATCCACAACAGCTTCAATGCCACGACCGCCCCAGCAACCACCCAGACCTCCACCCCCACGACCACCACCCGCACCAATCGCCTACTCTCCTGGACCAACATCAACGACGACGAAACCATCAAGATCATAAACACCGTCCACTCCGGATCCCCGACAGACCCATGCCCACACCACATCTTCAACAAAGCCAGCACCATCATCGCACCCCATCTCGGGGAAGCCATCAACATCTCCTTTGAGACAGCAACCTTCCCGGAGAGCTGGAAGCACGCTGAGATCAAGGCCTTACTCAAGAAACACAAGGCAGACCCCAAGGACCTCAAGAACTTCCGACCCATCTCCCTGCTCTCGATCCCAGCAAAGGTCATCGAGAAAGCTGTCAACAAACAACAGACCAGCTTCCTCGAGGAGAACAGAATCCTGGGATCGTCCCAGTCCAGGTTCCGCTGCAATCACAACACCAAAACTGACCTCATCACCGCCACAGATGATATCAGGGCCCTACTGGACTACTGAGACCGGTCAGACACATTCGACACGGTCTGCCACGACACACTATGAACACGCCTCCAGGACGCCGGGATCCAAGAGAAGGCCCTGGACTGGACCACCTCCTACCTTTCTGGCAGAACACAGAGAGTCAGCCTCCCCACTTCTGCTCCGAAGCCACCGAAAACATCTGCAGCGTACCCCAGGACTCATCCCTCTGCCCAACGCTGTTCAGCATCTACAAGGCAACGCCGATGACACCCAGCTGATCCTCTCCCTCACCAAGGACCCCCACACCGCCAAAACCAACTCCACGAAGGAATGAAGGCCATTGCCCACTGGATGAGAAACAGCCGACTGAAGCTGAACTTGGACAAGACGGAGGTCCTCATCCTCGGATCCACCCCCTCAGCTTGGGGTGACTCCTGGTGGCAGACCGCACTAGGAACAGCTCCAACACCCACCGACCACGCATGCAACCTAGGGGTCGTCCTCGACTCCACCCTCTCCATGACGCAGCAGATCATCGCCGTATCTTCCTCCTGCTTCAACACCCTCTGCATGCTCTGCAGGATCTACAGGTGGATCACCACCGAAATGAGAAGGACGGTCACCTAGGCCCTTGTCAGCAGCAGACTGGACTACGGAAACGCTCTCTACACAGGAGCCTCGGCCAAACTCCTGAAACGGCTCCAACGCATCCAGAATGCCCCCGCATGCCTGATTCTCAACATCCCTCGCTGCAGCCAGATCACACCCCACCTAGGAGACCTGCACTGGCTCCCCGTCAACAAGAGAATAACTTTCAAACTCCTCACCCATGCAACAAAGCACTCCACAACACCGGACCAGCATACCTCAACAGCCGACTCAGCTTCTACACCCCCACCCGCCAGCTCCGCTCCACCGACCATGCCCTTGCCACTGCCCCCCGCACCCGAAGAGTGACCACCAGTGGCAGACTATTCTCCCACCTCACCTCCAAGACATGGAACACCCTCCCCATCCGCCTAAGGCAAACCCAAGACCTACTGACCTTCAGAAGACTCCTCAAGACCAGGCTTTTCAAACAGTAGCAGCTTCCCCCACCCCTTAGCGCCTTGAGACCCTCACGGGTAAGTAGTGCGCTTTACAAATGCCTTAATTGATTGATTGATTGAGGAAACTGAGCTCAGCATCCTAAGAAGTTGCAGTAGCAACTTTTAATTAAATCAAAGAGAAGTAATCCCAGCAGTAGCTATGATCGGCTGTAAGAGAAAGTCTCCCTGCAAAATATCAGGGTAATAGGAAATTGATGTTAGTTATAGCATACATCAATCTGGGCAAGAATAAGGAAGAAATAATGCATAAGCATCGAGACTAAGGTGGCAAATAAAAGGGAAGTCAAATTAATAACTCTCTAACTAGGAACATGTATATATGAAAACATAAAACATTTGCAACATCCAGCATGGTTCGTCTAATGATAACGGGTCTTCTAATGGTCTGTCGTTTCTTGTCCCATTCCTCACGGTAAACATTCACGTCAGTAAGCAGTTATCTAAAAGTTTCCAAAATGTCTTGCACTAGATACATGAGAACCTTTGCAGGCCTATTCTGTTAGCTTTTGTCAGTATCCCATTGTGTGTACAAATCACGAGCCTAAAGCAATGAAACATTTCAATCTGTAAGACTTAATGAGACAATACGCACAAACATCTTCAATAAGTTCAACATTGCTAATGCTCTACTCATTTTAAAATATAGCAGAATACATTGTTTAGTGAATGATATGATGTGGAAAAGCAAAAGCACTTCACATGGTGTAAGGAAGCAAAAGAAGCAAGTAAGGAAGCAAAAGAAATACCTTTCTCTCAGAACAGCACATTTTAAAATGATGAACGATTTTATAGTTTCAGGCCTGGTCGTAGTAGCACATTAGGTATGAGAGCCTACTACTTATTTTAGCTGCACATTTATTTTTTACATGTTCAAAAAGCATCTTCTCCTATGGTTAAGCTACATTATTTTTTTAGCACATTTTAAAGAATAATTTTCTGTTTTCCATTTTCTCCTCTACAGATACAATAAAGTTAAATGCATTTTTAATGTCATTCACATTTTATTCATTGTTAACTAAGGCAAATTTGATTAAACATTTTGACTTTCACAGTCCAACCTCCTAAGTCATGACTATAAAGGGGAAATAATTGCAGCAAGACTTTTCAACTTCCACAAAACAAGGAAACGTCTCATCAGAGACAAGTAGCCTCTAACAATAGTAAGCAATTGCTATTCTATAGAGCTAAAAAAGCCTCCACATCCCATGTTCTGAGAAAAACAAATTCCTTTGAATCCGCGGGAGAGAGAATGTCTTCTGAAAGGTATTGCAGATTGTTAGACCTAGCAGTTTGTGGCCCGTTGGCATGCATCAAAGCCAGTCAGAATCTACCGCTCTAGATAGGATGAGTACTACATGTGTTTCCGATAACTTGTACTCACCTTTGTGTAGCTTGGCATCGAGCAGTCAGGCTTATCCTCATGGCCTAAGTGCAAAGTTCTGGCTCAACACACTGCATATGCCACAAATAAACTCCACACGTATGTATAAAACACTGATCTTTGCATTACACACACATTGAAATCAAAACGAGATACACATTGTCTATACACTTCACAGTTATATGAAATTTGTTAAATTTCCCCATTGAAATCAAAATGATTTACACATTGTAGGTACACTTTACAGTTATATGCAATTGTGAAACATTGCCATTAGCAGCAAGGTACAGCAGTCACAGCAGTCACAGGTCTTTGACTACGCCTCTTGACGCAGCTCCTTAGTCACTCAACAACACCAGCCAATGATACATGTTGCCCCTGCTGGCGCCCCACTGACTAGACGTCCGAACCACCTGAAATGGAAACAAATTGTTACTTTGTTTCATTTATTCGGATTAGACTTCCAGGCGCCCGGCAGCACCTGCACCAGTGCAGGACCGCTATCCCCCTTAGACAAAAGTTTGTGATCCAGGAAGCTGCCGCGCTTCCAAGTCAGGAGAAATGTTTCCTCTCAGATGGAGGTGCAAGTTTCTGTAGCTCCCAACAGCTAATTGTAGTGCCCACAAGGCACAACGTAACCCCTCGGGCCCTCTCATGGTGTTCTCTACAACAAAGTACCTTGTGGCATGGGTTCATGGAACCAGCAACCTTGGACAGAGGCTGCGATGTCAGATACTGTCGTCCTCCTTATTTGGAGGTGGAAGATAGTCTCAGCTCCCAGCTTAGGTCCCCCAACACCCCTTAGACACCACACGCTCTGGAGTGCAAGCTAGCACAGGTCCCATGGTTGCAAGCAGCGGCGGCTCCTACTCTAAGACAGAGAAGCGTCGCCCCACTGCTTTAAAGCAGTGTAAAGGAAGAATAATCTGATAATAAAGGAACGTTATTATCATTTTATTTTTAGTTTTGCAGTTGCTGCCAGGATAGGGCTGGGCAGGGCTGGGCTCCTGTGACCCAGAGGGAGGAGGAGTGGTAGTTGCTGCACCTTAAGTGTGCATGACGGTTTTGCCAACGTCTCGGACTGGGTGGATAAAATGCACAGCCTCCCAGTCCCTCTCTGAGTGCCAAATACCTGTGCTCAGACCAATTACAATGCTGCTGTAACACAGCAACGTGATTGGCCAGAGTTTGGGAGCCTGTGTGCTTCCTGATTCCTGTGTTGGAGTAGAGGCGGCAGCTTTTATTTTTATTTTTCCCTCCCACACCATACCGTGCCATTCAAGACCCTTACAGGTAACTCACACATGTACATGCCCTTCCTCTACCCAACACTGCACCCTGTCACCAGGGGTAACTCCAATATAGCAAGAGACATACAGAACCTTGGCATGTAGCTTTTTAAAGCCAAGCCAAGTACCAGTAACCTGTGCAAAAAAGCTTCACCAGAGCAAACATGTGTCGCAATCGATGAGCTACCTCCGCGGATGCACAACCAGTGCTGCATGCCCACGGAGGAGTATTCGAGATAATTACCGTGTGTCTTACCCCTAGACAAGGGACTTACATCTAACTCGAATCAGCCAATCTTGTATACACCAATCCCCAGCACGTTGGCACTGAATGGCAGTGTCAAACACACTCAAAGTCCTAAGGTTAGCATCCAGATTAGCGGAAAACTTGGAAGGAGAAAAAAATGCCAAAGGCAAGCACCCTAAAAAGGGCCATTTCCACACTACCCCCTCCCATCTGAAAGCCAGGGGAGTTTAGTCAATACCTTGACAAACTTCCCTGCACCAAGCGATAGATCCTGGACAATGGCCCACCATTCATAGTGGATTTTGCCAGTCCTATGGCCCCCGGAACCTCATTCGATTCATTCTGCCTACTCCCAGGGCCCACTAACCCGCCTCGGGAACCTACCCAGGCTCACCCAGTGGCCGTGTTATCCCCAGGGATCTGACTTCTGTCCTCGCCCCTGGGCAACCCTAGTTCACAATACATAACCCAGCAAATGGCACAGTTGGAAATGGCCCTTTTTGCAGGGTTATCCCCAAACTTTTTGCTTCTTCCACCTACTATTTCCTGACTTGTTTGTGTTGGTTTTAGGATTCTGGGAACTTTACCACTGCTGATCAGTGCTAAAGTACATATGCTCTCTGTGTAAATTGTGTTATGGGTTAGTGTTTCTATGATTGGTTATTTGATTTACTTGTTAGTCCCTAGTAAAGTGCACTGAGTGTGCCAGAGCCTGTAAATCAAATGCTACTAGTGGGGCTGCAGCACTGATTGTGCCAACCACATGAGTAGCCCTAAAAAGGTAACTCAGACCTGCCAATGCAGAGTCTGCGCACGGTTTGCAAATGCCATGTTGACTTGGCCAGTGCACACACTTGCCAGTGCCTAAACCTTCCCTTTTCTTCATGTTAGTCACCCCCAAGGTAGGCCTAAGGTACCCCTGTGGGAATGGTGCAGTGTATGGGAAAGGTAGGGCATGCCCTGGTGCGTGTGGCATGTCCTGATAGTGAATTACAGCCTATTCTGTTTTTCACTATTGCAAGGCTACATGTTCCCCATAGGACAGAATGGGAAGTTTGTTTATAACATCTTATAAACATAACTGGCCCTGGTAACTAGGTAGGAAAATAAAATTTAGTATGCCTGAACTCAGAAACTAAAAATGCATCTTTTAGTAAAGGTGATTTTTTACATTCTGTGTTTGACAATACACCTTAGGAAGTAGGTATTTTCTTGCTCAGTCATCCTTGTGCCTCTGCTGGAATGTGGATTGCCTATAGTCTAGGTAGGTCAGGAAAGGGCTGAATAGACCTAGGCTGCTATGGGGGAAGAGGGAGGAGATTTCCTTGTACCTCAACGGGCCTGTCGGAAAATCACACCAGAGATGGCAGAACTGGGTCTGGCTGGGCACAGACACCCTCTGCCTAGAGGATCAAATGATTTTTGAATGCGAATGCTGGGGCTCAGACCCCTGAACTTTAGAACTCTTTTGGACCAAGAAGACTGCCAAGAAGAAGAGCTTGAGAAGATGTGAGGAGGGACTACCACTTTGCTGTGTGCTTTGCTGTGTTGGCCTGCGATGGCTGCTTCTGTCTTGGGCAGTGAAAAGGCTGGACTGAACTTTCTGCAATCTACTTTTGTGAGTTTCTCCAAGGGCTTGAGGTAGAGCTTGCCCCCTGTTCAAGAAGTCTCAGGAACAGCAAAGACCTCAAGCTCTTCTGCCCTCAGCACTGGGGACTGTGTGTTTTGTGCTGCAACAGAAGAAAAGCAACTCGACGAAGTCTACGACACCGCTGCCGTCTCCATGTCCTGAAGGCACCGCAGAGGGCACTGCCGCAATGCCACAATGCAACCCTTGTATCACTGACGATGGCTGCTGACACCACCACCGAGCCACTGCTCGCACCACAACCTGTGGGCATCGCACTCCGCACCGCCTTGCTTCACGACAACGCCTTGGCACTGCAGGCTACACCGCCACAATGCTGCAACGCGACCCTGGTCTCACTGACGATGCCTGCTGATGCTGCCACCAATCTGTTGCTCGCACCATGACCTGTAGGCACCACACTCCGCACCGCCTTGCTTCATGACGATGCCTTGGTATCCCCAACGATGCTGCTCCATGCCGAAATTGCCGCTGCTTGCACCATGATTTGAGGGCCTGCTCGTAAAGTTACACGATGCACAACCCTCATCCCACACCGCAGCCTTGGCCTACCGACGCCGGCGCCATCGACTCCAGTTCGTCAGCCGACGACAGCACTTCAGCAACGACAACACCGCGGGATGCAAAGTAACCTGTCAGCACTGTGGCGAGCACTGCCTTTATCTCGCACCACGACCCTGGTCTCACCGACGATGCCATCTGACGCCGCCACCGAGCCGCTGCTCACACCGTGACTTGAGGGCACCGCACCGCTGCACTTCGCACCGCAGCACAAAATGCCTGCCGATGCGAGCACTCCTGACTCCAACAGAGAGGAGATTGACCTGCAACACGTGTGATTTCGAGGACCCCGATGATTCCTGCACCAACCTCCGAAACCGACGCCTGTGGTCGCCGTGTTTTTGGAAGATCAACAAGAGGTCGCTGAAGTCCTGCATTTATAAAAGGTACTGTTTGCGGGTCTTCCCGGCACCGTAGCTGGCCCGTGACGCCGTGGTCAGCCAGAACTATTTGGATTTGTTTGCTCACAATGCCGTGATAGCCCCGGACGGAGCTATCGACATCAAGGAACTGTTTTTAAAGCGTATTTTGATAATTGTGGATTTTTATCTTGTTTGGTCTTGTCTTAAGTATATAAAAATATTGGATATTTTTCTAAACTGGTGCGGTGTCCTTTTGTAGTGCTTACACTGTATTACTGTTGGTTATGTACAAATGCTTAACACACTGCCTCTAAGATAAGCCTGACTGCTTGTGCCAAGCTACCAAAGGGGTGAGCAGAGGTTATTTTAGGAGTGTAACTCCCTTATCCTGACTAGAGCGGTGGTTTCTGCCTGGCTTTGGCACATGCCCTAGCCTGCCAAATATCTAATTTCTAACGGGCACTGACAGCCGTCAGTGTCCAGAACCAGATTCCTGTCCAGCGAAAACACTAGGGATGGACACCACACAGGTGTTATAAAAATAAGTCTGCTTTAGATAGACTAACAAAAGACCACAAATGACAGAAATCCACAATACTGTACTCAGTCAATATAGACTTAAAGATGGTAGAAGTAACTTAGTTCAAGTTGATGATAGATGTGACACATTTCTCACAACAGTACCTTGAATACGCAACTTAAAACAAACAAAAGGTCTGCAGGGAGGGTGATGCGTCAGTTTCTTGATTCGAGGGGATGCGATGCTTCGCATCTCAATGCTTGCGCAGAGTAGGGGATGCTTCTGTTCCTTAGCGGAGAGGAGGTGATTCATTGATTCTCGTACTGCGTTCCGGTTGCGATGCAGCAAGATAGGGATTCGATGCGAAGCGACAATCTGGTGTGATGTGATAAGACGGCGCCCTTGATGCGATGCGACAACGTGAAGAAAATGCGTGCACGCCCGACGGCCGTGTGGCGAACTCTGTAACTTGGGAGCCGCAACAGGCCCTGCGACATGCTTTCTCCGGTGATGCGATGGTGACCCTTGGGGTGGTGACACGCTTCTCTGGTGATGGATGGCAAACAGCTGCAACAGCAACACACTTCTTCTCGTTGGGTCATGCTTCCTGGTCCCAGCGTTACACAGGCTTCTGCAGACAGAATTCCCCACAAGGTAATTCAGAGGGGAGCGGGTGGTGAAGTCCTGTAGCCCTGAAACTTCAGCAGGAGGCAAGCACAAGTTCAAGCCCTTGGAGAAATATTCCGCAAGATGATGAAAATTCCTTAAAAGTTCCTTCTCCTTTCCTTGGCAATGAAGACACCACTGCAAGCCAACCCAGCAAACAGCACACTGGCAGAGGAGCAGTCCAAACCCCTGCAGCTTCCTTGGTTCTTCTCCTTGGCAAAGGTTTGTCTTGTTGTTCCAGAAGTGATCTAAAGTCCTGGTAGCTGGGCCCCAATATTTATACTGCAAAATCCTTTGTCCTCTGAAGGCAGAGGGTCCTCTACCTAGTTCAAACTAGTCTGGGTGCATTCTGCCAGTGCACACCTTCTTCCTTTGTCAGACACACCACAGGAGGTGGAGCCAGCATTGTGGAAGGCAGGCACAGCCCTATTCAGGCCAAGCTGCTACTTCTCCCACCACTCTGTGTGAAATACCTAATTAGGAAATGGATAAAAAGTGAAAGAGATATTTAAAAATATATATATATATATATATATATATATATATATATATATATATATATATATATATATATATATATATATATATATTTATTATTTTTACAGTTATAAAATAGATTATAGTAGAAAATGCATGTTTCCATAAATATTAAATCGTTGTAACAAAAATATAACATATAATATTAGTCACAACTGGGGTACATTTACAATTCCGGATGCGGCCTATGTAAGATATGCAACATCCTAATATAGTCATTGTTACAACTATTCATACCTACTTATTCATTCATACATGGCCTAATTTAAATGGTTAAATACATTTCAGACATGATATAGTTGATATTAGACATGGATTTGAGTACCAAAACTGAATGACAGATAACAAAAAAGCAAAATTGTTCATCACATATATGATTTAAAGACATAGTCATGGCTAACATAGTTCATGTCTACTCGCGTTTCGGCTAGACACCTTCATCAGGTAGCCATGATGGTCTAGAAGAGTCTTGATATATGTACTAGATCAATTGGCAATATGTTTTCAGTGAGAGACTCGTAGGAACGCTAGTAAATGAGGGAATACCTATGATGGATTTTTAGGTATTGTGCCTTTGGTCTCAATTCTTGAACTCATATGATAGTAGTATTTGAATTTTGCATTATTTATTCTAAACATTTGCAATCAATATCTTTAAGTACTGAGGGAGAAATTCTAATGCATGGGAGCCGTGGCTGATGCCAGGGATCGGGTCTGAGTTTCGCAAGGAAAATATCCTGAATATGCCGGTTTTGAAGTAAGTAAGTAATTTATTATGCATGATTAATTAAAACCATTGCATTTAGAGCATTACAGGTTGATATCTAAAAAAGTTACATTAAATAAACAATTAAAGTGAGTATGAGATTAAAAACAACCTTGCATTGGTACTAAAAGACATAAAATTGTTCCGATTGAAGTAGAGCTGCTGACACAGGATAGCAGGTCTTTCTGAGAACATTACATGTACTGCGTAATGTTAAAACCAGTGCAGTGGGCCAGTTCAGAGTCTGTTATAGTCTCGGTTGGTCTCTGCTGTTGGCAGCAAATAATTTTCAGTCTCTGAGCTATCAGGTCAAAGAATTTTGTAAGGCGACAGTTTAGCTGCAATAAAGAAGGATTAAAACACAGCATCACTGCTTGTCTGCAGGACCTTACTCCATGCTGCTTAAATAGTGATCTTAACAGGCTTTTCCGTATGTCATCCAGCTTCTTGCATATGCATATAATGTGAATCAAGGTCTCAGGGTCTTTACACAAAAACGGCACAAGTAATCGGTTCATCTTTTTTCCCAAGGTGGCATGAACGAGTTGATCGGGCCGACTCCCAGCAGTAGTTTTTAAAAAAATTATTTGGTCTCAAGCTTGGATCCGTCCTTGAGGTAGGGCTGAGCTTTTAGGACATCATAACTGTTAAATACAATCCAGCCATTTCTCTTGGAAACCAAGTTCTTGTTATATATAGCTGATATGAGCCTGGTTGATTTTGTTACTATTTTTTTAAAAACCAAATGGCCCATTGGTGTATTCCAGGCATCTGCCAGGCCGGGGGCCTGCAGACAGTTCTGTAGGTAGATGTTAACTGGTGATTTTCAAGTGCAGCTCTAGCCAAAGGAGGTTATTCAAGGTCCCTCTCTCACCAGCTCTGATTTTGTGTCAACTCTTTAAGAAAGCTCCCTGCCTTTCTATTTCCTGTTTCTGGATCCCAAATTCCAGCCTTATTTGCGCAGGTGAAACATATTTGGGGAGCTGAAATATCGCCCGGTAGGAGGTTGCGATTATACAGTCATGGGTATCAGCATCTCTTCCTGACATGGATTCTCTCCGGTAGGTGATTACTGGTTGCAATTTTGCACGCAGGACCTTTAAGACGGGGTCAAGTGTCAAGTCCAGTAGCAATTTCTTCAGGGGCTTTAACGCCATGCAGGTCATTACTCCCTTCCTTCGTAGAGATTCAAGTTGTGGTTTGAAGGAATTATTTTTATACAGGAGTACGCCCATGTATTTGTAGGAACTTACTTGGTCCAGGCGTTTACCTTCCATGTACCAACTGTGACTAGTCTTCTTGCGGTGATTTACGCTCATGACTTTAGATTTTTTTAAATTTATTTTTAGAGCGTTCCGATGTGAGAAGTTGTGGGTAACATCTAAAAGGTGCTGAAGTCCTATCAGAATTCTGCTGATCAGCACTAGGTCTTCAGCATAAAGTAAATTTATCACTATCATGGCGCCTAGCTTCGGGGAGTGTGAAGAGCAAGCATCCAGTTCAGCTGGCAGGTCCACCAGGAAGAGGCTGAAGAGCAGAGGGGCCAAGACGCATCCTTGTTTTAAGCACTTCCTTGTAATTATTTTTCTTGAGAGGTGCCTTCCTGCACCTAGTTTAATTCTGACCCATGTGTCGGTATGCAGCTGAATGAGTTGGTCTAGGAGGGTTAACGGAATCCCCCATTCTTTCAGCTTTAACCAAAGTTTGGAGCAGTCTACTTGGTCAAAGGCTGTGGTGTAATCAATGAAGCATAGGTACAACGGATGTTTACCTTGCTTCGCTGCTTCCACAAGCATAGTTATGGCCATAATGTTTGTTGTAGTTCTTAGCCCTTGATGAAAGCCCGTTTGGGTCATAGCTATTATACTGCTTCTTGTTGACCAAGCGACCAGGTCTTTAAGGACAATACCCGCATAGTATTTAGCCTCTGTGGCGATCAAGTCTATCAGGCGATAGTTGTTTGGCTCGGATCTCGCCCCTTGCTTGAATATGGGACTGATGATGGAGCCTCGCCATGACTCTGGATTTTCTTTTGTTCTTATAGCGCGACATATTACTGGAACTAGTGCATTGCTCCAGAAATCCGCGTCCTGCTTATATAGCAAATGTGGTATACCATTCGGGCCCGGAGCTCCTGCCTCTGGAGATTTGTTTAAGTATATCATCGTAACATGTACAACACAGGACCTGTTCCTATGGTGAATATACTTCTCCTGATCATGGCCAACCAATAATATTATTTAGTTGGACAAGCGGCTGCAAAATCTAGCCATCTTGTGTTACTGGATCAGGGTCACCCTTTTTAGAGCATTAATTAAAAAGGTGCGCACGTCCTGTGTTGTACATGTTATGGTGAGAAGGGGACGACCTGTTCCTGATCCCCTTACCTCCTTGTTGTAATCAGTATGTATATCATCGGCCAGGAGTTCTTTTTGCAGGTCTTCTAAACAAGTTTTGGAGTCATAGTTTGATGGGCGAGCTACTTCTGGCTGCGGCAGGATCAATGGTTCAGTACTCACATGTTTTTGGTTTCTACCCTCTTGAATGGTATTTTTTGTGCCTGCATGGTACGAGTAGCCCGGAGGGGCTGTTATTTCAGGTTCTTGGTCGTTGAAATGTTTAGTTAGGTAGTCTACCCAGGTAGCTTCGGTGATATTGGAGCTGATACCTTGATGACTGGGGTGCTGCAATTTGTTGACTGTTTTCCAGAAGTTAGCACAATGTGGGCTAGGGGTTTGGGCGGACCGGAATAACAGGCGTGGAGGCCGGATGTAGTGAGCTATGTCTTAGCTTTTTTTATTGTCATACACAAAGTCAGGGTTGTGGAAGGTAAAGAAGCTGAGGGTAGGGATGGAGGAAGAGTTCCTGGATGAAGTCGTCGGGTGAGGGAAGGTTCTGGCTGGACGTCTCTGGAGATCTCCTTCTTCTCCGCTGTTGGTCCGGTGGTCCTCGGAGTTAAAGGGAGAGAGAACAGGGCGGTTAGTCCTCTACGCCGGACTCTTTGAATACTGTCACCAACACCCGGATTGTGTGAAGGGAAAAGCGAGAGTGAGGAAGGGGTCGGTAGGGGCGAAGATGGGAGGGAGTACGAGCGGGAAATAAGAGTGTGTAATTGGTGAGGGTTCCAGTGTCTGGTTCTCTACTTTAGGTGTCTCAGGCCGTGGTCTATGATATATACATATATACAGTGCTCTTAGGGATGCTATACGGTGAGGGGGTACTCTATTTACACAAATATACAGGTCCACCTGGGAGCCGTGAGACAGGGTACTCACATGCCCCGCTGCAACTCTCCTGAGAGTTGCAGCCGCTCTCCAGCCACCTCCTGGGGACTCCACCAGTCCTCGCTCCAGATGTCCTCGTCCTCGCCTCTGGTCTTCTCTTCTCCTGTGCCTCCGCTATCTCCGTTCTCCACCTCCGGTTCTCTGTACGCTGTCTCCTGCCATGAGTCCGCCGACTGGAACGCTCTCCCTTCACCGCTGTCTGCTTTTCCGGGTTCCGGGTCGGGATTGTAGGCGGGACTTCCGGGGTCAGTGTAAGGTCCTTCTGGTCTTCCTTCTATCCCGAATGGCTCCTGCACGGGAAGAGAAAGGGGAGGAGACCGTGTTGCCAGGGACGCGGTATGATCGGTATCGGAGCCCAGAGAGTTTGTGCTGAGCCATCGCCCAAGGGAGGTAGGGGACGTCACCGTTCTACACACAATTTTTCTGTTTTGCGTCAAACATAAGTTTCGCCCATAGTTCATTATCTTTTGCCCTTTTCTTCTCCCATCTCCTTCTTTTTAGAGTTGTCCTTAACTCGCGGAGTGTACCTTGCAGTTTCGGATTGTTTGGGGATTTGGGCAGTCGCTTAAAAGTTTGATTTATAGTTTGTTGAAGTCGCCAGCCAGGACTAAGAGATCCATAGATTCTTCTTCCATTACTCTCTGTAGCTCAAGTAGCAGCTCTTTCACTGCCTTTCATTTTTGTTTCGGGTGAACATAAACATTTATTATTATAATTTCCTGTTTAGGGGGGTTTTGCCTAAGAGTTACCTTTATTCCTTGAATGCAGCTTGGTGGAGTTAGGTGTATAGTTACAGGGAGGAGCTCACCAATTTTAGTTATTGAGGCATAGAGCTGCAAGCCCCCCGAGCCGCGACCAAAGGCTGACATCTTTGCTGCCGGCAATGAGCTGGTGGCGTAGACTTGCAGGTCTAGAGGCTTATCGTCCCAAGTTTCTTGAAGCAAGATAATGTCGAAGGTAGTCAGATAATTTGTGAACTCTTGGTCGTGCACTTTTGCTGCTAGGTCATTAACGTTCCAGACACAAATGGCAATCCCGTTGCGTTCTATCCATGAAGGCTGTACTGAATTAGTTACTTGTCATAGCGAGCATGGCAGTGCAGTGTGACCCCTGACCCTGATGGAGGGCCGGTCACTCCACACACTGCGCGGACCCCGTGAGTGTGCCCAAGGTCCCCCGCTACTACCACTAGTTCGCCGCTGCCCGCAGCAGAGGACCTGGGTCCGGTAGTCATTGTCTGCGCTGCCCGTGATTCGCCGCTGCTCCTGCAGCTGAGAACTATTGGTTTGCTATTGTGCTGTGCCTGTTTATTATTGTTGTACTTTTTCTGCTGCCCGTGATTGTTTATTTTGCGTTGTTCTGCCCCCTCGCCTCCGTCGTCCCGCTCTTCCCCCCCGCTCCCTGCCGCTGCTCCCCTGCGGCCCCGGCCCTTTGTTTCTGTAACCCTCCCCATTCGCCGCCCCGCTCCCGCCTCCCAGCTGCTCCTCCCTCCCACTTTGCCATTTATGGGGGAGCCCACGCATACGCGTAGCGTTCACACGCAGCGGGCACGCCGATTGTGCACTGAAGGCAAGCCCGTCTGCGCCCGTCCGAGCCTGGACAGCGCCCAGCACCAAGACCCCTGGCCCCCGACGACGCCAGACCACACAACAGACCTACGACGCCACCACCCTCCACGCACTCAACGCCGGCCGAAACCCCGCCTGCTACCGAGCCACCCCGAAACGCTCGCATGGACCCTTCACCTGCCAAGCCTGCAAATTCACCTGCCGCCGGACCTGCACCACAACCGACAAGCCAAGCACCAACAACAACCACCTCAAGTGCATCCTGCTCAACACCCGCTCCGTCCACAGACACGCCGTCGAACTCTGGAACCTGTTCGACACATCGTCACCATACGTCGCCTTCCTCACAGAAACCTGGATGAACGCCTCCTCAGCGCCTGACATCGCCATAGCCATCCCAGACGGATACAAGATCACCCGGAAGGACCCCGTCAACCAGACTAGACTCATCACGACCAACCCCGATGACACCTTCACCGCCGCCGAACACCTCCACTTCCAGATACACACCGACTCCAAGACCACCCTCAGGGGCACCCTCATCTACAGACCCCCGGGACCACACCCCCAATTCAGCGAAGACATCGCTGACTTCATCATCCCGCACACCCTCCCCTCCGCCGACTACATCCTCCTAGGGGACCTCAACTTCCACCTGGAGAACAACAAGGACCCCAACTCCGCCGCCCTGCTGGATAACCTCGCTAACCTCGGACTCAAGCAACTGGTGTACACCCCCACCCACTACGCCGGCCACACGCTTGACCCCATCTTCTCCTCCAGCAAGCACATCTCCTTCAGCCACTCCACCGGACTCCATTGGACTGACCATAGCTGCATCCACTTCAGCTTCAGAAAAACCACGACCCACCACCACCCGTAACAGGGTCCTCGCAGGAGCTGGAACAAGATCACCGCCGAGCAGCTCACCCCCTCCCTCCGCCAGAACCCTCCCACCAGCACAACAGACCCCAACGAAGCAGCCAGCAACCTCATACAGTGGCTCACCAACTGCGCAGATGACCTCGCACCACTGAAGAACCCTCCCAGCAAACCAGGCAGCAAGAAAGCCCCCTGGTTCACCGACGAACTCAAGACCTCCTAGAAGAACTGCCGCACCCTCAAGAAAGCCTGGCGCCACGACCAGACCACGGACAACATGACGGCCCTCAAGCACGCCACCCGCAACCACCACCAGCTGATCCATACCACCAAGAAGACAGCATTCAAAGAACGACTGGACAACAGCGCCCACAACAGCAAGGAACTCTTCAGCGTTATCAAAGAGTTCTCCAACCCCAACGCCGGAAACAACGACATCACTCCCTCGCAAGACCTCTGCGACTCACTCGCCTCGTTCTTCCACCGCAAGATCACCGATATACACAACAGCTTTGGCACACCAACCATGCACCCAACCTCCGAACCAGCGCCCCCCACCACCACCCTCTGCGCCTGGACCCCGATCAGCACCGAAGACACCACCCGCACTATGAACACCATCCACTTCGGATCACCAACCGACCCCTGCCCCCACCACGTCTTCAACAAGGCCGACTCCATCATCGCACCCCAACTCCGGGACATCATCAACACCTCCTTCAACACCGCCACCTTCCCGGGGACCTGGAAGCACGCCGAGCTCAGTGCCCTCCTGAAGAAACCAACAGAGGACCCCACCGACCTCAAGAACTACCGCCCCATCTCGCTCCTCCCTTTTCCTGCCAAAGTCATCGAAAAGACCGTCAACAGACAGCTTGCCGCCTTCCTCGAGACGAACGGATCCCTCGACCCTTCGCAGTCCGGCTTCCGAGCCAACCACAGCACCGAGACCGCCCTCATCGCAGTCACTGACGACATCAGATCCCTGCTCAACAACGGGGAAACAGCTGCCCTCATCCTCCTGGACCTCTCTGCAGCATTCAACACTATCTGCCACTGCACCCTAGTGCAGTACCTCAGCAACATCGGAATCCGAGAGAAGGCACTGGAGTAGATCACCTCGTTCCTCACCGGAAGAACCCAGAGAGTCCGCCTCCCCCGTTCAGATCCGAGGCCACCGAAGTCATCTGCGGCGTACCACAAGGGTCATCACTCAGCCCAACCCACTTCAACGTCTACACGAGTCCTCTCACAGCCATCACACACAAACACAACCTCAACATCATCTCCTACGCCGATGACACCCAGCTGATCCTCTCCCTTACCAACGACCCCGCCACCGCCAGAACCAGCCTACATGAAGGGATGAAAGACGTCGCCGAATGGATGAAGAACATCTGCCTGAAACTGAATTCAGACAAGACGGAAGTCCTCATCCTGGGATCATCGCCTTCCGCCTGGGATGACTCCTAGTGGCCCCCTGCCCTGGGCACCACCCCCAAACCAACGGACCATGCACGCAACCTGGGCTTCATTCTGGCCTCCTCCCTCTCGATGACCAGACAAGTCAACGCCGTCTCGTCATCATGCTTCAACACACTGCGCATGCTCCGCAAGATCTTCCGATGGATCCGCACCGAAACCAGGAAGACGGTCATCCAGGCACTCGTCACCAACCGACTGGACTACGGAAACACCCTCTACGCCGGAACCACAGCCAAACTTCAGAAAAGACTCCAGCGCATCCAGAACGCCTCAGCACGACTCGTCCTGGAGATCCCCCGACACAGCCACATCTCCGGCCATCTGAGAGACCTGCACTGGCTCCCCGTCAGCAAGAGGATCACGTTCAGGCTCCTCACCCACGCACACAAGGCACTCCACGACCTGGACCCCAAGTACCTCAACAGCCGCCTGACCTTCTATCTACCCACCCACCAGCTACGATCGACCAGCCTCGCCCTCGCCGCCGTACCACGCATCTGCAAAGCCACCGCCGGGGAAGATCCTTCTCCTACCTGGCAGCAAAGACATGGAACTCCCTCCCGATCCACCTCCGGGTGACCCAGGATCATCTCTCCTTCAGGAAGCTCCTCAAGATCTGGCTCTTCGAGCAGTAGCGGACCCCTCCCTCCAGCGCCTTGAGACTCTCCCGGGTGACAAAATATCGAGTTTTACATTTCGATATACAATTATATCGACGTTTAAATATCGAAGGGACATAATATAGAAGGTAAGTAATATCGACACTCTTAATATCAATATTAGTAATATCGAAGTTTTAAATATCGATGTCAGTAATATCGAAGTAAATAATTTCGATGTTACTAATATCGATTTTTTAATACATTTTGTGTATATTATATTGTATTTATTATGTTTTATAATTTATTTTTAATGTAACTTAATTAAATGTTGTATTTTAGTACTGTAGCGGGTTGTGGGTTTATAGGGGAATAGGGTGGGAATAGGGTGGGAAGTAATTTAATTATGTTAAATTAATTATTAATTAGTAGGAATTATTAAATAGTTAATTGAGAATTATTTTTAATTAATTTTAGTTAATTGATTAATTAATAAATATGTTCTGTAGCGGGTTATGGGTTTATAGGGGAATAGGGTGGGAAGTAATTTAATAATGTTTAATTAATTATTAATTAGTAGGAATCATACATTAATTTTAATTAATTGGTAATTACATTTAATTAATTTGGTAATTATTTTTAATTAATTGATTAATTGATAAATATGTTCTGTAGCGGGTTATGGGTTTATAGGGGAATAGGGTGGGAAGTAATTTCACTATGTTGAATTAATTATTAATTAGCAGGCAGCATACATTAATTTTAATTAATTGGTAATTAATTTTAATTCATTGGTAATTAATTTAAAATAATTCATTAATTGATAAATGTGTTCTGTTGCGGGTTGTGTGTTTATAGGGGAATATGGTGGGAACTAATTTAAATGTAATTAAGTAATAATGAATTAAAAATCATTGTTAAGTGCATTTTATAATTGTTAATTATTTATTAATTGGTAATTAAATATTATAAAATGGTATTTTTAAAGGATTATTTTTGGTTACATATATTTAGCTAATCATGTTTTTAATAAGTATGTATATGTATTGTAAATGGTTTATATTTATTTAATAGTTCATATTTGTATTACTAAAAAAAAGCATTTTTTATAAGTATGTCATTTTAACCCCTAAGCTATCCAACACTTTCCCTACTGTTTCACTCTCTGGAGTGGGAATAGTAATTGTTACCCCTGCGCTATCCAACACTTTCCCTACTGTTGCATTCTCAGGAGTGGGAATAGTAATTTTTACCCCTACGCTATCCAATACTTTCCCTACTGTTGCACTCTCTGGAGTTGGAATAGTAATTTTTACCCCTACGCTATCCAACACTTTCCCTACTGTTGCACTCTCTGGATTTGGAATAGTAATTTTTACCTCTACGCTATCCAACACTTCCCTCACTGTTGCACTCTCTGGAGTTTGAATAGTAATTGTTACCCCTACGCTATCCAACACTTTTCCTACTGTTGCACTCTCTGGATTTGGAATAGTAATTTTTACCTCTACGCTATCCAACACTTCCCCCACTGTTGCACTCTCTGGAGTTTGAATAGTAATTGTTACCCCTACGCTATCCAACACTTTCCCTACTGTTGCACTCTCTGGAGTTGGAGTAGTAATTTTTACCCCTACGCTATCCAACACTTTCCCTACTGTTGCAATCTCTGGAGTTGGAATACTAATTGTTACCCCTACGCTATCCAACACTTTCCCTACTGTTGCACTCTCTGGAGTGGCAATAGTAATTTTTACCGCTACGCTATTCAAATCTTTCCCTACTGTTGCACTCTCTGGAGTGGGAATAGTAATTTTTACCCCTACGCTAGCCAACACTTTCCCTACTGTTGCACTCTCTAGAGTTGGAATAGTAATTTTTAACCCTATGCTATCCAACACTTTCCCTACTGTTGCACTCTCTGGAGTGGGAATAGTAATTTTTACCCCTACGCTATCCAACACTTTCCCTACTATTGCACTCTCTGGAGTTGGAATAGTAATTGTTACCCCTACGCTATCCAACACTTTCCCTACTGTTGCACTCTCTGGAGTGGGAATAGTAATTTTTACCCCTACGCTACCCAACACTTTCCCTACTGTTGCACTCTCTGGAGTTGGAATAGTAATTTTTAACCCTATGCTATCCAACACTTTCCCTACTGTTGCACTCTCTGGAGTGGGAATAGTAATTGTTACCCCTACGCTATCCAACACTTTCCCTACTGTCGCACTCTCTGGAGTGGGAATAGTAATTTTTACTCATACGCTATCTAAAATGTATTCAGCTTTTTTATTAGTTTTATGTTGTTATTAATTGTTATTTATATGATTTTTTTTATGTATATAAATGAATTAGTAATTTATTATATTTTTATTTGTTTATAAGTTATGAAAGTAATTAATTTAGAGTTATTATTAATGAAAAATATATTATGTATTATATATTTATTAATATTAATTTGTATTACATTATGTATTAATTTAAAATATTATAGTACATTTTTAAATATGTTTATTACATTTATAAGTATTATTTTGTTAATATTAGATTTTTATTTTATAAAAATAAAACGATATTTTACAAAAAACAATATTTTTGTCATTCTATATTTTTTTTTGTTGATATATTTGTACTTACCTTGTTAGGGATAGGATTCCGATATTTTTGCCATCGATATTTTTGTTCCGATAATTTTGTATCTCGATATTTGTGTATTCGATATTTTGTCAGACATTCGAATAGCGCGCTATACAAATGCCCATGATTGATTGATTGATTTGTCAATGGACGTCAGTCCTGTTATTGGACAGTAAAATAAGCTGTGAATCTGAGGGAACTTGAGTCGGTTGCAGTGCAATTTCCAAGTTTGCTTCAATTGTGGTGCCTAATGTACTACTTCTTGCTCCTTTCAGGACTGAAAAAGTCGTCCGACTTGAGTTGATTAGTTCTACATTAAGGAAAGGAGCTGGGTTTAAGGGTTTGGGGATGGATTCTAGGCCTATCCCCCAGTTTATGAAGCTTTCCCTTTCCCGGAGGATTCTGCCTGCGACCTCTGCGGTTCGCCAGGTTGTTCTAGTAGCCTCTGTACTCTGGGTGTTGGTGGGTGGTAGAAATTCCACTGACTGTAGGTCAAGGGTTTCAATGTTTACTAGAGGTGCGATGGAATGTAGGAGCCGTAGAATGTTCCCTCTGTTCAATGTATCCATAAGGCCTCTAGATTTGTATTGAGGGTGAAATATTATAATGCTTAACCCTTCGGCCGTTGTTATGGACTGATTTTGTGACTCTGAGCTATTATTGGTGGTCACTCTTTGCGCACGAGGTTCTAGCATTTGGAGTGGCTTTCTTATTTTATTATTTACGCTATCTTGAAGGGGCCCATGATCAGAAAGATTTGCTGTGAGTGCTCAGGACTTATGGCTATAGTTTAAGTATTATGTATGATTGTCTATGGCGTGCGCTATGATGTCATTCTCGTGGTTATGACACAGAGATTGTTGGGACCTCTTTTGGTCCTTCCAAGAAACTCGGCAGAGAGATGTTGTTGTTTGGTGTATACCTTTAAATAGCACCATTCTGCCTAGTGAGGCTGCTGGTGCCTCTTGCCCTTGGTGTATACTCGTTTGGTGTGTCTCTTTAGCGGAGGCAATGGGAGGCAGAATCTTCTCAGGTGGAGACCGTGTCAGTACGCTCTTTTCTACACGTATGCGGGAGCCTGGTAGGGAGCTTGTTGTATTTTGCTGCTGCTTTGTTGTTTCGGGGCTTGTAGTCTGGATCTTCATGCTGTTTAGCGGCTCTAGCTCTTCTTCGTTTTTGAAGTAGGTCGCACATCCTTTAAGTACTGAGGGAAAAATCAGAATGCGTTTAAAACCGTGGCTGATGCCAGGGATCGGGTCTGGGTTTTGCAAGGAAAAGATCCCGCATATGCCAGTTTTGAAGAAGTTCTAAAATCCTGAGATATAGAATCATTATAATCAATGGTGTGTCCCACGGTCAGTGCTTCTCGTCTCCAGAAATAGTGTGCCGTAAACAGACCTGTTCGATATAATATTTATGAAAACATGCATTTTCTATTATAATCTATTTTATAACTATAAAAAGAATAAAAAAATATATTTTTTACATATCTCTTTTCCTTCTGGTCCTGTATTGCTTTAGCACTTTTTATCCATTTCCTAAATAGCTATTTTACACACATTAATTTAAGCCTGATTTAGGAAATTTATTCAGGGATACCCCTATTGTTACACATATATACTCCTCCCACCACTCTACATGCAGATAGGTCTATTCATCCCTGTGCTGACTCCCCCTGTCTCCTGGAGCCTCCCCAGCTCCTGTCACTCACAAACCAGACATGCAATACACAAGCTCCATTATTATTATTATTATATTATAAGCTAGCAGAGGCAGGATGAACGGCTAGGTAAGAAAATACCCACTTTCTAAAAGTGGTATTTTTAAACACAGAATGTTAAAACCAACTTTGCTAAAAATATGTATTTTATCACCCTGAGTTCACTCATACTAAATTCGAATTTCTACCATGTTCCCTGGGTCAGTTAGGATTATAAGATGTTATAATAAAACTGCCCATTCTGGCCTACGGGGACAGGTAGCCTTGCAATAGTGAAAAACGAAAATGGCTGTAATTCACTATCAGGACATGCCACACACATGAGGGCATGTCCTGCCTCTTACATACAATGCACCCTGCCCTTGGGCCTACCATAGGAGTGTCTGATATGTAGAAAAGGGAAGGTTTTAGGTACTGGCAAGTGTATGCACTTGCCAAGTCGACATGGCAGTACTAGACTGCCCACAGGCTCTGCAATGGCAGACCTGAGTCACACTTTACAAGCTACTTTTGTGGGTGGCACAATCAGTGCTGCAAGCCCACCATAAGCATTTGATTTACAGGCCCCGGGCACACATGGTGCACTGTACTAGGGTCTGACAAGTAAATCAAATAAGCAAATCATGGAGTTCTTAATCAATACATCAATTTAACATAGGGAGCACTTGCACTGTAGCACTAAATAGCAGTGGTGCAGTGCCCAAAGCATCTAAAACAGCAAAACATATCAAAAACAGAGAAGGCAAGCAGTGAAAAATGGAAAAGAGACTCACGCCAATGGTACCAGGTCTAACACCCACGCTTATCTGTACCACCCTCACCCCTGATGAGGGATCATTGGAGGTACTCCTGTTAGGTTCCTCCTCTAGTGCCTGACCAGCCACCGCGCTGAACCCAGTTGACATGCAGCCACCACCTGGGCCGGAATTAGCCCTCTTGGCTTGTGAATCTGACCCTGCTGCATTAGACCCAAGAGCCAACATCCCTTTTCTCACCTTCATACCATGCCTTTTCTCTGCCCTTCTATGTTCCCCTTGGTATCTTTAGTGCTAAACCTCGAGGCCTTTTTCCCCCAGTTTGCTAGCGGACCAACACTTAGAGGCGACACTACTTCCTGCCCCAAGAGGCACCACACCCCATACCCACAGCTCCTAATTCTGGAAAGCCTCAAGAAGCAGACCCTCTCCCTCATTATTCACAACCTCACTCTCCTCTGAATCCCCAGCAGCACATTTAGCCCCCAGCCAGGCCTTCCATGACTTTTGCAGCTCCCTCTTTCTCCGGTGGCCTTTAAAATAACATTTCAGGTCTATGTGGAGTCCCCTGAGGTTGGTTACCTCCCGGCTTTCCATTCCTGCCTTACCTTCCTCACAAAAATTACCCCTGATGGTTCTCCAGACTTAGACATGACTGTTGTGAACACAGAAAGGTTTCCACTGAAAAAAAGAAAACCCAATGACAAGAAAATAATATTGTACACCGGAGTTGTAGCAAACCACTGTGTTGAGAGAGCTTGTGCCAACACATGTCCTATCCCACCACTGCCACCAAATGTTAGACCCAGTGGTTTCCAGTTGGATGTGATGCAACGGAACCAGTCAGAATCTACTGTTCTAGATAGGATGAATACTTTACATGTGTCAGATAACCTATGCTCACCCTTAGGTAGCTTAGCACCAAACAGTCAGGCTTATCCTCAGGGTCATAGTGTAAAGTGTTGGCACAACACCACCCTTGCATCAGACTGCATATGCCACAAAAATACTCCACACTGTATGTAAAAAACACTGATATTTGTAGTACACACACATTTAAATCAAAATGAGATACATATCGCATATACAGTTTAAAGTTATATGCAATTGTCGAACTTTCCCATTAACCAGTCACAGGTTTTTGACTATGCCTCGTGACCCAGCCCATTAGTCACTCAACTACAATAGCCAATGATACATGTTGCCCTAGCTGGCTCTCCGTTAACTAGACAGTCGGAACCAGCTAAGCGCATTTCCAACACAGATATTTTGGCGAATGGATTAATAATGAAAGTTAGTTCCCTATCCTCAAAGAAGGCAAGGGGTGTATTCAATATTGTTATTGGTTCCTGCCAGATTGTGGATTTTTGGTTGGGGTGGATGGTAGCCCACCAAAATTACTGAGGCCTCTATTCTTGTTATGTCCAGTAAAGGTCTCAGCAATTTAAGCCTGAACTCAACACTTAAACCAGACCTCAACAGGCTTAACTTAGGAACATGTGAAAAGGATTTAGTGATACCAAACCAGTCAAATTGAAAATTTAACACAATAAAAATCCCACTTCAATTTATAAAAATAGAGAATATTTACATGAACAAAATGAGACCAAAATCAAATAAAATCCAACTAGTGAAACCGGAGATATGAATTTTTTATCACCAAAAAAGAATTTGCGCCAATTAGGGACAACTGGTCACACTAGACCAGGTCAAAGTCAAAAGTTAAGGCCAACCACAATGGAGTACGGGTCAATACAAAGGCTAGGTTTGAACCAGTCCAAAGTTTTACTTTCTTACTTACTTGGAAGTCAAAAATACTCCGTGGGGTAAGGCAGCTGGCTATAGCCAAGATGGGTTCCATGAGGCTGGATAGCTGGTGGATGAAGTCCCAGTGAAACTGATGACTTTTGGTGGGAAAGCTTGAGCGGGAGAAATTAAAAATTTACGCCCAAGCCTGGTCCCTTGCCGTACAGATCATTTTAGTGCATTTACTGGGAGAAGATTTATTCCTCAGACTTAGGGCCTGATTTAGAGTGCTGTAGATAGAATACTCAGTCAAAATGTGACAGATAGCCCATCTGCCATATTACAAATGCCATAGGATATATTGCACTTGTAATATGGCAGAGGGCATATCAGTCACATGTGTGATGGATATTTCTGAACATTAAATCAGGCACTAAGTCACTTTTTTCAAGCACAGATTACTCCAGCAGGGCAAGACTGAAAGCATGAGTGAACAGAGCTCCACGAGGCTGGACACCTTCTCCACAACATCCGGATGAAACAGATTTGCTGCTGTGGAAAAGCTCAGAGTGAGAGTTGGCTAAATCTTTGAAACAGCTGCATTGCATCTTCAGATTGCCAACTTTCTAAAAATGGGATTTTCAAAATAGTAATTTAAAATCTAACTTGACCATCAAATTGTATTTTACATTACTATTCATTTGAGTCCTGGAATCATTGTTATTGCTAATGTTTATGCAATATAAGATGTTATAATGTAACCTATACTGTAAACCAGTGTTTTCCTTTTGCTGAGCCAGCCTTGTCACAGTGACAAAGAACTTTGGAGATGTTTTACTGCCAGGACATTTAAAACTTAAGTACACATGCAGTATTTTTTAAATACCATGCTTCCTGCCCTAAGGGCATTCAGGACCAGCCTTAAGGATGACTTATAAGTATTAAAAAGGTTTATTTGCAGGCTTGAATTTGACATTTTAAAACTGCACATTCAGGCTGCAGGAGCAATCCCGAAGACATGCTTGCTATTGTCCCTTTGGTGGTGGCACAATAGCTGCTGCAGTCCACTAGTGACATTTAACTTGCAGGCCCTGATTACACCTGGTACCATATATGAGGGACTTATAGGTGAGTTAAATGTGCCCCTTAGGGTTTTTGAACAATTTGAAATGGTTTTATGTGTCAATGCATATGCGCAGGGGCCTGGATAGCAGGTTCCCAGGGTACCAAATCTAAAATCCAACAGCATCAGTCCAAAACGAATTGGGTGTGATCATGCAAAAAAAAGGCATTTTCTTACAATTTCGAAGTCAGACAGCACCTATCAGACAGTTTTAGACTTAAAGTTGCTGAACCGGTTTGTGCAATACATTCCTTTAAGTATGGCTGCCTTTAAAGAAGAAGTTTCTCTCATTGCGGGGGGGATTATTTGATGACTCTGGATCTCCAGGACATGTATTTCCATAGTGCCCATCCATCAGAAAAGCCAGCCTCTGTTGAGATTGTTGTTCATGTCTCTAACTTTGCCCTTGCTTCCCCATTGCGCCATCAGATTAGAAAAAGAATAGTGTCCTTGAACTGCCCACAGTCCAGAACATAGCTTTGTGTATATTTATAGAAAGGTGACCTCAAAACTAGTAGCCTTTTGCAATGTATGCAAAGTGAAGTCATTTTAGCATGAGCGTCAGAACACAGAGTTTGTTTAATAGAATGCTGCGATGACACAGAGATGGTAATGCATTTTCTTTTGTATTTCAGCACTATTGGCTGAAATTGCTGCATATGTGTAATGGATGGGACTGGAAGGAGACCTGTCTTTTTTTTCAGTTTACTGGCTGTGCTATGTTCTTTTGCACTGCACCACAGATAAAGGTTATGTAGCCATCCATTCATGTTTTACCCACAATTGTTTTAATCGAAGAGTTAAACACTAGCATCTCCAGATGTGGATGATGGCACCTGAGCCCTGCTATGTTTCCCATGTCCCTCCCTGGGGCCCCACCACCAGAGCTGCTAAATGTGTCAGGAGGCAAAACAGAAAAAACTGACACTGCACCTTGCAACACACATTCATTTGTCTAATTACTTCTTATTGTAATGCAGATTTGTTTGCTGAACTTGTTTAAATGTGACTTTGTATGCATATGTTTATAGCTATATTACAGAGTGAAATTACCCACTCTGTAGTTATAGTTAGGATTCACAGTGTTAGGAATTCCACAGATTTTTGGTTGCTAATAACTTTCCCACTATTTGGCCAAACTCCACGAAACTTTGCAAACGTATTCCTTTTTCTACGCTGGCTGATGAGGCAATGTTTCATGGTGCTTAGTTAAGGGGGTCACAGGAAAATGGGCGTCCAAAAAAACGTTATTCCACAATGCTTTTCCATAGACTTTTCACTTAAACGTAGCGACAACATGGTTGGAAGGATTTGGATGAAATTTGGCAGGAATATAGATTATGGGGTGGAAAGGGTCTTGTTTGGGTTTAAACACAAAATGTAGCTTATTAGTGTTTTTAGAATGTATAAAAATAAATGAGGCACGTTACAAAACTATGTAGAGGTAGTGAAAAGTGACTTGATTGTTTTATATGTTTTGAAAATCAGCTCACTTAAGAAAAGACCAGCACTCGGGGAGAGAGGGGTAAATCCATGTTAGGATTTATTAGAACTCTTCACTACAAATGTGTAACGGCAGATCGCCTTCTTCAGTGTTGGTGACAGCCTCGTCTGTGCCTCTTTTATTTAATAAATCAAACATTTAGGGCAGTTAATGATCACCCATCTTTGAATAACTTTCTTTTTTACAAATTGTATAATTCCTCATCCATTTTCTTAGTTATTGCAAATTCATGAAAGCAAACAATCAAATTATTCTGAATTAATGCAAGATGCTTCTAAGTTTTAAATCATAATTCAATTTCACATGATTATAATGTGTCATCTGAGCTTTATACAGAGTCTCGCCTTCTTGTTAGGGTATATATTTGTCTACTTTCATGCATTGCTGAATCATGAACAAAACTTTTTATATTATAAAAAGCACCACCAAATGGCAGATGGAACAAACTGAATTTACACTTAATTCCTCCCTGAATAGGCTAAGGCATACAGATGATTATTTACATTGTATATGTTAATAACCCAAAAATTACTGTGTAACATAATTCTGACCTCGATGGGCTGTCATAATCAGCCGATTATTTTACATTATTTCATTAATATTGCCTAGTTAATGTCCACTAGCTAATTCATGTGTCTGGTCATTTTTCCTTTTGCTGCCCACCCTAATTCTCAATTATAGGTGCACCCCTAACTCTTCCTCACTATTCAATCCTAAAGGTGACTTTGTTACCATGTCCAATAGGTATCATGATTCTAATCTACGTAGTTTTTTCTCCCTGTCACCGCCTCTTATGTCCCACGGTACATGATCAATACAAAAATATCTGAGCAGATTCTTATTGCTCTGATGATGGGTCTGGAAATGTCTTGCAACAGGGTAACTGGGATCTTTTTTATTTATCGCTCTTTGACGCTCAAGAATGCATACCTTTGAAGGGTGAATTGTGCTCCCCACACACCTGAGGTTGCATGGGCAAAATTAGGCAATACACTGCATAAAGTATGTTAGAATTCATAAACTTTGTTATGCAAACCGGGTCCCGTAGACCCTGAATCGCATAAGAAGTGGCTTTATTGCTATTGGCACAGGCCTTACACTTGCCACAGGGATAAAATCCTGGCATTTGCTGTAAACCTTTCTGCACTCTAGCTGGAGGTAAATAACTCCCCACTAGCTGGTCTTTTATGGAGCGTGTCTTTCTGAAAGTCAAAGAGGGATAAGATGGTAGATCCTGTCCTATCACTACGTCAGACTTCAGTGTGCGCCAATTCTTCTGTATTATTTCTCTCACTTGACTGGCTGCATTCGAGACGTTTGTGATCAGTCAGAAGTTATCTTTCACATTGATATTTTTGATCTTAGACTCCTCTTTCAAAAGATCTATTCTGTTCCTTTCCTGTACTCTTTTTATAGCTTTATTTAAAAGTCCCTTTTGATACCACCTTACGTCAAATCTCAGTATACTCTCCTGTGCATCTTTTTTAAAGTCTTCCTCCCTAGAGCTATTCCTTTTTATCCTTAGGAGTTCTCCGTATGCGATACTGTTTATTAGATTACAGGGGTGGTTACTTTTAGCATGCAATACAGAGTTTCCTGCTGTCGGTTTCCTGTATAGTGCCATAAGGACCTTTTTATCTCTCACAAATACTTTCAGGTTCAGGAAATTGACCTCGGAGGAGCTGATCTTACTAGTGAATCTTAAGTTTAAATTATTGCAATTGAGGAGCGTGATGTACTCTTTTGCTGACTCCTCCATGCCGTGTCCGATTAGAAAAAGATCATCGATATAACGCCTCCAGCTAACAGTTTGCTCAGCCCACTTGTCGTATGTATACAACCATGCCGCCCCCTTCTCCCACCAGCCACAAACAAGTTTGTATAGCTGGGGGCGAAGCGGGTTCCCATGGCTGTTCCCTTAATTTGGTTGTACACTTGGTCCTGAAAAATAAACATATTTTTGTGAAGACAGAAGTCCAAAAATTCAAGTAGGATTTCACTTTGCTCTGTATATTTCAATGGACAATTCTTCAAAACATATCTGTGGATTCCAACCCATTCTCGTGTGCTATGCTAGTATACAGATTAGCCAAATCAAGTGCTATCATGAGGAATTCTGATTTCCACACGATCCCCTCAATGTGCTTTAAAAAGTCCTTCATGTCTCTAGTGTACGCTGTTAGCTCAGACACAAATGGAAATAAGAAATGGTCCACATATCTGGACATATTCTCCATAAAACTACCAATTGATTAAATGATTGTTCGTCCTGGTGGATTTCTTTGTGCACCTTCGGTAGATAATAAAACGTAGGTATTTGTGGATGCAGAATGGACAGAAACTTGTATTCCTCTATTGAGTGCGTCCCCCTAGTATGCTATTTCAAAATCAGATTCTCATACGTCATGATACTGTTTAAATATTCTGTGACCATGATAGGGACATAATTCTCTCGATTGTTGAGTTGTTTATATGCTTCCTTACAATAGTTATCTTCAGTTTGCAGCACCACATTTCTGCCCTTGTCTAAGGGTTTCACCACAATTGATTCATCTGCTTCAAGATTTTTTAATGCCGGTCTTTGTGCAAACGTGATATTCAATGCACTTCCTGTTTTGTCAATTTCTTCACGTAACTTTAGAGGATCATGATTTACCTGATCTGCAAAAATACCAAATGCATCTGTAGGTGTTTGTGAGTCGAACTTTGAGGTTGGTCTAACCGGACTAGGTGGTCCTATTTGTGTGATCCCCAAGTGAACAATTGAATCCATGTCCTCCAATCAAAATGCTCATCTGCTAGGATTCCTCATTACCAAGTTCCTCCGGGACAGCCAAAATGTTCAGATCATCTCCAGTCAGGATATCTAGTCCTGTCTGTTTGCTATATCAATATATATATATATATATATATTACCTACTGGCGGTAGGAAAATCGCAACATTCTATTCCCAATAACTTTGGCGCCGATTGACGAATCTTCGTGAAATTTTCAAAACTAATTATTTGTTGATATCAGCTCTTTTGTTGAAAGTTTGAGGGTGATTCATCAAGGGGGACAGGGAAGAAAGGGGGTCCCAAAACGTGTTTTCTATATGTTAATTTCTATAGGAAACTTTAGACAAGGCTACAGGTCGAACGGGTGAACAGAATTACCCCAAATTTGTCAGGGAGAAGGCACGCTTTTGTTTATGTGGAGTAAATCCATTCAGTAGTTTTGAGAAACTTTGAAATTTACATATATGGATGCACGTGTTTGCTGCTCATTCGCTGTGAGTGGTGCGAGCGGTTGCAACTAGGAAGTGTTGGGCACCATTTTGTGATTCCGTTGAAGCGAGTAAGGGGAAAAAAGGGCAAAAAAAGTGGGAAATAGGAGGGTAGGAGAACTGTAACCGCTGTGGGGTGTTTCGGGTGTGCTATAGAGGGGGTGCGAAGCGAAGTATTCACCGCAACCGGTGTGAAAGTAGTGGGTTACGGAAAATAACTGAGGTGCCTAGAGTGTGTTGCTGCAAAGGTGATCTGGTGCGGGACTCTGGGATTAAAGCATGAGCTCAAATTGTGTGTCTTGTGCTGTGAAGTCATGTGCCGTGGCCGCTGCACTACACCTGTGTAAGTAGTCTCAGCATGTGTTTATACCTACTATTACAAACTACTGACCCATTCTTGTCTGAAAGTCCTGGGGTACAGAAAATTTGTGAGGTATTGTCTAGAGTCTCATGGTGCTAAACTGAGCTGCTGCTGGACTCAGGGATGAAAGTGTAAGCCTAAACTGTGTGTGCTATGCTGTGAAGTCATGTGCTCTAGGCTTCGAACATTGTAGCTTGTGTATCGTGCTTAGGAGGTGTTATAGAGGAAGTGCGAAGGTAAATTCATGCGTATCAAATCAATTCGGTATTTGTAAAGTGCTAACTACTCACTCCTACAGGTCTAATGGCGCTGGGGACGTAAGCTGAGCTGCTGATGGACTCGGGGTAAAGCCATTGAACCTACTGACCCCTACCAGTCTGAAAGTGTGGGGTGCAGAAATGAAGTGAGGTAATGCGTAGAGTGTCATGCTGTTAAATTGAGCTGCTGCTTGGCTCGGGGATAAAACCTTGAGCCTAAACTGTGTGTGCTATGCTGTGAAGTCATAAGCTCTAGGCGCTGTGCCACACGTGTTCAAGTTGTATATGGTGCTTAGGTGGTGTTGTATAGGGAGTGTGAAGGTAAATCAATACAGTATTTGTAAAGTGCAAACTACTCACCCTTATGGGTGAGTAGAGCCGGGTATCAAAGCGAGAGGTCTGTGCTGCAAAGTGAGATGGTCTGGCATCTGCGCCACAGCAGTGTGGAGAATAAATTTTGGTGAGGGTCCAGGAGTTGCCGTTACCTGGCCCTAAAATAGCGGGCCTAAGTTGTAAGTTATAGGGTGGCTCTAAAAAGAGCCCTTGTGTTCATTAGTTGGCGCTACATATAAGTGCGGATGCACAGCTTCAAGTTATTCAGGAAAACTCGGTTTCCATGATCTGTGAAGTGTACTCCATCAGTTCTGTATATATCCGCCATATCAAAATGTATGTTGTTGTTGTAGATGGAGCTCACTTTGTGGTCTCAGAGGTATGCAGACACAGCTTTGTTGACTTTCTTCCAAGATTTGTCAATCTGAGGACACAATTGTTTGGACCATTGCCACTTCTGTCTTTGGCATATATTGGAATATATAAAGACAGTTTGAGGCAAAAGTAACATAAATTGTCCAAAGGTGTCCTTCATAAGCATTTCCAAACCTACCCCGGTCAATGTGCCTAGGTCATTTCCACCACAGTGCACAATCATGAGGTCAGGGTGTTGGAGATACAAACAGGTTTTAACCAAAGGCAACAATTGGTGCCACTTCAATCCTCTCTGTCCAAACCATTTAATGTCCACATTTTGTAAACCTAGGTCTAAGTCAATACATCTCTGTTCTGCATACCTCTTGCACCAGAAAACATAGCTATGTCCTACGATCCACACTAGCATTTTGAAGGTATGGCTGGAAGGTATCGAAAGATGTCTGTAGCTCATGCAGTGCCTTCGTATAATAAAAGATATGTTTAAAGATGGGGAACTAGTTTATTCTCACATACAAAACGGTACCTGATTGTGAGATGAAAAGCATTGTTTTTTAAAAGTAGTGTGCACATTCGTTTTGTGGAAAAGCATCTTTATGATTGGGTAAGAAAAAGCAGTTTGAACGTGGCGTACATATCATAGGATAAAATGTGATCAACTCAACCACACCTGCTACTTGCATTTGGAATGCAGTGTTCAAATTTAAAACAATCGTGAACTTTTAACCTGCACGTGCCGTTAAATGTTCGAGAAAATCTTGCAAAAAAATATCGTTAGGTTTAAAATAATTGATGAACTTTTAACCTCCATGTGTTTTAGAATGTTCTGGAAAGTGTGTTGATTGAATACGTTGCATTTCTGACTTGTATGTGTACTTGAATATTAATAAAATTATTTATATGGAAAATTAGAAAGACAGTAATAGAGAGAAGTTTTGAAAGTTTAAAGAATAAAGGAACTATTCTAATTTGTTCTTTATTACCTACTGGCGGTTGCCAGTAGGTAGTTATAGAGTTAGGACCGAGTTTCCATAGGAAGAGCATTTTTTGTTTTGCTTATAACTTTGGCGTCATTTGATGAATCTTCATGAAATTTTGAAAAATAATTCTTGCTTCATATCAGCTCCTATGTTCAAAGTTCAGGGGTGATTCGTTAAGGAGGGCTGAGATAAAAGTGGGGTCCCAAAACGTGTTTTCTCCATGTTAATTTCCGTAGGAAAGTTTAGACAAGGCTACAGGTTGTACGGGTGAAGGGAATTACCCCAAATTTGGCAGGGAGAAGGGTCTTGGTGTAGAAAGCACACTTTTGTTTACTTGGTGTAAATCTGTTCAGTAGTTTTTGAGAAATATTGAAATTTACAAATACGATATTTGGGAATTCTGCCATCTGATTGGCTGAGGCTTTACGAGCAGGAGCTTGCTGTTTATTGGCTGTGATGGTGTTGCAACTTGGAAGTGTTGGCCGCCATTTTGTGATTCCATTGAAGCGAGTAAGGGGACAAAAGGGCGAAAAAGTGAGAAAGGAGGGTAGGAGCACTGTAAGCTTTGTGGGGGAATGCGAAGCAAAGTAGTCACTGTTACCGGTCTGAAAGTGCAGTGTTGCTCAGAGTGATATGGTGCTGATATGATATGGTGCTACACTTGGTTATGAAACAGAGAGCCTAAACCGTGAGGTCATTGCTGTAAAGTGATGTGGTCTGGTGTTTGTAGCATATGTGTGCAAGTATTGTTAGTAGGTGTTTATACCATACAGGGAGTGGGAAGGGAACTACTGACCGCTACTGTGTGTTGATAGTATACCGGAAGCGGGAAGCGAAGTAGTCACGCCTACCGGTGTGAAGACTTGGGGATGAAACCGAGGTAATGTCTGTAAAAGAATGGACTCTCAGCGCTGTAGTATACATGTGCAAGTAGTGTTAGTAGGCGTTTATACCATACAGGGAGTGGGAATCAAACTACTGACAGGTACAAGCATTTATACTATACCGGAAGTGCGAAACAAAGTACTCACGCCTACCAGTGTGAAGACTCAGGGATCAAACCAAGCTGATTGCTGTAAAGCTGTAGGATACTAGCCACTGTAGTATGTGTGTAAGTAATGTTAGTATGCATTTATAGTATATAGGGAATGGGAAGCAAACTACTCATCCCTACTGGTGTGAAGACTCGGGATTAAACCGTGAGCTTAAATTGTGAGCTCATTGCTGTAAAGTGATGTGCTCTGGGCGCTGTAGCATACCTGTAGAGGTAGTGTTAGTTTGCGTTTATACAATATAGGGAGTGGGAAGTGAAATACTTACCCCTACCGGTCTCAAGACTTGTGGATGAAACAATGAGCTCATTGCTGTAAAGTCATGTGCTCTCTGTAGTATTCCAATGTAAGTCATAGTAGAATGTTAGTATGTAATTCTACTAGAATCTCAGAATGTAATGTTAGAATGTAGGGCTGTCATGAGGGGACCCTTGCGGAGTTTGTACACGGGGCTGGAGAAGACGGTTGCCTTGCTGTCTGCTCCTGTTGGTGGCTGTTTCAGGTGTCTTGTTTTTCTGTAATAAATCTACTTTTTGGATCCACTGCTGTCTGCCTCTTCACTACACAAATTTGGCGACGAGCAGGAGAAGGTAAAAAGAAAGCACCACTCACCAATATTTCAAAATTGCTTTCATTGTACTGAAGACCCGTTTTCTTCATGTAGCTGTTTCTACTCATGCCAGGGTTGTCAGCTCATTTAACTATGTCATCCGACTTCTGGTAGGATTTATAGTTTTAGATTTTGTGCTTCCTCTGCTTCTTCACTACATTCTGGTCACTGTACTACACGTGTGTAAGTAGTGTTCGTATGCGTTTATACTAACAAATGCATCATGGTCCTAGGGAGGGCGACCTTTCAGCACAGCTCATACAATGTCCCGGGGTGTGCATTCGTTGGACATTTGTGTTTGCTATTAGAGGGCTGGTGCATGGCTTCCTCCCTTTGATAGCAAATCCTTGTTTGACTACTTGAAGCGAGAGGAGTATGACCTCGTATCGCTTTAATAGAGGGGATGCAGATGGTAAAAATGGAGAGAAAAAAAGAAACAAAAAAAAACGGGGTCTCACCTTTCATTTAAATGAGGCCCCTGGTGGGTAATGTTCTGTGGCCAATCCAATTATTATATTGCAGGGTCTCTGCAGGACTGGGGATCTTAATGTCAGATGTAAATTAGGCGGAAGGGTACAGAGACGTTTTGCAGCATAGGGGACCGCTACCTTCCGGGTCTTGCTTACTAATTGTTCAGGGGGTTTGAGGCCAACTGAAGTCCGGGGATCGCCACACTCCAGTGCTTAATTTAAATATGCAGGGTGGGCCTGGGCAGTCCCTGAAGCCTCAGTGGTCCTAGGCAGTGCCTTATTTGTTCTGTAATCACGCGGGCAGTACTTATGGTGTTATAAAGTGATACACTCATAAAACTCTTGCAGTTGTAGAACAACCCAGGCTTCATTTGTCTAATAGTCAATTAGATTATGTTTGGTAGGTGCACTGTAATATTCAAAAGGTTTGCCCTTATTATCTCCTGTTAACAGATGATTATCACAATAAATAATAGACAAGTGTTGTCAGAAAAAGAAGACCTATACGCTCAGTTATTTATTTGAAAAAAAGTAACCTTTATTAGAACACAAATAAATAGAATCGCAAGTTTAATAGAACAAACAGTATAATATAAAAAACGTGGGTTGGACTCCAGTAGAAACAGCGTAGAAACCTGCAAGACAAAAATGAAACATAAGTATGTGTGCTATGTGGAAGAGGTAAAGAAAGGTAGTCCGAATGAAAGGACGATAGTGAGAATGGGAGGGAGGGGGAGTGGGTGGTAGGGAGAAGGAGAGGGAGAGTCAAAAGAAGAGAGGGAGAAGGAGACAGAGCGTCGGCCTACTGCACCCACCCCTTAGTGTTTACTCGCCCGTCACCTGTTTGTCTAGGACGCTGGGGTCTGCTAGAAAGAGTGTGGTTCAGCAAGTCCTTAAAAGGGAACACATGAGGCCAGAGATTAGGGGCCATATTATCAAGGAACAGCGATAACATTATCGCCGCTTTAGGGGCAGGAAACTGCCGCTAAAGCGACCATAAGGGGTTCTTCATATGCCCTTGTGAATTCCCATAGAAGCCCAGGTTCTGGTGTGAACCCTTGGCTTCTATGGGAATCCACAAGGGCATATTATCAAGCCCATTATCACCACTTTAGCGGCAGTTTACTGCCGCCAAAGCGACGATAATGTTATCGCCGTTCTTTGATAATATAGTCCTACATTATGAGCTACGGGAAAATTGCTTACAAGCACCTGTGCACCCACGGTGCTGCACTCCAGCCCCTTCCTCCACACTGTGCTCAGTTGTAGGTCTTGCACACCGAGGCTTCATTGCTCACCTGCCACCACTGGTGTGTCCCACGATGTGCTGGTGCAAGCTCCGAGTCCGGGGTACGTTAGTAAGGTAGGAGACCAGGTCTCCGGTCAGGGAAGGTGTCAGAATGCCCAGGGAATCGTTGCGGGGTTAGCTTCCACTCCGCCCTTCTTGAGCCAATCAATTGAAGGTACGAAAAGGGAGTAATAATTTAATGTTGGAATCGTCTGGAGGTAAATGAAGGTTTATTTCAAGCTTGATAATAAACAGGAGTTGAGTGCATCCTTTGTTTTTGAAGTATGGTCTACCAACTGTTAGTGGTAATCGTGGTTCAAAGAGGAGTTGGAGTGCTTATTTATTAATTTATTTACAGACTTGTAACGCGCTAGGAACTCGACTCCCTAAGGAGTATCTCCGCGCCTTTGGCAGCATCTGTGAACAAAAGCCCTGACCAGTGTGTAACAAATGCCCTAACAGAGCTAGTAGTTGAACAGAAAAGTTTTTAATTTTTTCCTAAAAGGAAAATGTTCCTTACAAACTCTGATGTCATAGGGAAGAACATTCCAGAGCTTTGGCCCGGCTACTGACAAAGCCCTTCCCCCTTGTCTAGATTTCCAGAACCTGGGGACACATAACAATTGTTGCTCTCCAGATCTCAGAGACCTCAAGGGAGTATAGGGAATGAACTTTTTGGTCAAGTAGTCGGGACCTTTGCCAATAAGGCATTTGTGAATGGTGCAGCATGTTTTAAACAACACCCTCTGTTTTACAGTGAGCCAGTGGAGTTTGTTTAGAAGTGGCATAGAGGGAGTACGGGCTGGGGCATTGAAAACAAGCCGTGCAGCTGTATTTTGCACGACTTGTAGCCTGGCCATAACATCCTCATTGGCGGCCAGCAACAGACCGTTGCAATAATCCAGTCTGCTTAGCACTAGCAACTGTACTAGTGTTTTCCTTGTTGTATCAGGTAACATGGGAAATACCCGTCGGAGAAGGCCAATTACATGGAAACAGGAGCTTACAACTTGATTGGCATGATGTTTAAGGGCAAGCTCCTGATCCAACTTAACTCCTAGATCTTTCACAACGACTCTAGGTACGGGGACTGGGCCTAGGTCTTGAGGCCACCAGTCAGGAGTCCAGAGTCGTTTGGCTTCCCCAAAGAGCATAACCTCAGTCTTAGAGACGTTACACTGAAGGAAATTTGCTGCCATCCAATGTGCCACCTCTTTCATTCCCTGTGCAAAGGAGTTACGCACCTCAGGGGTCATGGTTTTAAAGGGAAAGAGGAGTTGAGTATCGTCTGCATACGATACAGGGATGAACCCATGAGATCTCATGATGTTAGCTAGGGGTGCCACATAGATGTTAAAAAGCGTTGGGCTCAAGCAGGAGCCCTGTGGCACCCCCTTTGAGATCTCAACCTCCTCTGACTGGTATGGACCCAGTATGACTCTCTGAGTGCGGTTGGTAAAAAAACTCCTTAGCCAGGCCAGCGCCTTGCCTTCCAGACCGATGTCACTTAGTCTGGAGGTCATGATCTCATGTGAGACAGTGTCAAACGCCGCTGACAGATCTAGGAGCACCAGGATAACGGAAAACCCCTTATCCTGTAGCATACGAAGATCGTCAGCGACGGACAGTAAGGCACTCTCTGTGCTGTGCCTGGGTCTGAATCCCGACTGGGATGGATCAAGCACCCCTGCGCTCTCGATGTATCTAGACAAATGCCCGTTCACAAACTTCTCAGTAAGCTTCCCTAGGAAAGGGAGGAGAGAAATGGCTTGAGAATTCACAAGGGTAAATAATAATACGTTATACGAGGGATCATATAGAAAGGAACAGAGCGCAGGCTTGAAGGATAATGTGCACGTGCAATACAGTAGGGGAAGGCTGTGTGCGTGTACACTTCGTAACAAGCTCACTACAGTGCCCTAAAAGCCAACGCCACGTGTCTGTAGGGCAGCGGTGACTGCTGGCTCAGGCCCACAGTATGGTACAGCAGGTCCTTAAAATGAGACAGATGTGACTAAATGAGGTTAGAGAGCACATCATTACGCACAGTAACATTGCTTTTTCGCACGTGTGCACTCATGGTGATGCACCCCACCCCTCCCGCAGCTTCACGCTCAACAGGTGTCTGTAGGGCTGCGCTGCCCGTTGGCTCAGGCCTACAGTATGATACAGCCAGTCCTTAAAATGAGACAGAGATGTGACTGAATGAGGTTGGAGATCACATCATTACACACAGCAACACCGCTTATTCGTAAGTGCACACTCAGGCTGATGCACCCCACCCCTCCCGCAGCACCGCGCTCAACAGGTGTCTGTAGGGGAGCGCTGGCCACTGGCTCAGGCCTATAGTATGGTCCAGCAGGTCTTTAAAATGAGACTGAATCAGGTCAGAGATCACATCATTACGCACGGCAACATGGTTTGTTCGCACCTGCGCAGCCAGGGTGATCCACCCCACCTGTCCTGCCGCACCACGCTCAATTGGAGGCCCTATGCACCCAGGCCGCTCTGCTTCTCTGCTGTCATTGTTGTGTGAGCAAACACTATGGGCAGCAGTGCTCACAATTCAGCTGGAGTGATGATTGCAGGATGGTGTACACCTCATGGATCCCTTTCCTAGACGACGAGCAGTAGGGCTCACAATTTAGAGTCCCTGGTGATTGCCAGGATGGTGTACACCTCATGGATCCCTTTTTTTTATAGCACATTGTGATATGCGAGGTGAATGCTGCCATATTACCTGAGGCAGTATGGAAGAAGAGGGATGTGCATCGTCGTGGTTATCCTATATATACGTACGCAAAGTGGGCTGGGCTTGTGTACAACAGGCCAGCGTAGGGGTGTGAATAATTATTCCGGGGACCGGGATTCCGGTTCAGTTCCTGTCTGGCCAGGAAGTGTACCTATGTGTGTTTCTTTTGTAGTTTTGACCTCGCAGAGTGTGCAATTTACATTAGTGTAGCATGTGTTGTGAGGGCGGCAACTATTGTTAATGAGATGGTGTTTGAAAAGATTGAATGGTGAACATTACATGTCGTTGACAAGTTGAAAGTGTTGCTGTCCCGAAGCGTACACATGAGAATGTGGTCGGATGGAGGGAGGATCAGCAGTGAGGCTACGTCATACACAGTGATAACACTCATTACAGTCAAGGAATGCATGTCAAATGTGAATCTGAAAGTCTCACATAGAACACACTAGTATATTGGTAAAGCCTGTCAAAAGAGCGTACAGCAAAATAAATCTACACATTGCTGTTTACTGTTTGTCACATGTGATCTAGGATGTGCACTCTGCCCGTGTCTCCTGATACTTCTTAGAGCCACGAATACCCAGGCCGAAAGGGAGCACAATAATGTGCACACACACACCCACACCAGGGGCATTGTGTAATACATTTGTTTTTTGATGGAACATTTGAAATGCATGGCAATCCCACATGGAAGGCTAATGTACAGACCATGAATATTAATCAAGATGATTGTTGCATGTTGTGTGTAGTATAAGATATGTGTACACAGCAAGAAAACTTTCAAAAAAGTAAGCATGGGCGGATTGTGAGGATTCGCAATCCGCGAATTTGTGGATTTGCGAATTTGCGGATTGCGAAAATCCGCAAAATCCGCGAATCCTCGCAGATTTTTTTTTTTTGTGTTCGCACGGGTTTCTGCAAGTTCACGAGGGTTTTGTGCAATTTCGCAAATTGCGAACTTACTTGTCAGGTCGCCAGTTTTGCGAACTTGTTGTTTCTACGTGCCCATCCTGTTTGCAAGCCTTTCTTCATCACTGCCACCCTCTGTTACCACTGGCACTCTCTTTGTTTACCCATGCCACCCTCTGGCTCACCCATGTCACCCTCTGTGTCATCACAGCACCCTCTGGTTCACCAGTGTACATTATTGGGGAAAAGCAAAGCACTGCCATCCTCTGTCAACACTGGCACTCTGGTTCACCCATGCCACCCTCTGGCTGGCACACCCATGCCACCCTCGGTGTCATCACAGCACCCTCTGGTTGACCAGTGAGTGTACATTATTGTGGCAAAGCAAAGCACACCTGCTATTTGCTTTAAGTTTTGCAAAATTAAATTACAACAACACCTGCCCTGCCCCAACTGACATTAATGAAGGCTGGCACCTGCTTGTCTGCTCCCTTCTTTTTCCTGTTTGTTGCAATGTAATTTTTTTTAACAGGAACCTAACCGAATTCTGGAGGGCCCCTTCAGGAAGCACTACAGGGAATGGTTACAAATGATGAGGTTGAACTTTTGCACCAGCTCATTGCTTTTGCTTTTGCAAAAATCGTTTTTCTGTAATTTTGCGCTATTCGCGCGGCGTCGTGCGAAATCGACCGTAGAAGCCGCGAACTCGTGCGAATTACCCCAAGGTCGAGTATGGGCGCCACCATTTTGTTTGCGTGACGTATTTCCGTTTCCGCCCGCGAAGTGTAATCTCGCGGAATGAGCCCGTTGCGAATACAAGTTCGCACGAGTTCGCGAGAGAAATCGTGTGCGAACTTACTTACGCTCACGTGATCGGGCCGCCATCTTGTTTTTCATTCATTCCTGTGTCTGGGCTAGGTGGTGTTTCTAATCCTCTCTATATCTCTGCCATCCTTTGCTTGTTATAATATTTTTTGAATCCATTTAAATTATTATCTATCCCTCTAGTTTTCTAGCTTTATATTTTTGTGTTTTAGGCTACTTTTGTTTACTTTTCAACTACTTTTTTAAACTTTTATTTTCTTCTTCCCTAGTCTTATTCTTTTTCATTTTTTCTCCTTGTTCCTACCACCTGCCCACACCATGCTGAAGACAGCAGTGAAGCTGCCCAAGACGGGCCCCGCAGCCCGTGCCCGGCTCCCGTGTGGCCATTTAAGGGCGGAAATGGTGGTGCCCAGGGAGATCTTCAGCCCTGAGGAGGTGGGCGCACTTGTTTTCTATGTACAGCGCTGCCTCCCCAGGACCATTGCGGCAGGCGGCAGGATCGCTGCTGGCTACACCAACTGCCAGGAGCGACGGAAGCGGTAGGAGCAGGTATGCCGGGCCCTGTTTGACATCTCGGGGGTCCAGCGCACCTACAACCAGGTGACCCACCGCTGGACGGATATCCTGGACAGGGACAGGGAGCGCGACCTGCTGGGAGTGGAGGTCCCCGGGCTTGGTGAGTAGTAGTAGCAATTTTTTCATCACTCTCTACTCTGTTTTTTCCCCTGCTCTGTGTGTTATATTGCAAATGTTTGTTTTAACTTTTTTACAAAGAGCAATAATGCTGCCGATTACATTGATAGTAGAGGTAAGTTAATATTTCAAAATCTTCTGTGCACTTCAGGTGCACTGCTCTCCTTCTCTGTGGCGGTGCCACTGCTTATTTGTTTCCTATTTTGTGTTCATTTAATTGGGCTGAGTAATGTATGAGTGTACTTTACAGAACTGCGTAATGCTAGACACAAAGGGGCAGATTTACAATCCCCTTGCGCCACGTTTACGATGCCTTACCTGGCGCAACAGCGACGTAAACGTGGCGCATCCCTGCGAGTCATGTTCAACGTGATGCATCTAGGGAGATGCGCCACGTTAAGGCCTGGGCCTGCGCCACAATGGGTGCGTTCCCACGCAGGAGGGGTGGGGGGGGGGGCGGTCAGGCAGCTGTGCGCCTCGCAAAAGTGCCTGCGTGAAATCTACAAGATTTAACGCAGGCACTTCCGCGACGCAGCTACGTCAATTCTTTATGCCTGCTGGCTTGAAACAGGCGTAAGGACTGATGCGGTATGTTGAGTATTGGGCAGCCCTGAGCATTGCTAGAGTTGCATCGCGCCTGCGACGCGACTCTAGAGATGCGCCCCTCTTTCGTCACGAGATGCGTCACGCATCTGCCTACCCTTGCGCCAGGGTGTGCCGCATTGTAATTGCGGCGCATCTGCCGTGACGCAAGGTTAGTTTTGCGTTACGCATTTGTTCTGGTGCACCTCTGGAGGTGTGCAGCCCAGAACTCGTAAGTATGCCCCAAAGTGTCAGATCTGCAATTACCTGCGCATCCCTGCAAAGTGTGCGGCACGCCAGCACCACCCATGGTGCGCCGTATTTACAATGCGGCACACCATGGTCCCAAAACGTCACCGAAGCGTTTACGCTTCGGTGCCGTAAAGGCGGCTCATTGATGGAGTTGCGTCGCAACTATGGCGCAGCTCCAGCAATACTGCGTCAAGCCGTACGTCTGCTTCATGCAGGTGCAGGGTTTGAGTGACGCATCATTGTCCTAAATGACTGATTGAAATTTTATATATTCCCCATAGCCACTTTTACCATGCGTTCCTGCGCAGGAACGCCCTCCCTTGCGCTGGAACGCTCCCTTATGGCGCAGGGCTTTGAAATGGGATGCATCTCCCATATGCGTCACGTTGTTAATATACGCCACACCATGGCGCCTCTCTTGTTGTGGCGCTGCGTCACAAAAGTGACGCAAGAACGGAGCAAAAGAGCTGCAAGGGGCTTGTAAATCTGCTCCTAGAGTAGAGGCTCAGGTGCAGTCCTTCCTTTGTAGCCCTCTTTTTGGCTGAAATAGTTGGTTCTTGTTCTTTCTAAATGTTTGATTTGGTTGACAAGGACATCGACAAGCAGCAATCATCAATGTTTTCTGTTCTTTCTTTCATGTTGTACGTCAGGTCCCCCCAGGGGCAAGCGGACAGAAGTGGAACAGGAGGATGCTGTGGCTCCAGAGGAGGAGGATGCAGGCCAGGGCAGCGAGTGCTCCTTTGCTGGCCCCAGTAAGTTTTCATTTAAATATAGAGGACCTACTGTTGTCCAAGAGTTCCTAATTTAATTTTTTTGAAATAGTGTTTAGATAGGAGCACAATCCATAATACTACTGTTGCAGGGACAATTCTCCACAAACCGAACTATGGACACTAAACACCAGAGTAATAATATTTCAGAGTGGCGTGTTTGGCACACTGTATAAACCTGGTAGTGTCAGCGGCACGGACTCCTCCTTGCCAAAATTTGCAAAACCTTTCGCTCAGTCACTCTAGTCTGGAGGACCAAAAACCACAGAGTCTATTCAAGTTTAAAAGCTTTATTAAAAGTAAAAGTAAACACATATATTAAAATTAAGTTAGCTGGAAATGGAAAAGTGCTTGGTGCGGAGTTGATGAGTAATGGAACACATTTCTTGTGGTCGAGCCGAGCTTTCACCTGGTTTGAAGTTGATGTTGCTCTTGTCCTTAGAAGTCCAGCTTCTGTCTGTTCAGAGAAAAATGGTGTGTGTTAAAATTAAGCAAGCATTCATCAATTGTGACAAAAAAGTGCAGCAAGACAACAGCCTTTCGTGGAAGGAGGGACATTTTTACTTTAGACTATAGTAGACAGTCAATTACTTTTTCTGTTGTTTTCACATTTCTTCATTCCTAGACCAAATACTAGTGAGTGGTGTAATCTAACATTCTTAAATCTACTTTGTAGGTGGAACATCTGGTGGCAGGGCCAGCTCGGATGTGGTGGTGGTGGTCGACTCCGAGTCCGAGGACAACTCTGGGGAGGAGGCGGCGCAAGTGGCCAAAGAAGAGACTGTGAGGAAACAGACAGTGGTGCTGGCGGGTAGAGGTAACCTGGATCATGGTACTATCTGACTCTTAGATAGCATACGATGTGTATCTACAGAGAGTAGACGGTCACTGGATGAACTACGAAAATACTATGAAATGTTTCCGGGGGGGGCAACATCATCACCATCTCCTGAGTCCTGACATGATTTAGCACAAGTATTACATACATTTTTTTTAATTCTAACACGACATAGAGCTTAAATAAACAAAGAACCCCATAGGGGGAAGAGAAAAATCTTGTGCGGCACCACAGCAGACGACCTGGCAACTACATTAAAACAAAGGGAAAAACAAAAAATGCCAGAAAAAAACAATTCAATCTAAATCAGGAGGATGTGGTTATAGAGCATGGGTCCTCACAAACTTTCTCTCGGGCCAAATTGACAGTGTGGTTTGTGGCCAAGGGCCGCACCGAAGGGGGCAGGGTCAGTGGGGGAGGGGGGTGGATCTAGAGCAACAAAAAAAACTATGACCATGAGGTTGAACTCATGCCCCTGCAGCAGATGCCTTCGTCCACTGAGCCACCAGACCTGGCATACACATTACACACATCTTTCTTTCTCTCTCTCTCTGTCTCTCTATCTGTCTCTCTCCCTCCCTCTCTCTCTGTCTCCCTCCCTCTCTCTCTGTCTCCCTCCCTCTCTCTGTTTCCCTCTCTCTCTCTCTCTCTGTCTCCCTCTTTCTGTCTCCCTGTGTCTCCCTCTACCTCGCTGTCTCTCTCTCTCTGTCTCCCTCCCTCACCCTCCCTCTGTCACCCTCTGGCTCCCTCCCTCTCTCTCTCTCCTTCTGTCTTCCTCTCTGTCTGTCCCTGTCTCTGCCCCTATCTGTCAGTCTGTCCCTGTCGCTATCTGTCCCTGTTTCCCTCCCTCTGTCTCCCTCTCTGTCTCTCTGTCTGTCTCTGCCTGTCTGCCCCTTTCCCTGTCTCTGCCTCCATCTGTCTCTGTCTGTGTCTCTCTGTCTGTCTCTGTCTCCCTCCCTCCCTCTCTCTCTCTGTCTCCCTCCCTCTCTGCCTGTCTCCCTCTCTTGCTCTCTCTCCCCCTCTCTCTCTCTCCCTCTGTCTCACTCACTCTGTTCGTCTCCCTCTCTCTCTGTCTCCCTCCGTCTCTCTGTCTCCCTCCGTCTCTCTGTCTCCCTCTGTCTCCCTCTGTCTCCGTCTCTCTGTGTCCCTCTCTGTCTCCCTCCCTCCGTCACCCTTAGTCTCAATCGCTCTCTCTCTCTCCCTCGCCATCTCCCTCTCTATCTCTCTGTCCCTGTCTCTGCCTCTATCTGTCTGTCGGTCCCAGCCTGCTGTAATTACCATATTGTAATTTGTCACTGGGCCAGCACTGGATGGACCTGCGAACCGGGGGGGGGGGGGGGGGGGCAAGCGCCCCTCCTTGCCCCTCCCTGCGGAATCCCATGATACTGGCCTCAATAGTTTTGTACTGCGCTGGCTAGTTGCTAGTTGTACTGTGACACAACTTTCTGCTGAATCATTTTGTGTTAATCATATTCTTAAAGAGCATTGTTACAGATTATGTCTTTCTTTCTTCATATAGTTGGTAATACTAAAACATCAAAACCATCAAGGAGTATGAAGGCTCTACTGGCCCGGCAACGGAGGCTGGATGCTACTGTTGCCCAATATCGGCGGCTGGTGGAACTGGAGGGGGAGGACACGCACTCCAGTACATCGAATGGGACACCTGCATCCTCCTCCGTGACCCCACGTTCTGCCGGTCAGTGCAGTGCTCCGGCGATACGGAGCCGGGCTGGCAGACGCCACCGCCGAGCAGCAAAGGCTGCCCCTCACAGTACTCTAAAGGCTCGCTTGCGCCGTGCAATGCACAGAGTGTCCGACCTGGAGGCGGAGGTCCGGAAGTTGAAAGAATATCAAAATTTGTTGGAGGGCCTCCGCTTAGACCACACCATCCTCCGGGAGCAGTATGAAGCCCTGGCCCTAAGGCATGATGCCCTGGAGGCCAAAGTCCACACCATGCATCCCTAGAGTGTCCCTTGCCCCTTTTTTAGAGACTTTTGGGGGGTGGGAATTGGGAGTTGGGGTTTTTGGGGACTTTTGAAGGACTATTTATTTGTTGGGGTTAGGGAGGGTCTTGCGGGAGATTATTTTGTTAGGGATATAAAAATATACTTTTTCAAACTTTATCTGAGCAAACCTGTTTTTTACTACTTTTGAGCCTGGTGGGTGGTGGTTTTGCAGTAAGTTCGTTTTACTGAACACTGTCATCGTGTTGGTTCACGTGTAATTGGCCAAATGTTTTCCAAAGTTAAATGCCTGTCACAGAGTTTCTTAAATCAAGAGTCCTAGGACTTTTTTAGTACCACTGTCACTCTCTCGCCTCTCCTAATACTCCATTATGCTACCTCCCATCCAAACGCTTATCTTACCTGTAATTTGTGTTTGAGGGCTGTCTCCACCTGGAATTCACAGTGTCCTAAAGTGTTCTGCAGCAGGGCCCCAACTGGAGTTTCCCGGCGTGGAATTTCTGCAAAACAAAAGCAATCAACATTAGAAATGTGGCAGCCGTGCTCACAGACCCCAAAACCCACACCCAAAAACCTAGAAGCCCCACAGACAGCACCCCTAAGACAGTCAAGCGAGCATTAATAACGCCTAAACGTTCACGTGTAATTGGCCAAATGTTTTCCAAAGTTAAATGCCTGTCACGGAGTTTCTTAAATCAAGAGTCCTAGGACTTTACTAGTACCACTGCCACTCTCTCGCCTCTCCTAATACTCCATTATGCTACCTCCCATCCAAACGCTTATCTTACCTGTAATTTGTGTTTGAGGGCTGTCTCCACCTGGAATACACAGTGTCCTAAAGCGTTCGGCAGCAGGGCCCCAACTGGAGTTTCCCGGCGTGGATTTTCTGCAAAACAAAAGCAATCAACATTAGAAATGTGGCAGCCGTGCTCACAGACCCCAAAACCCCCACCCAAAAACCTAGAAGCCCCACAGACAGCACCCCTAAGACAGGCAAGCGAGCATTCATAACGCCTAAACGTTCACGTGTAATTGGCCAAATGTTTTCCAAAGTTAAATGCCTGTCACAGAGTTTCTTAAATCAAGAGTCCTAGGACTTTACTAGTACCACTGTCACTCTCTCGCCTCTCCTAATACTCCATTATGCTACCTCCCATCCAAACGCTTATCTTACCTGTAATTTGTGTTTGAGGGCTGTCTCCACCTGGAATTCACAGTGTCCTAAAGCGTTCTGCAGCAGGGCCCCAACTGGAGTTACCCGGCGTGGATTTTCTGCAAAACAAAAGCAATCAACATTAGAAATGTGGCAGCCGTGCTCACAGACCCCAAAACCTACACCCAAAAACCTAGAAGCCCCACAGACAGCACCCCTAAGACAGGCAAGTGAGCATTAATAACGCCTAAACGTTCACGTGTAATTGGCCAAATGTTTTCCAAAGTTGAATGCCTGTCACAGAGTTTCTTAAATCAAGAGTCCTAGGACTTTACTAGTACCACTGTCACTCTCTCGCCTCTCCTAATACTCCATTATGCTACCTCCCATCCAAACGCTTATCTTACCTGTAATTTGTGTTTGAGGGCTGTCTCCACCTGGAATTCACAGTGTCCTAAAGTGTTCTGCAGCAGGGCCCCAACTGGAGTTTCCCGGCATGGATTTTCTGCAAAACAAAAGCAATCAACATTAGAAATGTGGCAGCCATGCTCACAGACCCCAAAACCCACACCCAAAAACCTAGAAGCCCCACAGACAGCACCCCTAAGACAGGCAAGCGAGCATTAATAACGCCTAAACGTTCACGTGTAATTGGCCAAATGTTTTCCAAAGTAAAATGCCTGTCACAGAGTTTCTTAAATCAAGAGTCCTAGGACTTTACTAGTACCACTGTCACTCTCTCGCCTCTCCTAATACTCCATTATGCTACCTCCCATCCAAACGCTTATCTTACCTGTAATTTGTGTTTGAGGGCTGTCTCCACCTGGAATTCACAGTGTCCTAAAGCGTTCTGCAGCAGGGCCCCAACTGGAGTTTCCCGGTGTGGATTTTCTGCAAAACAAAAGCAATCAACATTAGAAATGTGGCAGCCGTGCTCACAGACCCCAAAACCCTAGAAGCCCCACAGACAGCAACCCTATGACAGGCAAGCGAGCAATAACGCCTAAACATTTTCACCTCCCATTTCCTCCTAACCAATTTCATCCCTTAATAGACCTTGCCAGCAATGGCCCAGCCAAGACCCGTTAACCCAAGCGCAAACAAGTTTGACACCCCCCAAACAGCCAAAAAGCAAATCCGGGAAAAAAGCCACACTTAGCAAAATGTCTTTAAATGAGGACTCACTACTTCCAGTACCTCTTTAGGGGACTCGTCAACGTAAGTTTCTTCATTGTGCGGAATCCAGGCATCAGCATTACGGGAAATGGATAGGGTGAGTCTGGAGGAGGAGGATAGACGACCAGGACTGAGTTCTTGGCAACTAACTTGCGAACCTGAGGAATGCTGCGGCATCAAAATCAAGACAGTTCTGCTGATGGGCTTGTTGTTTGATTGGGTGATTACAGTTTTGTTGTGAATGGGATCAAGCACTTGCTAAACAAAGAAAGACAGACACACAGGAATAAAAGTGAATAAGGACGAAAAATAAAGTTAATGAATCATTGACTCATTTTCAGAACTCGCTGTCAGGGAAGCAGAACTCGTCCTCATACTCTGCAAATTCAGTCGGTAGTACTTCTGGTAACTGAGGAGAACTTTCCTCAGGTAGGTTGGTGTCCTCTTCTTCCTGCGTGCATTCTCGTACTTTGTAATCTGGTGGTATGAAGTGCTGGTTCATCTTTATCATGGTGAGCCGCTCCACATTTGCGGGCAAGAGGCGGGACCTTTTGGAAGTCACAATGCCACCAGCAGAACTAAAAACACATTCTGAAGACACGCTTGCGAGTGGGCAAGACAAGTAATTGATAGCCAGGTTGGTGAGCTCTCGCCATATGTTTCTTTTCCCATGCCAATACGCCAATGGGTCCTCAGTAATATTGACCGCTGTTGAGTCATCCAGGTAGGCCTGCACCATTGAAACAATGTTCTCCCAGATTCCTGTACTTTGCACTTCTGTGTCCTTTCTGGGACAAGGAAACCCTAGCTGACTTAGCCAATCCTCTTCAGACATATCGCCTGTGCCTGGTGCGGATTGGTGTCAGTACAACGCGATGTATTACAACGCGTTCCGTTACAACGCGTTTTTTACATCGCAAATACCATTACAATGCATGCCATTACAACGCATGGCATTACATAGCAGATACTTTTACAACGCATGGCATTACATCGTAAGTATAGGTAAGTATATCTTTTTTTTAAAAAATGTAATAAAGTTAATTAAATTAATTTAAAATAATAAAAATAATATAACATTTTTAAAACAGTAATTAATTTAATTATAGTAATTTAATTAATATTAAAATTGATATTAATTTAATATATTTAAAATAATATAATTAATGATATATAAAAAATTTATAAATAGAAAATAATATAATGTAATTAATAACAATAAATATAATTATAATTTAATTAAGTTATAAATAATACATAATATAATAATATTTAATAAAATTAAAAGAATTTAATAAATTAAACATTTTTAAATAATATAATTTAATTATAATCGTTTATTAATACAATTAAATTAATAATTGTAAATATAGTTATTATTTTAATTAAATTAAATAAAATTAATTTAATTAATTTAATTTATATAAAGTCGTAATACCCCTGTACCCCAAAAAACAAACCCAGCCCTAAAACCTAAAAACACCCCTGTACCCCAAAACCCAAACCCTGCCCTAAAACCTAAAAACACCCCTGTACCCCAAAACCCAAACCCTGCCCTAAAACCTAAAAACACCCCGTACCCCAAAACCCAAACCCAGCCCTAAAACCTAAAACACCCCTGTACCCCAAAACCCAAACCCAGCCCTAAAACCTAAAAACACCCCTGTACCCCAAAACCCAAACCCTGCCCTAAAACCTAAAAACACCCCTGTACCCCAAAACCCAAACCCTGCCCTAAAACCTAAAAACACCCCTGTACCCCAAAACCCAAACCCTGCCCTAAAACCTAAAAACACCCCTGTACCCCAAAACCCAAACCCTGCCCTAAAACCTAAAAACACCCCTGTACCCCAAAACCCAAACCCTGCCCTAAAACAAAAAAAAACCCCTGTACCCCAAAACCCAAACCCTGCCCTAAAACCTAAAAACACCCCTGTACCCCAAAACCCAAACCCTGCCCTAAAACCTAAAAACACCCCTGTACCCCAAAACCCAAACCCTGCCCTAAAACCTAAAAACACCCCTGTACCCCAAAACCCAAACCCAGCCCTAAAACCTAAAAACACCCCTGTACCCCAAAACCCAAACCCTGCCCTAAAACCTAAAAACACCCCTGTACCCCAAAACCCAAACCCAGCCCTAAAACCTAAAAACACCCCTGTACCCCAAAACCCAAACCCAGCCCTAAAACCTAAAAACACCCCTGTACCCCAAAACCCAAACACTGCCCTAAAACCTAAAAACACCCCTGTACCCCAAAACCCAAACACTGCCCTAAAACCTAAAAACACCCCTGTACCCCAAAACCCAAACACTGCCCTAAAACCTAAAAACACCCCTGTACCCCAAAACCCAAACACTGCCCTAAAACCTAAAAATACCCAAACACCCCAAAACATATACATCAGTACCCCAAAACTTATACTCCTATACTCATACTTATTTTAAAAAAAACTTAAATTAATATATTTAATTTATAATATTTAAAACGAAATAAATATTTTTAAATAATTAATAATAATTAAATCAATTATAAAATATTAAATAAAATAAAAAATAAAAATTAAATACTTACCAATACTTACGATGTAATGCCATGCGTTGTAATAGCATCTGCTATGTAATGCCATGCGTTGTAATGGCATGCATTGTAATGGTATTTGCGATGTAAAAATCGCGTTGTAACGGAACGCGTTGTAAAAGATGCGTTGTAGCGGTAACACACCCCTGGTGCAGATGATACGGTTGCTGGTGTGGTTAACGGCTCAGAGGAAAAGACACTCACTTCTGCCACAGGCACAGAAGTGCTTTTTTGGGACGCCTGATGGCCTGCTGATTCACTAGTACTGTCTTCTCCTACAGTTTCCTTCCGCTCTCTTTCAAAACGAATGGCTGACTGAGCTAGCCAACCTTTGTACTCTGTAACATCTGAAGTTTCAAAAGGAATTAATACTTTGCCAAACAATGGCTTTTTGTACCGTGGATCCAGAATAGTAGCACAAATGTAGTGCTGTTGTTTCTTGATATTTACAAGCCGTTTATTGCTAACTAGGTGTTGTAATAATCTCTGCGCCAACCCATATGCTTCATTCTTTCCAGCATCCTTTAATTCTGAAGACACCACCTTGACTTGGTGCTCGAGCTTCAGCAACAATGGGATAGCTTTGCTCAAAGAACAGTCCTCCCTGCTGACTTCACGCGTGAAGACCTCAAAAGGACGAAGCATGTCTGTCAGGCTTTTAACTAGCTGCCATTGCTCCACCGCTAGCATCATTTCTGTCGTATCACCACCCAGGTTGTAGAAATACTCATTGACTACTGGAAACAGCTCATGCAGACGCTCAAGCATGTAGAAGGTTGAGTTCCAACGTGTTGCCACCTCCTGGATAAGTGCTTTCACTGGCATTCTATGTACATTTTGCTGGCGCCTCAGCTCCTTCCGGGCCTTAAAAGAATGGTTGAAATGTGTGCATATTCTTCTGCAGATGGTCAGTATTTTGTCGACTGCAAGTTCTTTTTTCAAGAACTTTTGCACGACAAGGTTCATACAGTGTGCCAAACACGGCACTCTGAAATAGTCACCGTCCGCCATGGCCTTAACTACATTGCTGCCATTATCAGTAGAAACATAACCAACCTTGCAATTTCTTGGGGGCAGCCATTTCAAGACCTTTTTGTTAAAGTCATCCAAAATGTTGTCTGCAGTATGAGTTTTCTCCATGCCAAACATGGCTAATGTTGCATGTTTACGAGCACCCTTAAAAATCTCGACCAAGTCACCACCTGCATTTATCTGTTTTGCAACCCCTGAAAAAGAGACCCAGTGTGCAGTGATGCACATGTAATCAAGGGCTTGGCAACTGGTCCACATGTCTGTTGTCAGGTGTATAGTGTGAACAGCACTCTTCTGCAAAGCTGCCCCAACCAACTCAAGCACCTCTTTATGTAGTGCTGGAACAGCAACCCTGGCAAAATAGAACCGGCTAGGAACCTTCCATTTAGGGGCCAGTGTTGCCACGAGTTCAAGAAAACCCACACCTTCGACAAACGAAAAAGGGAGAAGGTCCACCGCTAGCATTTTAGCCAGCTTAGTGTTATACAGGCGCACAATTGGGTGGTTGCGTTGAAATGGCGCATCTGCGGAGAACATGTCTGTAATGGTGCGCTGGACAAATTTACTGGATGATGCTGATGCCTTCTTCGACCCACTTCTGCTCAGTGTTGACATTTTCCACATTGGTGTGTCTCCCAGACTCTCAGTGTGCCTCCTATGTGTTCCGGAGGGTGTGGTGCTGCCAGGGGTACTGGGTGCAACCGGACAAATGTCTGACGCTTCTTCTACCTCCCCGTCATCTTCAGATGAAACACCTAGTACGGGTATATTTTGGCCACTTGCCCTTTGGGATTGCTTTCCCTTGATGTTTGCTAGGTGCGCAAACCATTCGACAGCGTGCCTTCTTTCAAGATGACCTATCTGGCCTCCGGTACCATAGTTGGTACCAATCTTACCACGGCTAACTGTAGTCGTACAAATGGAACAAATGGCTAGGTTATCATGTTTTGCATGGACACTAAAAAAGTTCCAAACTGGGGACTGGAAACTTCTGGTTTTGCCGCACGAGGTGATACTGCCAATGCCAGATGAAGCAGTGGTGGATGAGCCTTGCAGACATCTACTGGGTTGTGCAATTATTGCAGCAACCCTACTTGAGGGAGTCGAGCTGGATGGAGGTCCCCTCTGGGGAGAAAATATGGGAGCTGTAGGTTTTGTTGACCTTGTTGTACTACTTGACTGCGTTGGTGGTGCTACCAGTGCCACGTCGCCAGGGTCACGCTCAGCATGACGTCGGAATAGGGTATAAATGTCTGTCTGCTGCATGGCCGGTGTGGCTGGAATGACGTGTGTGATGACTAGGTCATTGCTGTCATCCTGTTCATCAACATCAGAATGCACCACTTCATCAAGTCCGACGTTCGGATCCATAAGTATGAGCTTTCCGGGGCCCTTCCTTTTAACATTTGATACCTTTCTCAGCTCATGTTGTGCCTCCCTCTCAGACGTCGGAGATAGTTGCCAATCTGGATCCAGATCATCTGATGGAGCGGGGCTTGAAGAGGAACTTCTACACACCCTCCTTGATCTTTTCCTTGCTGGGGAGCTGGGAGAAAATGAATCATCAGGAGGAGTGGCTTCGTCTTCCTGACATGATACCCCGGGTCCAAAGTCAATTTCCTCCTGTGCCCCTACTTCTGGAAGAACAACCATTGTGGCCACTTGCACCGCTCCATGCGCCGCTACATGGGCCTCTTCACTGACCTCTACTTGCAACTCTCCATGGACCTCTCCTTCTTGGCCTTCTCCTTCTCGGCCTTCTCCTTCTCGGACAGCTCCTTCTCGGCCTTCTCCTTCTCGGCCTTCTCCTTCACGGCCTTCTCCTTCTCGGACAGCTCCTTCTCGGACAGCTCCTTCTCGGACAGCTCCTTCTCGGACAGCTCCTTCTCGGCCAGCTCCTTCTCGGCCTTCTCCTTCTCGGCCAGCTCCTTCTCGGCCTTCTCCTTCTCGACCAGCTCCTTCTCGGCCAGCTCCTTCTCGGCCTTCTCCTTCTCGGCCAGCTCCTTGCGCATGTACTTGTGCTTCTACTAGTAGCCCATGCAGTTGTTGTTGCGGCTTTGGTTGTTCATTAGTACTTGTGAGATGAGTTACAACCTGTGTTGATTGTGTGCTGCTACTTTCTTGCGATGAGCCAACATCACTGGTCGTTGGTGATTCAACCACTAAACAGGCTACCTGTGCAGCACTCATGGTGGACTTTTGATTTTTCCACAAAAATGTAGTGGTCGAGGCACCAGTCTTCTTGGTAAGTGGTGCCACTTGCTTCTTCTTCTCCTTAGTAGAGACATCTTTCTTGCAAGAGGAGCTACGGCCACCTTTCTTTGGACCCATCTTCTTCAGATGTCGGAACAGCAGGCCGCAGCAGGACTTCTTCCTGGCACTGATGCTCAACGATGATGCGGAGTTCTTGACTTTGTGCACCTAAAAGCAAACGAAGACAGAGGAACATCAGTTAAATATATGTTGCATATGTAGCGCTTCAATTAATAGTTTGCAAGTAGGCATTTATGAATACAAACGTGCACACCACAATATGGAAATATCAAAAATAAGAATTGCTAAATTTTTGGAAAACAGGAATTTAACATTGATCCAAGAGAGCCCACAGAGAGGGTTGTAGTTTCATGTACCACTGACTCAACCTAGGCACAATGGGTGAAAGCAAGGCAAAATGGGTGCAGGCCTATGGCACAAAGCTCACTGCCTGCCTTCAAAATGGCCGCTTGACCCCCATCCACATAGCCAGGACCATGCCTCAAAATGGCCCCCACCAACATAGCCAGCCCCCAACCCCTACTCCAAAAAGTCAAAAAACACAACACATATCACCACAATCCAATGCCATCCATCAAGTTTCAGAAGGTTTATGCTGCCTGCTGGTGGTTTTCTGGTGCAGAATTGCAATTTTTGCAATTTCGCGAGTGCGAGATTGTTGCTTCTCGACGCGAACGTGGCAAAAAACCCGCAAAATCCGCGAACAGACCGATTCTGGGACCCCTGGGCATAATGAATGAAATCAGAGCACACTGGGTGCAGGCCTATGGCACCCCATTTTGTGGGGGTGGGCACCCACCCCCACAAAATGGACTCCTTATGGTGCCTGCTAATGGTTTTCAATTCATCATGTGCAGAATTGTAATTTGTGCAATTTCGCGAGTGCGAGATTGTTGCAGCGAGGGACGCGAGCAGTGCGAACACAAGCAAAAAAATCCGCAGCTCGCGAACTTGCAGATTTTCGGTAAATCCGCTGGAGTTCTAGGGCCCCTGGGCATAATGAATGAAATCAGAGCAGACTGGGTGGGCCTATGGCACAAAGCACACTGCCTGACTTCAAAATGGCCGCTTGACCCCATCCACATGGCCAGGACCTGCAGGACCATGCCTCAAAATGGCCCCACCACCAACATAGCCAGCCCCCAACACCACCCCAAAAGTCGAAAAACACACACAAAAAATCACCACAAACAACATCAACGTATCAACTTACTTCTGAAATCAAATTTCGAATCCAAAAGTAATCCAAATGGCCCCCCACCAACACCACCCCAAAAGTCGAAAAACACACTCAAAAATCACCACAAACAACATCAACTTATCAACTTACTTGTGAAATCAAATTTCGAATCCAAAAGTAATGCAAAAGGCCTCAAATCCAAATATCCAGCAGCATCCACAAAAAGTAATCCTTCCCAGTCAAGATCAAATCCAAAGTGGCCAGGAAACAGGAACAGGAAGTTGGAGACTGGGGCACTTCCTTCACCCCACCCCAATGGGAGGAGCTTGCTGGACAGGAACAGGAAGTTGGAGACTGGGCCACTTCCTTCCTTCACCCCTCCCCAATTGTAATTTTTGTAATTTCGCGAGTGCGAGATTGTTGCTGCCCGCGCCGCGGGCTGCGAGCAGTGCGAACACAAGCAAAAAATCCGCAGCGCGCGGATTTGCGGATTTTGCGGGAAATTCGCGAATCTCGCGGATTGCGAATTTACCGAAAATCCGCAAAATCCGCGAGCGTAACGGATTTTCCGCCCATGCTTACAAAAAAGCTCTCTAACCAGAAGAGGTGTCTCTCATCAAACAGTGTAGAGAGAATGAGTAAAATGGGTGGGGTCGTCCAACAATGGGAAATGTTATGAAGCAATCAAATGCTTTTTTTAAGGTCACATGGCAATCGCGCACCGAGCGCCCAAGGAGGAAGCACCCGATGCGATTTTGACAAAATATATTTATCATAATATACGTTTATTACAAATAGAAATATATAAATGTTTAAAATATTTTAGATTATCGCTTGCTCTCATATACTGTTTAAAGTTATTAGGTATACTTTTGAGACAAAAAAAAAACTAAGGGAATGGCGTACCTGGCGCATCACTATATGTCTGTGACGTAACACAGGGGCTTGCAGTGTGTACTTGTTGCATACACAACGCGCAGCGAGCGCAACCCTATACGTACATGACGTAACGTGTGGCTTGGTACTGTGTATCTGTCAGAGACCAAAGTAGCAGCTGGGGTGACTTCATGCGTATATGATGTTACGTGGGATGCGGTGCCACAAAGTCGTTAGATACGAAATGGCCATCCTTTAGAAGATTAGCAATATGGCGGATAGGATTCGCGTGGTGATGGAGCTACCGGTATGTGGGAGTGCAGTTTTCACCGGAAAAAAAATATATATACATACTCTTTTGGGAAGATATAAAACATTACATAATTTTTAATGTTAAATAAAAGAAGTCTAATAGACTTGCTAAATATAAAAAAAATTGGAAAAAATATAGGTTTTAGAAACATTAAAATATGAAATTAACATTTAAAAAACCTTAGAAATTCACTGAAAAAACCATAGGTTTTAGGGCACGTTATAGTTAGGAATTAGCATTTAAAAACGTTAGAAATTCACAAAAAAACCATAGGTTTCAGGGACGTTATAGTTAGTTGAACATTTGACTCATATAATACCAGAGAAATTCGCCTGTTATAGTTAGTTGAGCTAACTATAACTTGCGCGCCTGAAATGCACTGCTGATGATACCACATATTACATCACTCAAGACATGGCATGGTCAGTGACATAACTGATGACATCACTCATGCCATCATGCATGTGACAATCTGATGCACATACTGATGCTTTAATGTAAACTTTGATACACCCATTCTAAAATGCTCACTACTATTTTTGAAACCATACATAGAAGAATGCCATATACTACATAGCACTCACTATTTCCTGGGTCTACACACATATCCAGTCACTTATACTTGTAGTTACTCATCAGTACAGGACTATAATATGTACTCATACATCTATATATACAGTCACACTCTGCCCCTCATCCATAGAGTTGCTCACACACCTAGTCAGACATTCAAAGAATCAATCACATGCCCATTTAGTCATGTATACAGTTATACACACCAACTTCGTTATTTTTAGACATACCACATCACTTATTTATACAGATACTAACACATATTTACTGTCTTATACAATCACCAATAGAAGCAGACACTTATTTAAACACCCAATCTTAAAATAACTTACTCTCATGTATAGTCATTAATATACTCCAACACTCACATCTACTGCCTTAAAACATATGTAGTTACTCACAGATATATCACTGGGACATTTATTCACTCACCAACACACTCATAGACACATTAACTCACCCATACAGCCCTTTGCAGATGCACTTTTTAATCCATACAACCACTGAATCACCCACTCAGACATCTATGCACAGACTCATACACCCCCCACGCACCCCCCACACAGACACTCAGGGTCCCATTGAGATACTCAGACTACAAATCAATAACCTAGATAGACACTCATGTAGCTATTCAGAAATCCATGCAGTTGCTTACACACCAGCGGAGAGACTAATACAGACTTTTGCACAGTTTGGTCACTAACCTATGCATTCACGTTCCATCACTCACTTAAACAGTCAATCACGCACATACAAAATAATTCCTTTAGGCACTTGTAAATGCGTTCATTCTTCAATACACCTTGGCATATATATATATATAATTCATATTTAACCTTTACAGAAACACACATTCACTGGATGATGTCATGAGTGATGTCATGAGTGATGTCATTTGAGATGTCATCAGTGATGTCAACAGTAATGTCAATGATCATGTCTTGATGTAATATGTCAATCAACAATTATTTCAACCTAAAAAATGTGTGGACATGCCATCAACCATTTTGAAGCTCATTAATAGCTTTTATTTGTCTGTTAAATAGTTTTTTCAGAAAGATTTCAATTGGACATTACACAAACATCTGGTACATATTTTATCTAAACATTACACAACAATATATATTACAATCTCATTCAAAAATATATAATTCTCTCGCCATCCCTCATTCACTTCAACCATTCTTAAAGAAAATCAAAAACTCACCATTCATACTCATACTCCCCATACCAAACAATATTGCATTAAATCATAAATCCTTTTTTATCCTAGACAATTTTTACATTTTGCTTCATCCTTTTACACATTTTCATACTAGAATGCAACAAAGCAAGATTATTTCAAAATCAATTATTTGAGAGCAAGTGTTTGGTAGGTTCACGGTCTACGCTTTTCAAACCCCTTTTAAATCTGGGTTCTCATCAGGACCAACCTCACTGTAAAAACCAACAAAAGAAACCAGTCAAAATTCCACCTTAATACCTCTTAGTACAATTCTTAACTGCCAATAATCACTCCACCAGCTTACCTTTTTGTCAAAAAAGCGTCACATCATCTATTTCCATGCTCGGTGTAATGAAAAGAAACAATCTACACACCACCACCAAAGAAAAAATGGGAAAAAGAAAATATAAGACACTGTCCTCTGAATGCTTATTGTTGTCTCGTCATTTTTTGACTATGCCACTTGCTTAACACCTTGGCTGCTATGACTTTTCCCCTCCTGTGCTGGATCATCATCGAACCCCATTGATCATGACGAGCTCAGCTCGTCATAAGCACAGCTCCAGTGTGCCTCATGACGAGCTGAGCTCGTCATGAGCAGCGAAGGGGTTAAACAACTCCTGAATGGCTCCCTTGTTCGTGTCACTTCCTGGAATTACTGGTCTTTTGTATCAGCAGTAACTTCTTCATAAAATACCCTGCATGGAAGCAATGTGTATAACTGTAAAATCTAGATGCCTGTTTCCAAAAAGTCAGTTGTTTATCAACATGCGGCAGAAGGAATTCTTACCTTCAATGTTGAGTTTAAATGGTAAACCGGAAGCTTCCTTGCGTAAAGCCTCCGCTGGTGCTGCATGAAGGGAACAGAACGTTGTAAATATTAAACGTCTGTACCTCTATGAGTTGTTGGTTTAAACCAATTTTTCAGCGTGCTGGCAATATTTGCTCAAAGCTTCGGGGACTCACCCTGTTCTCGGCAAATGTTTCTGTTTCCGAACCACTGCCCGCACACGGGAAGTGGATTTGAAAGGGGTTTGAAACACGTAGACTGTGGAACTACCAAACACTTGCTCTCAAATAATTGATTTTGAAATAATTCTAGTAAAAAAAAATGTGTAATAGGATGAAGCAAATGTAAAAATTGTATGGGATAAAAAAGGATTTATGATTTAATGCAATATTGTTTGGTATGAGGAGTATGAGTATGAATGGTTAGTTTTTAATTTTCTTGAATGGTTGAAGTGAATGAGGGATGGAGAGAGAAATATATATTTTTGAATGAGATTGTAATATATATTGTTGTGTAATGTTTAGATAAAATATGTACCAGATGTTTGTTTAATGTTCAATTGAAAACTTTCTAAAAAAAACTTTTTGACAGACAAATAAAAGCTCTTAATGAGCTTGAAAATGGTTGATGGCATGTCCACACATTTTTTAGGTTGAAATAATTGTTCATTGACAAACAGTTTTGGCATTTTTCTCTTGGTTGTTGTTGATAAGTGTTCAGCCTTACTGTGTAAACCCGTACCCGTTGTTGTTATATAGTTGATGTAATATGTTGCATCTTCAGCAGTGCTTTGCAGGCGGGCAAGTTATAGTTAGCTCAACTAACTATAACAGGCGAATTTCTCTGGTTTTATATGAGTCAAATGTTCAACTAACTATAACGTCCCTGAAACCTATGTGTTTTTAGTGAATTTCTAAGGTTTTTTAAATGCTAATTCCTAACTATAATGTGCCTAAAACATAACATCTGGTTATGAGAGACACTGAACCAGCGCCGCCTTTCAAGTCCTCTTTCTACTTCGACTCTGCCAGAACGCTGCCACCGCTGCCGAGGCAGGAGAGCTCCCCCGAGTGCTCCGTGTGCTCCATGAGTCAGACTATTCCAGCCACCCTCAGAGGAGCCATGAAAACGTTTTCAAGGCGGTAAAACCGCCGGGCGCATCCTAGCCGCGAGTGACTCAATCGCGCTGAGCCGCAATTTGCTTCACAGAGACGCCAAGCACCGTGGTGAGCTGTGACTCGTGACCCGTGAGTCGTGAGCCAACCCACAGCACGGTGGGGGAGCCGTGAGCTGCCGTGAGTTGCCCTGCAGAGGAAGAGCAGGGAGTGAGAGCGATTGTGGCGAGTGAGGCGCGGCGAGGCGGTGCAGAGTGCCGAGAAACCCAAGATCCAAAAACCGATTGGACTGCAGAAGCTGAAAGCTGATAGAGCCGCAGCCGTAGTCAAGTCAGAGGCAGAGAGGAGGCGGCTTCAACTTCAACTTCACTGCGGACACTACCGGCGTCAGGAGCAGCAGCTGCTACAAGTGAGGTGAGGTGAGGCTGTTGCTGCTGCTGCAGAGACGCGACGCGAGCACGGCTGCCGCTAGAGGCGGCTGCTAAGTAAGAGCCCGGGGGGTCTGACCTAGGCGGGCCCGACTAGGTCCGACTCTGCCTGAAGGTCCCCCCTGAGTGCCCCACTCACAGTCCGTGGACAATCCCAGCTGCTTCTGGGCTATTTCTCTCAGCCTTCCTCAACCTTCCTCACAACCCCCAAAGCCTTTTCTTAGCTCTCCTTACCACTTCCCCCCAATCTTCCTACAGCCCGCCTTACAGTTTATAGCCCTCATCAGCTCACTAGCCATCGCGGAGGTCACTCCGATAATCAGCATCTCCCTCCATTAAGTCTTCATTTCGGGCGGCCCACTAACATCAACTATCGCCATGAGGTCTGGAAAGGTCAGGGGGCCCCTGGAGCCAAAACCAAAGTCCACAGCAAAACTGAACGAAACACCAGGAAATGAGAAAGGGCATAAGAAAAGAAAAACAAATGCAAACCCCGCCACCGCCATCGGCATAGCGGCAAACCCCTTGACATCAGGGCAGGCATTGGTGACGAAAAAAAAACACAACGGAGCAGGGATTGACAACGGCCCTGATATCAGAGCCTGCAGTAAGCGTGCCGCAAACTATCAAAAAACTCCATCAGCCCAAAATATACACAAATTTTGAATTTTCAAAGGACGCAGGCTCAGCCATCTTCTCGAGCAACACCCATTTGCAAGGCTTGCAAACACCACTACTACCGGCTGTCCTGAGCCCTGCACGCCCGCCATCATCCGCACCTGCACCTACAAGCTCTTCTTCTCTGGGAATTTACTCGTTAGACTCTACGCAAGTTAGCACCTCAAAGCATAGGAATATAAGCATTCCTTTGGAGACCCTAAGTGAAAGCGCTAGCAAAGAAACATTCAACCCTGCTGCTGCATCTAAACAGAATCAGAATCCATTACCAGCTTACCCAGACGGCACGGCCCCACGCAATGGGGAAATCGCGTTGCCAACCCTACTGGATGATCTCAACGCTAGCGCGAATGAGATACTCACTTCAGCAGACAAAACATCTGACAGAACAGACATTTTCCCTACCGATAGGGCCTCTGGGGGAGGCCCACAAACAGGCCCACAGACACAAGTGCCGTTCCCAATCAAGGAACCATCACTCAACCCGGCGCTGGACCTACAATCTATGAGCCAAACCCATAGCACTCCGATCAAGTCTTGCCTAATGGCTGGATGCATCACACCGCCCATAGACCAGGGAACTTATGACCAAACAACAAACTTCCCTGGCAGGGGGGCAGCCAATTCACACGACCTTAGCCGTATGGCAGAAGGCAGGGCAAAAGTGTCTTATCTCAACACACAAGAATGGGAAGATATGTTAGCAACTTATATACCAGATCACAAAGACCCTCTCGCCCTTGATCCTTCCTCGGCAGCCAAAAATATAAACAAGCACGCCAACATCTCCAAGGAGAACGAGCGGGGGAAAGAAAAAAATACCGGAACCTGGAACTCACTGCTAAACACTATTCAGCTAGCAGTAGACGCACTGAAATACCAATCTGATAAAATGGAGCTCCAACTCACTGTTCTTAACACACTGGCAGTTTTTACAGCTGGCATCGACGACAAGCTAGGCAATTTAAACAACCTAATAGTGAGAGCACAAACTAACATCTACCCAAGCTGCAATTGCAGCCAGGCACTAGACAAAGTAGCCACATTGCCGTCCATGCTAACTGACCTAATAGGAGACTTAAGAGATCTACACAGAGGAAATGCAACTGCAACTGCAGAAAAGGGCCTTATCAAACCCGCAGAAGGATCATTCAGGAACGAGGAGTCAACCGGAAACAAAGTATTGCTAACTGCCGATCATACTCCCACACACGTAGAAACACTCCAGACGGGACAGGAACTCCCAATGAAACTCAACGCCAAACAACGGCATCAACAAAAAAGGAAAAGGCGGAAGCAAAACACTAAAACTGAAATTGAAATTGAATCAACCACTTCCAAAAACTTTCCAATCTTCTTTGCTCCAAAGGAGAAATCTCCTCCTAACACTAACAACGCCCATTCCATAGAGGGCAAAGACCGCTCGCCCTTCAGCTTAAGTCAGCATCAGCACAATACAAGCCGTAACCTGCCGAATCAAGAAGGGCAAGGGCCCCAAGGACTACCGGTAAAAGATCAATCAGAACAAAAGGACGCACACAGAGATATAGCAGCAAAGACCAAACAACTCACACAGCCAAACTGCGATAAGACCAAGATAGCGAGGGACCTCGATGGTCAAACGGGAGCTCCAACACCGCACAACAAAGATCCTCCGCCTCAAAGGGAAAAGGAACCACTTGATGCAACTGCTAACCAAGCTACAACACCAATACCAGCAAGCAACTACCTACTCAGGCCAAATTCCGAGGCTGGGGACAAGAATGGATTGACCAGCTCGTTGTTAAACGAAACCCATGCAGCTCAATTTAGAGATATATTAGTTAAGACCGCTTATCCGGAACAAAGTCAAACTGAGCATCCCCAAGTGAATTGGACTTCCGAAACACAAACTACATCAAAACAAACATTTCCACTCAAAGCAATAACACACATAGCCAATCTGCCAGGCAAAGACTCTATCCCGGCATCTCATGAAGCTCCCCTAGCTCTGGGTTTGTCAGCTCAAGTATACGACACAGCAATAAAGCTCCAGGAGGAGGGAAGCACCAAACAATCAACAGAGATGCTTGTTTTTCTTCCAGAATATACGTCGCAAGGGCAGCACGACATGCTAAACCGCGGCAATATTCTCAAACTAATGGAATACATTCCCAGTCTGAAGGGAATAAGTTTGACTGATCTAATCTCTGTTCAGTTCCTGCCCGCCACAAATCCAAATAGCCCGGAGGCAACCAAGACTACTTGGCTCTCTAGCACCATTGCAGATCTAATTACAACAGAAGTGGAGCAATTCAAGTCCTGGGGTATCAAGCTAGTTCCTCTATTAAAACCAGCTTATCCTGCACCACTTCAGAGGAGGACAAACCTAGAACCAGCGGCAAAACAGACAATCACCACTAGCGTTCTCAGAGGTGCCTTGGGCAGCTCTCCCAAAAAATGAGAAAATGCTGTGGCAGTGTTCTGATGACAGGTCGAGGATGGCAGTGGCACATTCCACAAGTGGGCGATGGCCAATTCCAAAGGCCCACCAGACCCACACTCTTACCAGGTCCAAGTCCTGGAGAGAAAGCTTGCCAAACAATAATTCCTGCAGTCCCAGGGGACGGACCGAAGCTATTTTTAGGGGGGCCCCTCACCAAAACCAAGCATTAACAAGGGAAACACTGTCTCGAACGATCTTCCTATGTCCCGGAGAGGCCTGATGCCACCGACAAATAAGAGATGACACAAAGGGCAGGGCGCCATCTATATGCATTTGCTCATGGAACATAAATGGCCTAACATCAAAAATAGACGACCCGCATTTTCAAAAATACATCTCTCTATTTGACATATTGATGTTGCAAGAAACCTGGCTAACATCCACACAACATATCACGAGCTTCACTTGCTTCTCAACTTCAGCGACTAGAACCAACAGATTCGGCCACCAGTCAGGAGGTTTGGCCACATATATATCCATCACAACAATCTCATCGGCAGTTCTCATGGAATCTTCCACATCTACAACCTTATCAGTAAAGATAAAATTACAGCTTGGCAACAAAGAAGAAGAGATATGCCTGAGCAATGCATATGTTCAATCCCAAACATAGAGTCAAAGACTCCAACTCAATTTCAACCCAACTAGCGGAGTACGTCTCTCATATGGAAAAAACACTCTTCCTCTTGTCTGGGGACTTCAACCAAAATTTGCTTGGCACATCAGCTGAAGAAGAGGTTCTGGCTTTAAACATAATTTACACCATACCACCACAATGCTCCTCGCTACGTAGGAAAAAAGCATCAAAACAACACTACTCAATGAACTAGAACACCAGAACCTTCGGGCTCTAAACGGAAGATATTTAACTGACTCTCCACCAGCCGAAACTTTCTACTCACAAACAGCCAGCTCCATCCTGGACTATACATTTGCCAGTCTGGCCCTATTTCCCCTCATCCTGGGATTCAGAATGAGGGACAAGGGGGAAAGCGATCATCGCCCCCAGGAATGCCATCTAACAGCAAAGATGCCCATTGCATTTAGGCCAGACAAAATGATAGGGGCGATTCATTCCATCAACCAAAAAAGGATCAAATGCATGTCTACCAATCTAACAACTTTGGCTGAAACTGCCCTCCAACTATAAAACACACAACAATCAAATGCGGCCGGGCACATCCAACATTGGAAGCAATACACTGGATCTCTCTTACGAAAACTGCCAAATACGTCCGCCCCAAAAACCAACCCTCACAACGAGGGCATGAAAACCAACTTAAAAAGAGGACCGAGAGCAGAACTAAGGCTACACAAAAGACTAGTTAACTTGACCTTACGGAAGCTAAGATCAACCCCCGAAAATGCATATCTTCGGATGGAGCTGAGGACACAAAGAGCGAATCTCAAACGCATAAAATGGAACACAAAAAAAGAGGCTGAAAATGAAACATGGTCAAAACTATTATATGATACCAAAAGCAGCAATAGTGCACATTTTTGGCAATCAGTGAACAGGATCCTGCGCCCACAATACAAAGACCAGGCTCGCACATCATGGAACAGTCATGGATTAACTATCTCTCCACGCATTTCAATATCCATCCGGAACAGGCAGGAGTACAAAAATCCAACGACACAGAGCCCGATTCTATAACGCCCTTGACGGAGCCCCTGACCAAGAGGGAGCAAGATCCAACCGAAATTATCATGGATGCATCAGCAACTCAACAAATAACATTAATAACAAAACTGATTCGCAAGGGCAGGAAAGAAGGCGCTCCAGGACCTAACGGCATACCGCCAGCTCTTTTTAAGGAAAAGAATATAGAATGGGCTACTATTATGCAATTGCTATTCTCGGAAGTTAGACTTCTAAATAAAATCTCAGAATCCTGGAGAGGGTCGACGATTGTCCCCATATATAAAAAAAGGCAAAAAAATGGATCCAAATAACTATCGTCTAGTAGCTCTCCTCGATATTGAGGCAAAATATTTTGCGGGAACAATTTTAGAGGAGATTGTATCTTGGGCGGAATTAAATGAGATCATACCACTAAACCAGACAGGCTTCCGGAAAAACACTGCAACAGCTACAAATACTCTGGCTATCTCTCTAATGATTGATGCAGCAAAAACAAAAAAACTGCCGCTGCACAGGTGCTACATTGATTTTGACAGGTGAAGTTAGGAGGCGGCACACATCTGTCATCTAAAGTCTATACCACCAAAGGACTCAAGCAAGGGTGCGTGCTTGCCCCAATATTGTTCAATCTGTACATGGCGGATCTATCAGGCATACTAAACACATGTAATTCCCATTCCCCGAGGCTGGGAGGGAAATCTCTGAGCAACCTTCTGTATGCAGATGACGTTGTGCTACTGAGCCATACCTACATCGGCCTCCAGCATCTTCTGAATCAAATGCATAGGTATGCCATGGAAAACAAATTAAAAATAAATTTGAGCAAAACACACACCATGTCGATAAACATAAAGAAAAAGCTTCAGAAGTCTTGGATACTGGGTGGCCAAAAAATAGAGTCAACACCCGAATATAAATACTTGGGAGCCATCTTTGACCGAGACGGATCATTCTCACAGCAAAAGCAGAAAGCAAAAAGGAGAGGGTCCTGCATTGCCGCCACTCTAAAAAGTATAGCCAACCAAGTGATGGGACCAATTTTGACCCCTTACTTGAAAGTTATCCAGGTTAAACTACTACCTTCCATCTGCTATGGCAGCGAAGCACTACGTGGGAGAGATTCAAAGAACCTGGATACAATCCAGACTAAAGCTTACCGAACAATGTTCTCTCTCCCGTCGTACACATCGCCTGCCCAACTCAGGTTGGAATTTGGACTAAAAAACAAGTTCTTGCAAGACAGGGTGCTTATATTTTCTGCTGCCACAAACTTCGTTCTGCTACTACTAACACTCCAAATTTCCTGTTATGGCAAGACATCCAAAGCAGGGACGTATCTCAGGCAAGATCTTATCTGAAGTCAGCCTTGGGGGCCACTAACCTATCAGCGATCTGGGACATGCAACTCGGCCATAATGCGTTTTAAAAACTGGTTTGGAAAACTGTTAAATCGATTTCATTACTAGAGGACAAAGAGACACTTGCCAAAAGAAATCACGCATGGATGATTTTAAACTCATATAAATCCCTGACATCAAAACCATATTTCAGTCAGGGCTATTCCAAGACAACAAAACTAAATTTCTTGAAATACAGACTAGGGGTCTTGCCCACCAAAGAGCCTTTACCCCCTTGGCTCAGGAGCAATGGCCATGATGCCTGCATCTTTTGTAAAACTGCGAAGGGCGACATACTCCACATGACCTGCCTCTGCCAAGAGCTTCGGCCAGCCCGCCAACAGCTCTTAAAGGACCAGCTCAAGCAGATCGGAACTCGCACTAGAAGGCAAGTGGTGCTGGCTTGCCTGAACCCTGCAAACACGAAACTGAACTGCAGATATGTAAAGTTCCTTGCAATAATTGAGCAAAAACTGTCAAAAAACACTCCGACCATTTACACAGGAAATACACAGCCGCAAATCGGAACTGAAGGAAATACGCTCTCCTGCCTCAAGAGAAATGCCCCTGGACATTAGATTGTGCTTTTACTGCATGTTCTTTTTAATGATATTTTATATGAATCAATTTTCTTACGATATTTTAAAATCTTCTTTTAAAGGTTTGCACTGGTTTTAATTAACTATGCATAATAAATTACCTTACCTTACCTGTGCCACATCACTTTATGCTAATCCACTCTACACTTACCACTGTATGCCACGACACTCTACAACACTCTACGAGACACCACTCCACTTTATGACACCCCACTTCACTCCATGGCACTCCACAACAGTCCATCGTATGGCACACCACTCTAGTCTACGCCATGCTACTCCACTCTAAGACATGGCACTCCACTCTACTGCCCTCCATTTTATGCAACTCCACTTAAAGACACTCTACGCAATACCATTTTATGACACAGCACTTCACTCTACTCTACACCACTCCACTCCACTCTACTCTACAGCATGCCACACCACTCTACGCCACTCCACTCTAGGCCAGTTCATTTTACACCTACCACTGTAGGCTGGGACTCTATGTCACAACGCTCTATGCCACAACATTGTAAGACACTCTAGTCTATAACACTCCATTCTAAAACACTCTGTTCCACTGTAATCAATTACACTCCACTTAACGACACTCCACTCGACGACACTCCGCTCAACAGCACTCCACTCAATGATACTCCACTCAATGACACTCCACTCTATGATTTGAAACACATCTTTATAATACAAATCATTGAAATTCAATGAAAAAAACAAAGATTAAAGATTAGTTAAAGTTAGGAAATCATGGTTTATTATTTCTATACAAAACAAACTACACAAATATTAGAAATCCTAAAGGTATAACTTAAAGTAAAAAGCTATGCCTCAGACAAAACTTACTAGAGCTGGCACACCTCTGTGCACAGTATTGTGAACTTGGTAGGCAGACTACAATAACCATAGCTCGCCCTGATACTATGCATGGCTTAAACCCTTTCATATTACATCACTTATACCATATTAAATCATAGCATTCATAGAAACACTTATGACATCTGAAATTACATAATTTATTATAACACCCAGGTAGGTTCGGATGTTCTTCCCTTAGGCCCTGGGTCCTCCAACTGCAGGGCTCGGAACTTACTGCCGTCTCCAGTCTGTTGACAAGTAACCGTCACTCACATACACCCTCTTTACATTCTTCACCCTCTACCCCTCCTAATTCCACTCTGCCTTTCCCTATTCCCACTCCAGGCTCTGATTCCTGTCTCAAGCATGATTTTATCTCCCTCTGTAACTATGCAAATGGTCCTTTGCAACCCTCTGTTACCGCTCTCACTGCTGAACCAGTCCTACCATCGCTTGTTAGTTATGCGAATAGGTGCATGCACAATTCCTGACTTGAGGAAAATATTGCGGACCTCAAGCACGATCTATCAGTTGTCAGAGATGGTGCAAAGCATACTTCAGTTCTCCTTGAAGATGGAGAAGCATTGGGTCTCACCCCCCCTTAGAAAAATGATATTTACAATTCACAGAATCTGTTCAACTCAGCTAACGACCATCCCTCGTTCTGCTCCTCTCATAGTTCTAGCTGGAGCTCTAGGCCTTTGCCTAATCATCACTCTAGTCCCACAGAACCTTACTTCAGCTATCTGAAGAGGACATTCTGGCCCTAATTTTCTCTTACACTGACTCGAGGACGGTCTCCTCCTCCAACTCTACTCTCAACATCCCCACCATCATTGCGGACCCTGACAGGGAACCAAGTCTTAAGCACAGAACGGTGAACAAAGAAAACCTACTTCACTTAACCACCTCTCTTCAAGAAGTGGTCACTTCCAATCTGCATGCCAAATTGATGCTACTAAACTGTAGATCAGCTGTGAATTATTTAGCTGATATTTCAGAACTCATCATTGCGCATAACCTGGACCTTCTGATCATCACGGAAACCTGGCTCAATGATACCTCTTCCCCAGTTCTTGACATCTTTAATCCCCTCTGACTACTCCATTCTCAGAAGTGATCTACTTGATAAAACAGGGGGGGCATTGCTTGCATTTATCGCTCTAACCTCACAGTAAATCAATCTCTATGTGCTGTGTTATCCTCCTGTGAACTGCTAGTCACTGAAATCTGGAATAAAGGAAAGAAGTTCTGTGTGTTGCACTCGATCTATCACCCTCCTGGTGACAATCTGGTCTTCATAGAGCAAATCATGGAGGTCATGGAGCTCGGATCAACTCTCCCACACATTCCTTGGAGACTGTAGCCTTCATTGGAATGACACAAATGATCCTTATGTCTGTTCCTTTAAGACTTTCCTCTCTGACCTTAACCTCTCACAGCTCTGTATAGGTCCTACACACAATAAGGGTGCCAGACTCGACCTTCTCATTGCCAAAGACAACATCATACAAATATGTGACTTCTTACCCTGTGACTGGTCTGATCATGTTCAAATTCCCTTCCTCGTCTTAGATAAGGTCTCATGTAGACAGGGCCAACCCCTTAAAGCAAAACAACTGTCTCGCAATATGAGAGACCTCAACATCAATATGCTAACTTCAATCACCAAAAATAGACTACAGTTCCCACCTAATATGACCAACCTTGATGATCCCTCGGATCATTACATCGACACGCTGTCTAACAATCTTGATTCTTTTGCACCGAAGCAGCTCAAAAGGATTCCCGTCAAACTTTCCAAACCATTGTTCAATGGTTCCCTAAATGATGAACAGCACAATCCTAGAATATCTGAGAGACTCTAGAGAAACACCCCCTCCACCACAAATCTCACTCAACCTAGAAAATTGAGAAGCTCTTACAACAAACACATCCACCTGGCTAAATAGACTACTTCAGAACACAATTGGATGGAGCCAAAAATAAACCCAAAAAACTCTTTAAAATTATTAAGGAGCAATCTAACCGGTCTTCCAACCAGATCTCTACTCCGATATTCCTGCTCCCTAGTGGTGATCTTTTCACAGCTCACTTCTCTGAAAAAACAAGGAAAATAGAGTTGGAGCTACTACCGGTCACCCCAACTTTGCTACCTAAAAAATTTCCTGCAGTATCAGAGGAGCTGGCAACATCCTCGAAAATATTATCGCTTTTGGGCTGCTCTCTCAAAAGAAAGGCCTCTTGGAACTCTTTTCTCCTCCCAGATGTCATGGAGCTCCTTCACAACATGGCATCCTTTGAGCCCTCCAACCATTTTGGTGATCGTTTACCAGCTAAGCTTTATAAAGATTTAAACTCAGTCATTCTCCCTCTTTGGTCCAGGATCATTCATAAATCCCTCATACAGGGAAAGATTCTGGACTGCCTAAAGGTTGGGCAAGTTACTCCGATTGCTAAGAAGCCCAATGCGGGCCTATCAGACCCAAACAACTTCCCATCTATAACCAGTAGTATGACTCTAGCTAAATTGCTTGAAAAATGCGTCCATTTTCAGCTCTGTAATCACATTGAGAAATATCAACTCCTTCAGCCCCATCAATCAGGTTTCAAATCAGGGCACAGTACTGAAACGACACTAACACACATTGTTGATAACGCCTTGAGAGCCCTTGACCAAAATGTCCCTTTTCTCCTGATTCTTCTGGACCTGTCCTCAGCCTTTGATACCATCAAACATGAAAACCTGATTGATCTTATTCAACACAGGATGGGCCTCTTGGGCCCGGTCCAAAATTGGTTTGCCTCTTTCCTGCATAACCGCACGCAAAGGATCAAAGCTAAACATTCCCTTGCTTCCAGTACCCCTGTCACGATTGGAGTCCCCCAAGGATCGGCGCTCTCGCCAACTCTCTTCAATCTTTTCATGGAGCCACTTCCTGTCATTCTGAACCAAGCGAACATTCAGTACCAAATGTATGTGGATGACACAGAACTATATCTGAAGATCTCCTCTCAAGAGGACATCATCATCATCAGAAATCTTTATTTGGCTATATTCCAAGCCATAAAAGAATGCAACATACAAGAATACAAACATTTCTGAATGAAGCCATCATAAAATTAATACATATATAAAACTCTCAAAATAAGACATCACTAATCTACATGAAACAATATTTAAGTTAATGTTAATAGTGAAGTCAAAAGACAATCTTTATACACTAGGTTTAAAAAAAGGCAATTTAAATGGCATTGTCACCAGAAACTTAACCTCATTTTCCAACAATGGTCCAAAGTCGAACTGCAGCGGAGATATATTTGTAGACTATTAAACAAGTAATTTCGTCCTGTAAAAGCTGAAGGTGATAAAATGCAGCCTGACATTTCCTTATATTTAAAACTTATGAAAGTGGGATTAAAAAGGCACACCTAGGGTTGATATAAAGTTTGCAGAAGGACATAAAGTGCATTCGTGGGGTGATTCGTCAAGGGGTGGCCGAGATAAAAAGGGGGTCCCAAAACGTGATTTCTCCATGTTAATTTCCATAGGAAAGTTCAGACAAGGCTACAGGTTGAACGGGTGAACGGAATTACCCCATATTTGGCAGGGCGAAGGGTCTTAGTGTAGACAGCACACTTTTGTTTATTTGGTGTAAATCCGTTCAGTAGTTTTTGAGAAGTGTCGAAATTTACAGATATCGATATTTGGGAATTCTGCCATCTGATTGGCTGAGGCTTTACAAGCAGGAGCTTGCTGCTTATTGGCTGTGATGGTGTTGCAACTAGGAAGTGTTGGCCACCATTTTGTGATTCCGTTGAAGTGAGTAAGGGGAAAAAGGGCGAAAAAAGTAGGAAAGGAGGGTAGGAGCACTGTAAGCTTTGTGGGAGAGTGCGAAGCAAAGTAGTCACTGTTAGTGGTCTGAAAGTGCGGTGTTGCTCAGAGTGACATGGTGCGTATATGAAATGGTGCTCACTCGGGTATGAAACCGAGAGCCTAAACCTTGAAGTCATTGCTGTAAAGTGATGTGGTCTGGTGTTTGTAGCATACGTGTGCAAGTAGTGTAGGCGTTTATACCATACAGGGAGTGGGAAGCGAACTACTGACCCTACTCTGTGGTGATAGTATACCAGAAGCGGGAAGCGAAGTAGTTACGCCTACCGGTGTGAAGACTTGGGGATGAAACCGAGGTGATGGCTGTAAAAGGATGGGCTCTGAGCGCTGTAGTATACATGTGCAAGTAGTGTTAGTAGGCATTTATACCATACAGGGAATGGGAAGCAAACTACTGACCGGTACAGTGCGTTTATACTATACTGGAAGTGGGAAGCGAAGTACTCACGCCTACCGGTGTGAAGACTCGGCGTTCAAACCGAGCTGATTGCAGTAAAGTGATGGGCTCTGGGCGCTGTAGGATACTAGCCACTATAGTATGTGTGCAAGTAGTGTTAGTATGTATTTATAGTATATAGGGAGTAGGAAGCCAACTACTCACCCCTACTGGTGTGAAGTCTCGGGGATTAAACCGTGAGCCTAAATTGTGAGCTGATTGCTGTAAAGTGATATGCTCTGGGAGCTGTAGCATACCTGTGGAAGTAGTGTTAGTTTGCGTTTATACAATATAGGGACTGGGAAGCAAATACTTACCCCTACTGGTCTTAAGACTCGTGGATGAAACCATGAGCTCATTGCTGTAAAGTCATGTGCTCTGTGTAGTATTCCAATGTAAGACATAGTAGAATGTTAGTATGTAATTCTACTAGAATATCAGTATGTAATGTTAGAATGTAGGGCTGTCATAGGGTGAACCTTGCGGAGTTTATACCATACAGGGAGTGGGAAGCGAACTACTGACCGCTACTGTGTGTTGATAGTATACCGGAAGCGGGAAGCAAAGTAGTTACGCCTACCGGTGTAAAGACTTGGGGATGAAACTGAGGCAATGGCTGTAAAAGGATGGGCTCTCAGCGCTGTAGTATACATGTGCAAGTAGTGTTAGTAGGCGTTTATACCATACAGGAAGTCGGAAGCGAACTACTGACAGGTACATGTGTTTATACTATACCGGATGTGGGAAGCGAAGTACTAACGCCTATCGGTGTGAAGACTCAGGGATCAAACCGAGCTGATTGCTGTAAAGCTGAAGGATACTAGCCACTGCAGTATGTATGTAAGTAGTGTTAGAATGCATTTATAGTATATAGGGAGTGGGTAGCGAACTACTCACCCCCACTGGTGTGAAGACTCGGGGATTAAACTGTGAGCCTAAATTGTGAGCTCATTGCTGTAAAGAGATGTGCTCTGGGCGCTGTAGCATACCTATAGAAGTAGTGTTAGTTTGCGTTTATACAATATAGGGAGTGGGAAGTGAAATACTTACCCCTACCGGTCTCAAGACTCGTGGATGAAACCATGAGCTCATTGATGTAAAGTCATGTGCTCTGTATAGTATTCCAATGTAAGTCATAGTAGAATGTTAGTATGTAATTCTACTAGAATCACAGTATGTAATGTTAGAATGTAGGGCTTTCATGAGGGGAACGTTGCGGAGTGTGTACACAGTGCTGGAGAAGACGGTTGCCTTGCTGTCTGCTCCTGTTGGTGCCTGTTTCAGGTGTCTTGTTTTTCTGTAAGAAATCTACTTATTGAATCCACTGATGTCTGCCTCTTCACTACATAAATTTTGGCGATGAGCGGGAGAAGGTCAAAAGAAAGCACCAATCACCAATAGGGAGGGAGAAGGGGAGGAAGAGTCATAGGAAGAGAGGGAGAAGGAGACAGAGCGTCGGCCTACTGCACCCAGCCCTTAGTGTTTACCCACCGATTTGTCTAGGACGCTGGCTTCCGCGAGAAAGAGTGTGGTTCAGCAAGTCCTTAAAATGAAACACAAGAGGCCAGAGATTAGGGGCATATTATCAAGGAACAGCGTCAACATTATCGCCGCTTTAGTGTCAGGAAACTGCTGCTAAAGCAGCGATAAGGGGTTGATAATACGCCCTTGAGAATTCCCATAGAAGCCCACGTTCTGGTGTAAACCTGGACTTCTATGGGAATTCTCAAGGGCAAATCGCCACTTTAGCGGCAGTTTCTTGCCGCTAAAGAGGCGATAATGTTATCGCAGTTATTTGATAATATAGTCCTACATTATTAGCTACGGGAAAATCGCTTGCATGCACCTGTGCACCCACGGTGCTGCACTCCTTCCTCCGCACTGTGCTCAATTGTAGGTCTTGTACACCGAGGCTTCACTGCTCACCTGCCACCACCGGTGTGTCCCACGATGTGTTGATGCAAGCTCCAAGTCCATGGTACGTTTGTACGGTAGGAGACCAGGTCTCCGGTCTGGACGGTGTCTTGATACCACAATGGAAGGTGTCAGAATGCCCAGGGCAACATTGCTGGGTCAGCTACCGCTCCGCCCTTCTTGAGCCAATCAATTGAATGTCTGAAAAGGGAGAAATAATTTAATGGTGGAAACGTCTGGAGGTAAATGAAGGTTTATTTAAAGCTTGATAGAAACCAGAAGTTGAGTGCATCCTTCGTTTTTGAAGTACGGTCTACCATCTGTTAGTGGTAATCGTGGTTCATAGAGGAGTTGGAGTGCTCGAGAATTCACAAGGCTAAATATTAATACGTTATACAAAGTTCATATTGAAAGGAACAGAGCGCATGCTTGAAGCATAATGTGCACGTGTAATGTAGTAGTGGAAGGCTGTGTGATGTACACTTAGTAACAAGCTCACTACAGTGCCCTAAAAGCCAATGCCATGTGTCTGTAGGGCTGCGCTGCCCGCTGGCTCAGGCCTACAGTATGGTAAAGCAGGTCCTTAAAATGAGACAGATGTGAGTAAATGAGGTCGGAGATCACATCATTACGGATGGCAACATTGCTTTTTCGCACGTGCGCACTCAGGGGTGATGCACCCCACCCCTCCCGCAGCCTCGCGCTCAACAGGTGTCTGTAGGACAGCGCTGCCCGCTGGCTCAGGCCTACAGTATGTTACAGCAGGTCTTTAAAATGAGACAGAGATGTGACTGAATGAGGTCGGAGATCACATCATTACACACAGTAACATCACTTATTTGTACGTGCGCACTCAGGCTGATGCACCCTACCCCTCCCGCAGCACCGCGCTCAACAGGTGTCTGTAGGGCAGCGCTGCCCACTGGCTGAGGCCTACAGTATGGTCCAGCTGGACTTTAAAATGAGACAGAGATGAGACTGAATGAGGTCAGAGATCACATCATTACGCACAGCAACATCATTTGTTTGCACCTGCGCAGCCAGGGTGATTCACCCCACCCGTCCCGCCACACTGCACTCAATTGGAGGCCCTGTGCACCCAGAACGCTCTGCGTACCTGCTGTCATTGTTGTGTGAGCAAACACTACGGGCAGCAGTGCTCACAATTCAGCTGGAGTGATGATTGCAGGAAGGTGTACACCTCATGGATCTCTTTCGTAGACGACGGGCAGTAGGGCTCACAATTTAGAGCCGTGTTGATTGCCAGGATGGTGTACACCACATGGATCCCTTTTTTTTATTGTACATTGTGATATGCGAGGTGGAAGCGGCCATATCACCTGAGGCAGTGTGGATGAAGAGGGACGTGCATCGTCGTGGTTATCCTATTTATACGTTCGCAAAGTAGGCTGGGCTTGCGTATACCAGGCCAGCGTGGGGGTGTGAATAATTATTCCGGGGACCTTGGCATTGTTCAGTTCCTGTCTGGCCAGAAAGTGTACTTGTGTGTTTCTGTTGTAGTTTTGACATTACAGAGTGTGCAATTTACATTAGTATAGCATGTGTCGGGAGGGCGGCAACTATCGTTAATGAGATGGTGTTTGAAAAGATTTATTGGTGAACATTACATGTCGTTGACAAGTTGAAAGTGTTGCTATCCCGAAGCGTACACATGTGAATGTGGTCGGAGGGGGGGAGGATCAGCAGTGAGGCTACGTCATACACAGTGATAACATTCATTACAGTCAAGGAATACATGTCAAATGTGAATCTGAAAGTTAGGAAATAATGGTTTATTATTTCTATACAAAACAAACTACACAAATATTAGAAATCCTAAAGGTATAACTTAAAGTAAAAAGCTACGCCTCAGAAAAAACTTACTAGAACTGGCACACCTCTGTGCACAGTATTGTGAATTTAGTAGGCAGACTACATTAACCATAGCTTGCCCTGATACCATGCTGACCATGTCACTGACCATGTCTTGAGTGATGTAATAAGTGGCATCATCATCAGTGCATTGCGGGTGTCCAAGTTGAAGTTAGCTCAACTAACTATAACAGGCGAATTTCTCTGGTTTTATACGAGTCAAATGTTCAACTAACTATAACATCCCTGAAACCTATGTTTTTTTAGTGAATTTCTAAGGTTTTTTGAATGCTAATTCCTAACTATAACATGCCTTAAACCTATGTTTTTTTCAGTGAATAAATATATATATACATATATATATATATATATATATATATATATATATATATATATATATATATATATATATATATATATATATATATATATATATATATAATAGCTCCCAGACACCAACCAATTGCACACACGAGTGGGTGCACACGAAAACGGGGGTGTACCCGTTTTTTAAATAGCGCTCCAAAACTCCCAGGAAAATGACTCCAAAGGAAAGTAGCACACGCAGGGGAGGTTTCCACAGATGTTTAATGAAGAAACCAACAGCAACGACGCGTTTCGCCTTGGGGCTTCGTCAAGTTGTGCAGAGAGCCGAGGCGTGCGTCGGATTTAAAAGGACACCATGTGAATACAAGAAACAAAGGTAGGACTATACAGTACATTCATGGTCGCCATGTTGGAATGGTGAAATTGAAGTAAACAAATACAAGTAATTCAAAACGATATCATCATGAATACAATTGTTCCGCAATACCAAAGAATGTACAAAATAAAGGAAGCCTTTTGTCAGGCCCAATAATTTCGAATATCGAAATGCTAGTCACAACCTCTAAGAAAGAATTGAGCCCGTAATGGGCAGCGTGACACCTCCACAGTTTATGTAAATATTTACAAAATGTGCTATGTACACAATAAATAGGCAAAGTCAACAAGAAGACGCATGTGGCAAAAATCCACCAGAATTCATGCGCCTCAACCTTCATAAATAAAATAAAAGGATAGAGTTGCATATGCAATATGTATGTAGATGTGGAGTGATGTCTCGTTGGTATAACGCCCTGGATGGGCAACAATCAATGTATCAAGTGTAAAACATGGAGTCAATTTCACAATATATTACTGTAAAACCATTAAAACAATATGTAAAAACATATTAGATACGAAAAGGCACAGTCAAAGAAAATGAGGAAAAGCAGCAATATAAGAGCGACCATGAATGTACTGTATAGTCCTACCTTTGTTTCTTGTATTCACATGGTGTCCTTTTAAATCCGACGCACTTCCTGGGAGTTTTGGAGCGCTATATATATATATATATATATATATATATATATATATATATATATATATATATATAGTTGGTTGATTGCTTTATTTCGATATGCATATATCATAAAAGCATTACAAAGAATAAAAAAACAACACATCGTAAGAAAAGACTGTGCATTTAACATAAGGAGATAAAAACAGCAGTTAATCAGAATAAATTAGTTAAAAAAGGATTAAATTGATATAGACAGTCTTTGTAGTCGAATCAACCAGGCCCATTTTAAAAATTTAGATACGGCACAGACAATGGGAGGGGCTGTGTCAGTTGGTAAAATCCGGAGGGCCACCAAGTACTGTCGAGTGCCCAATTCTCTGCAGAGTGGTTTAAGCCAACGTGATCTGGGGCGCGCATAGTCCGGGCATTCAAAAAGAAAGTGTGCCACAGTTTCAGGTTTATCGGTACATAAGGCAAATGGCGTGATGCCAGCTGAGACATATTCCACCTAGAGCGGAGGTCGGCAAGGGGTAAAGTCCCTAGTCGAAATTTAATATAGAGAGCCCGGTCCAAGGCAATGGTAATAATGTCCAAATAGGGCTCGAAGGCAACAACGTCTTTTATTTCCAAATAAGCTGCGGTTGCGTTGCATTGACGCTGATTGCTGATGAGCTTGGCAGAAACCCATTCCCAATATAGTTTTTTTAGGGACTCCTTTGGGGGAGCTGAGTGGTTGGACCAGCAGGACCCCAATCCTAGGTCCCCTAGCAGGTGTTTGATGTCCCTGAGCCATTTGATCTTCTGCCAACCGTCTAAGCACATCACCTCTGCCAGCCCGTCTGCGTAGGATTTTAACTCAGGGACCCTCCACAAGCGAGCCCAAAGCAGGAGAGGTCGGAGGCGGGCCTGGTCCTTAATTGATTTGCAGCCAGCGTCCATTAGCACCGGGACTGTCGGGGTACTTGTCGGGATGGCAAGGAGGTCCTTAATAAATGTATTCTCTGCCTTGGTCAGAGACTCCATATTGCCTAGACCCCATAATTCCGCTCCGTAGAGTGATGCGGATACAGCTCGGGCTTTATAGATGTCTATTATCGGGGCTACACAATGTTTTGATGAGTTACTGTACTCCTTAAGGAGGGCCCCCCCCACCCTTTTATAACCAACTGTCATTTTGTTGATATGGGCAGTCCAGCTCATAGCATCGCTCAGACGGATTCCCAGATAGTCGAATTCTGCCACTCTTTCAAGGGGGATAGAGTTCAAAATCGGGGGCGGCCTAATTTACCCGGGTGCTGCATGATTAAATACTTAGTTTTGTCCACATTGATGACAAGTCCTCTGGTAGTACAAAAATCCTGGAAGCGGTTCAGGAGCTTCTGGAGGCCTTGGGGAGTTTTCGAAATGAGAAGGGTGTCATCGGCGAACAGCAATGTTGGAATTTTTACGCCACCCAGTGTGGGGGCGTCTGCTGGCTCACCATGCAGGTGCTCTACCACCCCGTTTACATAGAGGGAGAATAGGGTGGGGGCTAGAACACAGCCCTGCCGGACACCCCTCACGACCCTGATCTTGTCGGTCTTTTCCCCATTCAGCCCCCATCTGACCTGGGCATAGTTGGCATTATGCAATTTAATGAGGAGATTTAAGATGTAAGGGGGCATCCCTAGACCATACAACACCCTCCAGAGTTCCTCCCTAGGAACCAGGTCAAAGGCAGTCTTCAGATCTATAAAGGCCAAGTAAAGACTGCCTTTGCACAGCTCCACCACCTTCCAGTAAAGTAACAGGAGCCTAAACACTTGTTCGATGGTTCCTGTGCCTGAGCAAAACCCAGCTTGCATATCAGACAGTATGTGGTTGTCATCCACCCATTGGAGGATCCTCCCCAAAATTGCTTTCCCCGCCACCTTCTGCGTCGAGTCTATGAGGCTTATAGGCCTGTAGTTCCCTGGTAGATCCCGGCAACCCTTTTTAAAAATTGGGACTACCTCTGCCCCTTTCCAGGAATCAGGCACAGAACCTCCCTCAATAATGGCATTAAGAAGGGCCGAAATCAGTACCCCCCATTCGCTTGGATAGGCTCGAAGAAGGTCCCCTGGCAACCCATATATACATATATATATATATATATATATATATATATATATATATATATATATATATATATATATATATATATATATATATATATATATATATATATATATATATATATATTACCTACTCCAGGTCGCCAGTAGGTATATATAGTTAGGACCTAGTTACCATAGGAAATCCCCAACATTCTATTGGGGATAACTTTGGCGCCGATTGAGGAATCTGCGTGTAATTTTCTTTAAAATTGCTTCGCTCCGCTCCGTCCCTGAAAGCTTCGGGGGGATTCGTCAAGCGGGGGCCGAGAAAAAAGGGGGGTCCCAAAACGTGTTTTCCCCATGTTAATTTCCATAGGGACCTTTAGACACGGCTACAGCCCGAACGGCTAAATGGAATTACACCAAACTAGGCAAAATGGTAGGGCCTGGTATGCAGATGTGCCTTTGCTATGTTTGGTGAAAATCCCTCTTGTAGTTCTTGAGAAAATTGAATTTGAAATTTTTCAAATGGCATTTTCTATGGGACCTTTAGACACGCCTACAGCCCAAACGGCTGAACGGAATTACACCAAACTTGGCAAAATGGTAGGGACAGGTATGCAGTAGTGCCTTTTCTATATTTGGTGAAAATCCCTCCAGTAGTTGTTGAGAAAATTGAATTTGAGCAAATTATATATCTATATGCGCTCACCGTACGCGTACGGTACGCGTACCGTTTGTGTACGTGCGCGTACCCTTACGTGCGCGAGCGAGTTTCTAATTGGCTGGCAGTCGACTGTCAACATTCCAAACTGTCCAAACCAGGAAGTGTTGGCCACCATCTTGTTTTTCAGGAGAACTGAGGCACAACAGAGCCCAAAACAAGAGTGGTAGAAACCCCCTAACCCTCTAGCCACTATCAGGGGGTCTCAAAAGGACCCCCAAGGGCAAAAAAAACCCACCAAAAAAAACACGGGGTACGCGCACCGTACGCGTACGGTACGTGTACCATGCGCGTACCCCGCGATTTAAAATTTTGCACTTGGTGGTCCTTCTGGGACCCCATGAGAAGGGCTAAGGGGTCAGGGGGTCTCAACCCTACCCCCTTTTCGCGTTTTCCACTCTTGTTTTGTGCTCTCTTGTGCCTCGCTTCTCCTGAGAAACAAGATGGCTGCTCAGGTGGTCTCAGAAGGATAATAACATATATAAACGTTATCCGCTAATAGAATTAGCATTTACAAAACCTTTGAAATTTATTGAAAAAAATATAGGTTTACGCCTGATATAGATAGGAATTAGCATTTAAAAAACCTTGCAAATTCACTGAAAAAACCATAGGTTTCAAGCCTTATATAGTTAGGAATTAGCATTTAAAAAACCCTGCAAATTCACTTAAAAACCATAGGTTTCAGGCCTTATATAGTTAGGAATTAGCATTTTAAAAACCTTGCAAATTCACTTAAAAAAACTATAGGTTTCAGGCCTTATATAGTTAAGAATTAGCATTTGAAAAACCATTGAAATTGCTCCTATATAGTTAGTTGTACTAACTATATTTCGCGCACCCGCAAACCACTGCTGATGATGTCACATATTACATCATTCATGACATGGTCAGTGACATCACTGATGACATCACTGATGACATCTCAAATGACATCACTGATCACTTTGACTGATGATTTTTTGAGGATTTTTTTAAAGTTCCAAAACTCCACACTTGGAAAAATTTCCAAGTGAAACCAGTCAATGTTAGCCTACGGAAGGAAATTCAAGTTACTGTAACTACGATTAGAATTACTTTTCAGGATCAGTAGTGGGCTGAAAGATGCAGCACTGAGGTATCTCCTGATAACAGGTGAGTAAATCGGAATTCGTTGTTTGGCTGATTTTAAAGAAATGTTTTAAAGTTCCAAAACTCCACACTTAGAAAAATTTCCAAGTGAAACCAGTCAATGTTAGCCTATGGAAGGAAATTCAAGTTACTGTAAGTATGGTTAGAATTACTTTTCAGGATCAGTAGTGCGCTCAAAGATGCAGCACTGACGTCTCTCATGATAACAGGTGAGTAAATCGGAATTCGGAGTTCCGCTGATTTTAGAGGAATATTGTGCTCAATAGTGAAGGAAGGGGGCGGGGCCTGAGGTGACATGTGCGCAAACACACCCTGTGGCGCGTTTTAGGTTGGGGAATTAATTCCTCTTCAATCCTGAGGTCCCCTGTGAGCCAACTATCCAACCAGGTACATCCAGTATGCGCCAGGGAGCAGCCTTGCAGAGAGGTGTTCAGAGAGCACACCCCCTTTTTACAACACTCTGCAACGCAGCTCTGTGGAGCTTACTGGAGGTACCTGCTGGACTAGTTGGCCCCTAGGGGACCTCTGGATTGAAGAGGAATTAATTCCCCAACATAAAACTCGCCACAGGGCATGTTTGCACACATATCACCACAAACCCCACCCCCTACCTTCACCACTGTGCAAACGCACCCCGTAGCGCTATCTAAGTTGGGGGATTAGGTCCCCTTGCATACTGGGGGTCCCTGGGGGCAAATTAGCCCACCAGGAACCTCCAGCATGCGCCAGGGGGTTGCTTTGCAGAGAGGTGTAAAAAGGGGCGTGGCCTCATTACACCTCTCTGCAACACAGCCCCCTGGCGCGTTTGCAAAGGGGGAACTAATTCCCCTTGCATGCTGGGGGTCTCCGGGGGCCAACTAGCCCACCAGGAACCTACAGTATGCACCAGGGGGCTGCGTTGCAGAGAGGTGTAATGAGGCCATGCCCCTTTTTACACCTCTCTGCAACACAGCCCCCTGGCGCGTTTGCAGAGGGGAAACTAATTCCCCTTGCATACTGGGCGTCCCTGGGGGCCAACTAGCCCACCAGGAACCTCCAGTATGTGCCAGGGGGCTGCGTTGCAGAGTGGTGTAAAAAGGGGGTGACCTCATTACACCTCTCTGCAACGCAGCCCCCTCGCACGTTTGCAGAGGGGGAACTAATTCCCCTTGCATACTGGGGGTCCCTGGGGGCCACCTAGCCCACCAGGAACCTCCAGTATGCGCCAGGGGGCTGCATTGCAGAGAGGTGTAATGAGGCCACGCCCCTTTTTACACCTCTCTGCAATGCAGCCCCCTGGCACGTTTGCAGATGGGGAACTAATTCCCCTTGCATACTGGGGGTCCCTGGGGCCAACTAGCCCACCATGAACCTCCAGTATGCACCAGGGGGTTGCGTTGCAGAGAGGTGTACAACGGGGCGTGGCCTCTTTACACGTCTCTGCAAGGCAGCCCCCTGGTGCATACTGGAGGTTCCTGGTGGGCTACTTGGCCCCCAGGGCCCCCAGTACTCAAGGGGAATTATTTTCCCCTTGTCGGCATCCCACAACCAAAACAATATGCCTCTATCATAATATAAAATAGGAGCTTGTAACTGTATATAGCCAATCTACTTCATCATATTAAATGGTTCTTCACTATCAAATCTAATTTTCAATCGACTAATCACTAGTTGTGTGACTTTGGTTCAAGTTCTCATTCAAAGTAAAGACAGAGAAAAGAGGAACAAAAAGGGGAGGCTTGCAAGCCACGAGAACATTTTTTCGTACAGTATCATTTACAATTACAGAGAGATCACAAAGCACTATCATTATCTGCATTCATTGCAAAGTACGTGTCCATAATGAATGCAGTGTGATACCCGATCTCTATACCAGTTAAAAATTAATCCATCATATGATTTATAAATAGTTTGCATATATAGGAGTCGGACCTAGTGTTTCTATAGCATAAAGACCCACTCATTAATTCACAGGTTGCTTTGTGAATAGACACCCCATAGAGTGGAGTGACTAGATGTTATCAGAAAATTAATTGTCGAGAGGATATAGAATAAAGATAGATTATTACAGATTCAAATACATTCCATATACGGATAGGATATGTTTGGTAGAGACCATTCCCAAATGGAAATGAATAGAAGAGCACGACCCTGTACATTACATGTAGTTAGTAACATTGTAAGAGATTGTGTGTAAATACAACAATATCTTACAAAATGAAACAAATAACACAACGGCATTGCAATAAAGGGCTATGACTTATACAGCGCTAATCATAAAAATTCATACATTTCCGTGTCAACATTGATTCCGCATTCCACTGCCCGAAGTTTGATAATCCAGGCACTTTCCAGCTTACGTAAGCGGGACACCCTATTTCCACCTCTCAAGCCAGTATCAACAGTATCAATTCCATGAAAGCTTAATCTAAGTTGGTTGGTTGAAAGCTTTATTTCGATATGCAATTATATCTTGAAAGCATTACATACATGTAAAAACTGCAGATCGACAATACAAATGTCTCAAAAATTAAGAACAAGTAAAAATGCCATTTATGCATGCAATAAATTAACTAAAACTGGATTAAATTGAGATAGACAAACTGTTTCTGCGAATCAACCATGACCATTTTAAAAATTTGGAGACACCACAAACTATGGGAGGGGAAGTTTCAGTTAACAAAATAGGTAGCGCCACCAAGTGTTGGCGTGTCCCCAAGCGTCTAAATAGCGGTTTAAGCCAGCACCTCCTTGGACGAATATAGTCTGGGCACTCGAAGAGGATATGCGCCGCCGTCTCAGGCCTTGTAGGGCAAAAGGCACAAAAGGGTGATAACTGCACTGGTGATTTCCATCAGGATAGAACATCCCCAATCGGAAGAGTGCCTACTCTAAACTTAAAGTATAGAGCCCTATCAACTGGCATGGTGATCAAATCCAGATAGGGTTCATAGGCCACCACGTCCTTAATTTTTAGAAATGCTGCAGTTGAATTGCAGTGGCGTGGATTACCAATAAGTTGGGAGGACACCCAGTCCCAGTACAGTTTTTTTAGGATAGCCTTGGGTGGAGCGGATTTTGTAGCCCAAGAGTCTCCCAAACCCAGCTCCCCCAAGCCATTTTTAATGTCCCTCAGCCACTTGATCTTGTGCCAGCCCCCCATTTCCATCACCTCGGACAGCCCATCAGCATATGATTTTAACTCTGGAACCCTCCACAAACGAGCCCATAAAAGCAACGGCCGGAGACGAGCCTGGTCCTTGAGCGACTTGCAGCCCACATCCAAGCATACCGGGACTGTGAGGGTACTCAAGGGGAGAGCAAGTAGGTCTTTCAAAAATTTGCTCTCCGACTTGGATAGGGACTCCAAATTACAAAAGCCCCATAACTCCGCCCCGTAAAGTGCGGAAGTGACTCCTCTTGCTTTATAAATGTCAATTGCGGGTGCCACAAACTGTTTGGATGAGGTGCGATACTCCCTTAACAACGCACCCCCTACCCTTTTATGGCTGAGGACCATCTTGTTGATATGTGACGTCCAGCTCATAGTGTCGCACAGGCGTATTCCCATATAGTCAAACTCGGAAACTTTCTCAACAGGGACAGAGTTCAAAACTGGAGGGCGTCCTGGTTTCCGTGGTGGATGCATAATCAGGTATTTTGTTTTGTCCACATTGATCACCAATCCCCTTGCCAAACAGAAATCCTGGAATCGGGTCAAAAGCTTCTGAAGACCCTGGGGAGTCTTGGCGATGAGGAGGGTGTCGTCTGCAAACAACAGTGTAGGGATCCGTACGCCCCCAGGGAGGGTGCGCCTGCTGGTTCTTGAAACAGGTGCTCTACCACATCATTTACGTACAAGGAAAATAGGGTGGGAGCCAGCACACAACCCTGTCGGACGCCCCTACAAACCGGGATCCTGTCAGTCGTTTCCCCATTCTGGCCCCACCGCACCTGGACATAGTTATCAGTATGAAGTTTCATCAGGAGCGACAGAATGTAGGGGGGCAGCCCAAGACCCTGCAAGACCCTCCAGAGTTCCTCCCTGGGAACCAGGTCATAGGCAGTCTTTAGGTCAATGAAGGCCAAATAAAGACTGCCCTTTCCCAGTTCCACCACCTTCCAGTGCAGAAGCATTAGTCTAAACACTTGTTCGATAGTACCCGTTCCTGAACGAAATCCTGCCTGGAAGTCAGATAGGATATGGTTTTCATCCACCCAGTGGAGGATCCTCCCTAAGATCGCCTTCCCCGCCACTTTTTGTGTCGAGTCAATCAAGCTTATCGGCCTGTAATTCCCTGGATTGTCCCGACATCCCTTTTTGAATATGGGGACGACCTCCGCCCCCCTCCAAGATTCTGGGACAGGTCCACCCTCGATGATTGCATTCAGAGGGGCGGAGATTAGAGTGCCCCATTCAGTCAGATAGGCTCGGAGTAAGTCCCCTGGAAGCCCGTCAGGGCCGGCTGCTTTCAGGGGTACCACGGTCTTGATTACATTTACTACCTCCCGGACGGTGAAAGAATCAAGGACACTATCCCTTGCCAAGATGGGGGGTGAAACTGGCTCATTAAGGGGCCCTTCTACCGGAGAATATAAGGCCCCGAAATGATTGAAGCAGGTCTGGGACGGGATGGTACAAGTCCTCAGTGTGTCATCAGGTCGGTTCCTAGATCCCACCAGGTTCCAGAAACCCCTGACGTCCTTCCCTTGGCTGGCAGCAAGAAGGTCCGCCCAGAACTTTTCCTCCCATTCCTTTTTTGCTGTTTGTAAACTCTGGGAGTAAAGCTTCCTGGCCTCCTTAGTCCTAGTTTGGGATTTTGACTTAACTGCCTCCACCAACATTTTCTTCCTTACCCTGCAATTATGGGTATACCAGCCCTGTCTTCTCAATGGCCTTGTCTTAGCCCCCTTTTGTCTAGTTGGTGCAGTAAACAGGTTGCTTATGGCCGCGATCAAGTCGCAGAACTTCCCGGACACCTCCACTGGGCCTCCCTCGGAAGTAGTCAAATTGTGTTGGGCTGCAGCCAGGAGTAGCGTTATTGCCTCAACCTTCTCTGGGGAGAGCTTAAGCTTTGGCCACTTCAACCGCCTGCCACAATGCGAAACAGATGTATCCCCAGAGTTGGCAGTGACACAAGATAAGGGGCCCCCTATGCTATCTGACCACCAAGGAGTCAGAGTAAGAGAGAGCAAGTTGTGATCGCTCTCGACGGACGGAATGATTACCATGTCCCTTGCTGAGCTCCATAAACGCACGTCAAGCAAGATATAATCAATTCTTGATGTGTGATCGGGCCTGTTGTAAGTATGGACACCCACCTTATCTAAACGTGACCTCCCGTTGAGTGCCCTCAGATCAAACTCCACATTAAGGGTATTGATCTGAAGTGCCACTTCAGTCCACCTCTTAATAGGGGTTAGCTCTAGGGCTGGGATCCCCCTTCCTTGATCCTCCTCCTCCAGATCCAAAATGTCGTCCGAGCCCAAAGGCTCGAACGTACAATTTAGATCGCCTGCAACCAAGGTGCATGACTTATATGGGGATGTCCTTAGCAGGCCCTCCAAGAGAGCAATTGTGGGCGACTGTCTACCACCCTTTGTGCCCTGTGCATAGATGTTGTATATATTCAGGATGACACAACCCCGGGCATCTTTTAGGGTGATATTGAGGAGATCAGGACTGTTGGTTTGATGGACCTCTACCCTACAATTTAAAGAAGTAGCCACCCAGACGAGGAGGCCACCCGAAGGGCGTCCCCTCCCTACTTTTAGATAGACAGCTGGGGTAGAGTAAGAGGAGTATCCTGCCTTAAGGGTGGGCTCCCTACTCCATGTCTCCTGGAAGATACAAATGGAATACTCTTCCACAAGAGCATTCCAGTCGGGCAAGGCCAGCTTTCTGGCTATTCCAGCCACGTTCCAGCTGAAAACCCTAAAAACTGGATCCGTTACAGCTGGGACGTGACTGGACTCGACTTCGCAGTCGGCAACAACCCCGAGCGGGACGAAAAAGCTACTGCCCACTCCGTTGCTAACCTGCCCCCCTTCAAGTTCCCAGCTGGCAATTGGTACTGTAGAGTTTCCTGTTGGGGAGGTCGAGCCAGTCAGCCTTTCGGTAGAATAGGCAGCCCCTCCCAATTTGGGGACCCCCGAGACCAGCCCACAGGCATCTTCAAGTCAATACCCCATATTACGCCAGTTCGATCCTGGCCAGGCTGCCTGAGGGTAGAACTAGGGTGCCACCGAATACCATGGACAATCACTAGTGCTGTAGCGTGTTTCCCCAAATACTGGCCTAATATAATTCATGGAGGGCCGCGGGTAAAAGTAAGTCAAGTCCACCACGCCAATGCCAGGACCACCCACATACTGATTCTGGTTGCAGATTATTTGTGCTACTCTGTTGTCGTTAAAATTAACTACCACCCAATCTCCTTCCAGTCGTTTCCTGCCCTTTCCAACCCAACCTACCCTGCGCACTCCAAGAATCAGCCCATCCATACCCCTAGGTAACGGTTTGTTTACTTTTAACCAATGCAAAGTTTTATTTTTTAGGGTCTGGTGGGTTTCAAACTGAGCATCCTTAAGGGGGGGACATTGACAAGAACAGCAACATATGGGTGGCATTACGGGGGGAGATTTACTGGGGGGCTCTTATGAGTAGCTTTTGGAGTAGTATCTGCTGGAGGACCGGCTCCTAGATAACTCATAGGCGGTTTAGCTAAGGGAGCCGGCCTGACTCCCTTGCCGTGATCTATTCCCTGAACCGGTTGCCTAGGCTTAGCCGAGTCCCCGCCCGCTGGCAGCTTAGCATGGCCTGGTTTCTTATTCGGAACTTTAGAGGTCTATGGGGATCTTACGTGGACCTGGGCAGTATAAATGGTAGATGCCGGTTTAGCCGTAATAAGAACCTCAGGAGTAACGAACAGGTCCTTACATGCTACCACAATAGGTACAGACGTTGGCAATGATGGGGCCTGCACTAGATCTGCGGGTGCCCAATTTCCCCTAAACCCACCCATGTTATCCTCACTGGCTCTAGACTGGAGTTTGATGAGCGTTTTAAGTGAGAAGAAGTTGTCGATGGTGGACTGCTCAAATGTATCTAGCCTATCCCCCAGGCCCTTAACTTGGTCAATAAGCGGGACTAGTAAGATTTTAATCAAGTCCTCGAATTGCTTAAGGGAAGCAGAGGCCTGCGAAGCTGCTGATTTGTCTGGGGAATTGGAGTTTACCAGAACGGCCTCAGGTGCCGTTCCTAGAGAGAGATTCCCTCCTACCCTGTCGGGGTTCATTATAGCTGAACCATTGCCTGATTTAGTGCCCATGCCCCTTGCCGCTAGCTTCCTTGGGCGTTTGTACAGTGTGGTGTAGCTGCCTTTCCGCTTGCTGACAGCCCGTTTCCTTTTTTTCCGGTTTGAGGAATCTTGGGCCGTGCACGACAGAGACAGAGCCTGGGGAGGATCTTGGTGTAATGGGTGTGAAACCTGACCGATATCAGGGCAAGGGGGATCAAGGGTGCAGGGACCCAAGACCACAGGACTATTTCCAGGAGATGGCAATTGTACTACCAAGCTCTCCAGCCTATCGATGTTTGCTCTTATAGCAGACATCCGTGGCTGGTCGGCCGTGTCAAAAAGGAGAGGGGAAGGGACCGGCACAGTGGTAGGAGACAAGACCTGTGCCGTAGAACCAAGAGAGGAGCGTCTGGCCGGTAAGTAGTCCTGAGATAGGCGGCGTTCCGTCATCGCTATCTCCTTCTCTATGACAGCGGCTACTCTGGTTATAAATGTGTCCATTGTTCCTATCACTGCACTCCCAGCAACTCCTTCCCCCCCACCCCTAAGACTTTTCCCCGACCGAGTAGACATGATGATGGCTGCTCCCTCAGCCGGTGATCAAATACCTTCAAAGTCCGTAGGCGCGGTTGTAAGATGGATGGCCCAGCCCAGCCTATGACAGCCCCTGACTGCCACAGACTGCCCGCCCTTTGCCCGGGCTTTGCTCGGCGTCCCGCTAAGCGTTGGGCTATCCGTTACATAGGGGGCATTGTGAGCGGGGGCGTGTCTCCCAGGGGGCGCGGCCAAGAACACCTGGTCAGCGCAGGGACTCCTGGTCTAGAGAGTCCCTGCTCACGCACCACTTCTGAGGCTCCTGGAATCTTCCTCCCGCACAGCAGCACTGAAGCCCAAGCAGCGTCAGCCCCTCACTGCCAACCACGAAGCGGCACCCGCGAAGCGGCACCCGCGAAGCGGGTGCTGCGAGTGGTAGCGGGTAGCGGGTAGGGTGGTATCCCTCAGCAGAGGGATAGAGGGCAGCCTGCGCGATGTATCCTCCTCCGACAGCAGCCAGGTAGCAAAGGCGTTTGGTGTCCCCAATCTAATCTAAGTAACTCAATAGGGTTATGTGTGGTGTTAAAATGCCATCTAATCTGACCAACTCGGAAACAACAGAGACCACTCATTCCATAAGGGACGTAAAGGCTATGCAACTGTTGATGTCTTAGATGAACAGGAATCCGTCACATCCATGCAAGGTTTGACATCAGAACTCAAATTCTAATTCAAATTCAAAAATTACTTTATTCGGCTTCAATTAGGAGAAAACCATAAAAGTACCTACATATGAATTAATTAAATTTATGACAGTTCATACAAAATTTTAAAAGAATAATTCATTCCAGAATAAAGTAGCTTAAAATACTATATTTGATCTAAAAAGAAACGAGGGTATGTACAACAAAGCAGAATTGAAAGTGTGTCAATCTTCTGTTAAAGGTTACTCCTATTGCGAATACAAAATTTTAGAAATTTTAAAATATTGTGTTCCAAACAGTCGGATTCCATAAGCTGAAGAACCATGAAGGCAGGCCGACATTGGCGTAAACCTAAACTTTTTAAGATTGGAACTAACCAGAGCTTTCTTGGTTCGGCAAAGAATTTACAGAAAAGGGTTAAGTGTATTAGAGATTGGGTTGATATATCATCACAGGGGCAAGGAGATAGCAGGTTCGACCAGTCATTAATTTTTGGAAAAGTGACCAATCAATGAAAAAAGTTTAATCAGAACTCAATCTGAATACTTTTAGTGACACAGATAGTGGTCTGAATATGAGATCTAGATTCACACCTCAACTCTCTGGTCCTAATGTGATTGACACCTTCCAGGAACTAGTGTATGAAGATTTATACAAACTTGAAGATAAGCTTGGGTCCAAACATTTTAGAGCAAAATACAATCTATCGCTTGACGAAAGAAAAGCCCTTGATAATCTTGCTAGTGATACCTCCCTTGTCATTCGTGAGGCAGACATGGGAGGGAATGTAGTTCTCATGAATAGGGTAGATTACCTACATGAAATAGATAGGCAACTTGCAGATCAAACTACCTATATTCAACTAACAGGTAACCCGATCAAATCTACTGTCACATTAATTGACAAAAGACTACAACATTGGCGAGGAGAGGGACTCATCTCTGACTCAGAATTTAAATATCTCTATAACAAAACACCAACTAATCTGTATACATACGTACTGCCAAAAATTCATAAGCAAGGCATTTTCCCCCCAGGAAGACCAATTATTTCAGAGATTAATTCCCCAACAGAAAGAATATCGGAATACATCAATATGTACCTCCAGCCGCATGTTATTAATTCGCCCTCCTACATCAAAGACACCTGAGATATTCTTAGCAATATATCAGATGTGGAGTGGGCAGAAGGACATTTATTGTTCACAATGGATGTGTGTTCGTTATATACGAGCATACTCGGTGATCAAGGTATGAGTGCAGTGGAACATTTTCTAGACAGTCGTCCTATTAATTTTTATGAACATACCATTATACTACTTGATTTAATCAAGTTAGTATTAAACAATAACATCTTCATGCACAATGGCCACTGGTATCGCCAAATCAGGGGAGTGGCGATGGGGGCTACATTTTCCCCCTCGTTCGCGAACCTGTATAGGGTTTGTTCGAACATGTACATATTTGGCGCAACTGTCTGGGACACCTATTGGAATGTATTCTATACTGGGGAATATTTATTGACGACATCTTGCTATTTTGGGCAGGTTTAGAAAATGAACTTGAATATATAAACAACAATGAATTCAACTTGTCATTTACAAAGGATCATAGCACCAAACAGGTCAACTTTTTAGATCTTATGATTATTGCTGATAACAACAGGCTGAAAACATTACCATACAGAAAAACTACTGCGTGCAATGCAACACTGCATGCCACCAGTGCACATCCGCCTTCGCAAATCAATGCAATATCCTACGGAGACACATACTTTGCAATGAATGCAGATAATGATAGTGCTTTGTGATCTGTCTTTGGAGATTTCTTTACAATGTATCCTGCCCTATACTCATTGTCCTCATACTATGAGACCAGCTACACAGACAGGACACAGTAGTCTGTCTTTTATTTTTACGATACACAGATATGATTAGGATTGTATCGTATAACACACTCTATATTTTTTACTGAAGACAAGATGTTCCTTATTTATTGCTGGGGTGTCCACAACTACTGGGTACAATTCAACACTGTGTATTGATTACTTAGGGCGTATTAGCGAATGCGCTTTTTTGTAAGACATTGGGGCTTTTGTAAATTAAAAATAGATACATCGCACGAAGGATACATTCAATATTTGTGGTCGTAATTTAGTCTCTCGTATTTATTAGGATTTCTTTTGGTGTCAAACATGACGATCATAGACAATATGCATTGCACATAGTCCGCTTTCTATGAAAACTGTATGCTTCCCGCTACGCAAGTCCTCTTTCTATGTAGATTCAATGCTCCGCATTCGCATGGTTAAAAGTTGGCGGCCTTATGAGGTCCGGGTTTACTACGGAATTGGAGAGAGTAAACGAGCCCAAGACAACCCCTGTTACATTACAGGTAAGAGCCTCAGGCTATATAATATGTCATTAGGGACAAGGCTACTTATTTATTATTATTTCGCGTTTCAGTGGATTTGGTGGTAGTTTTATACTTGTCATGCTGTTTAATAGACAGCGTTACTTTTTTTCCCTACTTTCCCTTGAACACAGGCTTCCGGACGTATCAAGGTCCGAAGGGCCTGATTTGGATTATTCTTGGATTGTGCGATACTCTTCACAGCCCCGACTGTATAAATTCGACTTTATATATCGACATTGAATGCACACTGTTGCTCCATTATGGGGTAAGGCGCTGTAATGTTTTAAATATTTATTATGATGTTTTTAAGAATTGCGCATTGTTTACTAAGGCATAAGGCTTGATCTTAACTTTTGCTTTCAAAATATCTGTAATTGTAAATGATACTCTACGAAAAATGTTCTCGTGACTTGCAAGCCTCCCTTTTTGTTCCTCTTTTCTCTGTCTTTACTTTGAATGAGAACTTGAACCAAAGTCACACAACTAGTGATTAGTCGATTGAAAATTAGATTTGATTTGATAGTGAAGAACCATTTAATATGATGAAGTAGATTGGTTATATACAGTTACAAGCTCCTAATTTATATTATGGTAGAGGCATATTGTTTAGGTTGTGGGATGCCGACTATCATGAATTTTGAAGAACAATTAAGTGCATGTGACTTTTAAGATCTGAGTCGTTTCTTTTCCCCATATCAAACACGGATAGCAGATGTCTTAATCTTTGCATTGTATCCCTATTAGAAAGTGAATACTTGTAGAAAATGTATCATCAATATGTCGAATCCAACGTGACAGCTAAAACCACCATCCTTGATATGAAACTCTATTTTGAGGTGAGAAAAAGTAACTACTCACCAAAAGTTAAACTTGCATGAGGTGATGAGTCTTTTCTGCTTTCACACTATAACTAAGGAGAGAACTTGGGTTACTATGTTCTATGTATTCATATATAGTAACTGCTTCTTATTGTCTCACTAGTGTCGGGTGTTATACTTGGCTTACTCTTTCACTACGAATTAGGGTTCACTCTACTAACACTCTACTAACATGACTTGGATTGTCTTCAATGAGGTGTTGACTATGAGTCTCACTTAATAAGTCATGTATGTTTTGTAAATATAAAGAACTCAAGGTCAGTTGTAATCATGTGTTGTAACACACACATGGAGGGACTGAGATAGTAAAAACTGTATGTCTGTATTTGAGATATTGTTAATTTAGACAAGATTCTTAAAAAGTACAGTATATATATTCTTCTGCAGCCTTGAAAAAGCCCTGCGGGCGAAACGCCCATCAGCCGCTGCTGTCTCTACATTTATGTCTTTGAAATAAAATACACAAGACCTGATTTGGAAGCGTGACTTGAATACTTCTTGAAGTTTGACTCTCAGGAAACTGGACCAAGGACATTTTGGAATTCTTTTGTGATGAAAAAAAATTCTCTTTACAATCCTCTAACATGTGTTATATGCTTTGATTGGATCATAGAAATAATGATTGGGTGTGCTCGGTGTAGTGTACATACCACTCCACTGAATATCCCTCCATTCCAAAGACACTCTACAACATGCCACTCTATGAGATGCCACTGAACTCCTCAGTACTCAGTGACATGACTCCTCTCTAAACCACTCCATTCTACAACTCTCTACACCCGTCCACTGTATGACACTCCACAACACACTACTCCACTCTTTGCAACTCCCTCAATGCCTCCCCACCACACTTTACTCCACACTACACGCCACATTACTCTATGACATGCCACTCCACTCTACACCATTCCACTCTACTCCCCTCCACACTAAGACACTCTACAACATGCCATTGTACCATTGTACTCCACTCTACTCTGCCACACGCCATTCCACTGTATGCCACTCCACTTTACTGTATGTATGACATACAGCTCCACTGTATGACTAGCCACGCCACTCCTTAACAAGACACCCTACTTCACTTGACAACACGCCTCTCCACTCTATGACACTCCACTCTGCTCTGCGACACTCCACACCACTCTACAACACGTTACTCTACTCACCACTCTATTCCCCTACACTTTACCACACTGTAAGAAACACGACTCTATGACAAACCACTTCACTCTGCTCTATGGCATGACACTCCACTCTATACCATTCCAACCTACAACATTCTATGCCCCTCTACTCTACGTCACTGTACTACACTCTACAACACTCTATGAGACGCCACTCAACTCTATGACTCCTTACTCTAAGACATTCTGTTCCACTCAATGAATTGCCACTCCATTGTATGACACTCCACACCAGGCCACTCTACGACATGCCACTCAACTCTACAGCACTCTACTTTAGAACACTCCATTGTAGGTCACTCTACGAAATGCCATTTTATGACCCTGCACTCCACTCTATGACAAGTCACTACACTCTACACCACTCCACTCTTCTCTACAATATGCCACCCCACTCTATGCCACTTCACTTTATGCTATTCAACTCTACAACCTACCACTGTGTGCCATGACACTCTACAACACTCTACGAGACACCACTCCACTTTATGACACCCCACTTCACTCCATAGCACTCCACAACAGTCCACCGTATGACACACCACTCTAGTCTACGCCAGGCCACTCCAATCTAAGACATGCCACTCCACTCTACTGCCCTCCATTTTATGCAACTCCATGTTATGGGAACACATGCTCAGTAAGTTGGTGATGCTCAGTGCTGATAATGTGAATGGCACTGATATTGAATTGGTAATTTTCTAGGTATGCATCTTTAATGTCACTGCAATGTAGCATACTAGCACCAGACTCTGTATTGTCAATGCTTGTTTGATTTACTGTTGGATTGCCAGTGCTTGTTGAACAATACTGCCAGTGCTTGCTGAACAATACTGCCGTTGTACAGAAGAACCCGTTCTGGCACTCGTAACATGTGTTTTAACCGCTTGGGTTAACACGTGAATCTTGAGACAACGCCCGACCTGGCAGCACTATAAAAGCCCCGCTCCCGCTCGCAGAGACGCTTCGCTTCCAGATTCGGCATCTTCGCGTGAGCTCCTGTTTGGCAGAGTTTGGACCCCTCGTCTTTCCTGCGATAGCCCAACCTTCGTTTTGCTCTTGATTTCCCGTGTACCTGGTCTCCTGCACCCATCTCCTTACCTGCATTGGGAGTCCGCGGCGGAGAGGCTTCTTCGGCTTCGGCTCCCGATTCTTCCGACATCGCGCTCCACTTCCTGATTCCGGCGAGGTTTTCTTTCCGGTTCTCTTGCCACTTGCCCTTGATGACGAACTACCGCTTCCTGCTTAGAAGTAAGACTGTTTAGTATCAAGGCAACATAAACCCTCAACCTTCGAATAAACATTATTAAAATCAAGCGCTACAGAGACAAGAACAAACATTGGTAAAACCAAAAGCGCTGAGGACATTTTAAAAGGAACAAAGCAAATGTGTTGCTGGAAATCTTTACAGAAAATATTGTGGCAATTGTTTGAAGGTCCTGAGTCATTGTTATTTAGGTGCATTGTTTTAGTTTGTTTTAACAAAAAGACACAGATGTTATGAGTCTTTGAACAAAGCTGATTACAAATGAGTAGGCAGGTTGTTCTTTCTGCTTCTCTCTTTTAGAATCCAATTTTAGGATCACCAATCAAGTTTGAACAGGGGTAATTCATAAATGCCGATTCTAATATCTGTTCTAAATGTAGGCACAGCTAAAGATATGTCCTGAGTCAGAATATGAAGTCCAGATCACCTCAAAGAGAAACTCGATAGAAAGCTCTGCAAAGAAGAGCTCCAGTGTTGTGTTTTTATCTCTTGTTTCTCAATCCACTTCCCCTTTCCCTTGTGCGCCAGTCAGTCAATTTAAGTGCAACTTCCTTGATCTGCTGGTTGATCCATAAGGAGGTCGGGATCGGGCATCATCAAGAAGGAAACAACAGGAGCCTCGTGAACTACGCTTGACAGAAAGTGAAGCCACAAAATCCTCTGTTTCCTCTTGATGGTGTTTTGATCATGGATCTCACAGAATGTGATGTTTCAGAACTAGCACAAATGATATACAAATTGAATAGTGAGATGCAAGAGCTGCGTACAGAAAATCAAGTTCTTAGGCAGGAGTTAGATAAAACTAGAACTGGTTTTACAACATGGAGAGAGTCATCAGAAGACAGACGCCCCATTTTACAACCCCCAAAATTCGGTGTCTCAGTCCCCTCCCCTCAGGTATCTTCAAAACAAATGCCTGACCAACCAGTTCAGGTTACGGTTGTAACACCAAGTCCAGTCCCTCTAGCAAATCCTGAAAGGTTCACTGGAGACAGTTGTCGTTTCACCACATTTATGAGTCAGTGTCAACTACACTTCATGTGTTAACCTCAGATATTTACCACAGATACATCTAAGGTGGCCTTTATTATTTCTTATCTTGGTGGTGTGGCTGCGAATTGGGCCATGCCTTTGGTTGATAATAATGATCCACTATTACATAACTTACGGGATTTTAATACCGCTATGTCAAGTCTTTTTGCTAAACATGTTTTCCTACAGGCCTCTGATAATGAGTTGTTGAACCTGCGACAAGGTTCAAAAGACCTGCTTACCTATGTCACCACTTTTAATAGATTACTTGCAGGAACTCGCTGGCCTGAGGAAAAAAGGATATCATTGTTTTACCGAGGCCTTAAAGATGATTTAAAAGATTCTCTAGCCCACATTGTAGATCTACCAGAGCAGTTCGCAGAATTCCAGGATCTAGTAGTGAAATTAGATCATAGGTTGGGAGAACGAAAGAGTGACAAGCACAGAAGTGACTTTAGGAGTTTACATTTTAAGTCTGAACGTAAAGAAAGTGAAGATAAACATTCTCAGGTCGAACCTATGCAGATAGAGGGGGTTAAAGGACCTTTATCTAATGAAGAAAAGGAACGCAGGCGTAAAGGAAATGTATGTTTGTATTGTGGTAAATCAGGTCATTTTGCCAAAGATTGTCCGATTAAACCAGTCAAAAAGAAGGCTTTGGCAATAGATTCTTCCCAGGTACAGGAAAATTAGATGTCTCGGGGAAATTAGAGATTGGTTCCTCGGGACCTGTGAGTCAAAAGATCTCACAATATGCAACTAGCGTCACTAACCATGAACCTAAACATTTTACCATTAGGGTCATTTTGATTCTCTCTAATCAACAAAGACATAGTATACCTGTGCTCATAGATTCTGGTGCCACGGGGAACTTCTTTGATTTAGAATTTGCTCGGAAATTACATCTGACCTTTGTACCCAAAGAAGAACCAGAACCAGTACGGGCAGTTGATGGTTCAGCATTATCGTCTGGTTTAATCAAATTTAATACAACACCTTTGCTCTTGGTCGCTGACAATGGTCACACGGAACATACGGTTTTTGACTTAATTGATACACCATCTTTTGGAGTCATTTTGGTAATCCCCTGGCTAGAACTTCACAATCCACTGATAGATTGGGTAAAACGAACTGTAACTTTAAGTTCGTCTTATTGTAAATTACACTGTTATCAAGAAACAAAAGATCCTGTCATGCCTCTATATTGTGCTACATCTCATTTAGAGCAGACCGATAATCCTAGAGAATATAGAGAATTTGCTGATGTGTTTGACCCGGTAAAGGCAACTAAGTTACCACCTCACAGGATCTACGATTGTAGAATAGATCTGATCCCAAGAGCAGTACTACCTTGTAGTCGTATATACGCCTTGACTGAGCCAGAAAACCAGTACTTAAGGAAATATTTGGATGAATTACTGGAGATTGGTTTCATTAGGCATTCCACGTCACCAGTCTCATCTCCTCTTTCCTTTGTTGCGAAGAAGTCAGGTGACTTGAGGGCTTGTATTCAATCAATCAATCAAAGACATTTATAGAGCGCACTACCTACCCGTAGGGTCTCAAGGCGCTTAAGGGGGGGGGGGGTGCCGTTACTGCTCGAACAGCCAGGTCTTGAGCTTCTTCCTGAAGGAGAGGTGGTCTTGGGTCAGGCGCAGGTCGGCCGGGAGGGAGTTCCAGGTCTTGGCGGCCAGGTAGGAGAAGGACCTTCCTCCTGTTGTCGCTCTACGGATGCGTGGGACGGCGGCGAGGGCGTGGCTGGCTGATCGGAGGTGGCGTTTGGGAGCGTAGAAGTTGATTCGGTTGTTGAGGTAGCTCGGGCCTTGGTCGTGTAGGGCTTTGTGTGCGTGGGTGAGGAGCCGGAAGGTGATTCTTTTGTTGACGGGGAGCCAGTGCAGGTCTCTCAGGTGTCCGGAGATGTGGCTGTTTCGTGGGATGTCGAGGATGAGTCTGGCTGAGGCGTTCTGGATCCGCTGGAGTCTCTTCTGGAGCTTGGCGGTGGTTCCGGCGTAGAGGGCGTTTCCGTAGTCCAGTCGGCTGGTGACGAGGGCCTGGGTGACGGTCTTCCTGGTCTCCGTGGGGATCCACCAGAAGATCTTCCGAAGCATGCGCAGGATGTTGAAGCACGACGAGGAGACGGCGAAGACTTGCCTGGTCATGGAGAGGGAGGAGTCCAGGATGAAGCCCAGGTTGCGTGCGTGGTTCGTCGGTTTGGGTGCGGTGCCCAGGGCGGGGGGCCACCAGGAGTCATCCCAGGCAGAGGGCGAGGAGCCCAGGATGAGGACTTCCGTCTTGTCTGAGTTCAGTTTCAGGCGGCTGGTCGTCATCCACTCGGCTACCTCTTTCATCCCTTCGTGCAGGTTGGCTCTGGCGGCGGCGGGGTCGTTGGTCAGGGAGAGGATCAGCTGGGTGTCGTCGGCGTAGGAGATTATGTTGAGGTTGTGTTGGCGTGCGATGGCCGCGAGGGGGCTCATGTAGACGTTGAAGAGGGTAGGGCTCAGCGAGGATCCTTGAGGGACGCCGCAGATGACTTCGGTGGCCTCTGACTTGTACGGTGGTAGGCGGACTCTCTGTGTTCTTCCGTCGAGGAAGGAGACGATCCATTCCAGTGCCTTCTCCTGGATTCCGACGTTGCTGAGGCGTTGCACTAGGGTGCGGTGGCAGACAGTGTCGAAAGCTGCTGAGAGGTCTAGGAGGATGAGGGCCGCTGTTTCTCCGTTGTCCATCAGGGCTCGGATGTCATCAGTGGCAGCGATGAGGGCGGTCTCGGTGCTGTGGTTGGCTCGGAAGGCGGACTGTGAGGGGTCGAGGGATCCGTTCGTCTAGAGGAAGGCGGCCAGCTGTTTGTTGACGGTCTTCTCGATGACTTTGGCTGGAAACGGGAGTAGCGAGATGGGGCGGTAGTTCTTGAGTTCGGTGGGGTCTGCTGTAGGTTTCTTGAGTAGAGCGCTGAGTTCGGCGTGCTTCCAGCTCTCGGGGAAGGTGGCGGTGTCGAAGGAGGTGTTGATAATGTCCCGCAGGTGGGGTGCGATGACAGCGTCGGCCTTGTTGAAGACGTGGTGAGGGCAGGGGTCGGTCGCGCAGTGAACAAAGCAACAATTAAGAACCGTTATCCACTGCCATTGATTCCTGTGCCTTTGAATCAAGTTAAGGGGTCAAGTATTTATACCAAGTTGGACCTTCGTGGTGCATACCACTTGGTACGCATTAAAGAAGGCGACAAGTGGAAGACTGCGTTCCGCACTAAATTTGGATTATTTGAGTATACGGTAATGCCATTTGGGCTCTGTAATGCTCCAGCAGCATTTCAATACTTTATTAATGAAGTGTTGCATGATTTGCTTGACATCTGCGTTATCGTATATATTGATGACATTCTGATTTACTCGAAAAATCCTGAAGAACATGTGAAGCACGTTCAATCTGTTCTCCAGAGGCTGAGAGAGAATTCCTTGTTCGTCAAATTGGAGAAATGTGTGTTTAATACCTCTAAGGTAGAGTTTCTTGGTTACTGGTTGACCCCAGAAGGAATCATTATGGACCCAAAAAAGGTAGAAGCAATCTTAAATTGGCCAGCTCCAACTTCAGTGAAGGAAACGCAAAGAATCTTAGGATTCGCAATTTTTTATAGGCGTTTCATTTCTAAATTCTCAGAAATTGTTTCACCAATCACACAATTACTTCAAAAAGGAAAGAAATTTTGCTGGTCAAAAGAAGCAGATGTAGCTTTTACAGCCTTAAAGAAAGCTTTTACAACAGCACCAATTTTAGTACATCCAGATCCAGATAGACCATTCTTTGTAGAAGCAGACGCTTCACAAACCGCCATAGGAGGTATCCTCATGCAAAAAGATATGAATTCAGGACATCTTCACCCGGTAGCTTTCTTTTCTAGAAAACTTTTACCAGCTGAACAGAATTATACAATTGCTGAACGCGAGCTATTAGCAATAAAGGCAATTTTCCAGGAATGGAGACATCATTTGCTGGGAGCTAAACACACAGTTACCTTCTCTGATCACAAGAATTTGCAGTTTTATTCTACTGTTAAGGCCTTTACTCCCAGGCAGATGTGATGGTTACAATTCTTTAGCGAATTTGACTTTCTGATAACTTATCGCCCTGGTGCTAAACAATTGTTATCAGACACACTCTCACGTCTGGTTTGTGAGAAAGATGCTGAACCTAAGAAAGAATATCAAAGCATAATTCCTGCCGAGAAAGTTTGTGCAGAAATATCTGCAAAGGATTTCCTGATCTTGTTAAAGGAAAAGACCAATAAGCTTGATCATAAACAATGGCTGTCACAAAAACACCATTCAATACTTGAAGGTTTCCTTTATCACAAAAAGAAATTGTTTGTTCCCGAAAAAGAGTTGAAAGAACAAATAATTAAATGGAATATTGATTCACCTACTGCTGCTCACCCTGGAATTGGCAAAACCCTTGAATTATGTCAGAGACATTTTTGGTGGAAAAACATGAAAGATGATGTACATCAGTATGTCCAAACCTGTCCAGTTTGCGCTCGACAAAAATCTCTGCACACTCCACAGAAGGGTCTTTTACAACCTATGGCAATACCACCCTATCCTTGGCACACAATCAGTTTAGATTTTGTCACAGACCTACCCAAGTCTCATGGTTTCACCACAATCTTAGTGGTTGTAGATTTACTATCCAAGATGGCACATTTTATACCCTTACCTAAGCTTCCATCTGCAACTGAGTTCAGTAATGTGTTTTTAACAAATATAGTTAAATTACACGGATTTCCTCAAAAAATCATTTCAGACAGAGGTCCTCAATTTCTTTCAAAATTCTGGAAGGAGCTTAGTGGTCAGTTGGGGATTGAATTGGCTTTATCATCAGCTTTCCATCCCCAAACTGACGGTCAAACAGAAAAAGTGAATCAATATCTAGAACAGAGTTTGCGTTGTCTTACTAGCACTTTGACTGCCAATTGGGATGAAGCATTGCCTTTAGCAGAGTTTGCTTATAATAAATCTGTACACTCTGCTTTAGGATGTTCCCCATTCTATTTTCTTACTGGTCAGCACACTCGAGCTCTACCTATTGACTTGCCTAGTAAATCCAGTGATATGCCTACTGTTTCGGAACGATTAACAGATTTGTCAGTTTTTCAGGAACACATTAAAAAGGTGTTAACCAAAAATAAAGAAAGAATGAAGAAATCAGCAGATCAACATAGAATGCCGGCTCCACAGTATGATATTGGAGACTTGGTTTGGTTATCGACCAAGAATATTCAGATTGAAGGACCTAAAAAATTAAAAACCCGTTTCATTGGACCTTTCCCAGTTGAAAAAATTATAAACCCAGTCTCCGTAAAATTGACACTCCCTCTAGAATATTCAATTCACCCTGTCTTTCATGTGTCCCTTTTAAAACCATATGATCTTAAAACCCTTACAGATAATCCACCACCCCCTGTAGTAATAGGAGATCATGTAGAATATGAAGTAAAAAGAATTCTAGATGCTAAAAGGGTCCAAGGTCGCTTGTATTACCTGATTGATTGGAAGGGGTATGATCCATCCGAACGATCCTGGGAGCCTGGACGAAATGTTCATGCTCCTCGGTTAGTTTGTTCATTCCATGCTCTTCACCCCAATAAACCCCGACCTGTTAGAAGACCTTTGGGGGAGAACTGTTATGGGAACACATGCTCAGTAAGTTGGTGATGCTCAGTTATGATAATGTGAATGGCACCGATATTGAATTGGTAATTTTTTAGGTATGCATCTTTAATGTCACTGCAATGTAGCATACTAGCACCAGACTCTGTATTGTCAATGCTTGTTTGATTTACTGTTGAATTGCCAGTGCTTGTTGAACAATACTACCAGTGCTTGCTGAACAATACTGCCGTTGTACAGAAGAACCCGTTCTGGCACTCGTAACACGTGTTTTAACCGCTTGGGTTAACACGTGAATCTTGAGACAACGCCCGACCTGGCAGCACTATAAAAGCCCCGCTCCCGCTCGCAGAGACGCTTCGCTTCCAGATTCGGCGTCTTCGCGTGAGCTCCTGTTTGGCAGAGTTTGGACCCCTCGTCTTTCCTGCGATAGCCCAACCTTCGTTCTGCTCTTGATTTCCCGTGTACCTGGTCTCCTGCACCCATCTCCTTACCTGCATTGGGAGTCCGCGGCGGAGCGGCTTCTTCGGCTTCGGCTCCCGATTCTTCCGACATCGCGCTCCACTTCCTGATTCCGGTGAGATTTTCTTTCCGGTTCTCTTGCCACTTGCCCTTGATGACGAACTACCGCTTCCTGCTTAGAAGTAAGACTGTTTATTATCTAGGCAACGTAAACCCTCAACCTTCGAATAAACATTATTAAAATCAAGCGCTACAGAGACAAGAGCAAACACTGGTAAAACCAAAAGCGCTGAGGACATTTTAAAAGGAACAAAGCAAATGTGTTGCTGGAAATCTTTACAGAAAATATTGTGGCAATTGTTTGAAGGTCCTGAGTCATTGTTATTTAGGTGCATTGTTTGAGTTTGTTTTAACAAAAAGACACAGATGTTATGAGTCTTTGAACAAAGCTGATTACAAATGAGTAGGCAGGTTGTTCTTTCTGCTTCTCTCTTTTAGAATCCAATTTTAGGATCACCAAGAGCAATTGCAAGGTAGGAACAGTTCAAAGAGTGACATTAACCTTGTTGTTCACTAACCTGGTATCTAACCAATCTTAAGTAAACATCTTATTGTTTCAAAACATTTTGTGATACATATATTCCTGTTTGTTTTATGACAGAAAACAGAATCCTAGTCGTTAGCAATTGCAGAGGTGTTTGAATGGGTTTATAGTCATCTGGTATGTACTGTTAATTTGTTTAGAGTCAAGTTTGAACAAGGGGTAATTCATAAATGCCGATTCTAATACCTGTTCTAAATTTAGGCACAGCTAAAGATATGTCCTGAGTCAGAATATGAAGTCCAGATCACCTCAAAGAGAAACTCGATAGAAGGCTCTGCAAAGAAGAGCTCCAGTGTTGTGTTTTTATCTCTTGTTTCTCAATCCACTTCCCCCTTCCCTTGTGGGCCAGTCAGTCAATTTAAGTGCAACTTCCTTGATCTGCTGGTTGATCCATAAGGAGGTCGGGATCGGGCATCATCAAGAAGGAAACAACAGGAGCCTCGTGAACTACGCTTGACAGAAAGGGAAGCCACAAAATCCTCTGTTTCCTCTTGATGGTTTTTTGATCATGGATCTCACAGAATGTGATGTTTTCAGAACAAGCACAAATGATATACAAATTGAATAGTGAGATGCAAGAGCTGCGTACACAAAATCAAGTTCTTAGGCAGGAGTTAGATAAAACTAGAACTGGTTTTACAACATGGAGAGAGTCATCAGAAGACAGAAGACCCATTTTACAACCCCCAAAATTCGGTGTCTCAGTCCCCTCACCTAAGGTATCTTCAAAACAAATGCCTGACCAACCAGTTCAGGTTACGGTTGTAACACCAAGTCCAGTCCCTCTAGCAAATCCTGAAAAGTTCACTGGAGACAGTTGTCGTTTCACCACATTTATGAGTCAGTGTCAACTACACTTCATGTGTTAACCTCAGATATTTACCACAGATACATCTAAGGTGGCCTTTATTATTTCTTATCTTGGTGGGGTGGCTGCGAATTGGGCCATGCCTTTGGTTGATAATAATGATGTACTGTTAATTTGTTTAGAGTCAAGTTTGAACAGGGGTAATTCATAAATGCCGATTCTAATACCTGTTCTAAATGTAGGCACAGCTAAAGATATGTCCTGAGTCAGAATATGAAGTCCAGATCACCTCAAAGAGAAACTCGATAGAAGGCTCTGCAAAGAAGAGCTCCAGTGTTGTGTTTTTATCTCTTGTTTCTCAATCCACTTCCTATTTCCCTTGTGGGCCAGTCAGTCAGTTTAAGTGCAACTTCCTTGAGCTGCTGGTTGATCCATAAGGGGTTCGGGATTGGGCATCATCAAGAAGGAAACAACAGGAACCTCGTGAACTACGCTTGACACTCCACTAAAAGACACTCTAAGCAATACCATTTTATGACACAGCACTCCACACTACTCTACGCCACTCCACTCTAGGCCAGTTCATTTTACACCTACCACTGTAGGCTGAGACTCTATTTCACAACGCTCTACGCCACAACATTGAACGATACTCCAGTCTATGACACTCCATTCTAAAACACTCTGTTCCACTGTAATCAATGACACTCCACTCGACGACACTCCACTCGACGACACTCCACTCAACGGCACTGCACTCAATGATACTTCACTCAATGACACTCCATTCTACGATTTGAAACACATCATTATAAAAAAAAATCATTGAACTTCAATGACAAAAACAAAGATTAAAGATTAGTTAAAGTTAGGAAATCATGGTTTATTATTTCTATACAATACAAACTACACAAATATTAGAAATCCTAAAGGTATAACTTAAAGTAAAAATCTATGTCTCAGCCAAAACTTACTAGAACTGGCACACCTCTGTACACAGTATTGTGAACTTGGTGGGCAGACTACATTAACCATAGCTCGCCCTGATTCCATGCATGGCTTAAACCCTTTCATATTACATCACTTATACCATGTTAAATCACAGCATTCATAGAAACACTTATGACATCTGAAATTACATAATTTATGATAACACCCAGGTAGGTTTGGATGTTCTTCCCTTAGGCCTTGGATCCTCCAACTGCAGGGCTCTGAACTTGTTGCCGTCTCCAGTCTATTGACCAGTAACCGTCACTCACACACACCCTCTTTACATTCTTCACCCTTTACCTCTCCTAATTCCACTCTGCCTTTCCCTATTCCAACTCCAGGCTCTGATTCCTGTCTCAAGCATGATTTTATCTCCCTCTGTAACTATGCAAATGGTCCTTTGCAACCCTTTATTACCACTCTCACTGCTGAACCAGTCCTACCATCGCTTGTTAGTTATGCGAATAGGTGCATGCACAATCCCTGATTTGAGGAAAAGATTGCGGACCTCAAGCATGATCTATCAGTTGTCAGAGATGGTGCAAAGCATACTTCAGTTCTCCTTGAAGATGGAGAAGCATTGGGTCTCACCCCCGCTTAGAGAAATTATATTTACAAATCACAGAATCTGTTCAAATCACCATCCCTCTTTCTGCTCCTCTCGTAGTTCTCGCCCTCTTTTCTCTTCTTTGACTCGAGGACGGTCTCCTCCTCCATCTCTACTCTCAACATCCCCTCCATCATTGCGGATCCTGACAGGGAACCGAGTCTTAAGCACAGTACGGCGAACAAAGAAAACCTACTTCACATAACCACCTCTCTTCAAGAAGTGGTCACTTCCAATCTGCATGTCAAATTGATGCTACTCAACTGTAGATCAGCTGTGAAACATGCAGCTGATATTTCAGAACTCATCATTGCGCAAAACCTGGACCTTATGATCATCACTGAAACCTGGCTCAATGATACCTCTTCCCCTGTTCTTGACATCTTTAATCCCCTCGGACTACTCCATTCTCAGAAGTGATCGACTTGATAAAACAGGGGGGAGCATTGCTTGCATTCATCGCTTTAACCTTACAGTAAAACAATCTCTATGTGCTGTGTTATCCAAAACAAAGGATCAAAGCTAAACGTTCCCTTGCTTCCAGTACTCCTGTCACGATTGGAGCCCCCCAAGGATCGGCACTCCTGCCAACTCTCTTCAATGTTTTTATGGAGCCACTTCCTGTCATTCTGAACCGAGCGAACATTCAGTAACACATGTATGCAGATGACACACAACTATATCTGAAGATCTTTTCTCAAGAGGACATCATCATCATCATCATCATCATCATAAATCTTTATTTGGCTATATTCCAAGCCATAAAAGAATGCAGCATACAAGAATACAAACATTTCTGAATGAAGCCATCATAAAATTAATACATATATAAAAGTCTCAAAATATGCATCAATAGTCTACATGAAACAATATTTAAGTTAATGTTAATAATGAAGTCAAAAGACAATCTTTATACACTAGGCTTAAAAATGGCAATTTAAATGGCATTGTCACCAGAAACTTTACCTCATTTTCCAACAGTGTTCCGAAGTTGCACTGCAGCAGAGATATATTTGTAGACTATTGAACAAGTAAATTCGTCCTGTAAAAGCTGACGGGGATACAATGCAGCTTGCAGAAGAACATAAAGTGCAACGTGCTCTGCCTTGTTTGCGAATCACATGGGCATACATCCAGGCTAGCGTCAGAAAATGCAGTTCTTGGGTATGAGACCAATAAATGTGAGATTCCGAACCTAAACCTTATAAGATAATATCATTTAGAATGACTAAAGTAAAAAGATAGGTAAGGTTCGGTGCCTGAGGAACAGACTAAAAGCGAATGTTCAGTGACTCTTTTTTTCCCCTTGTCCTACTTGTCTCTTTTCGAATATGAAAATGCCAGCTTTACCCTTGACGTTTTAAGAATGTTTCCTGGATTGTGAAGGCAATCTAATAATCCCAAATTCCTCAATTGTGCTTTGATATAAGCAATCCACAGGATTTTGTTTACCCATTCTATCGTTAGGCAGTCTGTGATAACAGCGCGATTCAGGGCTAGCTCTTATTTTGCCCAGATATTATACCACAAAAGAAGAGGCGCTAATTGGGTGCGAAAGGATAGGGGAATCACACCTAGTTCACTGTGACACATAGTGTTGGACGTACTTGTAGGAACAGTCAGCAAGCGTTTCAAAAACATATTTTCAGCTTTCTGTAGGCCCAAAATATTACAAGTGCCCCAGACTCCAGCACCATATAAGGTAGAGGCATACGTGAGTGCCTTATATATTTCAAGAATTGCTTTTATTGGGCGCAAGCCTAGTTTTTTTTGCAAATCTAAAAATAGCCTCCAGATTGTTGTTGAAATCCCTTATTTTGGAATCCATTAAGTGGTGCCATACACCTTTTGAATCAAAATCGAATCCTAAACAGGGGAAGGTGGACACATGAAACAATTTCTCACTGCCAATACAACAAGTCTTCACAAGTGTAGGTTGCTTGCCCGCCACCATAACATGGGATTTAGCCACATTGGTCTTGAGGCCAAGATCATTCATAAAATGTTTGAAACTCGTTAAAAGTCGTTGCAATCCCACCCCGGTTCGAGACATTAAAACACAGTTGTCTGCATAGAATAAGTCCGATATCTTCCTTTGGCCAGTCTGTGGACCATCCAGTCACCTATTTGTAATAGGAGTTTCTAAGTCAGTTATATACAGACAAAAAAAAGGGGGCAAGCACGCAACCCTGGCGGACCCCACGGTCCATTTTAATTTGTGTTGTGAGTTCCCCACCTGCTCTATAGCGGACCCTCCCAATGACATCCCTATGCATAGCTGCTATAAAATTGACTTATCACTGAATCAATGCCTATCTCCAACATCTTCTTCCAGAGCTTTCCTCTCTGCACCCAGTCAAAGGCCGACATCAGGTCCATGAACCCTAGATATAGGGATCCCGGCCTGGTTACCTATATTTGCCTATGACTAAGTGCAGATTTAGGCACTGTTCTACAGTGCCCAACCCTCTCCTAAACCCATTTTGGATAGCAGAACTTGCCCATGATCTTACAAGTGCAGTCAATCAAGGTATAGCCCGGTAACATTTAGGATCGGCCCTGTCTCCCTTTTTAAAAATGGGAACTATTGTAACAGTTCTCCAGGAGTCAGGAGGTCCTTGGGCTGTATAGCAGCTTAAAATATTTGTTAAAAGCGGAAGCCACAGGGGTATATTGGCAAGGAATAAGTCTGCTGGGATGCCATCAGGGCCAGAGGCCTTGTTCCTCTGGGTCTGAGTCAGGGCCCTGTCTGCCTCGTCTAGTGTTGGGGGTGCCGAAGTAGTTGCCTCATAATTAATATTAAAACTAAAAGCAAGGTCACTATCCGTTTGATAGAGACCCAAAAAGTGTTCGACCCAGCTCTCTGGCATAATGGCTGCATCAGTTTTACCATTTTTGGACTCATTAAAATAGTCCTGATTAACAGTTTGCCAGAACAATTTGGAATATCTGCTCTGACCAGCTGTGTGCTGTTGATCCCATGCTTCCTGCCTAATTTCAAGCTTGCGTTTCGTGAGCGCGTGCTTGTATTTGGAGCGTAACTGTTTTACCTCTGCTAAATTTCGGGGTTTTATTTTCAGTGCCTTAACCAGTTGATTATGGCAAGAGGAGCAGTCATCATTAAACCACCTTTTGGCACTTGGGGACCTAGAACTTAAATTCTTGTGTAATATGGCGTTAACGGTCTCTATTATTTCCTCAAAAGAGGTTATCATAACTGAGGGGTTTATGTTTTCTTCCAGACAATCGAAGATTTGAATCAAATTAGTTGTTATAAATTGATGTGAGACCTGGTCAGGATTTATTGTAGACCACTTCCGGAGTAGCCCTTTGTTTTTGTCGTAAATTAATGGGCCTGTACTGACTGAGACCAGTTGGGCATCAGTTTCAGTCGCCATTTCAAAGGAGATAGGCTAGTGATCCCTATAAAGAATTTTGTGTATGTTAAAAACCAAAGAGTGGGGTTTAAAATACTCTGAGAGAGCAATAAAATCTATTAAACTGCCTTGGCCTCTCCCAGTGTATGTTACTATGTCAGATCCAGCTATATTAATAAGATGCATAGTGAGAAAAAGTGAGAATTTTGACAGAATTGAATTAAAATATCCCCACAGGGATAATAAATAAAATGACAACTGTCATCTGTATCTCCGACTATTAGATGACAAGCACCCGGTCTTGAGAGAGGGCACAATTTACAGTTAAAATCACCTCCCCATAACACTATGAAATCAGTTTTTAGTTCCTCTATATGATTTGTCCGTGCGTATTCCAGTTCTTGGGCAATGCTTATAATTGTAACATTAAAATTATTGTGATGAAAATGTATAAGAACCAATGTCAGGCTTCGTCCAATGGAAATATTAATAATCTGAAACTGCGATTAATCACATTTGATCCTGCCCAATCTACTATTCATTGTTGTTGAAACAAGTGTAAGCAAACCTCCTTTTGCATGACCGTCCAAAGGAACATTAGCCGGTGTATGAATAGAATAGAAAACATTTAAATGTACAATGTCTCTCAACCATGTTTCCTGAAGGCACACTATATTATAGTTTTTGATAAAAGAGACCCATTCGGTGAGTTCTAATTTATGTAAAAGCCCTGCAATATTCCAGAATAGACTTCTACGAGTGGTCATCATTTTTGGGGTACTAAGCCCGTCGACTATGGAAGACATAGGTAAGGCAGCAACCTCTTTGGGGCTCATATCATTTTGTGCCGCTGGGGATTCCAACTTTCCGTGTAACGTGACGTTGCTTGGTGATGCAATACTCTCTGGTAGTATGTGTGAGATGAAACTAACTAAATTAGGACTCGCAGGGGGAGCAGAGTTATCCACACTGCATGCATGAGCATTATGCATTTTAACGTAGGTACTAGGATTCGAGAGAGCTAAGTGTTCAGCACTGTCTAACATGGTCATATTCAATGGTAATGACTTGACCTTCTCTTGCTCCTTGGTATTTAACGAAGTGTGTGATGTTAACCCATAAGTGGCCCCAATGGAGCTCCTAGCTGGGGGATGCAGTCAATCTACATGTTCCAATGGGGAAAATGTGTTGAAAGTTGGGATAGCAAAAACAGGAGGGATGTTAACAACTGTTAGTTGGGGGCCTGGGCCTCTTTTTAATTCCGATTTATAGAAATACCCTAGTGGGACTGCTTGTGTTGCCACCCCAAGAAAGCCTATCCATGAGACAATGGCTAGAGACCTATCCCTAAAGTTGATAACAATACAATCCCCTAAATCTGTTTTGACTTGCGGACCTACCCATGACACCCGCTCAACATTGTTTATGTTATACTGCATTTCACTAGTACTTTGCCACACCGCTGCTTTTGCCAACCAGTGAATCGTCCTGTTCATAAGCTGTTTCCAGTCCTCCTCTTTATCTGATGGTAAAGGCGGAACGTTTTTAAGAAAGATAACATAAGGTGTCACATCCGGGGGAAGATGGAGTATTCTTTGGAAATTTTTCCGATTGCCACTTTAAAGAGGATTACAGTGTCCAACTACAGAGTTAGAGGGTCCGGGCATCCTCTGCATAGGTGTTGAGCTTGGCCTGTCACAGTCCCATGTTTGCAAATCAGCCACCTGCGGCCTCGCTAAATGCGAAACCGTCTGTGGCATGTTAATAGGACAGACTTTAGCTGGGGCTGCCGGCCGAGGAAGTATTTCTTGAAATGTATTCTGTTAGACCTGACATCATTGGGTTGAGTCTCTCCTCCATTTTTTCTGTTTGCCTCCACTGTTTTACGATGTTTTGCTGGTATATGCTTTGGGCGCTGTGCCACTGCTGATCAGTGCCACAGCGCAAGTGCTCCCTATGTTAAATTGATGTATCTATTGTATCCATGTTTGGCTTATTTGTTTACTGTCAGTCCCTAGTCTAGTGCAGCAGGAGTGCTGGGGCTTGTAAGTACAAATGCCGCTCGTGGGCTTGCAGCACGTGTTGTGTCACCCACAGGAGCGGCCTCGTAAAAGAATGTCTACGGGTCGGTCATTGCGAGACCCACGTGCAGCCCAGTGCTGTCACGCAGGCTGCGCGAGTATACCTTTTAGCCAGCCCCTCAAACCTTCCTTGACTTCATGTTAGTCACCCCTACGGGCAGGGTGCATTGTAAGTATAAGGTAGGACACGCCTGACCAAGTTGGCATGTCCTAATAGTGAATTACAGCCATCTTCGTTCTTCACTATTGCGAGGTAGCCTGCTCTCCATTAGTTAGAATGGGCCGCCGGGATTATTAATGCTATGATCCTAGCTGGCTCGGGGAGCATGGTGCAATGTCGAGTTTGGTATCCCTGAACTCGGGGTTTAATTACGCATCCGTTGGTGTGGATGGTTTTTGGACTCTGGGTTTGAAAATAGCACTTTTAGAAAGTGTCTATTTTCTTGTCTAACCATATCTGGTTTCTGCTGGTCTGCGTGTGTGTGACAGGAGCGGGGTGGCTCCACAGGTCTGGATGACTCAGTGTGGGATGAGTGGAACATTTGCGTTGAGAGTAGGGGGAGAGTAGTTGCTGATAGCCTGCCCTGCCTGATACAATGCTGGCTCCACCTCCTGCCAAGCGGCTGATGGCTCTGTGCCTGCCATGGACGATCCTAGCCCCACCTCCTGCCAGGAGGCCGATAGCTCTGCTCCTGCCAGTGTCAATGCTGGCTCCACCTCCTGCTGGGCATCTGAGGACCCAGCCCTGCGCAATGAATAGGCCAGGTGCTTCTGCCTGGCTCCACCCACAACAGACCCAGGATGCATGGACAAAGGGATCAAAGCCGAAAAGGGGTATAAGAGAAGGACCCCTGAACCAAGAAATCAGATCACTTCTGACAAGGAACCCTGTAACCAAGGACAAGAGGCCTGCTGATCTAAGGACTTGCCTACCCCTTCTGCCAGTGTGCTGTTTGCTGGGGGGAATCCTGCAGTGCTTCTTTATTTTTGCAAAGGAACCAGGAGAGAGGAACTGTGTGTGTACTCTCACGCTTGCTAAGAAAATCTCCAAGGACTGGAAGAGTGCCAGTCTCCTGCCGAAGTCACAGGGCTAAAGGACTTCATCTGCTTAAAGTGCTATTTGCTGGAACCTGTGAATCCAGCACCTCTGAAAGAGCCAGCAACCTCGACGCCGACGGACGTCACCGAATCCAGCTCGACATAGTGAGTAACGGCTCCAGTGTCCCGCTTCCTCAACGCCGGCCGCCGGGCCCGATCGACGCCAGCAGCAACGCCAGTGAGTAGTGAGTTCGGCTCCAGCTCCAAGGGACCTCGTGTCTGCACCGCTGCAGATCGCATCGCCCTCGTGCCCTCTAGACGCCGTGAGTGCTGCTCACTCTTTGCAACAGCATCATCGACGACGACGCCTGCTGAGGCCTGATTGACACCGAAGACGCGACGCCGGATTGCTCGACGCCGCTGATCATCGTGTGCTTCATTTTCCAAGGTACTGTGTTGTTGGGGGTCCGTATGACTCCAGGCTCGACGTAGCGCTCCTCGCGGTCGATGCCGAACCTTTGGATTAACTTTGCCTCGACGTCGTGTAGCCCCTGTGTGGGTTACCCTGTTGCTAAGAACTGTGTTTCCAAGAAGAAGATTTGCTTTAATACGAAAGACTTTGTGCTAAAGAAGAAACTACCTTTGAACTATCATTTTTCCCTTCCCAGAGTATTTATCCAGATTGTGTATATTTTTGTCGTTATTTGGTCTTGTGCTAAGCCTTATTTAAAAATACTTATTTTTATAATACTACTGTGTCGTGTCCATTTGTAGTGTATTCACTTTATTACTGTATGTGGTCATAAATGCTTAACACACAGCCTCTGAGATAAGCCTGTCTGCTCTGCCAAGCTACCAAGGGGGTGAGCAGGGGTTATCGAAGGGTTTGATCCATTTGCCCTGACTAGAAAAGGTGTGTCCCTATTTGTCAGAAGTGCATACCTCTGCCAACTAGAGACAGCCGGTTCTAACATATTCTGATTCAGATTAGATGGTAAGTCAAGCGCATTACCAGGAGTGGAAATTAACTTGGATGCACTGGAACCAATTAATATTTTTAACGAAGTGTTGATACTGTTCAGCACCCCTATTAATGGTTGTAACAATAATTTGATGGAGACCTCCAATGTGCTGGTGAGAACTGTCAGAGGGACGGACCGCCCTGTAGGCTCAGTATTTTTAGTGGCTGGAACAGTATCTAGGATTTTAGCCCTTTCTCCTATCCTTGTGTTGGGCACTAAAGGTCTCTTTCTTGTTACGGGAGGAAGTATGTCTTTCTTAACCTTGCCACATGCCTAGGGTTTTTTTGGGTGGCGGCGGGCATAGAGTATCTAGTAAATCCCCCTGATGCATAGCACTAGTATTTGCAACGGTCCTGAATGTTTCCAAGTCAGTTCTGACCGAGCCCCCCACAGCTTGTTTATTGTCCAATAAAATCTCACCAGCCGTGATGGAGTCCAGAGCGTGATCCTGTACAGAGGCTATCTCAGATAGAAAATCGTCATTTATTGCTCTTTGTGTGACCCCAAGCCTCTACTCCACAGACTCTATCTTGCTTGCAATCGCACCCATAGCTGTGGTCAGGCAGCTGGTAATTGTTGAAGTCGTTGCACGGTCCTTAGCAGATGCCATGACAGTTTTGCGTTTCCCCATTGCTCCTTACCTTGGGGTTAATTTAATTCACCAATATAATTTCTTTATAGGACCCAGGGACCTGGCCCAGCCCAGCTGTGTCCAGCCGCGGACGGGCTTCGCTTCCCGCGGCGTTCCGCGAGGCGGGTACCGTGAGTGGTTTTGTACACCTCCAGGCACACACAGCAGCGTCGACGCCTCCTGGGGAGTGAGGCAGGGCTCACTGGGGATTGTAGTCCCCTCTGAATACCGGCAGTAGAAAGTGAAAAATGGCTCCTGCGAGGCGGGTGCCGCAAGTGGTTTTGTACGCCTCCGGGCGCACACAGCAGCATCGGTGCCTCCTGGCGCATGATGCAGGGCTTGCTAGGGATTGGAGTCCCCTCTGAGTACCAGTAGTAGAAAGTGAAAAACGGCTCTAGCGAGGCGTGTGCCGTGAGTGGTTTTGTACGCCTCCAGGCGCACCTAGGGCAGCATCGGCGCCTCCTGGCGCGTGAGGCAAGGCTCACTGGGGATTGGAGTCCTCTCTGAATACCTGCAGTAGAAAGTGAAAAACGGCTCCCGCGAGGCGGGTGCCGCGAGTGGTTTTGTATGCATCCAGGCGCACACAGCAGCGTCATTGCCTCCTGGCGCGTGAGGCAGGGCCCGCTGGGGATTGGAGTCCCCTCTGAATACCGGCAGTAGAAAGTGAAGAACGGCACAAAATTACATAAAAACATTAAATGCTGCACTTGCACAACCCAACAATGGTTAGCTCAGAACCATCTCCTACTAAATACTCTCAAAATGGGATTTCTTTTGATCTCCCCACCCAATCACTCGGCTCCTGCCCTTGACTGGATTAAACATCTCACTGCTCTGAACTGCACCGCTCATGTTGTAGACTCTGCCAAATCTTTAGGTATCACCTTGGATAAACACTTAAATATGCAAGAGCACATCAGTGCTTTGACTAGGGAAGCCTATTTCCAACTTAACACACTTAAGAAAATCAAACCTTTCCTCCCCCAGATGTCCTCAGGCCGGCGGTTCAATCCCTGATTATCTCTAGATTGGAATATGGGCTGCTGACCCTTACTGGACTTCCCAAAGCTAGCCTGGCCCCACTCAGAGCTACCCTGATCACATCGGCTAGACTCATAACGGGCTCGAGAAAGTATGACCACATCTCCCCAGGCCTTCTGCAACTAAATTGGCTATCTATTGAAGTCAGAATGCGTCTCAAGATAGCTTGCCCGACTCATAAAGCCATACATTACAACACCCCATACTACCTGGCAGATAAGCTTGAACTATCAGGCTCCTGCCGGAACCTTAGAAGTACGTCCGCCCTTCTCTTGAAATCTCCAAGATTTAAAAAGAAAAGATCTTACAACCGTGCTTTCACTGGTCTTGCTCCGAGAATCTGGAACTCACTTCCATTCGAGATCAGATCCAATCCTTCCACTACATCCTTTAAAAAACTTGTCAAATGACTATTCCTGATCGAAAGTTAACACCATCATCCTGTGTACAAGCTCTTGTTTTTATTAACCCCTTGTGTGCTCAGGACGGCCCCCGTCCTAAGTCACGGTGGGCGTGTGCTCAGGACGGCCGGGGGCCATCCGAACGCAGTCGATTCCCGAGCGCAGAGCAAATTCCCCGCCTGTGTGGTAGAATTAATTAGTGGGCGGAGTTTGGACGGCCCCCGGGCGGAGTTTGGACGGCCCCCGGCCGACCTCCGCACACGCTTACCGTTACGTAGGATGCAAGGGATTACGCCCCCTAATTAAATCCTCGCACCGCAGCGAAAATAGCGCCGCAAGGAAGGGGTTATTACCCTAATTCTTGTTGTTGTAAACTGATGCGTTTTATTGCATGCTTTTGCGCTATTTGTATCTAGTCCTCTATGGTTCCTTAATTGAATTAACTGGTGATCTCGTGCTTGTTTTTGTTAAAATTTCCTGATTTTGTATTGCATTTTTCTGGTGCGTTTTATTTTAGGATGTTTTGCACTTCATGTTCTAGGGTACCGTTGACACCACCAACACTTAACCTGAACGATTTCCACAATGTTGTAATTTCACCTATTTGCACATTGTGTTGGTACCCTTGCTTGCGTCAACTCTGTACAGCTCTCCGAAACCCCTATGGGTCTTGTTTGCGCTTCATAAAACTATTCAAATAAATAAACACTGAACTTGAAGTCATAATTATAACTTTAGAATTCTAACGTTTGTCTACTTTAAGTTTGCTTTGTATAGAAATAATAAATATATAATATACACATGCTGTTATATCTGACATCATTTGGCATGGGTTCCCTGACTTTCTGTCTTTTGACCTCCTGCTTTTGGCTTCGCTTTTGCTGGCTTCATGACTCTGAGCACTTTACCACTGCTGACCAGTGCTCAAGACAATGGGTTTATCCGTGATTGAAATATTTTGTTCACTTATAAGTCCCTGGCAAAGTGGTATACCATATACCCAGGGGCTGTAAACCAAATGCTACTAGTGGGCCCGCATTGCTGATTGTACCACCCACAGTAGTTGCCTTTGTAACCTGACTCAGGACTACCACTGAAAGGGCCTGTGTAATTTACTGCCACCTTGACTTAGTATTTCCAACTACTTGCCAAGCCTTAACCTCCCATTTTTAACATACCAGTTACCCCTAAGGTAGACCCTTAGGAAGCCCTCAGGGCAGGGTGCTATATAAGTAAAAGGTAGGACATCTACCTTTTGTTTTACATGTCCTGGTAGTGACAGCCACTCAAGTTTGTTTTCATTACTGTGAGGCCTGCTCCTCTCATAGGTTAACATTTGGAATTTCTTAAAAACCCTTTTTTAAGTGTAATTCCTGATTGCAGAGGAGTGTCTGCTTTATGCTTTATATCATTTGCTTGGTACTGACAAATCCTCTTTAGTGGTAAAGATGGATCTGGCATTATCTAGAAATACCACTTTTTAAAAGGGAACATGTCTCTGCTTTTAGCTCTTTTGTGTGCCTTACAGCATGTCTCCAATACACGTCTGGGATGGGGTGACAGCTACAATATGTGCATTTTCTCTAGATAGCCCCAAGTACAGGACTAACCGTAGGCGTCGTTTGCGTAGTCGCGCTACGCGTAGCTACGCAAAGTGCACTTCGCACTAAGCAAGCTACGCGTAGAGAAAACTGCAGCTCTAGTACAAATCTACTCAAGCGGCAGAAAACAACCCCTTACACTGTGCAAGATGCCGTTTTCAATGATTGCACAGTGCGGACACGCATCCGGCACTGTTCAGTCAGTGCGAACAGCGTAGTGCGGTAGGGAAAATGCTGTTCGCACTGATTGAACACTGCCGGATGCGTGTCTGCACTGTTCCAGTTCAACGCCCGGGACTGCCGCTTCTGTGCTCGGTACTATTCCTCCTTGTGCCTCTACTCTGCAGAGGGTGGAGTGATGGCGCAGCCACAGCGCACGCGAGGCAGGTAGTTAGGAACTCTTTATCCTGGATCAAAGCCTCAGCCCGTGCTTGGTAACTCTGTTCAGTACTGCAGCCACGTTCACCGCGACAGACCACAACCTTGAACCTTGAAGTCTAACGCTCTCTCCGGCACAGTCTGCGAGTACTGTCGCTCCTGCGGTGTTCCTGCAGTGTGCAGGGCTTGCTCCAAAACCTGGACTGGAGTGTAGTGGACTGGAGTCAGCTCTGGATCGAGGGATACTGCGGGGCAACTTGCGGCTCCTGCCACAGCGAACTGCACTTTAAAACAACACTACAGCGCTTTCTGATACACTATGTGGCAGCTAAAAGTGCCCTGCCAGGTACTGCTGTAAGCGACTGGTCAACGCCCTTTAAAAGCCCTTTAAAGTCCAGCCGCAAATTGAGATGCTTTTTCTTAAACGGCGGTCGTCCCCCGGAGCTCACAGGTGCAAGCTCTGCCGATTTTCCCGAAATCCCTGCAAAACTCTGCTCCAAAGTTCCGCTCACCACAGCCCGGAAGGGTAAGCGTGTCTGCACTGTGCAATCTTTGCAAACGGCATCTTGCACAGTGTAAGGGGTCGTTTTCTGCCGCTTGAGTAGATTTGTACTCGAACTGCAGTTTTCTCAACGCGGACTGGTAGTTTCTCATTGTGAGCGGTCGCGAGCATACGTGACCACTCTCCATGAGAAACCTGACCTCCCCGCATTGAGAATCTCGCAGGGAGGTTTATTTTCCACGCTCGCGATTGGCAACTTGATGTTGCTGATCGCGAATGAAGAAAAAGTCTTGCCGGGATGTCATTTTGCTTGCTCACGGTCGCCAACTTGACGTTGAGGAGTGTGAGCAAGCAAAAAATGCCCGCTACGATATGTGTTTTTGCATTGTGCTATGTGCAATTTGCGTAGCGCGGAGTTGCGCAAACTACGATAGCGTAGCGTAGTCCTACACCCAGGGTTATACAGGACACTCAGCTGCATCTGCATTCATCTGCATACTGATGAGTCCTCCTGGGCAAGAGGGAGAGGAGGAGCTGACACACACACTTGAATATATAGTGGCCTGGCTTTACACAAAACACTGATTTGCCCCCAACAGATACATTGGCAGACAGAGCTGGGCTGAAAGAAGACTTGTGCACTTGATAGGCTTTGCTTGGTAGTCATCTCCAATTTAAGGACACTTTTGAGTTTAAGTATTGGGTCTATGACCCTTTCTTACTAGCTCACATTGGGGTCCTAAGGAGACTCTGTCAGGAAGTGGAGCTGTGCTACAGGAGGGACTGCTGCTTTGCTAACTGCTTTACTGTGTTGGCCTGCTGATTACTGGACTACAGGATGGTCTGCCATTTTGCTGCCTGCTTTGAAGTGTTGGCCTGCTGCCTCTGACCTGGATGGTGGGAAGGACTGGACCTGTTCTCCACAACCTTTAATAACCTAGGTAACTCCAAGAGCTTGCTGTCTTTCCCCGTTAAGGAAATCTCAGGGCCATCAAAGATTTCAATTGTACAAAAGACCTCTGCTAGGCTCTGCTAATCCAGAGTCTGACTCTGCCTGACTTGCCCTCAACCAGTCCTGGGCCTTTGCAGAGTGTTGGCAGCTGCTTTGGGGCATCCACACGCATCAGTGTGGTGCACCCATCAAGCACCAAAGTGTCTGCCTGTACAAGCACAGACCATCATGTTTGTCGACTTCTCCGAAGCCGCAGCACCCGAAGGCAGTACAGCATGACTAGGCACACTCTGCACACATCAAGGAAAGACAGGTGCCTGTCCTCTATGACTCCAATCACTGCATTGTATCTATCAAAGGGAGACTCCAGCAACATTGTTCCTGATCCCAAGGCCGACGTTACCACAGAAATCCCCTGAGAAAGGATCCGTGCACTCCGGGATTTACGGGGTCCCTGTCGCCCACCAGCACTCTCGTGGGCAACCTAGAATGGAGTGAGTGGATCAGTCTCCCATTAACTTGACATTGCATTTTAACTGTAATAACACTGGAAGCATTGCTCCGCACTGTCCTGGGGACAAAGTCTGTTCCCGGTCTAGGGTGTGGATCGCTGTGTTTTCCCAGCGGAACTGTAAAGAAACTACTGAGAGTGCAAGGACTCTTTCAGCATAAAAAAAAATACAAAAGGCACATTAGCAGACCAGGGTCAAGCACATTAATTCTGTCTATTTCAAAAATATACCGGTGCAACTTCTCCCAACACTCGCTGCCAGAGGATGTATAAGAAACCAAATGTTCATAGAAAAAGGAAGGTGCACTCGAATAAAGTCAGTTGCGCAAACGTGAACACCCGGGACGACCTCACCCTGGTAACACACAGTAGTGAGGACTCTTATCAAACTGATTTAGATCACCATACTCAAGGTGTTCTCTCCGTAAGCCCTGACGAAGTTCCCGTGGCACTACGGGAACGAAAAGCGTTGGCTGTGCCATTTTTAGGAAAAGAAGGAATATGAGTAAAGAAAAGAACTTTCCAAAAACTTCTTTTCGCAACTGACTTTATTGGAGTGCACCTTCATTTTTCTATGAACTCTTTCAGCATTGTACATTCTTTTTTTGTAACAATTCTTTTTTATTAAACATACTTGTATTGACAAAACAGATTACATTTTAGGAGGAATTGAGTGAGAACTGCATTGACAGTCACAAATGTTACAGTTACTTATAGGTTCAACATGAAAAGATAACACATTTACGGAGTGAATCATCATCTGAGGGAACCAACGGGGGCCTACATATATTTCCCCGATAAACATTCCATTTTGCCCAAACAGCGGACCACTTTTTGGGACAACCCTGTGCTACGTACACAGTTTTTTCCCTGAACATGCACCAGTCCATGTCTGCTTTCCAATTCTGGATATTGGGCGGTAGGGTCACTCCCCACCATTGAGCAATGTTCCGTTTTGCCACCACAAGTCCCAGGGTGGACCACAGTTTGTCTTTACTAGTGAGATCAGTGGGTTCCTATACATTCAGGAGGCACCTTTTAGCTTCAGGGTGAACAGCCACCGCAAGCAGGCACCCATTACATCATGTATCTTTCTCCAGTACCGCTGGATATAATATTCCCAAATTTTATATGTATGAAAGTGCACATTTGGCCACAATTTCTCCTACAATCTCCCCGCTCCACCCTCCCCATTCGAACCAAACAGGTCCCCGTAACGTATGCTCTGTGTAGTATTTTGAGCTGGACGAGACGCAATCTGGCAGAGATTGCTACCTCTCTCTGGGAGGCCACCGCCTCCTGCCATTCTTCATCATCGAGTTCCAGCCTGTCTCTCACCCAACTCTCCATTGTCTGTCTGAGGGGGTCTAGGGTATGGTTGATCAACTTTTTATAAGTCAGGGATATCGCCTTCGTAGGCAGGTATCCGTTAAGTAGCCTGTCTTCCATAGGCAAGGGCTCTGGTGGGCAGGGTAGGAGCCTACCCGCAGGTGTGTCACCAGTGCGTTCCAAATCTGCGAAGAATCTGAAGTATTCTGAGTTAGTTAGATCATACTCCTGTTGCAGTTTCAAAAAAGTTAACATAGCACCCTTCACCCAGGGGTCCCCAAACCTTATAATCCCGATTAGGTCCTATTTGTCAGACCCCTTCGAGGTCCTCAGGGTGCCCAGCTGCTCCGCGTCCCACAGGGGAGTTGCCAGTGTAAGCTTCAGTTCCCACCCCAGGCTTCTGTTCGCTGCGTGACAAATCTGGACTGAATGTTTAGTTGGTCTTGTTATTTTGAATTTCTTGGGACTCGAGTATAAGGTCCTAATGAGCTTCCCCTCAGTAATAGCCATCTATCCATGTTATACACCGGATCCTCAGGACTGTGGTAGGTGCAAGGGTTGATGGCGGCTAGGTGAGCAGCCCAATAGTATTTTTTAAGGGCTGGGAGACCGATCCCTTCATCGTACCAGGGCAGAACCAGCTTATTCATTGCTATACGGGGCCTCCCATCCCACCGTAGTTCTCTCTGCAAGCCCTCTATCTCCTTGAAGTATCTCATGGGGACCAAGTCTGGGGAGTTCTGTAGGGCTCAGAGGAATTGTGGTAACGCCATCATTTTAAAGAGGGCTGCTCTACCCAGCATCGAGAGTGGGAGAGCCTTCCAACTTGCAATGTCGCACCTCAATCTTTGTAGCGCGGAGCAGATTGCCCTCAAAACTGAGTTTAGAATCCTCGGTGATGAAGATTCCCAAGTATTTAAAGTCCACTTTAGTCGATTGTCCAAAGTTTAAAATCATCTTTATTCGGTTTTCAGAGAAGACCATAAAAGAACAATAAAAACATTTTTTCAGATTAAAATACATTAAAACATGTTAAAAGATTAATTTACAAATTGATTGAGTTCATTGAGATTGGGACGGTGATTGATACAAAATTTTAAGAAGAAAACAATCGATTTGGCATATATTTCATTTTCCAGCATTTGCAAGGCTAAAAAGGCTGGACGGCATGTTTGAAGACCCATCATCTTTACTATTGGAATTATCCAATAGGTACGGGGAGCCGCGAAAAATCTACAAAAAAATACTGTATGAATATTACTTTGGGTGGAAACAGAATCACAGGGACAGCGTAAAAGGTGAGTCGACCAGTCATTTTGTTTTGGGAATGAGATAAGCCTATAAAAATTGTCCAATCTAAATCTGGTTCATAGAAATTTTTCAAAATGGTTCAGATCATATTTTAAATATGGCTCTAACAAGAAGGAGGTTTGAATAGACAGTAGATGTTGAACTGAATTTTTACCAGCTTCTTGAACCAATTTAAGGTCTCTCAAATGTGACAGACATGACCTTTTTTGTTCTTTTTTTGAAATTTTAGAGATCGAAGTAGGGTCAGAGAAATAAGTCTGGATGGCCAGATCGTTAAAAAATGCTTTTACCTATTCCAGCCATCTTATTTTGTGCGATTTATCTAGTGGCATACAATCCTCAATAAGGGCTCTAGTTTGTAGGCATTGGTCATTCGTCCAGAAGCGCCTCCACATCATTATAGGTTGGATCTTTAATATGTCCCAGATGTAATCCATTCCTAGTTCTAGGTGGGACCCATATGTTGTTGTGCTTCTGGGGACTGAGAGGAGATAGCGAAAAAAAGAATTCTCCACTCTCTGTAAGTCATCTGTATTTGAATATCCCCATACACCCACGCCGGAACTGGCAACGCTGATACATTTGGCCTGGAATATTTTTAACATTTCCTCGGGGGCTCTCTTCCCAAGTTTTTGGGCAAAAGTGGTTAGCGCTGCTGTAGCCCTAAGGAAAGATAGTTTCCTTGAGTCGATGGCTTTTGACCATGTTAGTTTGCTATCTACTAAAATTCCTAGGTAAGGGTAGGAAGTCATCGTGTCCAGGGCAGTGTTATTAATGTATATGTCCTTTTTTTTACTCTTTTTCCTTAGCCCTGCAGTCATAGTAAAAGTTTTCTTTATGATTATTTTTAAGTTCAGAGACGACATGTACTCACAGTATCTGTCCACCGATCGCAGAGGTTGGACAGGGGTTCTCGCTAAGATAACAGCGCTGTCGGCTTACAATAATGCCGGTGTTGGACGACGCTGAATGGCAGGCAGATCTTTACTGTCTCTCACCATTTCTTGTTCAAGGCTGTTGGTGTACAGCGTAAATCGGAAGGGGGCCAGGTCGCACCCTTGCCTGACCCCCTCTGTACCTTGAATGATTTGGTGAGATCTCCATCTAGCCCAAATCTGACCCTTGCTGTAGCATTGGAGTAGAGTTCTCTTAAAAAATTGACCAATGCGGGTTCGACACCCATATCCATGATTTTAGCCCAAAGTTTTGAGTGGCTTACACAGTCAAATGCTGTGCTATGGTCTACATAGACCATGTACAGAGGCCCACCTTTTGCTGACACATATTTTCCCATTAAAAGAGTAGGGTTTTGTACTTGGTCAACTGTCCCAAGCCCTTCCCTGAAACTGTATTGCAGGTCTGAGGCAATGCTGTTTTCTTTTGCCCAGCATTGGAGGCGTTCCAGAAGGATACGCACTGCTATCTTGCCTAGTGTATCCAAAAGCGAAATGGGCCGATAGCACCCTGGGTTATTACGTTCGCCTTTTTTGAAAATAGATACCAAAATCGATGTTGACCACGATTCAACTAGACCTGCCTGGGTGGTCGCTTCAAGTACTCTTGTCAAAACAGGGGACCATAAATCCGGTTCAGATTTAAATAGGTCTACTGGGACACCGTCCGGTCCTGTGGCTTTTCCAGATTTTGACTTTTTAAGAGCTTTGATGATTTTATTGTGTTCAAAGCTTATCTGGATGGGATAAGTTGGTTGTATGGAGTTATCAGGTAGGTCCTGTGTTAGTTCTTCATCTTGTGTAAAGATGTTTGAGAAGTGGTCCATCCAAGCATCGGGATCTACAGCTACTTCTAATTTTGGGAATTCCTTATCAACGCAGAGAAACGGTGCTTTAATTGTTCTCCAGAAGTTTATGGAATCCTTCGCAGCACAACTTTGGTGAAGTTGTTTCCATAATGAATCTTTGATTTGGGCTTTACGTTTCTTTTGGGTTAAATGATAGGCCTTCCTCAAGTCGGCAATCTCTTGCCTATCCTTGTGGTTTTAGTTAATGCCTTCTACAGTATAGTTAGTGCTTTAGTGCATTCAGTGTTAAACCATCCCTTTGAGTTGGACCTATTAGTTTTTCTAGTAATAATTAGCTCATCTCTTATTACTTTAGTAATGTCTTCGTAACTGGAAAGTATTGTCTCGGGGCTGGAATTCTGATCTAAACATGCATTTACTGCTGGCAGAACCTTCTTTAGAATGATTGCCAAAAATTCCTTTTGGTCTACATTTACCCATTTTGGCGTGAAGCCATTTAGCTTGTGTACGTTAAGGGATTGTTGGTCCAAGAGGTTCCAGTAAACCTTCTCTGTTACAATAGGGGAAATGGTTATTTGGACACTATTAGAGGAGTGATCACTAAATATATTTATAATTTTTCACAATGTCCAGCACTCTTTAGCAAATGTAAAAATTATCTATTTCTGTACAGTATGATAGCAAAAAACTTCTCTTTTTGATACACAGTATAGAATCACAATATTTCATTTAGTTAATCCTGATCAAATATGAGAAATATGAGTCTTCAGTGGATGAATGATAAGTTCTTTATTTGATTCCAAAAGCTTAAATTCTGTCTTCATAAAAACAATGTTGTAGCCGGTGCCTACGAGTTTCGTCCTAAAGGACTTCTTCAGGGCTACAAATAACACATATATATACACATTAATCACAATCTATACATATATACAATTTTCATAATCTACTTACACTATCTAAAACATCATCAAAGAGCATTTATTTACATACTTTGTACATAATTTACACTCATTTAACATTTAGCTTTGAACCAAAAGCAACTCCACTGAAGCATTTCCTACTTCCAAACATAGTGTCTAATTCATTCTGTTTTGAGATAGAGAATTTTATATTGTTTACATATAAGCACAACTGATAGAGATGTCTATTCACGGTCTGGTGGGTAGAGCAAGAGTTATTACCAATGCCAGGATAAGCAGTGAGAGAAACCATTGGGCGACATTGACATCTTCAAAAAGTAGCGGGAGTCTTTAAATGACCTCAACATTTTTTTGTATATATTAAAGGAGAGATTTGAGTCTTGTTTTTATTGCTATCTACCTTACTGTTTTCCTATTAACCATAGTCTACTCCAAAAATGCATAATGTTTCTTACCAGGTAAGTCAGTTTCTGGATAAAGTGAGGCTTATCTGTTTCTTTTTCATGAAGGATTGCTTGTAATTCGCTTCCTTAATATATTCATAACCTTTGCAGCGAATATCTATGAAGAATATTTATTTACTTAAAAGAAAAGAAGTTGAAAAAAATTATGAGAGATGAAAAAGATTATGCCAATGGGCGTATATTCACTTTTTCAAAAAAAATATGATGATGTTACACCTAAGCCAACAACCGCCCAGAACAGTACTGTATCCTCAAGCAGCACTTCCCTGTCCTCAATTGATAGTGACCCGGGTGAAGGAACAAGTAATCAAAATACCTCTAGTTCTTCAGTTTTTTTAAAAGAAGTCCAGCGATACAGGCTGGGCAACAAAAAGAAAAATGCAAATTCAGAATCAGAAGGGGAGGGAGGAAACAAAAAACAAGGAGTGCAAACAAGATTACAAAGCAAGACACAGTTGAGGAAATAGAAAGTGATACTCATAATGATTGTGTTTCAAATCAATTGCATGTTGTCAATTTGTCGGACAGAATTCTCTCTAATGAAGAAAATGCTGCATTACAAAAAGGTCTTAACTTTTGTGTAACCAATACCTGCAATTTTGTTGATCTACATGTTGATCTGTATAAATTTGTAAGGAAATTGAGATTAAAAAAAATTTTTGAGCATCAATCTGTTGTATGTGATGTCCTACATACCGAAATGATTCCATCAAAAAATGTCTACCAATGATTTACATGCTACGCATTTACTTGCTACTTTGGATGGGGAAAATGATAATATTGACATCACGGATACAGCTAATATGCTAGACATAATTGAGGATGTTAGCAATGATAGTGGTCTAAGATTGAAATCTAAGTTTGTGCCCATTAGACCTCAGGACACTTTTATCGATGACTTTTATACGAAGGTTACACAACAGCTATACCAATTAGAAGATAATCATGGCCCAAAATCACATTGCAAACATGCTTATAATATTTCTAGAAAGGACAGAGATATCATCAATGCCTTACAGGAAGATAAAAACTTGGTCATTCGAGAGGCTGACAAAGGTGGGAATATTGTTATCATGAACCGGTCCGATTATTTGAATGAAATAGATAGACAATTAGGGAACACAAATTGCTACATGAAATTGACTGAAAATCCGATCAAAAAAATTGAACAAAATAGCAATTCATGCCTAGAAGATTGGCACGAATCAGGATTACTGTCTGATACTGAACACAGATATCTACAAGCACAAGACTCTCAATTTCCGTGCATTTATATACTTCCCAAAATTCATAAGGGGGGGAAGGCTTTCCCCCCGGTAGACCTATAATTTCAGGGAATGGAGGGCCAACAGAACGCATTGCAGAATATGTGGACAAATACCTACAGCCCTTTGTCAAAAACCTAGCAGCTTACCTGAAGGATAGTGGTGATGTTCTTTGCAAATTGGAGGACTTCCTTTGGGATAGTCCAGATCTACTGTTTGTCACACTAGATGTGGAAGGCTTATATACGTGCATTAAATCTGACTGTGGCCTGAGAGCTCTGAAACATTTCCTTTACAAACGGGATGCCAGTAATCTGGGACACACGCTCATGCTGCTTGAGATGGCTCGGATGATCTTAGACCTGAATGCTTTCCTACATGATGGCACATGGTTCTTGCAGAAGCAGGGGACAGCCATGGGATCCAGGTTTGCTCCGTCTTATGCAAACCTTTTTATGGGCTTGTATGAGACGGAGCATGCCTGGGGACCGGGCTCTAGACAATGGAATGATAGCATCATATTTTACGGGCGATACATCGATGACATTCTTTTGATTTGGAATGGAACTGCCCTTGATTTGACCTATTACCTGGAATACCTCAACAATAATCAATTCAATGTAAGGTTGACCATGAATCACTCTGAAAGACAAATTGATTTCCTTGATTTAATAGTGTTTTGCATGCTGAAAGTGCACATCCAAAAAGCACTATCAATGCGATACCTTACGGGGAGATGATCAGGGCCCGTAGAAACTGTAGCGAAAATCCAAATTTTCTAAAACAGCTCAGTACAATTCAAAATAATTTCACCGAAAGGGGATACTCGAAACAATGTTTAAAAAAAGCAGAATCAAAGGCCCTTCAGGTAGATCGAAAGTCGACCCTCAAATCAAAAACAAACAGCTCCAACAATAAAAAAGACGAAGTACTATTTATAACAGAATACAATGCATATAGTGATCATATTTATAACATCCTTCGCAGGAACTGGCACTTACTTAAGTCTGGACCTATGCCGGCTGGAACTATTCCAGACAAACCAAGAGTTGTTTACAGGAGAGGGGAATCACTAAAGAAAAAACGATGTCCCAGTTATGTAACCAACACGCACAACAAATCCTCCTTAAAAAATTGGTTACCAACTAGACCAATTGGATTCCACATCTGTGGATCCTGCATAGTGTGTAAGATTGGACTCAAAAAAAAGACTGAGTTCAAATACAATACCTCTAAAAATTACACAATACGTACCTTCATAAATTGCAACACAACCCACACAGTATATGTTTTGGGTTGTGCATGTGGCAAAATTTATGTTGGCAGTAGCATTAGAAGCCTAAAACTTAGGATACAAGAGCATGTACGAGCAATCAAAAACAGGGACACTAAATATCCTGTAGCTGTCCATATACAGGAACAACATCCAGAGAAAAGGGATATATGGTTCCATGCTCTAGAACACATAAAAAGCCCATTTCGAGGAGGAAATAGAGAAACAATCCTAAGAAAGGCAGAGGCAGGATGGATTTGTCGTCTACGGACGACAACACTGGGACTTAATATCAACTATGAATTACATCATTTTTTATAAATGATCCTTACCGAAAACAGCACTTGTAGCGCATGTAATGAAAAACATGCTGTTCAAAATAGTATATATAGTTGCCATAGATACTCCTCCAGTATATACCTGTATCCACACAGAATTTACAGCTAACAGGTTGGAGGTAGTTTCATATAAACAAGCGACTAGTAAATATATAACAAATTATAACTAATATTGTGTCCAGGCTTGTCTAAACCCAAAAAAAGCTAACTTCCTGGTTGACTCACATGACATACATATGTATTCCTTAAGACCTAATGCAAGTTGCCTCCAAGTCTTATGCGAAAATCATGAAACTTATAAATAATTATAAAAGAACAGATAAATATACTAATATAGGGACACTAAAAATCTTTATGAAATGACGCTTAAAATAAATGTAGCATCCGAAAAAATTAATAGTCACTAATATTTTGTTCCAATTTTCAATTAATACATGATTGGCATGTTAATTTAGTTTGATTTTGAACAATAACACTATTTGTATAGCATGCAGAGAATTGCGTGTCATATTTGAAAGAGATAGCATTCGTAAATAAAGCCCACATGGACACAACTCATGTTCCATGATTAAACTTGTATCATAAAAATATTTCTTGATACAAAGACACAAATATAAGGCTTGGATGTAGACATTAACAAGGATATGAAACCATCTCAAGATGGCGCCTGTGAACTGTGATATGAAGAATAGGCATGTCCCAATGACATCGACGGTCTCTCTCTCTGCCCTGATAAATTATCAAAAACATAATTGGTAAATAGATTCGGGTAGAGATTCAACAAATAATACTCTTCTCGAAAAATATACAGATGACTGCGTGTCAGGTACGATGAATAGATTTCGATCTTAACCAACTACTTAAATAAATGCTCAAACTAAAAATAACTAATGTTTCAAGAAATAGATAAATACATTTTTAAGTTCTAACAAATATATAGATAAGTATAAAGGATTTTGTCAGGTCCACATCGTTAACAAAACGAAGCCATCCCAAAATGGCGCCCACGTATCCACGCATTCAAAACAGACATACTAGAAGCACGCCATCGGTATTTTTTGATACGCGAATAAATAAGCGTTTAAATCGGCACACGAATACATCATGAAAAACAGTCTATATAATCTTTTTTACACTTAACCGCTAGAACTTGTATTAAATAATGGTGTACACATGTACATTTAAAGATGGCGCTCATGTATTATCACGAAGGGTGACGATTTTGAGAAAGCACACCAGCTGTGTACAATTAAGACATCGAAGCGGGCTATTTAAACCCAAAACAGAATGCTTTCATTTGCAAGCCGCTGTGGTTACGATACCACGAAGCCAGTGATTTGTCAACAACCAAGTAAGTGTAAGGGGTTACTCTGTTCCAAAACTTTAAGAAAGATTAGGCTAAATAGTGTCTTTTTCTCATCTGACCTCTGCTGCCTGAGAAGGATAGTCAGGGCTTCGTTTCTTTGTAAAAACTGCTATAGGCAAAAATTCTTAAGCTCCTTAATAGACTTGTTGTTTTTTTCATTAAAACAGCTAGTATACTACAACACAGGACCCAGTCAATTTTCATTGTAAACTTCATGGTGGTGCTTGCTTAAAAAGAACCTTAAACTTTTAAGTTCTCAATATCCACCATTTGTTAAAAATAAAGCGTGGACACATTATGTTGTGCGTTTTTGCGTAAAACTTATTTACACAATGCCAATATCTGCTCTTTAAATTAAAATTGAATATAATACGTATTATTTGCCTTTATAGCATGTTGGATCTATAAGAATCCGGCACATCAGAAACCAGTGTCCAGGACATTGTGAGACATATATCACAGACACAAGACCCCCAGTAAAAAGACGCAATTTGACAAATCACAAGGTAGGCAAAAATATAATGTATTAGTAGACACATGCTTATGTGTATTACAACAACCCTGAGTAATATATTTTTTTCTGTCTCACATCATTGCTGTACTTGGATTAGGAGGGATTTTTTTTTTCTATAATACTGAACAATTTGCATAAATATTCTTCATAGATATTCGCTGCAAAGGTTATGAATATATTAAGGAAGCGAATTACAAACAATCCTTCATGAAGAAGAAACAGATAAGCCTCACTTTATCCAGAAACTGACTTACCTGGTAAGAAACATTATGCATATTTGGAGTAGACTATGGTTAATAGGAAAACAGTAAGGTAGATAGCCATAAAAACAAGACTCAAATCTCTCCTTTAATATATACAAAAAAATGTTGAGGTCATTTAAAGACTCCCGCTATTTTTTGAAGATGTCAATGTCGCCCAATGGTTTCTCTCACTGCTTATCCTGGCATTGGTAATAACTCTTGCTCTACCCACCAGACCGTGAATAGACATCTCTATCAGTTGTGCTTATATGTAAACAATGTAAAATTCTCTATCTCAAAACAGAATGAATTAGACACTATGTTTGGAAGTAGGAAATGCTTCAGTGGAGTTGCTTTTGGTTCAAAGCTAAATGTTAAATGAGTGTAAATTATGTACAAAGTATGTAAATAAATGCTCTTTGATGATGTTTTAGATAGTGTAAGTAGATTATGAAAATTGTATATATGTATAGATTGTGATTAATGTGTATATATATGTGTTATTTGTAGCCCTGAAGAAGTCCTTTAGGACGAAACGCATAGGCACCGGCTACAACATTGTTTTTATGAAGACAGAATCTAAGCTTTTGGAATCAAATAAAGAACTTATCATTCATCCATTGAAGACTCATATTTCTCATATTTGATCAGGATTAACTAAATGAAATATTGTGATTCTATACTGTGTATCAAAAAGAGAAGTTTTTTGCTATCATACTGTACAGAAATAGATAATTTTTACATTTGCTAAAGAGTGCTGGACATTGTGAAAAATTATGTTTGTTTGAGACTATTTAGTCTTAGGGTGATTTAGGGGTTTTTGAATCTCCTGTCCTTAGCACCTAAAAATTTGCAGACACAATTGTGACACTAGTGGATAGGTGCAATATCGTATAGCCTCAAACCCCTGTGCTTGGTGTCTATAACACTAAATATATTTATAGAGGTTTCGAATTTATGGATTCTTGAGGCCGTATAGTTAGAAACTAATATATAATCAATTATTGTGTTTGTTCCCGACCATTAAAGGTAGTTGAAAAGGGAACTGGTGGACTGACCAAGTCATTTGTGTAACCCAAATCTGCAATGGCCATGATCTCTTTCATTCGATTTCCTGTGGCTGTATGTACAAAATGAGATAGGCTTTTTGCCGAGCTCATCCTGTATGCCACAGTTATCAAGACCACTGTTCTTACATAGGTGCAGATTAAAATCGCCTCCCCATATTAGCATGATGGACTTATTAGAGTATATAGTATATAATTTTGAAGCAATTCTAAAATACTGTTTAAGATCTCATTTAAGTCGGCTGTCCCAAGGTGGTTATAAAAGTTAATCATTAAATAGATGAACCTTTTGGGACCGGTTATCATGAAGATCTGATAGTTGTGATCTAACTTCAGGGCTTCAATTTTACCCAGGGAGAGATTATTTGATATATACGTTATAAGACCTCCTTTTGGTCTACCCGATGTCGACGGAATTGCTTCCGAGAAAAAGGTTTTGTAACCCAAAAGATGGGAGGATGAGCAAAGCCAAGTTTCCTGTAAAGCAATTACATCGAATGGTGTTACTATTAGTCTCCAATTGCTATCTGCTATTTTGTTTTTTAGCCCTGCAACATTCCAGAAAATAATGTCAAGCGTAGTTTGGTTACTCGTTTGATCTGGATTTATACTAGTTTTTTGTAGACAGGGTTGTACCCGACGCTCTGGTTCTAAGTTTGGATTTTGTTTTTTTTGGTTTGTAATCCTATCCCTTTGTTCTACGCCTACTGTTGATATTATGATTGTTTTATGGGGGGCGCTTGATAGGTCCCGGGCAGGAGGGATTAAGTTATCATTTTCCACTCCTTCTATTGGTAGTATTTTAAGTGTATTGGGGGCCGCAGGTGTGGCAGTTGTTTTCCAGATGGCAATATCTATTGTCAACTTATTTATACCTAGTTCCAATGGTAGTTCTATTTTAGTTGGGGAGGGTACTGTCTTAGATGTATTAAATAAGGGGGACTGATCAGTAGCCCCTTCTTCTGGAGGATAGAATCACCTCGGACGTGGCCCGTATTATCGGCCTCTGACTGTATTAAACAGCACATTCCCTTATCACGGAGCCAATACTTTTGCCATATCTGGTAGCTCCCACACCCCTAGGACAGCGACCTTTTGCGCCATCCCCACAGGGGTTGAGCAAGTTAATTTAAATCTTGTGACAATTCTTAAAAAGTGAAAAGGCATATATTTAATGTCCTGAGGATGAACCTGTATTAATCATAGGTTTGAAACGTCGTCGACTGAACCACACTATATGCAGTTGAAATGTATATATTGACTCCAGCAATAGTGTGTTTATAATATTGTCTGACTGTGAATTTACTACACAGACTGTTGAGTTGCCTTGTCTGTTTTCTTTGTTAGTGTGTCAGTTGACATCGGCTGGTGTCCTGCTGTTAACACTTTTTATAAAGGTTTCTAAAATTTGTCTTACAAAATAAATCTGTCCGGCTGGACTAAGAATATAGTGTCTATTTAGCCTATATTGACTTAACATCATTGCCCTGTCTAGGGACCACTGTCTTGTTTATAGATATAATCACCCTAAGGTCCCTAGCATATTGCTTCCTTGGGTTCCCTTGTAAATTACAAATGTTAATTGGATTCTTATCATTTTTATCTTCTTTTAAAGATTAAATGATATACTATTTTCATACTTCACTGTGGAATTGTAAAAAACGGCAATAATCAGTGTTCAGTGGGCACCTCACATCCCAGGGCCCCAGTGCTACTGCACCTGCTGCACTAACAGAAGCTAGGCCCACGCTCATGACATGTTATTTGTGGGCTCCTGCTCGGCTCTATCCTTCCCTTGAATTATCTGGCTTGCCCACCTTTACCCGATACACCGTGCTAGGAAGAAGGGGCATATGGTGTACAATCACGCAGACTGCGGTTTGCTAAAATGCTTCTAGATTAAAACACATAGGCGCTTCGTGCTATAGGAGTGCTGGTGTGGTGTGTGTACACCCCAGGCACGCTTGTGATGCGAAGAGGTCGGTTGTAATGCTGTGTGTTAAGCAGAGTGCTCAGACAGGAGTGCTGTAATATATGACAAACAAATTACCGTACGAAGGATCATAAATTGGCTAAACATGTCCAGTAAAGGCTATATAAATGCAATCGCAATCCAGTCTATCCTAGGCAGACTGTGCTGTGGTAGTAGTTGTATATATACAATGTTCTCATGCACTCTGTGCTCGGGGGAGGGGTGCGGCGTGTTCTCACGAGATCTCCTCCCCAGCAGTTGCTGTCAGTGCCCGGCTCTGCATTACCATGGCGGCGCTAGCTCTGCGGAGGCTGATATGGGCGCAGCGACTGAGCAGTCCCGGCTCAAGGGGCTACGAGACCCGCCTGATGCACAGCGGCGGCGCCGGGGCCGCCTCCCTTTGGTCGATGCGGCGGATGACCAAACTCGGTGCCGCTTCGGGGGCTGTGTGCTGCGCCATCTACTACCTATACCGGACCCGTTATATTCCCACGGAGTTTCCCCTCGCCTCTGCCGAAAACCGAGGTACCCGACAGCGTCTGCAGAGCGGCGCAGGCCTCCGGGAGCAGGCAGCCCGCCTCCCACCGCGGCTCTCCCTCCTGCCGGTAGCAGCGGCGGCCAGTGAAACGGTAGGAGGCTCCTCAGCATCTCGAACACCAGCCCAGAGGGTCGGGGGCAGTGGAGGGTTATCAGGGCGCTATCCCTGTCAGCGCCTGTGCTGGGGCTTGGTCCATGTAAGCGCCTACACCCAGCTGATGTGATGACAGGAGCAGAAAGAGTCATCCCACCTCTCATGGTAGGGGGAGTTCTCCTCCCCGCCCTCATACAGTGGGCCTGCTCTCTCACAGATAATCTTCCTCCCATGTCTTCTTTCCCTCATTTCTTCTTCCCCTAAACCCGGTTCTCCGACCTTTCAGAAATGCACATAGAGAAACACCCCCGTTTACCATTTTCCACTCCTCAAGCGCCCCTCCATCCCAGCACAAGATATCTCCTCTCGTCCGTAGACTGTCTTCCAACCCTTACGTACCCTCTAGTATAGAAGTGCTTGCTGACGTGTATTAACTTCTTTCCAAATGATTTAATATTTACAAAGATGACTTGGTTGCCGCTGTTTTATTTGGAAAAACCTGTTTTAAAAATATATTTTAAAAATATGTATTCGGCTGCGCACTGGGTGAATTCGTCTGCGTTTGTTTACATCTTGGTATGTTATCATGTAATAAGAAAGCCTGGCATAAATTGTGAAACATTCATAGTCTGCCCCGGGACCCGTGGGCCTGTGAGCACGAGTGGCAGTTAACTACTCATCCTCTGCTCATACGACCCTCAGCTAATAGTGTGCGTGAGCGGCGTGAGTCCGTGTCGCCGTTTCAGCCTTTGTGATGAGCTGGGAGAGGCAAGGAGACCTACAAGGGTAGCAGCATGCACCGCTGGCAGCAGGTGCACCGCCAGGGGTGTGTCAGGAGGGCGACGCCCCTGCCGTCGTCATAGGCGCACCCTTCACCCCTACGGTACAGCTAATGGCGGGAGACCTTGACTTTTCAGTATGGTGAAGTGGGTAAAACTCTTAAGTGGTACCTGGTGATGAGTGTGGGACTCCCGATAGAGATAGTTTGGAGGGGGTGGAGGGCTGGCTTTTGTCAAGATTGGACACCCTTGTGTTATGTAATTATTAAACTGTTATTAGTGGAACCGTGAGACTAAGATTGTTCTCCATTAACCAAAACTGTCTGGTCCTGGTCACATCACGTTATTTCCACGTGCGTCAGTACTTTCTCGCAGAACTGAGGGACATTGTTTGTTAAACCTCTTTGTTGTGACTTAATCATCCGTATGCAGGAAACGGCTTAAGAACTGGGTTTATTAACTTAAGTCGCAGCGTCCCTTCCTCCTCAGCCAGCAGCAACTGCCACTCGAGGAACGCTGCTTCGCAGAAGAACATTCGGTACAGCAAGATTCCACGGAGGCTCGCGGCCACCGACACAAGTGAAATCATAGCACACTTCTTTAATAGTGAATTGTTCCAACTGAGCTGTTCCTTTTACACCCAGGGCTGAGGGGATGAGGTATATGTTGTCGAGCGGGTTGGTCGCTGGTTCCTGCAGAATGTCCCCACGGGCTTCGACAGGGAGCTGACTCAGGCTTCTGCGACCCGCCTGGCAGGTTCCAGAGATCGGATTTCTGCAAGCCTTAGCGCAAATGCTGACAGCGTGTGGAAAAGTCACCCGGCTCAGAGCATTTTTGTGTATACTGGCATGCTTCCCCAGTGAACTCTATTGAAAAAGCAGACAAGTGCTTTAGTTTGAGCGCTTATCGATGCTGGTGCACATAGACGTGGGCAATAATTAATGATATTGGACTTAAAAGGAAAGCAACCATAATTTACTTTAAAAAAGGCACGCGCTGCTACTTGGACGTTTATGTCCTTTTGTCACTTAAAGTTTGCGCCTAAGGCTCTTTTTCGTCAAAGTAAGGTGGGTAGGGAAACGGTAGGAGAGAGAATATACAGTATACTTTGAGCGGGGGTCCTTGTCGTTGGTACAATACACCCCGCATTTGTGATGCTATACATTTATTGAACTCCCTCCCCCAAACAACTGATTCTGGGGTACATTTAAAAAAAACATTTTCTATATATTTGTCCAGCAAGAAGTTCTTCAGAAAATACGAGACAGATCAAGTCTTCTGTCCGAGAACAAATTGCACCAAACAAAGAGATATATTGTTTATGCCTTTGTTGATCGAAACTACTGTATTTACTTTTTAAGCTTGGTTCTTAGAGATCCCAGAACAGGTGAAACATTGTAAGACACCGCTCATTGAAACCATGTCAACCCAGTCGCCTCTTCGGTGTCTGAGGCGCGGTTCACCAGGTATTTCCTTAAGTATGAACAGTATTGTTTACTTTCGCTATGTATAGTTTTCTTTGATCTTCTAACTAAATACATAGTTTGTAATAGTTACTTAAAGCATTTCAACGATCCAAATCGGAGTATCGATTTCGTAACCACAAGCTTCTGAACTCAGTTGCACGTATGTGTACTGTGTTTTAATTTTGTTATCCAATATGCAAACATATTAACCATCAACACACCTTTGTTATTCTTGCCATAACTACACTTGCACTATGCATGGAAAAATATTGCTCACGCTATACAGTAAGAAGGGAGTAGAATTGGTCTGTAGAATTGGTTTGCTATTGGTTAGGAGAGAGGACTATGCAAGCATCATAGCTCAATAGATTGCATCGCTTCCATTTGAATGTGTTATCACTTATTGGAATGAGTGACAGGCTGGCGCTAATAGAGCACGGTATTAGTTCAGAGAAGTACTTATTGTGATGGCTCCGCCACCCTTATGAATGAATGCCTTGCTTGATGATACGAACATCTTTATTTTCTGAGTAGCACAAGCCTCCTGCATTTACAATTATTAAATGCTTGGAAGCAATTCTCGGAGAGGAACGTTAAAAAGAATGTGCTTAGTGGTTGATAATGGAAAACCTATTTAACTCTTGTGAAAGCAGTAAAAACTAGTATTGAAAAAGCCAATAGGTCTGACTTTGTTTTTTTTTACCACCACTGACGACTATTACACTCTTGTTTACATCAACTTTCTCTTACATACAAAAATACATGAGAACTTCGTAGTGGTTCTTATGGTGGTGTAATAGTCGGGATGTAGTAGCAATAGCGATGCTGGTATTAGGGGTGCTAGTGGTAGCAATAGTGGTGGTGAGAGTGTTTGTTGTAGTAATGATGGTGGCTCAGGTAATAGCCTTGATAGTTGTGGTAGTAGTAATGATGGTCGAAGCGTTGATAGAAATTGTTGTAGCGATGGGGGTGATGGTGCTGGACTGTGGTAGTAGCAGTGATGTGGTGGTCGCGGCAATAGTGGCAGCTTTGGCATTGGTGATGGTTTTACTTGGTGTAATTATGGTTTGTTCCTACAGGAATAGTACTGTTGATGAAAATTGTTGTAGCGATGGGGGTGATGGTGCTGGACTGTGGTAGTAGCAGTGATGTGGTGGTGGCGGCAATAGTGGAAGCTTTGGCATTGGTGATGGTTTTACTTGGTGTAATTATGGTTTGTTCTTACAGGAATAGTACTGTTGATGATGGTTGTGATAGTTGTGGTGTAAATGGTATTGATGATTGATTGCAGTGAAGCTGATAATGGTTGTGATATGTTTAGTATTAATAATTGTGGTAACTGTGATGGAAATGGTAAAGATGCAGTTTTGGTGAAATTGTTTAATGGTAATTGTGGTGATGGCAATGGTAGTAATAGTGTTTGTGATGGTGGTAGTGTTAATAGCGATGGTGGAATTTGGTGGTGGTGGACATGGTGGTGGTGGACATGGTGGTGGTGGACATGGTGGTGGCTAAGGTGTTCATAATATTGGTGGGAGTTGTTGCGGTGGAGGCTTTGGCTGCTGTAATTTGAACACACAGCCGGAATTTGGGTGTTCTTTTTGGGATTGGATACTCATAACCTCGTTATAAGCGGATGATCTCCTCCTGTATCTTTGGGACATTCGGATGGACTCTTCTGCGCTCGCTCAGCGACTTTGCTGACCTCTCTGGCATAAGGGTTAACTGGGTTAAATCATGCCCGTTTCCCTTTAACGCAGGCTACCCTGACCCAGCTTACACACTCAACGGCATTCCTGTTACATGGCAGCCAGCTGTGTTTAGGTACCTGGGGATTATGATCTACCATCAACCAGCGACCTGCTGGAAGGTAACCTCTGAGGAGCTAGAATATCAGTTCATTTCCAAATGGTGTTCTGGCGCTCGCTTCCCATTTTGGTCATGGGACGAGTTGTGCTTCTTAAGATGGTGGTCCTGCCCTGCCTATTATGCTATTTCACCAAACTGCCTAGCTACATTGTGCCCCGCCCTTTTTTGTAAATGTAAAAGTGTCATGAGATTCATCTGGTATGAAACTCGTTGCTTAGCTCTTACTAAGCTATACTTGCGTGTTGATCAGGGTAGAGTGGCAGTCCCCAACATGGAGCCTCTCAGCTGCAATGGGTAGCCAGATGGATGGCGGGGAAGCAGTTGGCTGATACTGCCACCTCTTATCCTGCCAGGCCGCTCCCAGCACTGCTCTGACTGTTTCACCTCTGTGCCTTTGAGAGATTGCCGGATCCATTGCTCCTAGGGGTCATACATCGTTGCTATCAGTGAAGCCTATATATAATGTACTACTACCCTGTATGCGCCAGTGCTGATGGGCAAGCCAAGGGACTAAGTCACCACCGCGCCTGTGGAGCTTACCGCCTGGCAAGAATACAGACTGTTGGAAAACGAGGCAGCATCTGTGAGCCTGCACAAATAACATGACTACATTTGTCCTTCACTGGGAACCAAACACCCAATTGTTGCGCCTGACTCTCATAGGGTAGCGTTGCAGAGCAGTCTGAGGCTTACTCAAGGGAGGTGGTGTGGGCTAGCAATCTCCATTTGCAGGTGCGCAAAAATAACACTCAATAATTGATTGTCCAGTCTGTACTTTGCTTTATAAAAGTAAGAGTGCATTTATGCAACACACACTACTCAATACTATGCACCAATTTACAAATGTACATAAGCTGGTGGAACTACTTTGTGACATTGCATGACATCTGCACCCCTCCCTCAGGGTGGTGAGGTCTAGTACCACCACTCCCATGAATGCACATCATCTTGCCCCCAATGCAGTTGATCATAACATGGGCTGGCGCGCGGGCCCTGCGCACTAGCTCCTTCCCAGTGGCGACCCACCCCATTACCTCAATCAGCATTAAAAATGGGTACACTTGCCTTGGTGACACATAACCCTGACTGAGCATCTCCTACTGACCATAAAGTATGCACCTCTACATCTTAAAGGCTAACAGTCTGGGTTGTTCCTCACCTAACAGCAGCAGCGAGAATACATGTTTAAGCACCACTTTAGAATGATAGTACTCATAACATTTGGATATCATAAAATGCATTGCAATTACAGCCCCTAAAGGCATCGCAGATGATCACAGGATTGAGCATATACAGTCAGACACCCTTGTAGGAATGTCTGACAACATAACCCCACTTTGCTTATGACATCACCTTACACCAGCACTCCCATTGCACATGTGACCTTCGGTCCCTCTAAAAGAAATAACCATTGGGAAATGCATTTCAGTGTAATTACACCTCTTCACCTCCAGGGGATGCCCTCCTCTAGATATTCCACCACTCGGAACCTTCATCCCTTGGTGGACATTCCACAACATCCCTAGCTTTTGAACAAAAGTTCCAGCTCAAGAGATGTTTATATGCTGGCTGAGCCCTTGAGGGGGTTATTCTTTTAAGTCACTCAGAGACTGAGAGTGGGACGTTTCATCTTCGTGCTGGGGGAGACTGCGTTGCTCCTGAAACTTCCTTGGCACCCTTGCATTCATGTGGTGGTGACCCCATCCTCCTGGGGCCACAACAAGCAGGGAAACAGCGTTTTTCCCCTTGCAGGCCGGTTCAGGCCTGCAAGGCTTTATGGGCGATTCCGCATTGGCAGTGAATATCATAGCAGATCTGTGCCTCTGGCCACTTTGGCTTCCCGTTGGAGGGTCCGGTCCCACCCGGACCCCCAGGTGCATACTACGGCTCGGGAAGCCCACCCCTGGCTGCTCATCGTCATTTTCGGGGGCCCGGCCCCTCCCAGGCCCTTTGCCACTTCCTCTGCTTTCCTTGGGCCCGAGTCCTATCTGAGACCCCTGCATGCCTTTTGGATGGAGGGCAACCTGGGGAGCCCACCCCAGTTGCCCCCTGCTGGCTCCCTGCGTGGCCAGCACTCTCGTGTGCTACTGAGGGAGCCGGCTCGGAACTTCTGGTCTACCTGCTGCAGTGCGGGCAGACGCCGTCTCGTTTGCCGGTCCAGCAGGACCGCGGGGGAGTGCAGCAACACTCCCCCGGCCTCCTTCCATTCTTAGGGGCCCCAGATGGGGTCCTGGGCCCCCAAACAACTTCGGGGGGGGGGGGGGTGCGACGGAGCCCCTCTGCACCACTTCACTTCAGGGCCGGGGGATGGGATCCTGGGTGCCCTCCTCTTCCTCGTGGGGGGGGGGGGGGGGGGGCGCCGGCGCTTCCCGTCCTTGGCGGTTTTGGCGGGCGCCAGGCGCCCGCTGGTGCATCTTCACAGGGAGCGTGACGGCGCTCCCCTTGAAGGTGCCCTGCAGGGGGGCCCAGGAGTCCACCCTGGCCCCCACCGAAGATGGAGGCAGGGGAGCGCTGTTGCACCCCCAGTGAAAAAGTCTGGAAGGGCCCGGGACCCCATTCCCGGGCCCTTCCAGACTTCTTCACGGGGGGGGCGAGGGGGGGCGCGTCAACACTCCCCTGCCTCCATCTTCGGTGGGGGCCAGGTTGGACTCCTGGGCCCCCCTGCAGGGCACCTTCAAGGGGAGCGCCGTCATGCTCCCTGGCTTCCCTTCCCCTTGGGGCAGCTCCCGGGACCTGACCCCATCCTGGGGGCACCTCTGAGACCGGCGGCGGAGCCCCACGTGCTTCGCCGTCGGTCTTCTTAGGGGTCAAAAGTCACCTACCTTGTGGGGGCCATATCTCAGGCCCTGGGGGTCCGATCTTTCCCATTTTTGCATCGTCTTGCTCTTGGTTGCGCCCCCAGCCAGTGGGAGCACTCTCCTTTGCCCTCCAGGTGTCCAATATGGTGCATTTGGCAGGGAGCGGTCTTCACTGGCTCCCTGCGCCAGCCTTTCGCCTGGCTCTCCTCCTGCACCTCTCTTCTCCCTGCGCAGAGGTCCCTGTTTTTGCGCACCGATCCCGAGCTCTTCTTCTGGTGTTGGTAGGGCCCTGGGGGTAGTCAGGGAGTTCCTCCTTCCAACTGCCCATTGCCAGGCTCCAGCACCTTCTGCCTCAGCAGACCACACCCCAGAGAGAGCTTCTCTTCCTGTGTAAGCTCTTTTAAGAATTTGGGAGGGGGCTGAAAGTAAGTCTCTGTTTTCCCTATCCCACAGCGACACATCACTTCCCTCCCCCTGCTCCCTCCTTCTTGCCCAGCCTCTGGGTTTGTTCAAAATGGCGGCGTCCAGTGTCTCTAGACACATGGTCCTCTTCCCCCAGTGCTGCCTTCACCTTGGTTCAGCTTGGTGCCTGGCACCCAGCGACAGCTGCTGATGGATTAGGCTGTAGCTCCACCTATCTTCCCTTCCTGGAGGGAAGATCTTCGCTCTGGGAAGAAAGGTCGTTAATCTAACCTGCCAAGACCAGACCCCAGCCAGTGACTCAGAGAAATATGCCATTTCTGGATGACCCAAAAGCAGTACAAATACGACTTTGGACTCTGCAGAATACTTCTTTTCACATCCGCTACAGTGGACTTTAGTGCATGTCTCGAATTGGTGGGCCTTATGGAAGTTACTTTAGCCCATTGACTCCACATCCCCATAAGGGATTAATGAAGTGAAAAACACAGTAAAACACACTGACTTTCCCTGGCATGTTTTTTTCCAGTGTATAAAGCCTATTCCATGCCACCACCTATTCTGCATAAGTCCTGCCACACCATTCACTCTGTAGCTGCTCCTGGACTGCTCACGCGAGGAATCTCCCCTGCGCAGCGCCTACACGTGTGCTCACGTGTCTGCATGTAACCAGTCCGGTGTCCCTTACTCCAACTGCTGCGCAGTGGCCTGGTCAAGCCAGGGGGACACCAGTAAAATCCCCATGCAGTCTCCTTTACTCAAGAAGACTGTCACAAATTCCAGTCCTTTTCCACTAATAAAATATCGGATCTCCTGACGGAAATCCATTGAACCCCGAGCTTCAACTGTCCTAGAAACCTCTCACCTACACCCTCGCTGATTGTCCACCCTCTAACCACCCTGCCACCACTCACTAAGGAGTCTCTGGCAGTCCTGATGGGGCGAGTGAAATCTGGGTCACCAGCAGACAGACCCCTGCCCACCTAGGATCTTTACGCTGGCCCTGCCAGGAATAGAGGACGGCGTGCTCTCCCTCCTCAATTGTTCCCCGGAATCAGGACAGGTTCCCACCAATTTTAAGGCGGCTCGCCTGATCCCGCTCCTAAAGAAGCCTGGTGCTGAAATTAAGATCTTGAAAAAATGTCAGACCTATCTCGCAGTTGCCTTTCTTAGCTAAGGTAATTGAACAGCACATTCTCCTCCTTCTTTTTCGTCATCTTGAAGATAATCATCTTTTAGAACCGAATCAGGCCGGCTTCAGGCCCCATCACAGCACAGAACTGGTCATGCTTACCGTGCTGGATGATCTGAGACTCAGGGCAGACAAAACAAGCACTGGCGTTGCCAATAGGTCTCGCAGTAGGAAAGTTGGAGCTATTGGTTTTGTAAATGACAAAGCCCTTTATGTATTTAAAATGATAACAAAAATAAAAGGCATTGTTATTTGCAATTGTAATGGCTCCAACTTTCCTACTGCGAGACCTATTGGCAACGTGAGTAGTGTTTCGTGTGTGAGTGGCGTTGTGTGTGTGAGTGGCATTGTGTGTGTGAGTGGCGTTGCGTGTGTGAGTGGCGTTGCGTGTGTGAGTGGCGTTGCGTGTGTGAGTGGCGTTGCGTGTGGTGTGAGTGGCGTTGCGTGTGGTGTGAGTTGCGTGTGGTGTGAGTGGCGTTGCGTGTGGTGTGAGTTGCGTGTGGTGTGAGTGGCGTTGCGTGTGGTGTGAGTAGCGTTGCGTGTGGTGTGAGTAGCGTGTGGTGTGAGTAGCGTTGCGTGTGGTGTGAGTGGCGTTGCGTGTGGTGTGAGTGGCGTTGCGTGTGGTGTGAGTGGCGTTGTGTGTGGTGTGAGTGGCGTTGCGTGTGGTGTGAGTGGCGTTGCGTGTGGTGTGAGTGGCGTTGCGTGTGTGAGTGGCGTTGCGTGTGTGAGTGGCGTTGCGTGTGTGAGTGGCGTTGCGTGTGTGAGTGGCGTTGCGTTGTTGAGTGGCGTTGCGTTGTTGAGTGGCGTTGCGTTGTTGAGTGGCGTTGCGTGGGTGAGTGGGGGAGGGGAGTGGGGCGGGGGAGAGGCAAGCAGGGAACAAGTTAAACAAGTTTTAAAAGGAGACGAAACTGAAAGCCTTTGAAGTACACGGGCATGCTGTGACGGAGGTGTGAGAGGTCTGGCAGGGATGATGTAATGCACATTATGTGCGTGTATCCTGAGGAATAAAAGAATGCTTGATAGCAGTTATTGTGTGGCGTAAATCATCTGAAAGCTCCTGGGTTGGGAAGACGCTACACTTCTCTGCAACATGTCACACCTTTTATACAAAAGGACCATGCATGCTTGTATTTTGTGGTTCATATGTAAAATGTTGAAGGCAAACTAAAAGCCAATGATGCGCAACGCAGTTATTTAAAATACTGGGACTAGTTGAAGGTATTACACGTGGCATTTGGTTCGCTTGGCAGCAACTCATCATAGCCGATGATTGAGGTTTGAAGAGAGGAAAGAAAATTTCAAGTATTAACTAATACATTCAAGTTGCATGCGCTCTCATAATACACCTTCAACACATGAGTTTCCTTATTCTGGCCAGTGCGACGCATTAACTTTAAGAAAGGCGCTCTCCCATGTCTGGATTGCATCTCCCAATTGGATTGCAATAATACAGTGGACTACGTTTCCCAAGTGATTGTTAGTGCCAAAGTTAACCTTCAGGGAAGAGAAAACAATGATCTGTTCTCTTCTTCTGAGTTACTTTTCCACAGAGCGGGCACTTTAGACCTCGTCGAAGAGAGTGTCTAGGAACACTTATGCCTCCAGACCACAGAGGGCATAGCGATCACATTTCGTGTTCAAAAAGGTTCACCTTCAGATTGGAGGCGATGTCCAATGTCTGGCATACATTTCCCAGAGGGCCTTGCGAAGCGGTAGGTTCACCGCTAGAGAAGAAACTGTCTATTCATTTGCCACAATAGATGTATGCCATTGTGTAGCGAGTCTCTCTTCAGAGATAACGTATGGCATAAATCGCTTAGAGTATAGTGAGGTTACACGCCGTCTTATGCTACGGTGCTGCTCGTGGTTAGTCTACAATACCTAGAGTGCTGATGCATGCTCCAGCAGTGTTGTGTAACGGGGCGTATCAAAATTAAGAAACTACAATTTCCGGCATGCCTGGGTTGCAAAGAAGCTGAGAAGTGTTTTACTTACAATCGAAAAAATAAAAACAAGCGTTGGCAAAGCAGGCAAGTCTTCCGTGCTGAAAGTGAAACCAGCCCTCGGCATTGCTGTGGTGGGGGAGGGGGGGGCGGGGGAGAGACAAGCAGGGAACAAGTTAAACAAGTTTTAAAAGGAGATGAAACTGAAAGCCTTTGAAGTACACAGGCATGCTGTGACGGAGGTGTGAGAGGTCTCCGGCAGGGAACAGATGGCCTGGCCGTGAAGCAGGGGGCGGGGCAGCGCTGGGGAAGCCTGTGGGAGGGTGATTGATGACTTTGATGTGGGGAGGGGTGCGGAGGGAGGAGAGCCTTTTGCGAGCCTGCAGGAGAAATGCTGCCGATGCGCGTGCATGTTTAATCACGTGGTTCACGTGAACTGCATGAAAACCACGGGGCTGAAAGCCCTTGGTTTGACGATGATTTTCGCCACTTGAATTCTCGCTCCGCTCGATGCGCTTGCGCGCATCGATAGGTCGCGAGACCTAAAAACGCCTTCTGCCCTGGTGCTGTTAGACCTCTCTGCGGCATTTGACACGGTCAACCATGACCAGTTACTGTCGCGGTTGGGAGATCTCTGCATTCAGGGCACTGCTCATGCCTGGCTAACTTCATTTCTTAAACTTTCCCAGAGAGTCCAACTGGCAAACTTGATTTCCAACCCAGCAGGTCTCTCATGGGGAGTTCCTCAAGGCTCAGCACTTTCACCCCTTCTTTTCAACGCCTTTCTGCAGCCTTTGATTTCTGCACTAAACCAGATGGAGTGCCGGCTCTACAATTACGACGATGACACTCAAATTATTATTCAAATTGACAACTCCCCCACGGCATATGTAAGAATGCAAAACATACTAAAATTTACAGTCAACTGGATGTCAGCCAATTCACTAAAGATAAATCCTGATAAAACAGAGGTGCTGGCTATCAGCCCCTGGAACGACCTCTTTTGGCCAAAAGAACTGGGGCCCTCTCCTGAATCGACGGCGGCTGTGAAAAGCCTGGGCATTCAAATAGATGCCAAACTCTCTATGGCACAACAAGTCTCGGCAGTTGTTGGTACTTGTGTGGGCCTACTAAGACAACTGCGGACACTATCACCACTCCTGACCTCGGCCACGCTCAGACGGGCGGTCTCAGCAATGATCCTGTCGCGTCTGGATTACGGCAATTCTTTGTACGCTGGCCTTCGCCCAACAACTGTTGGCCAGACTACAAACGGTCATGAACGACGCAGCAAGACTGATTTTTAAAAAACCAAGACGGACACATGCTACACCACTGCTACGTGATCTTCATTGGCTCCCAATTAGGTAGAGAATCAAGTTCAAGGGTCTCTGCACCACACATAAAGCTCTGTACGGACAAGCCCCAAGGTACATCAAGGACCGCATAGTCCCCTGTGTCCCCAGTAGGACACTCTGATCAGCAGAGGCCACCCTTCTGGTCTGCCCCCATTTTAAACTATCCTCTATGGGAGGGCGAGCATTCTCCAATGCAATCCATGTGGCCTGGAACAACTTGCCAGTGAACCTACGCAAGGAAATAAACCTCCTACCCTTGAGGAAGAAGCTTAAAACTGTGCTCTTCCTGGAAGCATGGGGCACGTCCTAGCAGCCCCCCCTCCACTCCCCCATCTAGTCCGTGAGCACCCTCTGACAAGCGCTTAGAGACCCCTGGTTGATAACGCGCATTACAAATCTAAATAAATAAATACAACTATAAGCTCACTGTGGGTGAGTCCAGATTATGAGGCTCCCCCACAGTAAAAGCTCAACACTTATGTGCTCAAAAAGCAAAAAATCAGGGCCGCCCATAGTGTCAGAACCACCTACTAACACAGACATTAGGTGATCTTTACTGTGATGGCACTTTTTAAATGTATGAAACACTGATGGATGAAGACGGCCAACCCCAGGGTACATTCTTACTTCAGACTTCCCTGATAACGGCACTGGGCAACAAATGGGGAGAGATGTCAAAGGAACGACAGACAAATCAGACTTTCCAATACCTACATGTCATGGGGCCCGGGAGGCACCTCATAACAAGGATTGCGGACTCTTTATTCCCCTTCACAGTGCTGCTGCTCCTGCAGCTGAGGCTGCGTTGGGACATGGATCTAGCCCGCCCATGCATGGGCAAGGTATGGGCTCCAATACTAGATGGTCCCATTCGAGCTCCTGCAGCTGAGGCAGCGTTGGGACATGGATCTGGCACGTCATGAGCACACGTCATGAGCACGTCATGAGCACACGAGCACCGTGCCTCTTGACGAGCTGAGCTCGTCCTGAGCACCGGGGCGCTGTGCGCGCCCCCCATCCCAGCGGGGGAATTACCCCCGCTGCAAAGGGGTTAACACAGCTGAGCAGGTGCAATTTTATTTTTAGGTTTCGCCTGCACAGCGCTTGCGCTGTAGATGCAAAATCTCTTGAAATTAAAAAAAATCTTAAATGGGGCCTAGCGCCCTCTCATTACTTCTTTACTTGCCATTAGTTAGCCCTCATGTTACTCTTGTTTCCTGTCTTCCTACTGGTCAGCAGCTACTCTTGGCGCCTCCGACTTCCTACTGGGCTTTGGAGTATTTGTCCATGCTGTAGAGCATGGAACAAGTACTGCCTATTGTGGCCAGTGTCCTTCCACTGGCTGCCGGTACTACCTTAAAAAAATGTTTTGATTTACAGACACTCTTAGAGAGTGCGTGCATCTGCAGAACCTCTCCTTCACCACCACCCGCTCTTCCTTCTCTACTTCCAACCCTCACATACTGGGGCACTTTACATGAGCACCAGTTAAATTACAAAAGGACACATTCATAAGTTTTTATTTTTTTTTATTTTTAGGCACAGGGAGATGATGTGATTTGGCCAGAATCACAGGTTGTTAAACCAGCCCCAAGATACAAACCAGGTTCCCCAGCTTCAAAGTCAGCAGTCTGGCCATTATGCCACACCCTTCCCCTTTCATTTAAGGGGTATTCGGATCACCACCTATGTGCACGGTTCTTCTATTTTAGAGTGTGCTGCTTGGCCAAAAGTTTGCAGCTTGTCAGTGGCCCTAGTACAGAGACGGCTACCGGGAGCTTTTATTTCTTATTACTGGGCAGTGGTGTATAGTACTTAATTTGAGCCGGTTGGTTCCGTTGCTCAGCACCTGTACTTAATTGTAAGCACCGGTGCTTAAGGCAGTCTGCCATATAGTTATGCTGTCTGCCTAATTTAAATGAGAAAAGATGCCAATACTGATACTCTACTTGAAACCAAAAAATTAGCAAAAATGCATAGACCACAGTTCAATGCACCCGGGTGCTATTTAATAGCTGTTTATTTGGAAATACTTATACTGAATAATTTGAAGATCTGATACAATTCCAACAAAATTATATAACAACAATGAAAATGGACACAACAATGAACCAAGAAATCACATATACCATCATTCATAAATCTTCAACCATTTCACAATCTTGCCTCACACGTTCATTTAAACACGTACTCAATCAAATGGAGAATGTATACACTAATTTGTAGAGTACTAGGTCTGCCAACAAAAAATGAATGAATTACAGTGTGTACTGTTTAAGAAGATACACCATATCCAATTAAATTAAATGATTGAATTCATTCAAAACATACAACAAGGTTCGGTGTATTATTGCCAACAGAATTGAAAAAATTAATTAGCAACAGGGCAAATAGGCAGACCCAATGGCCTACGCGTTTCGAATCCCTTTAGATCTTGGGATTCTCCTCAGGACCAACAAAAGTCTGTGGAAGAAAAAAGAAAAAGAAACTATGTTTCTCACCAATCTTAAATCCAAAACCAGAGAGCACTACTACACCATAAAAACACTCTAGCTTACCAGTGAATAACGATCAAGCCTTGTCAACATTAAGCGTAATTGTCAAATCCTCCTATAAGGAAATAGAGGAAAGAAAAGACCAAAAAAATGGAGAAAACCAATGAGTGTACCTATAAAAATGCCTTCTACCGTCAGAGTTGTCTAATGGCCACAAGGGCTTACCTCATTGAAGTCCAAAAGATGTCCTAGCAGGGCTAATTGTTAGAAAGGGAACGGACCCCTTGCCCAGCGGGGGTAGAGGTGGCCTGTCAAGAAACATTAACAGGAAGAATTTATATAAAATCCAACTGGCACTGGACCAAAGGAAAAAGTCAGCTTTTAGAGACCAAACGGTCATTAATGAAAAAAAAAGGGGGCAGGTGGGTGGGGAGGCTTGTGGTCTCTTACCTAAAAGCGCCAAATGGCGCTTGAGGAATTGAATCTTCCTTCTAGTATAGCTGCCAGGTCAGTTGGGCAGGAAAAAAGGGGCTCTACTTGCCGAGCTGCAAGAAACGGAGGGGTGGAATAAGAAGCTGGCCGTATTGAAGAAAGAGACCCACGGTAAACAAGCAAAGTACTCGATAAATCTTACCGATTTCTAAACGCTCATGGGACCGGGTCGCAGTTTCAATTAGGACCGGTAACACAAAGACGCTACACCAAATTGCGTGCAGGACCCCAGGGAATGCTGTGAAACGTAGTAAAATTTGTGCGCCTGCGCGGAAATGCTTCGCTTCTAAAAAATGCGAAGTCCAAATGTGCACAAGTAAAAGGTGTGGAGACGTCCAAAATGAATATAACGGCTGCCATAAAGATTCCGTAAGGAAGAATATAATTTTTTCTTTTCTTCACCCAATATTGAATTAAAGTCGCTGTGGATAAACCTAGGGACCCTGGGAGTTGAAGTTTCTTTATCAGTGACCGCAGGCACCGACTCTAAGCGTAACTGGAAGCGGTGATGTGAAACGATCAGTAAACCTACCAGTGGTAGTAACGCAGACTGATTTTAGAATAGACAACCACCAATTGTGCTGGTGACATGTGGAAAAATGACGGGATTAAACGGGAAGGAACCCACATTTTTTATTGACTGTAAGTGCATAGGTATATCACTGAATACTCATGCCTGTTGGTGGCCAAAGCCATGGAATAATCATGGCGCTCTTTACCAAACAAGAAAGAAGGAGGGTTTGGCAAGTAAAGGTATATAAATAACGCAGGACATGAATGACCGGAACCGGCCCTGAAGACGAAGGGTGCATCCCTTGTGGGAAGGCCTATGAATAGCAAAGGCAATTCAAAGGATATAAAAGCTGGTAAGGCTAGGCAGGGGCTGATTCAAAGAACAAGATGGGGATAAAATCAGTGTAATCATGCAAGAACAGAAGTGCAGAAGACACTAATTGGCAAGGAAGGTTCAGTGTTTACAGTTTATAAATTTCTGATAACTAATTTAGACCTGACACAACCGTGTCAAATTTGACAATCAAAAAGGCCTCTCTTTTGGATAATTTCAACTCCAAGTCCCCTCCCCGAGGATCTCGTTAGACTTTAGCAATGACCGTCCATTTGAGGTCACTGATCAAATGATTGTTTCTAATCCAGTGATTTACTAATCGTGCAGTCTCAACCTTGTTTTTGATTCGGGATTTATGTTGAGAGATTCTTTGGCAAACTTCCTGATTAGTTTTGACGATGTATAGTTGTCCACACGGGCATGTTATTCCATAGATAACCTATTTAGATTTGCAGTTGCTAAAGGATTTGTGTTTCCAAAAGGTTCCTCTATGTTGAAACACTGAACCTTCCATTGTGAGGTCGCAACAGACACGTGCCACATTTATGATGGCCAATAATGGGAGTAAGACCCATTAGTTGTCTTAATGATGGTTGCACCTCTTTTGAAACTGCTGCTCTTACAATATAGTTGGAAATGCTACTTTCCTTTTTAAATGCAAACAATAGTGGTGTGTGGTAAAACACTTGTCTTTGTATCTGTGGTCTGATTTTCCGATCTAGTAGACATTCCCTTGGTGTCCACCTGGCTCGTTTAATAGCATTTTAGACCAATTTTTTGGGGTAGCCTCGCTCACATAATTTGGTTACCAAATTGCCTGCATGTAGGTTGTAGTCTTCATTATAAAAACAATTCCTACGGATACATAAAAATTGGCCGTACTGCAAGGTTTCCCTTGGGCTTCTTGGGTGGTTACTAGAAAATAACAGAGCCTTATTTCTGTCCTTTGGTTTTGTATATAATGTTGTAACCAACCTTCCTTCAGCTGGATATACCCCAACATCCAAGAAGGAGATTTTGTTTGCCGAATGTGAGATACTAAACTTAATGTTCACTGTTCTGGCATTCAACCAATCATAAAAAAAGTTTAAGTTGTTCCTCTCCACCTGTCCATACCATAAAAACGTCATCAATAAAACGTAGCCACGTTCTGATGTACTTGGAAAATTTATTATTATTGTGGACAAAAGTGTTTTCATACAATGACATAAACAATACTGCCAGCTCCGGGGCAAATGGGCACCCCATCGCCACTCCATTAATTTGAAAAAAGAATTATTTTCCAAAAGAAAAATAGTTCTTTTTGAGGGCAAAAGATGCAAAATCCAGCAAAAATTGGGTCGGCACTCGTACTTGTCTCGTTCTTTTCTGCTTCATCCTGGGGGATTTGAGGATTAAGAGAAGTAACATCCAATGTTACCATTAAATCCTCCTCTTTGTTGAACCTAATCTCATCCAACTTGTTTATCAAGTCAGTCGTGTCTTGGAGATAACAAACCATGAGATTCATAAAATCCTTTAGGAAGCAATCCACATATTTCGCAATTGGTTCTAGCAAAGAATCACAACCCACAACAATAGGTCTTCCGGGCGGATTAGTTTGATTTTTATGAAGAAGGAGACACACGGTAAACAAGCAAGGTACTCGATAAATCTTACCGGTTTCTAAACGCTCATGGGACCGGGTCGCAGTTTCAATCAGGACCGGAACACAAAGACGGTAAGACTGGTAAGCTAGAGTGATTTTATGGTGCAGTAGTGCTCTCTGGTTTTGGATTTAAGATTAGTGAGAAACATAGTTTCTTTTTCTTTTTTCTTCCACAGGCTTTTGTTGGTCCTCAGGAGAATCCCAAGATCTAAAGGGATTCGAAACCCGTAGGACATTGGGTCTGCCTATTTGCCCTGTTGCTAATTCATTTTTGCAATTCTGTTGGCAATAATACACCGAACCTTGTTGTATGTTTTGAATGACTTCAATCATTTAATTTAATTGGATATGGTGTATCTTCTTAAACAGTACACACTGTAATTCATTCATTTTTTGTTGGCAGACCTAGTACTCTACAAATTGGTGCATACATTCTCCATTTGATTGAGTACGTGTTTGAATAAATGTGTGAGGTAGGGTTGTGAAATGGTTGAAGATTTATGAATGATGGTATGTCTGATTTCTTGGTTCATTGTTGTGTCCATTTTCATTGTTATATAATTTTGTTGGAATTGTATCTGAACTTCAATTATTCAGTATAAGTATTTCCAAATAAACAGCTATTAAATAGCACCCGGATGCATTGAACTGTGGTCTATGCATTTTTGCTAATTTTTTGGTTTCAAGTAGAGTATCAGTATTGGCATCTTTTCTCGTTGTTTAACTTTATTTGGCTCAGCCTTACTGATTAGAGCCATCCTCTTGTTTGTTATTAATTTAAATGAGAGCACAACAACAGCCGTGTGTTAATTCAATGTACATTAACAATAGTGTAACAAACGCCCCTGCGGTGTGGGCCTGAACTCCGGGGTCCCCTCCAGCACTGGCAGGTCCCTGGCCAGAGAGCTCTGGACTGGGTCCGGAGCGAAGTGGGCCCCTTGCATGTTCTTTGCGCGGGGCACCGTCAAGTTTCATTACTCCACCGATTAACAATGATTATTACCTACCACCCAAGCCATTCTTATAGCTTTGAGAGCCTGGAATACTATGAATTGTCTCACATGTAAGAGTGTGATGGTTAGTAGTTGTGTTCATACAGTCATTGGCAGCGCTGGCAGGGACAATGGATGGTTCAAGCTGTAATGTCCTCCTGACAAGAGCCCTGTCTCTTACTTGTTTTACAAATAAAACACTGTCAGGTGAGTAACCACCAACTGCATGCATTTTTATTTTTCATTTCTGTGAGCACGGTTGCAATTTGGTTTTCCCTTATAAGTGGCATCTCTTTGGGGCATTTCAGGCTGGCTTAGCTAAATTCTGGCAGCCACGTATCTCTGTCTGCTGAACTTGTTTCCTGCCCAGGCCCTACCGTGCTTCTCGGAGGCTTTGCCTGGCTACAACTACCCTACTCATTAGTGCTGCCTGCACTTATCTGGGCTTTAATTGGGGGAGTTGTGCAAGATGTCTCCTTCCTTATTCTACCTCTCCCCTGAATACTGGGAGCAGAGAAGATAGACGCCGAAGTGTGAGGGATTCTGAACTTCCCCCGAGACATTAGTTTCTCTGGCTACCCCACCTACTGAACTCCGTGCTGTTTTGGCTAATGCTAACTATTAAATGCATTTTAGTTTACCAACTTATTTTCCGCCCTTTTAATTCATCTTGCTGAAACTTCTCTTGGCTTCTAATTTCCCAGATAGGCGCTTAGTGTCCTGTGCTGGTAAAAGCCAATCTACTTATGATTTTGTGCAAATTCGCAACATTGTAGTTTTGAGTTGTGGTTGTTTTAAATAGCAGACTATTTGTACCAGAATGCAATTTAAACTGAACGGAGCTGAATGAGCGTTTGCTATCTTCATGACCTGCTGCCCTCTCACTTCGCCATTGTTTGCTTTTACCTACTCCCGACCCTCTCATTGTTGTTTTCAAAAAATACCGTCCTCCTGCTCCCCCCTTCCCCCCCAGTGATGTAACCAAGCTTAAGGAGGCCCCCTGCAAAGTACATGGAGGAGTCCACCCCATCCTCAGCCCACCACCTACCACATGTTTGCTGAGCATGCCCCCTGGAGCTTGGCCACCCCCGTAATGCGTGGGCTGTGGGGGCATGTGTTACACCATTCCTTCACCCTTCTCCCTCTCATAGCTCACTGATATGTTTCCCACTCTCATCCCTCCCTTTCTTGGAGTGCCCCCACCATCCCTGTGCTGTGTTTTTTACATGTTGCAAAGAAGTATGGGCTGCTGTGCAACATGGCTTAAAGTAAAAACAACAAAAAATCACTATGACCAGTGGTGTATCTAGACGACGTGCGTCCGTGTCGGTCACTGAGTTTGCTGCCTGGCGGCCGCATGAATGAGCAGGAGATAGCTGGCGAGTCCCGTGACTGCTGCCCCTCACAACCACAGATAAAAGCGAGGGAAGGGCCACCGCCCCCAAAACTTGTGCTGTCCGTGGCGGACTGCCCCGCAACCCCCTTGCTACGCCACTATGACGCGGTCCATGCTGGTCGCATCATAGTGCATTTGTTTTTCGCTGTAAACCATGTTGTACAGTAGCTTGCGCTGCTGTACAACATGTAAAAAAACATTGACAAAGCCAATAGGTTTTCCTTTGGCGTTTGGATTGTTTTTTTCTCTTTAAAGAAAAATGTTCTTTACCCCACCACAATTGGATTACCTCAGCATGGAAGCAGTGTTTCTGTGCTAAGGGGTTAAGGTTTCATTTTTTCATGAAAAATTTGAGATTTTAAGGTTTTTAGACATAGAAGGGTCAGGGTTAAAATGAGTACCTGTTGATTTTAAATGCTTGTAGGTGGGCTGGTAAAGGTATATTAGTACCAACAAATTTCTCTCAGTTGTAAAAGTTTATGTTTTTAAATATAATTTGAGTTGTGTGTATATGAATCGTTTGTATGGCCTTTTTAGGCATGACATCAAATTGTTAATAAACTGAAACACAATTGTTCAAGTTCAAAAGACCTTTATTCGAATTTCATAAAATTCATAAAAGTACCACAGTTAAAACAGCAATTCATTTACATTTATACATGATTACAAAAATGTTGTGATTAAAAATGTCATAGTTTGAAATATGAATCAGTTAAGCTCTATTAGGACTAATTTCAGGGATTTTCCATCATTTTGCGCACTCGTGTTATCAGTCTCAGAAAAGTACTGGTGCGGAAAATTAGTTCATCAGAATCCAGGGAAACCAACATTCTATAAGATTCATTAAGTGATAGTGGTCTATGTTTCTTCAAATAAGGAGTTAAAAACCATTTAATGTATCTGAGATAAAATTTACAAAAGAATAGGAATTGCAAATCATCCTGTGAGCTAACACCATCGCAGGGGCACGGGTTATAATCAATTCTGTGTCGGTAGCCCAGTGGGAAAGCCAACAGAAATTTCACTGATCCCGCTCTTAAACGAAACAGGAGTGATCTCTCCCAGCTAGTCATAGGTAGGGGGAGGTAGGGCGGGAGAGGTTGTCTACACAGTTCATTCCCCAAATATTTCGCGACAGTTGATTTCAAATATTCTCTTCCCATCCTTTCAGTATTATAAAGTGCATACAGTGCATTTTTAACCTCAACATTGTCCTTAGATTCGATCATAGTAGGATCTGTAAATAAGTTGCCTCTATCCACTGCGCTCAGTGTTTTAAAAACTCCTGAGAGCCATGGAATCGCCATGCCATGATCACAGTTTAAGCAGTCTTTTATGATATTTTGTGTGAGGATGGCAGCATTGTTCCTCCAAACTCTGATCCAAAAAAGTGCTGGTCTGGCTCTAATAAAGTTGCTTACATATGGAAGGTTTAGTTCATTATGACAAATATAATCAGATGATGTAATTGGAGCGCCCAATATTTTCCTACAAAAACGGCTTTCTTCCCGCTGAATACATGGGCTGCTTCCCAACCCCCAAAACTCGGCTCCATATGAGGCAACAGGTAAGCACTGTAGTTTAAAAAAATTTTAAATAGCTTTAGTGGCACCTATTTTCTTCGGGCGGGGCAAGCTCGAGACAGAATTGGTGGCTTTCGAGAACTTGCTCGTAGCGTGGGTCAAGTGCCCACTCCACGAGCCGTTCGCAGCGAAAACCAATCCTAAATAAGGAAATGTGGGAACAGATTCGAGTTTATCTGTGCCTATCTGTATAGTATTGAGCTTCCTTTTCCCGGGGCCACAGGACATAATAAAAGATTTTTTTAAATTAACCCGCAGGTCTAATCCCTCCATAAAATGAACAAAGCTGTGGACAAGTAGACGAAGGGCATTTGGTGTGCGGGCCATAAGCACTGCATCATCTGCGTATAAAAGCACTGGTAAGGGTTTCCCTAAAATTGTCGGCACATCGCTAGTAACTTTTTTCAGGCAATTGGATAGACCATTAATGTAAATAATAAACAGCAGGGGTGCTAAAACTCACCCCTGTCCCACCCCCCTGCCTATATCAATGGCTCCAGAAACTTCACCACCCATCCCGATTCTGACCCGTGCTTTCAGATCAGAGTGAAGATAGGCCAGGAACCCGACAAGAGCATCGTCTAACCCATTATTTAATAGGATTGTCCAGAGTTTAGATCTATTCACTAGGTCAAAAGCGGATGAAAGATCCATAAAAGCAAGATAGGTGGGAGACAGTCGAGCAATGCTATACTTATCGATTATCAGTTTCAGATTCAAGCATTGTTCCACTGTTCCCACCCCACTCCGGAATCCCATCTGGCACAGGTCCAGGAAATCTGTGTCTTCAGTCTATTCAAGTACTCTATTATAAATTACTCGTCCCAAAATTTTTAGTGTGTTATCCAAAAGGGAGATTGGGCGGTAGTTATCTGGTTCCGTCCTATCCCCCTTTTTAAAGATTGGGACGATAATTCTAGTTGCCCAGGTAACCGGCATAGCCGCTGTATGTAAGCTGTTGAAGACATTAAGAAGAATTGGTGCCCATAGGTCCGATTTATACTTAATAATATCAATGGGCAGGCCATCAGGACCAGGGGCCTTGTTTCCAAGGCTCTCTTTTATAGCTATTTCAACTTCGTGGGCCGCAATCTGTAATCCACGCAATTGTCCTGGGGTTGGAGTCAACAACTCCTCAGGTGGTGCTGCGGAGATTTTAGATGAAATGGGTTTCTCATGCTCTGCTAGTTATGTTGCAGCTAATTGGGGTAAGCTTCTTACCCATTTCCCTAGTTTTCCTGACTGCGGACCAAAAAGGTCCGCTGCCACCCAGATTCGCACTGGTCACCAACGATTCCCACTGTTCAGAAAGTAGTATTGCCTTTTTTTCTGCTATTCTAGTTTTATACTGTTTCCTGGCTATCTGAATGGTCATTTTGCACCTAGGTTTAGTATTAAGTGCCCTTCTTAGTTCCTTATTTGCTAATTAGCAGGCTGAATCAAACCACCTTGGTTCTTTGCCTTCCTTAGGTAATGGGACTGACAAAAGAGTTTTTATAGCTGAACACAGTTTTTCAAAATCTGCAATTATCCTATGATGGTTGCCATTCAAGAACGAGCAAGACTTAATCAGATGCGGGTGTGTAGTTTGTACACTATCCAAAATTGCCCCGCTGTCAACCCCCCTCCATTTTAGTCGTAGTCCATCAGTCGAGGGTGTGATATCCCTTGCACCGTTTAAATTGGATTAATGTATATCCTAATGTGGGATATTGAGCATGGAGCCTTCTTAAACCAGAATATCGGCTTTTGCCCTACTTGCCAATCTGCAGGTAATGTAATATCACTGTTTACAGAGTCATGGCTTTTCTCCACTGCAGCAAGAAACGGTGTAACTTTTAACAGAGCGATATTTTAGCTGTAGCAAGGCAATAAGCACAAGCGCTTTGACTTTTTACCCGTCATACTTAAAGAAGCCTCCACCATGTAAAACGTATGCCTTGCAATGCTTTGATAGCTGCAAGGATAACAATATTGTTGGCAGTGGCATAGGAAATGCGGTGGTTGCATGCCACCCCGGGTTTCATCACTGAGGGGGTGACAAAATGGCAAAAATGTGTAACTATCTTTTTTCCCTAATTTGAATAATTCCAACGTGATTGGGGGTGGCAAGAAATTTTCCGCACCGGGTACCACTTGACCTTGCTACGCCACTGATTGGGCTGTATGAACTGCACTGCTGGAATTCAAGGCTAGGCTGGTGTTTGTTGTTACTGAAAGTGAATTTCCATTTCTCATCAATACATAGGCATTATCAGTGCCTGAATAAAAACAAACAGAAGAACCAGCAAAATAAGAACAACATTCCTCCTTTAATGCTTCTCCAACCCCCTAGTATACATTATTCAGTTTCCAGGGACTCTGGTGAGATTGCGTTTTATGGTAGTCCAGTGGTCCACAACTTACTTTATCAGTCTATGATGTTAGCTAAATAAGTTCAGTGCGCATTATCTTTAAGGACATGTCAGCTCACTTTATTCATCTTCCATGTATGACAGCACAGGCTGCCGATTCGTCATAAGGTTTCTCCTGTCTTTATCTATGCATCCTATCTTGTGTTTAGTTGTCATCAAGACCCAGACATAGCAGCACCATGTGTGCCAACCATGAGTTATGGTTTGTTTCCATTTGGCGATGATCATCCTTGTTATCAACAGTAGCTGATATATCAGGCGCCAGTTCTTCAAGACACCCCCTTAAAAACCATCCAGGCATAGTCTCAATAGGTCACTTTGTGCCCAGCCGGCACTATGACTCCTGTAATGTCTTTCATTGTGGATAAGACTTCTTTCCAGAACTGTGCTAGGGCAGCACCACCACACATGAAGCGGATCTCTCCCATTCTGCTCACCTCCAACAAAGATTTGTCTCAGGATGTGGAAACATTCTGTGAAGTTTGTCTGTTGCAAGGTATCAGCCTGTCCGTGTTTTTTTAGAGCTGATTCCATGTAGCGGACCAATAGATAATACTTGTAAATATTCCTCTACAATTTTTCCCTTTGCTGTGTGCTAATGGTGAGTTGAAGTTCCACTATAAATCTTTGCTTTTAGGACCAGGACCCAGGCTTCGGTGTGGTATTTAGTTTTTTTTATATGGCATAGACCCCTCCTATTCCCCCGATACAATGTGAGGAATTTCTCTACCTCTGCCAATGGTCAAATTGCTGCAGCCTTTAATTGTGTGTGAAGGACCCATTGTTGTATTTGTTGATACTGGAAGCGTTCTGCCTCCATGACGTGGTATGTTTTTCTACAGTCCAATCAGGATCTAATTTTCCCCTTCAAAATCATGTCTGATATTCTGCAATCCTCATCCCTAGTGCTGTTGTGAAATCTAGGTTATCTGATGTATTCAGCAGTGTACTAGCGATTTGGCTACAGCAAGCGTTTTGGGGTCTATGTTTACAGGGCATCCAAATCATATCCCAAAGTGCTCGCACCATTACAGCTCTGTCCATATGAAGCCAGTGATAGCAGGATTCCATTCTGGACCATTCCTTTGTTATTCATAATTGAGCAGCTCAATAATGGCGAAGGATGTGTGGAAAGCCCAATCCCCCTTTAACCTGCAGAGACATGAACGTTTTTTTGGAAACTCTTGCCCTGTGAATCAAAGTTGATAGAGTGGTTGAAGCCTTCCAGTGTTGAACGTGGTAGTAAAGAGATATTTTGATTGCCGTTATCCAGCCTAGCCAAAATACACATTGCTCACTATACCTCTACATATCGAGTTTCATGTCCTTCAGTAACTGAGGTATGTTGTCAGGGATTCACTCTGATAAGGAACTGGGAAGGTTAACTGCCAGGTAGCGAATATCCCTGGAGGTAACTTTGAATTGTGAGTGGTCTTATTAAAATTGGATCTCCATTGGCGTGAGTCCCCAAGGGAGAAGGCTCAGATTTAAAGTGGTTAATTTTACACCCCGAAAGGTCCCCATATTCGGTAATGAGTAGCATCAGTCAGGGTAAAGAGTCTTGAGTTGACTCCATGGTAAGAAGAATGTTGTCCGCAAACAAGATCTTATGTTCTATTCCTCCAAAAGGGATGCCCTTAACTGCTGGAGTTTGATGGATCTTCAAAGCCAAGGGTTCTATGGCCAGCTCTCGCAGGAGGAGAGATAAGGGCAGCCCTGTTGGGTGCCTCTCTGTAAGTAGACCGTATCAGAGAAGGATCTGTTCACCAGAATTTCAGCTGTGGGCGCCTAATAGGCGGACATGACCATACAGGTTAATATATCATAGACCTTACTCTTCAGGGCGGGCAGGGGTCGTTCTGCGTTGTTGACTTGTAGCCTTCAAAGTTGGACCCTGAGAGTCATTACTGCTTTAAGGTCTGTTTTGGACCCTGTTTGTTTGTGTTTGTCTTTAGCCTGCTTCAGCTCTTTCTCTAGGTTAGAGGTGACCAGTTCCTTTTCCCTTTTGGTACAGGCTGCTAGAGCAGTGAAGTATCCTCATAATTCTACTTTAAGAACTCACAGGTATGTGACAGGGGAAGTCTCAGTCATTTGGTTGTTGACTATAAAGTCATCAATTGCAGGGGCTATTTGTGCTCTATTGGCTATATCTTGTAGAAGGTATTTCCCTAGTCTCCATCGTCTGTCAAAACGACCTGGGGAGCCGAACATGAGCTCCAACCAGGTATGACCGTGGTTGCAGACCATTATAGTCCTAATCTCTGTGTCTCTGATTAGGGGCATAGTCTCCCATAACACATATCCTGCAAATTCTTGAATAGGACTTATGCAAGTTCAAGTACAATTTGGAGTCCTTATCTGGGTGCAGTGCCCTCCACATGTTCACAAATCTCAAGTTTTGAAGGGTGTCTTGCATTTTTCCTGCCATTTCCCTGTTTCCTGTCCAAGCTGTCCCTGATCTATATGTTGCTTCCTGCATGGCCATGTTAAAGTCTCCAGATTGGAGGGTGGTTGTTCTTTTAAGTCTTCAAGTTTTTTAAGAACTTTCATCAAAAATCTTTCCTGAGCCTGGTTTGGGCATACCGTTATCATCATAGCACTCTGTAGTGTACCTTTAAGCCTGACTTATGTCCATTGTGGTAGCTATGGACCTCCATTACAGTCAGGTAGAAGTTTTTTGCCAAAAGGATGACTGTGCCATAAATTGTATTCTGTGCACTTGACTGGAATTGCTGGGGGTAATGCTTCGAGTTGAGTTGTAAGAGAGTAGCCCTTTTTCAAATGTGGATCTTGCAGTGTGACAATCTCGACTTTCTATTAGAAGTAGTGGAATTTTTTACCATCTTGAAGGGGATTTAAGTCCTTTGCATTTATAGATGGGACCTTGAGTGTCGGAAAAAGTGATTAACCCATGTCCTGAGTTTTCACCTGAAACGTAGTATGTGACATGTCCGGGAGTGAAACCATATCTCCCTTTCTTCAGCAGCCCCCCCATTTCCTCCAGAACAAACCAAATAAGACAGTGTTAAAAAATTGGGTCTCTAGTTGACAGAGGTTTGCACCCTGTCATAGTAGGGGCCACAATCCTAGTCCGTGTAAGTCGGATACAGAACCTAAATTAACCTGTGCTCACTGTCTGGCAGCTTGGTATAGAGCAGTCAGGCAATGTGTAAAGTATTTATTCAACAGATAAATTGCAGTAGCACAGTAAAAACACCGCAAAAGACTCCACATTAGTTTAGAAAGTTAGAGAATATTTATCTGAGTAAAACAAGAACAAAACAACAACAATCCAATAAGTAAAACTGAAGATATTCGTTTTTAAAGAATAAACTGCAATATAGTGCATAAAAGTCAATAGCAATTAGGGGTTATTTGAGGTCACGCAGGACTGAGGTAAATACAAAGTTCAGGCAGACCCCGATGGAGGACAGGCCAGCTACAGGACCCACACAGCGCCCACTGAAAAAGTACCTTGGATGGACCAAGCGCCAGCTTCAAAGACCCAATGCATCGTGTTGAGTCCCACATCATTGTCAAATCCCTTACGATGCAGGCAATGCATCTCCGTTGAACCTCGCAGTAGGGTCCTGCATCAAACAGGTGCTTCGTCTTTCTTGAGCCTCGCAGTCAGGTTCCCCTTTGTTGTTGAGATGCGCTAAGATGTCCTCGAAGCTGCGCTGCATCAGCGTCACAGGACACAGAGTTGGTTCTGATGAGCGCAAAGTTGGCGCTGCGTCATTTTTTGCGGAAAAACAGCTGCAAACCCCACTTACAAGGCCCAGGACTTGAGTGGCACCTCTTGGCAGGGCAGGACTCAGTTTGCAGAGTCCAGCAGCTGAAGCAGGGTTGAAAGAAGTAATTGATGGCCCTGAGACTTCAAAACAGAAGGCAAGCCCTTGGAGAAATTTGGGTTCAAGGATGTAGAGAGCAGATCTAGTACTTCACTCCCAGGCAAGAAAAAGTAGACCTACATAGCAAAGCACGTAGCAAAGTGGAAGTCTCTCTCCTACAGCACAACAATCGGGAGCACAGCAAAGCAGTTAGCAAAGTGGCAGTAAATGTAAATGTAAATGTGGGTGTACTTGTAAAGCGCACTGTGACTCCAAGGAGTATCCTGGCACTGAAGACCGCTGGGGAACCCGTCCTGGTTTTCCCTTTGAGATGGTCCCCTTCTGGGTACCTCCAAGGTGAAACCAGGCATCCCCGGCATCTGTGGGGGGCCGTTGTAGAGATGAGGCAAGCTTAATGCCCAGAGTTGCCGAGTGTGTTCCCTGGTTAGAGTAGGCACTGAGGCAAGAATTATCGAGTCCGTTTGACCCTGGTCCACAACCCTGCCGCGTCGGGAATTGAATCCTGGTCCCGGGCCGTTCTCTGCTTACGGGTCTGCCGCCTCTAACCAGTGAGCCACACCACTCCACGTGTCCACGCAGTCCCACCTGCAGAACAGGAGCTCTTCTTCCGGGCAGAATGTCCTAAGATCCAGAAATGGTCTGAAATCATGGTGTCAGGGTCCAGTACTTTAACCCAATTTGGCCTTTGAAGTAGGGAGACTTAGAGATGCTTTGAAGTGCACAAAGCCCTGCCTTTCCTGTCCTGTCCCCAGACTAACTACAGGGGGCTATGCAAGCCTTTGTGTAGGGACAAGCACCGCCCCATTCAGGTGTCGGCTTCCTTTCATCCTGCTTCAGGATGACCCATCAACATGCAGATGGGTGCTCAGTCACACCTACTTTGCCTTTGTGTGTGACTGTCTAGAGGGAATGCAGGAAACCAGCTGTCACCCATCCCAGACGTGTATTCCAAGGACTGTCCGAAGGCACCAAATGGTTTAAGTAAAAAAATTTAAACTTTCTAAAAGCACAAGATGAAGAGTAATGGAGAAGAACAAAACTGAATTGTGCTGATGCCGGAGACGTGCAGGCACAGTATATATAACGAACACGCCCAAGTTTAAAGAAAAGTGAAAGCTTTGAAGTCACATTAATTGAAACAGAAAAACTGTGACGTAGCATTGAAATTTGATTGAATACACGTGGTTTTCAACAAGGAATTTTCACAGACTCCTGACGCATGAGGAGATTTGAAGAACTGACCAGGTACCGATCCTGAGGAGAATCCCAATAATTACAGTGTTTGAAACTCGTTGACCCATCTGGGGGATGCATATTTGCACTTAACGGGCAATAGCAGGTAGATATATCAGGGTGCCTACTCCTTTAGCATAATGCATTTACGGTTAGTGACCCCCAGTAGCCTACACTGGCAGGACATATTGCATTACCAACCAAATTACATTTCTGTTTAAATGTAGAACTGGTCCACTTTTTATTTTGCTCTCAAATTATAAAAAACTTTATTGTTCTTGTTTGTCATTATATGAACTCATATTGATTTTGATGTCAAAATGTGGTTTGAAATGTACAGTGTAACTGCCAAAAAAAGTTTGCCCCTTCAGAATGTCCTGAAGAAATGTTCTACATTTTTTTGAGATTATTACTGAAGAAAAGTGAAATGAATCACTAGGGCCATTTAAAAGGAAATGTTTGGTCCTTTATGGTCGATTGTAGATATAGTATTTGGCGCCTGGACATTGTTTTTGATTATAAATCTTCCTAAAAGTGGGATTTTCAGAACTCCAATTTTAAAACCAACTGCACCATAAGTTGTTTTTAAATTGTGAGTCCAGTGACACCAAATTTGAGTTTCCTATCTGGTCCCAAAGGGTAACTGCACATATAAAATGTTATAAAGCAGTCCCCATGTTAACTTAATGTAGAGATAAGTCTTGCAGCAGTGAAAAACAAATTTGAGTATTTTACTACCAGGACAAGTAAAACTTAAAAGTACATGTCCTACTTTTTAAATACACTGCACCCTGCCCTTCGGTCTGCCCAGGGTCTACCTTTGGGGTAACTTATATGTATTAAAAAGGAAGGCTTGGGGCTGGCAAGTAGGTAACTTGCCAGGATGACATGCAGCTTAAACTGCACAAACACACACAGGCTCTGCAGTGGCAGGCCCGAGCAATGTTTAAAGTGCTGCTCAATTAAATGACACAATCAGCACTGCAGACCCACTAATAGAATGTAACCACTAATAGAATGTAATTTACAAGTCCTAGGCGCTGGGGCCGGGCTTTACTGGGGACTCCTAGGTAAACTAAACATGCCAATTGTTGATAAGCCAATGTCACCATGTTTAGAGTAATAGCACATGCACGTTGGCACTGGTAAGCAGTGGTAAAGTGTCCAGAATTCTAAAGCCAGCAAAAATGAATTCCGTGAAACACAAGTTCAGAAGGCAAAAAGTCAGGGGAACCACGCCAAAGATGCCATGTCTAACAGACAGGTAAAAAAACGTCAAAACCAGCCAACAACCCATTGTGGGTTCATACCACTGACACTGTGTGTACCAGCGAAGTTCCTCCTGGAAACCAATGGTGACTACATTATGGAGGAATTGCAGTTCTTGCCCCGGGCACTGTGTAAGATTGGGATGAGCTGGTCCTATCCACCGCCCCATCTATTTCTTCGTACAGGCCTGCGTAGTGTGCAGAGGGTTCAGGTGTTCCAATTGTCCTTTCCTGATTTGTCCGTTGCATACCGTCAACATGGTCGCAGAGAGCACCCTCTGTCTTCCCCAGTGATGTCTTGCTCCCCATCTGAGTTTTTGGGTCAATGGTTAGGATCTGTACATAGTAGGTTGAGTCCTTCTTCCACCATTACTGCTTGGCACGGTTTCCTTTCCCATCCATTACAAAGGCCACTCAACATAGAAATGTCCATCGGAATCTGATTTTGGCCTTGTTCAGGGCATCTGTTTGCGGTCACAGTTCACATCGTTTTTCCAAGGTGGATTGTGATGGGTCTTGTAGCAGGATCAGCGTTTTTCCACCAAAGTAGATTTTGGGTGTTTTGCGTGCTTCTCGAAAGATGGTCTATTTTTGAGGGTAGAATTATAGTCTGGCCACTATGTCTCATGGGTGGACGTTGGCTATATTAAGTCTAGGACCTACAATCTTCCGTTCGTTCTGGTTTCCAATGCGGCAACTTCTTTACTTCAGAATTTTACCCATAGTTTTACCCGGTCGGCCTTTGTGTTTTGGTTTACTCGCGAGGTGGCATTCAAGTCATCAGGTCGTTGTCTAGCTTTCTTGAATTATAGAGTCCTTGGTATAAGAACGGCTGAGCTGCGGAATGCATCTGAGCACTTTCCACCTTGTGTGTTTCTCTCTCAGTAGGGGCCCAACTACAATAAGTGGGGGGTTCCTCTCAGGGTGGGCAAGTATGGGGCCCAGGTCAGCAGCACCATGTGATGGGGTGGCCCAAGTCTCTGGGGGAATGGTACCTCTCTACTCTTGAGGTTGTCTCCAATGCTCTACTTTGAAGGAACAGTCCCCTGGGCCAGTGCCACAGCAACCTGGGTGTTTCCCATGCTCATAGGCTTCCCAACATTGGTTTTGCCATTAGCACAGCTCTTGTGCTGACCAACCTGGGCCTTCCCAGACCCGTGTGTCCCCTCCCTCCCAACTTGTAGGGGTAAATTACAAAGTGATCTGTGGGGGGGGGGGGGGAGGTGGGCCCTTGTATCATTACGGTGCTTGCAGCCTTGGGCCGTTCCCATGAAGCGATGGGGTCGACCTGGGACTCCTTAATCTATTGTTCTCCTTCACCTCCCACAAATACTGCGCCAGGTGGCGCAAGGTTGTCAGCATGGCGCTCTGGAAATGTGGACAAGAATCTGGGGTAAGAGGTGACGCCAAAGCCGCCCATTGTCCCCGACTGTAAAAGCCTCACTGCTGCAGGCGGTGAAGTGTTGGCATTTAATCAACGGTCATGACGCCTATAATTCTGCTTTCTCCGTGCGGGTCATGCAAGATCTCAGAAAAACTCCCGTCCACCATCTTAGCCAGTTAGCCACAACCCCTATGTATTTATATTTTCTTTAAAAACATTTCTATATGAAATATGAGACTGGCGAAACACCTAAAATAAGTACCCTAAACCGAATGACAGTAAATATGTTTTTTTATCTTGTGAAGTGTCCATATATTTTATTTCAAATATAAAATATATGAAAATAAATGTATTTTTATCAAACTTGCTCTGTTTATGTTGGTCGCCATGTCCCTTGTCCTGAAGTTCCAATTCAGTGTGTTCCGGGAGTTGCAGTCTTTGTTAACCAACACATTTGATGATGATTTGTAAAGGAATGACCCAGGACTGGATATACAATGCCTAATGTAGATGGGGTGATAGCAAATATAGCTGTGTTATGTGCAAGTAATAAACAAGTCAAAGTACTGAATTTCAGGGCTACATATATTTAGGACGTGGCCTAACAGAGCAGTCAACCTCAGAGCTAGTGAATTGGGTTCGAGTCACGGCAGGGACCCTCAACATCCTGTGAGGCTGGGCAAATCACTTAATCTTCCTGTGCCTAACAAAATGAATGTGTCCATCTGTAACGCAACTGGTGCTCTGATACCTTTGGGTCAACTTTGTGCATATAAAACTAAAAGAAATATATATATATATAGGAGCAGGTCCTTTTTGGCCAACACCAACGATTCACTACTGAAAATATTTTACTGTACCTGCGGTATATAGATGATTTATTTCTTGTTTGGAGGGGCTCCCTTGAAAGTGCCAAGGCCTTTGTAGAGGTAATCAACAAAAATAACATCAATTAGAATTTTACCTCTAACATCAGTTCAAGTTCTTTGTGTTTTTTTGGATGTGGAGGTTTATGTTGAGAATAATTGTTTGGCAACTAGGTTGTACAGGAAACCCAGCGCTGGCAATACAGTATTGCATGCCGGCAGCCACCACCCGGCCCATCTAATCCGGAGCATTCCCTTTGGGGAAATGCTCCAGATCAAAAGAATTTGCAGTACGGAGGCTGAATGCGCGGCAGCTCAAGAGGCTAGCAGACTACGCTTTTTAGCCAGAGGTTATTCAAACATAAGCCTACTTAAAGCTATCCAACGGACCAAGTCTATTACTAGACAGGAGGCTATGGTTCCGAAGGACAGGGCTATTGTAAGGGTAGATCAATTGACTGATAGGGTTCCAGAAGTACCTTCTCGTATCATACTGTCTTACAATCGTCAGCACGGAGAACTAAGAAAGATCATCAATAGAAATTGGAACCTTGTCCAAAGTGATCCCATCATTGGACACAAGGTGAGGAGTAAACCTTTACTCACCTTTCGTAAATCAGCCTCCATGGCTAAGGCATTAGTCAGAAATACCTTAGAGCCTATAATTTCCACCACTTGGCTGCTACTTAGCAGGGGCTTCAAAGCATGTCCTCAATGCAAGGCTTGTCGTTATGGTAGCAACAGGACGCATTATAGCAGTCCTTTTCGGCAGGACCCCATCGCTATCACCAAGAGGCTGACCTGCAAAACAGAGTACGCTGTATATGTGTTGGAGTGTCCGTGTGGGCTCAAATATGTGGGCAGCACCCGTCTGCCCGCCCACAAGCGAAAACTCCAACACATACGGGCTATTGTGGGACGTGATCAAACCTATCCGGTTGCCAGGCACTTTGAAGCTAAACATATAGGCAGTCCTGAGCAGCTCCAGTATTTTGTTATAGATACAGTAGAAGTATCAAGGAGAGGAGGAGACCGTGAGGCCAAACTCTGTCTCCTTGAGACTAGATATATATTGGAGCTGAATACAAAGAATCCAAATGGATTAAATGACACGGAAGATCTGTATACCTGCATTTAGGATTTCCAGGAACTGTATTCTTGCCTGTCCGGATAGGGTTGTGTTCTGACTGATTTCAAAGGTTTTTATATTAATAACATGTGGCTGTAGTTTGTATTTAGCATTGTGTATATATATTTGCAATTTTAATAGGATCTGTTTTGTCTTTCTCTTTTTGCACTTTATTATTGCACTTTGCACATCACCTTGGCACTTTAGCACTCAGAATAGACTTTTTTCTATTGAAGGGCCCACTTGGGCTTTATGTTTTTGAAGGTAATTCAGTCAAAAAATTGTACCAATCACAATTGGCATGAATATGTTTTGTTTAATAATGTATATTGCAAATAATGATAACAATCTGAGGGCAATATGACGGAGGGACGATGGCGCTTTTGCTTTGCCCTACACAATACAATGTAAGGGTTGATTAGATCAGTTTCTTATTTTAGGATGTCAACTACTGGGGTTGGTATAGGTAACTCTGTCAATGCGCCATTACCTGTAATTAACGATTAAGTGGTCAATTTTAAACTTTTTATTTAAGTTTATTATTATGCAGGTTGTTGTATAAATGTGTTAAGAATTTTTTATCTATATATATACATAGTCCCGATCAACGTAAATTTGCACAGTATAATTTTTATATGCCTATTGTCTGCTGCTTAGCACTGTCACTTTAAAAGGTTTCTGAGCTCGCAGTTTGTCATGTGATCAAGCCTCCTTCGGAGGCGAAACGCGTCATGGCGGGCGCGCTGGCACCTATTTAAATAAAAAGCACCTTTTTGCACCAGCAATCAAAGGGTTCACTCTTCGTCATCTTTTGGATTTTAGCAGTGGCAGTCTGTGGTGTGGCGAGTATCCAGAATATATATATATATATATATATATATATATATATATATATATATATATATATATATATATATATATATATATATATATTTGCCACTGTTCCCTCTCAAAGGGACAAAATGGGTCGCACTCCACGGGCCAATTTTGCAATTTTTATTTTTTATTTTTTCATATTCCACAAACTCAGGCAGATGTCAAGATCTACGCGTTTCGGTATTACAAATACCTTGCTCACGATCAACCGGTCACTTGGCTCCCCCTCCCTGATATACTTGCATTGTATTCATTACATCACTTCCTGTTTGGGGTTTGCCAGTGCCTCATTGCTTTATGGGACATGTAGTTTTTAAGTAATCCAGAAAATAATTTTCAACCTTTTGCCCAATATTAAACATTTTACATTTGACTATAGTTTGATCAAAGATGTCAAAACATATATGATTTAGAGGTTCCCTCTAGTGGGACAAGATAACTGCTATAATGATTTCATATATAACTCGATGAATAAAAAGTTATTTTCGGCAGTTCATGAGCAGTTACAATATTATCTTCTAATAGTTTCCCTCTAGTGGGATGACATTACTAACAGTGTTATATATAATATGACCGTATCACTTCAGATTTGTGAACCACAGGTAACACTAGTCATTTTAAACTAGACAGTTGTATCCCTGATGGGAATACCCCATTCTTGTGGCTGCACAGCATTATATAAGTGCTGAAATTGCCAACTTCCTTTGACTACCCGGGTTGCAAATATCGCATACTAACTCTCTGTTTAACCATTGATAACATAACCATTTTCTCAATTTTGCAGTTTTTGTTTCACACTCAATTCTATTATTGTAAAATTGTAAAATTGTATTGGGCAACAAACAATATATCAAAGCGAAGATCTCACAAATGTGTATATAGCTCTTCCGACTGGTTCAGCCCATAGGGCGTCAGGGTTCTTAGGTTTAGGATATGGCGTGATTCTTTTTGTCTCAGGAGCCTTTCTCTGTCTCCCTCTCTTTCTTTCTTGGGGACACTTTCGAGACCAAAGAATTTCAGTTGGCTCCAATCACTTCGATGGTACAGTTCCATGTGTTTGGCTGTTGCATTAGCCTTGTCCTTATGGATAGTCGCTCGAACGTGCTCTAGTATGCGTTTTTTTAGTTCGCACACTGTGCTGCCCACATACCTCATGGGGCATGGGCATTCGACGACATATACAACGTGTGTTGTTTCACAGGTGATCAATTCCTTTATCTCCCAGTTCTTCTTATTGGACATTTGCACTTGTTTTGTCGGTTTTGCAATCTGACAGACCTTGCATGCATAGCATTTCACAAAACCCGTTGTTTTTAGCCATTCATCTCTTTTTGTTGTTTTTCTAAAGTGGCTGTGAATGAGGTGATCTTTAAGGTTCTTTGCCCTTCTATATGTGATTGTCGGGTATAATCCCACAATATCTTTCACTGTCTCGTCCAATTGTAAGATTTTCCAGTTGCGTCTTAGAATGTTGGCAATCCTTTTACTCTCGTTCGAGAAGTTCATGATCATACGTATTGGTTCTGATTCTTCTGTAATTTCAGCATTTATGTTTGCCTCCTCTGTGACCAGGGGTCACAATGGAAATGTTACAATGCCCAAATGTGCACATGGTCAGTAGAGTGAAGTTTCCTGCACTGGATTGCTCATCTCGCCCTAGAGGAGTACCACTGCCTCATTTTCTTCCTTGCTAGTTTCAGTCTCCCTCTATGTTCACGTCCAACTAGATCTCTCAATCGGATGAGTTTCTGTCTTGGAGGCAGACATTTGGCATCATAATTGTGATCAATATTGTGAGACACACTTCTGAAAGGAGTGTTGAATTCAAGACTTGACAGATCCTGGGTAGGGGCATTATAGGCATATTTGTGGAGGTCCCTGGCCTGATAGTGGTCCTGGCCCAGTATTGCCCATACCTACCTTATTGGTGACTTTATAGAGTTGTGTATCGATCACTGGCATAGTGGTGTTGCTGGCATGAGACTGCCCTCCTTCCCATATTGTAGGTATTCTCTACATTGTAATGGCTATCCTTAACAGCATAATATCATGGTGTTAGTGGCCTAATAACCCCATCTTTACACTTTTATGGACTTTTTGTATGTGTTTCTGGTAGTCCCTGGAATAGTATTGGTGAAAATCTTTGCCATATGGGCATCTCTGGGGCTGGACACTCCGGTGCAGCTTGGGCAGGATTGCTTCTTCAAATGTTCAGTAGATGATAGCAAGACATTTCAAGGCACTGATGTCCTCTTTACTCTTCAGCACACCTCACCACTCTAAGAGAAGAGAGAAATAGAAAAAGTACTATTTTATTATTACTATAGGTCCACTACTAAATTATTAAATAGGCTATTTGAATAATTCAAAATTGGGTTTGCAAAAGCTAGTCTGCTCCACTCGGCTGTCTGGAGTGCTATGGAAACAGTATAAGGTCTACTTTTTCATGCTACAGCAGTCTGCCTACACTATCACTTATTCGCTGTAGAATTAGAAACAGAATACCTTCTAGTATCAAAACGGCACTTCAGCACACTTGCAGGATAAAATCACACACAGGATAAAATCAGTCATTGTCCAGTCCACTCGGCATTTCAAGGTCGTTACTGGCACAAGCCACAGCTCTCTCACGCCAGGTGACCTTGTACACGTTGATGTGTGGTCCTGTTGGGTAACCCTATTGCATCAGTTGATGCTTTGCTCCACATAAAGGTTGCTGCACTATGCACTCCATTCTGTGCCAAATAATCTGTGCCACTCCTACTAGGATGTCCGTGTCAACCTGTAATATCCTTGTGCTGTGTTTCACTAATGATTACAGGAGAGACATGAGGTGTATTCCTCCAGGAAGTAAGCAGGGATTTGGTGTCCTGTTACGGAGAATGATCGCTTCCCTTCGTCCATGCTGCAATCCAGACAGGAACCTGGAAACGGCGTCTAGAGCGGAAAAGGCTCCAGCCCTCTATGGCAGAATTGAGGGGAGGAGCTACCAGTGCTGCTGCTCTGGCAGTGGCTCCAGGTCTCAGAGGTGTTTGGGGCCCACCTCAGGTCACCTGCTTTGAATGAACAACCGTGCCAGTGGGTCCTGGCACTGTTTACTCTTAAGGCAGGTGTGAGCAGGGTGGAGGGAACACAGGAGAGAGAGAAGAGAAAGAACAGGAGAGGATGAAAGATAGATGGAAAAAAGTGTCAGGAAGGGAGAAGGAGAGTCGGATGAGCAAATGAGAGGAAAAAGGAAGAGAAAGAAACCATGGATAAGCGGATAGGAACAGGAGGAGGGCGATGCCAGATAATGAGAGAAGTGGAGGCATTATATAGATGTGAGTGAATGGGGGCAATGGGACATAGATACCAGGTAGAGTAAGGGAAGGTTTAGGGAGAGAAAGGAGTGAGAGGTAGGAGGGAAAGAGACATCAAGAGATAGGGAGGAGATGAGGATGTGATACTTGGCGACCTGTAGTTACCAATAGTGCAGCAAGTACAATGACTCCATGTTGCAGGGCTGTGAGAGCGCTCTACCCCCCAATTATGCCTGCCACATATTAAAGAGCCAGGTAAGGGAGGGGGCGTTTTCTGTTGTTGCATTAGGACCTATGGCACACTTGTTTGGCCTTTGGCAGGATTTGGTGGGCAAAAATGTATTCTACCTTATTCAGTTGGGTTGCAGGGTCTGGCCTTTATCCCTTTACCTGGAAGGGGTCTATTGTGAAACCGATTTTAAAAAAAAAGGGAGCGGTACAGACCCAATGCATTACAGATTTATAAGCCTCTTGGATATTTCATTGATGATATTCTCCAAGATTATTTTAGCAAAACTCGAAGAATGGGCCACTGAAACTTGGAGAATTCCTTTAGAACAGGGGGACTTTCGGGAGGGACATTCAACCATAGACCACTGCTTTGCTTTGTGGGTTATTACTCGAAAGGCAGTGGAGGAAAATCAAAGACTGTGCGGTTGTTTTGTAGATTTCCGGACAGCCTTTGATTCTGTTGACAGGGATATTTTATGGGGAAAACTTCCCGCTTGGAAAATTCCACTACACCTTCTTGGGGCTCTTCAATCCCTGCACTCTGGCAATTGGGCTCAGGTGGAGCTAGACAAGACAGGACGGTCGTCCCAAAGAACCTCTATCGACAATGGCCTGCATCAGGGGTGCGTTTTAGCACCCCTACCTTTTATTTTATTTTTGGCCGACCTCCCAACAGCTATTTCCCAATCAAAATCTTTTTCGCCTAAAATTGGGGATCAGCATATTGCTTGTCTGCTCTACGCAGATGATTTGGTATTAATGGACTACACTCCAATTGGTCTGCAGAGGAAACTCAACGCATTGACCTCTTACAGTAAGCAGAACAAGCTTCGTATTAATCTGGAAAAGATGAAAATTATGATTTTTGGAAAGAAAGTGCAGAGTTTTTTTCCTGGTATCTTGATTCTCAGGTGGTGGAACAAGTGAATCATTAAATACCTGGGTTTAATTTTTAGGAAAAACCTGAATTGGGGCACGCATTGGGATGCCACTAGGCAAAAGGCCCTTTTGCAGGCAAGCTGTTTATCTGGATTTATTGGTAGATTTGGGGGTCTATCTCATATCCCATTATTAAAGGCCTATGAAGGGAAGATTCCACCAAAGGCCTGTGTGGAGGAGAGTTATTCTCTCTTGACCCAACCTATGAATGGAACAGACTTGAAGGGGTAGTACTTAAGAGTTTTATCACTCCCACAAGGTACCATGGTCCAGGCTATGAGGCGAGAGTTCAGTCTGGTAGCTTGAAACATGGACGGCCGCCACCCGGGCCCCAAGATACTTTAACACCTTGCTGGAGAATGATGAGGTGGCTAAAGTATCCAGATTGTGCTGGGAAGAGAGCCAAAACAGCGAAAGGATGTGGGCAAAGGCCGTTAGAACCAGATTGACTGCAATGAAGAATTGCCATTTAAATAGTGGTAAAGTCACATCTTGGCTCACCTTTCCAGGCAAACGAGAATTGACAGAATCTGCTGCTATGGTGTCACAACAATGTGATTTATTATTTCTAAAGAAGAAATCTTCTATTAGCTTCTCGTTGGCTTCACTTGGCCAGGATGGTGTTTTCCCTTACTTATCACAGTTACCAGATCCGGGTTTGAGAAAAGAAATCCTAAGGGTTCGAGTGGGATGCAATACAATCTATTCATCCCACCCATATAAGACAGGGGTGCAAAATAATAGTGGTCTTTGTCCCTGCCCTTTGAAAGCCAAATGCACTATTGCGCATATTCTTATGGACTGCGCTTTTCATCTTGCAAATCGGATCAAGTTTTTAAGACCTTTGTGTGTTTTTTAAATATGATGCTCTTCATAGGAACAAGGTGGTCGAGTTACTGTCTGAGATGCGATATTTAGATGTGGCAGTTGGGATTGCTTGGTTTTTAAGATCTGTTAAACAGAATTTTAAAAAATGAAACAAAGGGGATGGGGTGGTAAGGAGGGGGGCTCATTTTAAGGTTTTAATTAATGTGTACTTTTTAGAATGTTTTATGGACAATTGTCTAAATAAACTTGTTTTTGAACCTTGAAACCTTTGGCAGGATTGTGTTGGCTGTTTAACTGCTTTGGACAAAATGGTGCTTTGTTAATGTAAAGGTCAAGTTCATTGCATTCTGGTGCTTTTGCATCCCAGTATAATTCATTCTGTTTATTCTCCCAAATTGCTGCTTGCACTAAGGGCTGCAACGTCTAGTATCTGTCTAATTATGCAACTTGTTTTCGGCTACAAAACTTGGAGCGCCATCTCTAGGATGTAATCCGTAGAAAGAGCGATTTGAGACCTGCCTGGAAACCATAGGATGTCCCGTTTATGTTTAAAAAGACAACTGGCTAAGACAAAAGGTGTAAAAAATGCTGTCGTCTTAAACAGTTTGCGCAAGTTAATGAAGATAAAAAACAACCTTCCTACAAGAGGACTGCCAAGTTACCTTCTTTGTATATGCGCATTTCCAAAAGAGGCTATTCATATCTATGCAGCTGCATTGGCAGGAGCACGCAGTTTTAGGAAGTGCAGCAATGAAATTCTAAACTACCAATCTGTTCAGAAATTCAATAACCGGAAGGGAGCTCGAGGTGTTATTTAGCAATGATCTATCAACGAAGAGCAAACCAATCGATTCATAGGATATACTGTGCCATAAGTTGTATTCAAGAACTAACTTTTCATGTTGCTTCTTAAAATGAGTTCATTTCATTCTTTTCAAACCGAGGAGAAGTATAAGAATAATTGCGCAAAAGAGAACAGCCACATAAATTATATTGATGAAAATGAACAGAGTTGTTACAAAGGTGGAAGTAGAACGCACCAGACTAGTTTTCATATGAGGCATGCTGTTATACAAGTGGTTAAGCAATGCAACGGCAAGGTTATTTTGACTTGGCATACAAATCCTAGTGGGTCACTAGCAAAAAGCTGACCACTGTGGAAATGTAGATGAGTAATAGTTGTGCTGTCAATGTCAGTGGAGATAGCAATGAGCTCCCTTCTCCAATACTAGTAAGTGACATTAAGCTAGACATGCTGGTTGACTCACGGTCACCTTGAACTCTTAAATAAGAAAATAAAGCACAGATTGCCTAAAGTTGGGGACAGATTTCCAGCTCTGCGGCTCTGGGTAGGATCAGGGTCATTAAGAGTAATGGGTATGATTTATATGCTAGGCTGTTGTGAACTTGCAAACAGTACTGCTTTAAATCTGTTTAGGAAGGCCTGTTGACCAATATAATTGCTTGTTGATAGTACCTTAGAATGACCCTTGTTTGTTAAGGTCCTTAAGGGCAGCAGATCCAAATATTTATAGATTAAAAAGAATTTACTAGCTGTAGGTTGGGGGTCAACCAGTTCCGTGCTCATGTGCTCAGAACTGAATTTGCGCCTCACAAACCATCAGTCAAGGTGTTTACAAAAAAAGTTAGAGGAAAATCAGCCCGTAGGAATGTTTGTGGCGTTCACAATGTTGCAGCATATTTATTTATTTGGAGGTAGAGGTGTTCAAGGAACATTTGCTAGATCATTCAAACTGTTAATACTTTTTCTGGAGAATTACCCGGGTGAAACGCACTTAATCTACAAATTTAGCTTCTGACGAGGCAGGATAGATCTGCAAACTTTATTAAGTTCTGAAGAGATAGAAGAGCTTCCTCTTGCTTCTGTTTCGCAAAGCCTCTGAGGTCAGTCTCCCACTTTGTACAAAGGTGTCCCAGAAAATTGAGTGTATTGTTCATGATATTTTTAGAAGTTAGAAAGGTGACCTCTGAACCAATTCCCTAGACAGTAGTCTGGTCTCATTACTGGAGAATTGGGCAGTTTTCCAAGTGTATGCCCTTTCTCACCAGAGCATGCCTAATTTGTAAACGTATGTACACCCCTCTATCATTCAAATTAGACTGTTTGAAGTAGAAAGAACGTTTTCATGCTGTACGGCCTGGTCACTCAGTTTGGATATTACTATTACTCAGTTTGGGAGTAATTGCTAGCAATATCTCCCAACACGGTCACCGACCAAAATGAAGTTTCCATGTCCTATCTACCCCACTCCTTCCCAACCAGTGAATGCTGTGGCTGCCTTGCAACTCACCTTAGCAGGTTTCATTGTATCAGACATGTTCTCTCAGTCACCACCACTATGTCAATGATGCATGTATGCCTTCCAAGTCCATGATGAGTATATGGAGCCTTATTGATTGTTCCTTGCACGGAAAAAGCCCAGTCACCAATCAACAGTAGCTGACCAGTCCAGCAGTTTGTCCTGATGTGCAGAAGAGCTATGTTTCCTCAAAGTCCTATGTAGCTAAATCAGACCACACGAGTGATGCTTACCCCATCCCACTACAGGCTCTGAAATGTGCTGTACACTGTCTTGGAAAAGTTCTCAGGGATCTTCTATAATGCAGTCAGCAGACATACAGAAATCTTGTCAGTGATATAAATTTGAAAAAAATGGCTTTTCCAATTCGAGAGAAAGGAGGTTTGCACTAGTGTATTACTTCATTCTTGAAGTTTTTGAACTGGCCTTGTTCTGATAATCAGATATAGCTTATCCCAAATACTGAAGTCTCTCATTAGCCAATGATTGACCGCCTCTAGAGAAGGCCTCTGGTTCTACCCCCAGTATGTCTAGTATGCATGCCATCACTTTATACAATATACAGAATGAAGACAATACTCTTGAAATACATGTAACAGTCTAGTCTCTGAAAACCACGGGCCAGCATCCTGCTCTAAGATATTGTACACTTGAAACAAGAGTCTGTCATCGCCTGCTCTCAAGTCCAGTACAAGTCTCCAATAAGGTCACAGCTGACCCAACAGGCAAGAGGTAATGTGAATGGAGGCGGGGTGACAGGACAGCTTACCCCGGTCTCTGTGCTGACTATAGATTTAAGGGATAATATCCCATTAACGCTTACCAGCTCCGTGGGATCGGTATATAGCAGTTTGACCTAAAGCCCATTCTTTCTTTGGCCCAAAAAGTCCTGGGAATTTCATTTTCTATAGAATAATGTAATTGTGATCTTCTGCGAATACTCTCGCAATTGGCCCACCATTTTGACAGCAAGAAAACCTTTAGCTGTCTAGGCGTGGTATAATCATTGAACCGCTTAAATAATTAGGTGAGGATGCTATTGGACTTTGGCATCTTCCCAAGATGCAGCTGTTTGACTGCCTGCCCACTCTTCTTCAAAGTAATCTCTCTTTTTATTCTAATCTATCACAGTCTGATCTTACTTACACAACGGATCATAGCGGAGTCATTCCAGTCTACTGTGGACCTGTAAAGGGTTTAAAAGTTACCTTTTAAAGGTTTGAACTGTTTCTTTCTTATTAAAAGTACATTGGAGCCTTCCAACACACCACCTACCCTTGAGGAATGTCGCATTAATTGAGCAATGAAGTTTGCTTCCCTGTCTTGTTGACGCTGTATCTCGAAATAATTGGATTTGTAGGGCACTTTCTGCTTCCAAAATCCTCCCCTTTCATGTCTTTGGCCGTTTGCATCGATTTTTATTGCCTGTAGTGCAGTCGGGAAAGAGCCTGACCCTTCGGGACCATCTTAAATGAAGAAGTTTATAAAATGTACGTAATGTGCTTTCAATTAATACGCTAAATTACACGTAATGCAAATCCATAATTTAGGCCTTTGTTTTAGTGCAAAATCGACAGCCTATGTCAATTTTATGCAAAGACTAATTTTGTGGCAAACAGTAGCACAAAAAATGCAAGTTGCGCAAGCAACAGGTGCCTGTATTCTGGCTGTTTTTGTTGTTCCTACATGCTCATTGTAAAATGTTGCTGCGAAAAACATGTAATTACACAAAATGTTGTACTTTAGGTTATTTTGAATGAGATGTGTGATGCAAATTTGCAAAACTTGAACAGATTGCGCCAGCATTATTTACATTTCACTCAGGCCTTCTTATAGACCTCCCACAAGGTAACATCAGAAGCAACAAACCTCTTGTGTTTTTCTGAAGTAATGCACTGAGGCCTCCCTCAACATATAAATGCTCTCCTAGTCCTTCAGCTCCAAGAGGTTTAGTTTCTGTTAGGACTGGCATTTCTTGGTGTGATTACCCCTGACTTTTTGCCTCTACCTCCTCTATTTTTAGGTCTCGTAGCGAAAACACAGCGCGTCAGCGCTGTGTCTCGCCAGAGATCTTTTGTTGCTGACTGTGCTTCCCAGGAGACAGTACCGGCATCGCGCATCGCCTTGGAGGCGATTTGAAACTGCCACGCGCACGCGAACACGCGCTGTGGCCAGGCGCTGTCTCCTGGGAAGCTCAAGCACCACACACGCATGCGCATACACACAGACGCACACACAAGCGCCCATGCACGCACGCACATACATACATACAGACACCCCCCCTCACACATACACACACGCGCGCGCACACACACACACACACACAAGTGCACCGAGGCCCCCCCTCCCCCACCGTCACCGTCGCACACATACATACACACGAGCATACACACACACACACACACAGACACACACACACACACACACACACACAAGTGCACCAAGCCCCCCCAGCCTTTTGGAACTTACCTGGCCAATGTCGGGAACTCTGCTCTCAGCACGCGGCGCCCAACCTCCTGCTGGCGCGGCCCCGGGGCTCTACACTGCTCACAGGAGCCCTGGGCCGCGAGACGCATTGACTCGGCCTGCCTCCTCTTCCGGTCTGGACGTGGCCCCGTCACAGGCGACCGTGCCTGACTTCCGGGGCGGCTGCGGCGGGATTCCGGGGGCATTCGCCACGAGAGACAGGCAGCAGCTATATTATTAATCTGAAAACGTGTTCTTCCTGGAACGACGGCCCACTTACGGCTGTACAGTCATTGTTGGCACGTTCTGTTCCGGGACAGCACGGTTTTTTGTCGCTGTGATGCATACAATTACTTTCTACCCTGCTGATGACCGCCCGAAAGTCGGATGACACTTGGGAGTAGTAGTTAGACGCGGATAGTGGCCAAATAGGGGCGATGGGTTTGAGGCGGGCTCCCCGTTGAAGGAGGGGCCTGGCTGGGGCCGGCCAGTTAGATGGTGGCGAGAGGAAGGGGGCCGGTCAGGGCGGGGCTGGTGGGGTATGGGATGGTCGGGGGCAGGGCCAGTCTGAAGCAGAGGGAGTGTGAGAGGGGCGTCCCGGGGCGGGAGGGCCGATCGTCGGTGAGATGAGTGGGAGGGCCGGATCGAAGGGGAGGGCCGGCGGCATGGAGGCGGTGTGGTTGCATGGGGGTGGAGCCACGCCAACACGTCTCTCCTCCCACCGGTGAGGCCGCAAAAAACTTTCCTGAGTTCGGACCGAGGACCCGGAGCGGCCATCCAGTACCACCCCTAAGGACCCTCCCCGCCCCCGGGACCAGCCGCGAGCCCCCACCGGAGACCCTCCAAGGACGGAGCCGCACTCAGCCCGCACAGCCGCCCCCCGAGCCCGCGCAGACTGGGGGGAAAAGCGGGGGCCGGAGCAGGTAGGACCGAGAATGAAGGGGTGAGGTGGGTGGGAGGGAGCAGGGTGCGCTGACCCCTCAACGTGTCTGTGCCCAGCAAACATAGCGCCTCCTAGTACTAACGCACCGTACACCCCGGAGCGCTGAGTCCCCTTAATTTCCACCTACACTTCTACCAAAACAACATTTCCACTTAAACCAAACACCTTCTCCCCAATCGCATCCCCCTTCAGCCCTGTAACCCTTCACGCAGTGACCCAACCTCTTCCTATACAACTGCCTCCCCCCCCGACCTGCAGTAAGCCCGCAGAACCCAGCCAAGACACTCCTATATAAACTAAACACAGTACTTAACTGGCATGCCTTGCCGGACAAAGTGAATACATGGGGTGCAAGAAGCACCCTCTTTGCTGCAGACAGCCGCCCTGTCCGCCTCTGGCAGCAGTCTCTTGCAGACAGCGACTGTCCATAGATAGACCGTCCCACAGCACAGACACCACCACCAGGACCCCAAACAAACAGCAGCCTCCGCTCTCAGACAACAAATCTCTTCCAAAGATAGCAGCACTCCGCAGCACCAATGTACCAGCACGGGTATTGTCCCAACTGACAGCTGCCGCACCACAGACATGTCCCCGAACACCTTCGCAGACTGCAAATCACTCCTGTCTCACCAAAAATACCCAGACGCATCACTCCTGCCACACCGGACCCCGTCCCTCACTAAAGGCCTCGCCTCACGTGTACCCTCACCGACATCCCTGCTCACAGGGAGATGGCACCTGCTCACAGACAGAGCCCCTTCCACAGCCGGCAACCACCCTCTGACAGACAGACTTCCACCCCACAGACCTGTCCTAGAGACCGACAGCACCAACCTTAATGAACCTTACCCATAGTTAATGGTTATCTCAAAGACATAACATTCCTACTTACGGCCCCTAGCAGCTTCCAGCTGTACCCCGGTTAACTTGCGTTGTTGCTTCCACGTCTCAATTTAAAGTTTTGGTCTGCCCTTCCTTTGGAGAAGATTACATTCAAATGTTAGTCCTCATCCCCCACAGACTCGTACTGTGTCACCCAACTCTAGGAGTTAGGCATCATCTGCTGTGGTTGCACACTCGTCCTATCTTTTCTTTCAGTGTGTATGTTTTGAATGGCCTCCTGGCGCTTGGCAGGTTTAATTTCACATGTGGGGGGCTATTTGAAGTGGTGAAACAGTTCGCCAAGTGGCTTCCTCTGAGAGCTTGTCTCCAGCTCAAATTATAGAAGATGCAAACGTGTAAACACATCCCTAAGGATGGTATACTCCTTCAGAAGTAAACGGATGTTGGACTTGCTTTGACGTGCTGTATGTGTACTGTCTCCACAATGTATCTGTTTTCTGTAGGGTCCATAATGCAAACCTTATCAGATGTGGTCACTGTGCTGAAGTCAGTGCTGCAGTCCAAACATACAGAACTGACCTGGACACCACCACTGCCATGCACACACGGACACCACCACTGCCATGCACTACATCACTCAGGGGCACCGCCACATCACTCTGGGGGCACCGCCACATCACTCTGGGGGCACCACCACATCACTCTGGGGGCACCACCACATCACTCTGGGACACCACCACATCACTCTGGGGACACCACCACATCACTCTGGGGACACCACCACATCACTCTGGGGACACCACCACATCACTCTGGGGACACCACCACATCACTCTGGGGACACCACCACATCACTCTGGGGACACCACCACATCACTCTGGGGACACCACCACATCACTCTGGGACACCACCACATCACTCTGGGACACCGCCACATCACTCTGGAACACCGCCACATCACTCTGGAACACCGCCACATCACTCTGGAACACCGCCACATCACTCGGGAACACCGCCACATCACTCGGGAACACCGCCACATCACTCGGGAACACGCCACATCACTCGGGAACACCACAACATCACTCGTGGACACCACCACATCACTCGTGGACACCACCACATCACTCGTGGACACCACCACATCACTCGGGGACACCACCACTTCACTCGGGGACACCACCACTTCACTCGGGGACACCACCACTTCACTCGGGGACACCACCACTTCACTCGGGTACACCACCACTTCACTCGGGTACACCACCACTTCACTCGGGGACACCACCACTTCACTCGGGGACACCACCACTTCACTCGGGGACACCACCACTTCACTCGGGGACACCACCACTTCACTCGGGGACACCACCACTTCACTCGGGGACACCACCACTTCACTCGGGGACACCACCACTTCACTCGGGGACACCACCACTTCACTCGGAGACACCACCACACCACTCTGGGTCACCACCACACCACTCTGGGTCACCACCACATCACTCTGGGTCACCACCACATCACTCGGGGACACCACCACATCACTCTGGGGACACCACCACATCACTCTGGGGACACCACCACATCACTCTGGGGACACCACCACATCACTCTGGGGACACCACCACATCACTCTGGGGACACCACCACATCACTCTGGGGACACCACCACATCACTCTGGGACACCACCACATCACTCTGGGACACCGCCACATCACTCTGGAACACCGCCACATCACTCTGGAACACCGCCACATCACTCTGGAACACCGCCACATCACTCGGGAACACCACAACATCACTCGTGGACACCACCACATCACTCTGGGGACACCACCACATCACTCTGGGGACACCACCACATCACTCTGGGGACACCACCACATCACTCTGGGGACACCACCACATCACTCTGGGGACACCACCACATCACTCTGGAACACCGCCACATCACTCTGGAACACCGCCACATCACTCGGGAACACGCCACATCACTCGGGAACACGCCACATCACTCGGGAACACGCCACATCACTCGGGAACACCACAACATCACTCGGGGACACCGCCACATCACTCTGGAACACCGCCACATCACTCTGGAACACCGCCACATCACTCTGGAACACCGCCACATCACTCTGGAACACCGCCACATCACTCTGGAACACCGCCACATCACTCGGGAACACCACAACATCACTCGTGGACACCACCACATCACTCGTGGACACCACCACATCACTCGGGGACACCACCACATCACTCGGGGACACCACCACTTCACTCGGGGACACCACCACTTCACTCGGGGACACCACCACTTCACTCGGGGACACCACCACTTCACTCGGGGACACCACCACTTCACTCGGGGACACCACCACTTCACTCGGGGACACCACCACTTCACTCGGAGACACCACCACACCACTCTGGGTCACCACCACACCACTCTGGGTCACCACCACACCACTCTGGGTCACCACCACACCACTCTGGGTCACCACCACATCACTCTGGGTCACCACCACATCACTCTGGGTCACCACCACATCACTCTGGGTCACCACCACATCACTCGGGGACACCACCACATCACTCGGGGACACCACCACATCACTCGGGGACACCACCACATCACTCGGGGACACCACCACTTCACTCGGGGACACCACCACTTCACTCGGGGACACCGCCACATCACTCTGGAACACCGCCACATCACTCTGGAACACCGCCACATCACTCTGGAACACCGCCACATCACTCTGGAACACGCCACATCACTCGGGAACACCACAACATCACTCGTGGACACCACCACATCACTCGTGGACACCACCACATCACTCGGGGACACCACCACATCACTCGGGGACACCACCACTTCACTCGGGGACACCACCACTTCACTCGGGGACACCACCACTTCACTCGGGAACACCACCACTTCACTCGGGGACACCACCACTTCACTCGGGGACACCACCACTTCACTCGGGGACACCACCACTTCACTCGGGGACACCACCACTTCACTCGGAGACACCACCACACCACTCTGGGTCACCACCACACCACTCTGGGTCACCACCACACCACTCTGGGTCACCACCACACCACTCTGGGTCACCACCACATCACTCTGGGTCACCACCACATCACTCTGGGTCACCACCACATCACTCGGGGACACCACCACATCACTCGGGGACACCACCACATCACTCGGGGACACCACCACTTCACTCGGGGACACCACCACTTCACTCGGGGACACCACCACTTCACTCGGGGACACCACCACTTCACTCGGGGACACCACCACTTCACTCGGGGACACCACCACTTCACTCGGGGACACCACCACTTCACTCGGGGACACCACCACTTCACTCGGGGACACCACCACTTCACTCGGAGACACCACCACTTCACTCGGAGACACCACCACACCACTCTGGGTCACCACCACATCACTCTGGGTCACCACCACATCACTCTGGGTCACCACCACATCACTCTGGGACACCACCACATCACTCGGGGACACCACCACATCACTCGGGACACCACCAACTTCACCCTTCCACCAACTCAATTACAATAACTTTTATTTAAGTATTAAAAAAATGAGAAGCCATTGTTATTTGTAATATCAATACATCTAAGTCATGTAAATACAACTCATATTGCATTACAAATGCTATAGGTGTCACATTTGCAAATGTTATAGCTATTGGCATTGTCATACACAATGCCAATAACTCAAACTTTAATGCTGCGAGACCTATTGCATTGTAAATGCTTGTTTGGGTACTGTGATGGATATAGTGTTGCCAACTTAGATGCTTTGGACACTTTGCCACTGCTAAACAGTGTCAAAGTGCAAGTGCTCCCTGTGTACAGGGTAATGGTAATTGGTTGTCCATAATTTGTATGTTGTATTACTAGTGAAGTCCCTCAGCTTCGGCTCAGATTACTCAGATTGCGGCCCGTGTGCCAATGGAGTGGCAGCCCCGGGGCCGGAGTGCGAAGCTGGATTTACTGTGTTATATCTTACCCGTGTGGGGGGGGGGGCAACTTTGGCCGGAGACTAACCACAAGCATCATGAGGTGGAGAGACCGCCAGAGGCACTGTGAACAGTGCTGGAGTAACGTACGTATTGCATTTGTCCTGCATAATGGAGTATCTGATGATTGTATGACGCATTGCCTTATTTCTGCACAATGAACTGTCTGTTGGTCGTTTTGCCCGTTGCATTAGTCTTGCATAACGAACTGCCTGATAGGTGTGTTACGCATTGAACTAGGTTTGCATAACGAACTTCCTGATAGATGTGTTACACCTTGTCTTAGTCCTGCATCACGAACTGCCAGATTATCGTACTACACATTGCATTAGTGTTGCATACCGAACTGCCTGATATATGTGTTCCCCATTGCATTAGTTTCGCAAAACGAACTGCCTGATAACTGTATTACACATTGCATTGCTTTTTCCTAACAGAGTATCTGAAGGGGACCGTATGCATTGCATTACGGGGGCATAACAGTTTACCGCATTGTTGCATTACGCACTGCAGTACAGTAACAGTACAAATCGCCAGATAGGCGTATTACGATCTGCATTATTCTTATGTTGTGAAATACCTGATTGTTGCATAACGAGCTGCATATTACGACATTAGGATTGTTTAGTTTAGCTCAGTAGTAATAGGCCAGGGGGAGCTTTACCCAGCGCATATGTTGGTTTAGTATTGTGTGCTTGCATCTTATATCTTTTTATTAACATGTACTTGTTTTTCTATGAAACCCATGTGGAGTCTATTTGCGGCGTCATCATTGGGTTGCTGTGAGCGTAATTGCAAATACTTTACACATTGGCCTTGAAGATAAGTCTGGTTGCTCGTGCCAAGCTACCAAGGGGTGGAGCGGGCTATCTCTAGAGGTGACCTGTCTATCCCTAACGTTGGGGGCTCGTGGGTCCCTGTTTGGCCTAAGGTACCTATTCCAGCCAAACAGGGAACCGGGCATTCTAACATTTTGGTGGCAGCGGTGACATTTCCTAACAATATTTTGGTAAATAATGCTGTAGGAGTCGAACGTTTATTTGCAAGTTCACTCATTGTGATTGGTGTACATCACAAATTTTGTAGACCACTGTGCAGCCACATATTGTGTTTTTGATTTGTTGGTTTGATTTTTGAGCAAGCCTTTAAGCCACACATCATGTCTCAGAGGAGTCAAGGAGCCGGTGAGGCTGCAGAATTAGAGTTCAACATTGAGGCATTGCTTACCTACAAGGTCGATCAGTTGAGGCAATTCTGCAGAGCTTTGGTATGTCCCGTGAAAAGTAGCGCCAAGAAGGAGGACCTGCAGGTGGCCTTGAGGGCCTGGTGGGAAGTCAATGGGATTCAGGAGGCGGCTGATGTTGAGGGGAATGAGGATGACCCAGTGAATGGATTTGGTCCACAAGATTTGCCAGTGGAGGGACCAGCTTCAGGGGCTGGTAGTAGCCATTCAGGGAGGAGTTTTTCACCAGAAAAGTTGGAAGAAAACCAAAGGGTCAGAGTGCATGAATTGGAGGTGTTGAAACTTAAAACTCAGGCAGAGAAAAACTGCTCATTGAAAGTGATAAGCGAGCAGAGTAGAGCAGGAATGCTCTCGCCCTGGAAGAGAAAAAGATTCTTTTAGCTCACGAGTTAAGCATGAGGGAGCTGGACATTAAGGTTAAGCAGGTTGAGTCCAGTTCAAATGGTGGCAGCATACAACTAGTGCCAGTGGGTAAGGTGTACATTCCCAAGGACTTAGTGCGAGATTACCAGAGGGGTGATGGTATGTATGTGTTGTTCACGGCGTATGAGATCGCGCTGAGGATGGGTGAAAGGTGCCTGAGAAGCATTGGGGGTGGGCCGATTGGAAGCACTTTGAGGCTTCTGGGAGGTATGTCTTACCCCCTTTAGAGAGAGCGGGAACCCTGACCTATGCCAATATGAAGGAGGCCTAATGCGTCAGGTATGGGCTCACTCCTGAACAGTACCAGCAGAAATTCAGGACATGCCCAAAAGCTAAAACATTGATATGAGAAGGTTTGGGAAATGGTGGTCATGAAAAACGAACTAATCTGGTGAAAGATTCTCGCAGCATTTTTCTTAAATGCCAAAGGGGACCTATATTCTTAGATTTCAAAGACATGTACTACAAGGTCAAGGGGCTTAACCTAATTAAAGGTGTTTTGAACTCTGGGTAAGTTCCTCTTTGAAATTTATGCAGTAGTGAGAATGTGCAAGTGTATAGTAGCAGAGGATCTCAGACGTTCCCTGGTGGAGCTTTGAGTGAGTCTCAAAGTGTGGTGTAGCGATGAAATATTGGGGTTAGGTTGGTTTCCCCTATTTTTCTTTTTTTGTTGCTATTTTTAATATCCTAGGGACCTAAATACATTCTGTTCAAGCTTATTGTACATAAATACTGTAAAAAACTTGTAAGCTATAAAAAAAAATAGTTATGTTCTTTATTTCAGAAGTCCATTGAAATGTTCTATGATAAGGTATATACATTATTGTGAGCTTAAACCGCGTCTGTCCAAGTTCAGTGGAGTTATCTCTTTTGGTTGATTATCGTGGCAGGTGTTCCTAAAAGCAGGCTAAGGGGTAGTACAGGTTCACCTGTAGGCATAGTTCTTCGATGTTGCTGACATGTCTTCAAATCTATTTTGCTGCATATGATACATTTGGCCCTTGTGTTAGTTAGGCAAGTTCATCTAAAAGCCACATCTCGTTCAACAGAGCTCTGTGTCTACTCGAGGTGGTCTTCCTCACAGGTCTCTGGGAGGTGATTCAGATTGCGTCTGTCAGGGCTCTCTAAATCCTTGTCTCCTAAGTGGTCCCAATATTCAGCCTTCTCCAATGTTCCTAGATGCAGTCCAAGCCTTGCAGGAAGCACCATGGGGTGTTCTGCTTCTGTTTTTTCCCCTCCAATATAGTGCTGCTGAGCTTCCTATCAGAGCCCCATTCTAGCTCTGGGTTGGGGCACCAGATACTGCTACTGAAAGGCACCTCGGAGCATTGACTAGAAGTCACCCTGGACTGTTCACATGAGGAGCAGGGTCAAGACTGATTTGCATATGGCTGGGTCCATACTGGGGTGGCATGGTAAGAAAAAGAATGATGTATTAAACCCAGATCTCTTGACTTGGGGTGAGTGCATGAAAAGTGTCAGCACTCCATCCATCCTCTTGTTGTATTTGCCAAGAAGTCATCCTCCCCAAGCCCTGCAACCAAACGAAACAATGAGCACATTCCCCCAGGTATATTACATAAGTGGGAGTAGTAGCATCAACGGGGAATTTGGGTGTTGGCTGAGAAATCACAGGCCAAACTTAACCAATGGAAGCCCAACAGATGATAAACACATCACATACCTGGCTGTCAAATTGGTTTGTCCAGTTGGTGTCGTTTTTATCTTGAGAGTCAATGTGGATTGCAACCAAGAGATCTCTGCTGAATATACAACAGTGTCTCGAGGGCGTAGTCTACAGCCTCTGGTCCGGAGACTGGGAAGCTCTGAAAACCATGAACATAATGGAAGGAAACTCCATTTGCTGGTACAAGTGGTGTGTCCTCAAAGAGGACATCATCTACACAGGTAACAAAGTCTTTATACCTATTTGGCACACAAGGTGCTGAGGTGGCAGTGACTGAACAGACTTAACCAAAAGGGCCAGTAGACTCCTTAGCAGGGGAACAGTTCGAATTTTCTGTACCCCTGAATACCCGATCACCTGCCACGAATTGGTAGTTGTTTCACGTGGTGGCGAGCGCCAAAAGAAGTGTTTTTCCTTGGTTGGGTGCTTCCTACGCCCAGAAGAGCCTTGTACTCTGCAGGTCAAACAACAAAAAACAACATGGAGCCCATCCAATGCACACTAAGACCTGGAGTCCTTTGGGTAAACACAAAGCGCTGCAGGAGTGCATAATGGACCTGCTCTGCACACAAGAACATTCGCACTTCGATCTGCTACAGTAGAACAGGCTAGCAACAGTTTCCCTCAGCAGCCAAAAGATGCCACCTTAACTTACGAAAAGATTCAAATGCAGATGGACAACGTGTCTTGTAAACCATTACCATCCAGCGATAGCGAGGGACAATTCAGTAAAGCTATAAACCTACTTTTACATAGAAAACTGATATGCTTGACGTATGGAGAAGAGCTAATTGAGTGATGTAGCCCAAAACTTGTTTGTACATTAATTTCCTTTATATTCTGCACTGTTAAAAACACGTCTCCTGGTTCATGTCACGGGAATACCGTTTGTCGAACGGGAAGCTCGGATGTCGGTGGTGAATATATTTCCTGCTGTAGCATCGTGAGCTTGTAAAACCAGTATTACACGTAGAGAGCAGCTGGGTTATTGTGAATGGCATTATGTAAGCCCATAAAGGATCTTTGAGTTTGCTGTAGCTGGGAGTGCCGAGAAACGATAGCAACGCATTTTGCAGATGCTTGAGAAATGGAAATAACAGAAGCAAAGATGCAGACGAGGGAAACGCATGGCAAGAAAAAGTTGGCCTGGCATCGTGTCACATTCTTGGCACTGCACTGTTGGCACCGCCATACCAGAGTAACTAAGGCAAGCACAAACAGGTTTTACAGAGCGCTTTAATTTAATAATAAAAATCGGTCCCAGTGTGGTTGCTGGGAAGACTCCCCCATAAGTCCGACCACATTCATATCTAATGTACGCCCCGCTGTTACACACAGGCCCCCATCACAGGCAGTGTATCCAGTCATAACCTGTGCAAGAAGCCCAAGTCACCTTCATTGACAGTCACCTCAATTTCTGTAATCACGCCCAGTTCTTACTACTGCCACTGTTCCCAGTTCTAATACATCCATGGTAGTACCGCACTCGCCATCAGGATCCCCTGTCCATAAAAGGTGCCAACCCCCTGGTAGCTTGAGCTTAGCACAGAGCAGTCCGGCTTAACTTGAGGTAATGTGTAAAGTTTTTGTGCAACACTATAAACAGTGAAAACCCCACACAAAAATATAGCACACCTGGTTGGGAAAGGAGTACTTCATCTGATGAACAAAACAAGACCAAAAAAAGAAAAATCCAATAAGAAGAACCAGAGTTATTAATTTTTAATGAATACGCTGAAATGTAGCGCTTAAAAACATAAAGCGCCAACTTGGGCTATCTTGTCACACTAGACCGGGTCCAATACAAAAGTTCAGGCTATCCACAATGGAGAATGGGTCAGATGCAGAGACCAGCTTTGGTTCCCTGATGAGCACCTTGGTTGCGTTGTCTTTGATGACGAGAAGATGGGTGCAGAGGAAGCGATGCATAATTGTCAAAGACGAGGTGAAGGTGAAGTGATGCATCGTTGCTGATTTACCAAGGAACATGATGTGTCAGTTCAGAGCCATGCAACAGGAGGATGGGTTAAGAATGGAGTCAATGTGCCGTGCATTCGGCGATGTGTTTGAGCTGATCCTTGCAACGGCGGTGGTGCTTCTACAGTGGAGGAGATGTGCTAGCTTCAAGACCTTTGCATCAACAGCAATGCATTGATTCTGGTAGCAGGGAGTCCTATGTTGAGCTACCCTGAAACAAGAGCGCAGAGGCAGTTGGTGTATCAACAGCTGTATTTGAGGTGGATCCTGTTGTACTTGTAATAAACTTTACTTTGTTCAACAAGCATCTCCTGTGTGTTCAAGGATCCAGATTTTACACTGGCGACAAAGGAAGGGATTCAGAGATAACATTGAGATGGCTAACATAGATGAACACCCCATCATGCGTGATGGGGAACTAGTGGAACAAAGTGTTACAAAATTATACAGAAGTTTGTGACCCCAACTTAGGTTTGGAATGGAAGGTATCATTGCTCCTGCATTGCTCCTGCTTTACCTAGGAGCAGAAGGGCAGGAGATTTTGGAACACTTGCCTGACCTTGGCACAAATGACACAAGAGGGCTCAATGAATATTAAATAAGCATAAGAAAACTAGATAACAAATTCTTACCCAAAGTCAGCACCATAATGGAGCACTTTCACTTTGAGAAGAGGTACGAGACAGAATGGGAAACAGTTGAAGAGTATTTGTCAGATATAAGGAAACTGGCTGCTAGCTGTACGTTTGGGTACGTTTGGGACAATGTGTAAGGAACGAATAAGGGATCAGTTTATACTTGCATGTAAAATAGAATAAGAAAGGAATTGTGGTTAAAGGACGATCCACCCCTGTGGAAGGTGATTCTAATAGACAAATAAGTAGAACATATGATGCATTATGTAAAAGAGCTAAAACAAGACAGAGAGGAAAAGACTAAAGTGAGTGAAATCATAGAAGAATTAAATGATGTCTTGGTGGTCAAAGGGACGGGTGTGGCGGGAGTCCAAAGACAATAAAGGGGGATTGACTTTTAGAGGCAATTGTTGCATATGTGGGTAATCAGGGCACATGGCCAACAGCAGAGAGTGTCCTGCATTAATTAATTTACAAGTAAAGGAAAGGGGTTTGAGCAACTCCAAAGATGTCATAAGCATTGAGCTACAAAATGAAGAAGCAATGTTTGATTCTTGTTCAAAGTTGACGATAATTTCTGAAAAAAGGTTTGAAAAAATGTTTAAAGGGAAAAAGAAATTCTTTAAATATGGATATCAACCTGGGAGGGTATGATGGACAACAAATATAAAATGAAGGGATACTTTTGGGGAAGCATAGCATACAAACATAGATACAGTCACAAAGGTGTACTATTCACACCAGGGGGATAATATTCTAGGATGGCCGCCACAGAAGGATCCAGGAATATACCACAAGCGTGTAGATAAAATGTCAACTGGAATAGAGAGTACCCCGAAGTCTTCACTGATCAGTGTCTGAAACACCATGTACACAGAATAAAAGTAAGGGAAAACTCTCAGCCAGTTTCAGCCAGAGTAAGAAGTCTACCTGTGTCCATGCATGAGGCAGTATTAGAAATGGGAGTTTCTAGTTGCCAATGGTTTTCACCTTTGTCCAAGTAGGGACCCTTCTTCCTAGCTAGGGTAAAGGAGATACATTTCTAAAGTTTGGCACGAGCAGTCGGGCTGATCTCAGAGGCTGTGTGTGAAGAATTTGTGCACACATACAGTAATACTGTGAAAACGCTTCAAATGGACACCACATCAGTTTAGAAAAATAAGCTACCTTTATCTAAACAAAACAAGACCAAAACAACAATAATTCACAATACAGAAATCAAAATAAACTTCTTAGAAGGTAAAAACTGTTCTGTCCATAGCAAACTATAGGTACAACACATTCAACACAAAGTACCTTGGATGCTTCAAAATCTTACACAGAAACAGCTGCAGGGAAGGTGATGCGTTGGTTCCTTATGTGCAAGGAAGGTGATCCGTTGTTTCCTTACTCCAGGGGAGGTGAAGGGCCTGTTCCTTACTGCCACACGGGGGAGGTGATGCGTCTCTTCCTTACTGTGCAGTGAGGTGATGCCTCGGTTTCTGACTGCCGCTCCAGTGTCCTTGTTAACTTGGCACGTCGGTGCGATGCATGGGGATTGGGGATGCATCAGTTCTCTATGGGGTGTCAACAGCGCTGCGTTAGTCTCTCCAGCTGCGGTCCCACCATGCGTTAGTTCTTGTAGCCGCAAACCAGAGCCTTTGTCTGAATCGGTGCGGTGATCTTGGACTTCATAGATCAGTGCACGTGATGCGGCGTGCAGCGATTTCTCCAGCCGCGGGCAGGTGCTGTGTCAGCCCTGATCTTTGGACTGGGTAAGAGTGGTCTGCTTAATTCAGACACTCTGTTCATCACCACCCCCTTTTCCGAATCGTTTTTGGCCACTATAGGTGTGGCAGGGTATACTCAGACATGAGTCCCTTGCTCACTGCACCATCAGGATTCAAGCAAGCCGGGCCGACGACGGCTGAAATGCCAGAAACCGGTCCCCGAAGCTTGTCTCCTTTCCAGTGAAGAATTGGCTTGGTAGTCTGGTCTGCCCTGTTCCCATGATGCACTGGGCCAGGGACAGACTAATTTGCATGTAGCCAGGTTCTGAGCTGGGATGGTGCAGTGAGCTAAAAAACGGTGATGGATCAAGCCCTGATCTTTGGACTGGGTAAGAGTGGTCTGCTTAATTCAGACACTCTATTCATCACCATCCCCTTTTCTGAAGCGTCAGTTTGTTCAGCAACATGATGATGATGAGCGGAAATTCGTCCCGCATGGCGGCGATGCATCGGAAACAGGAGGCAAGCTCTACTTCAGGCCCTTGGAAATCTTCCTCAAGCAGGGGACACAGCACACAGCAAAGTCCTTGTCCTTTCTTTGGCAGAAACAGACACTGCAGGCCTACCTCATACAGCACACAGAAAAGGGGGCAGTCCTTCTCCAGTTTCTCCAGCTCATCTCCTTGCAAAGGTTCCTCTTGAATTCCACAACTGATCTAAGGTTCAGAGGTCTGGGCCCCAACATTTATAGCCCATTTCTCTTTGTTTTCTGGTGTCCGAGAGGCTGTGTCCTCAGTCCAAACCAGTTCTGTTCTCTCTAGTGCAGCTTCCCAGCAGGAGGTGGAGACAGACCAGCCTATTCAGGTTAAAATAAATCTTCTTCCCCTACTCTAAATGCAGCTCAGGTCTATTCAGCCCTGACTCATCCAGGAAGGGCAGGACGCACTTCAACACCCCCAGTGGCTGTCTACAGTGATTGCGCATCCCCAACCCCTGTCACTCCAAAGCCAGACAGTCAATACACAAACCAGCAGAGGTACACAGGATGGCTATGCAAGAAAATACCTACTTTCTAAAGTGGTATTTTCAAACACAGAATGTAAAAATCATCCTTACTAAAAGATGCATCTTTATATTCTGAGTTCAGGCATATTAAACGTTACCCTCCTATTCCCTGTAGTTCACTATCCGGACATATTACACACACTAGGACATGCCCTACCTTTCCCATACTCTGCACCCTGCCCATAGGGGTACATTGGGCCTACCTCAAGGGTGACTCACATGTAAGAAAAGGGAAGGTTAGGGCCTGGCAAGTGGGTACGCTTGTCAGGATAACATGGCAGTACCAGACTGCAAACAGACATTGCAATGGCAGGTCTGAGAACCTTGTGCAAGGCTGCTTGTGTGGGTGGTACATCAGTGCTGCAGGCCCACTAGCACCATTTGACTTACAGACCCTGGGCACACACAGGGCACTGTACTAAGGGCTTAGTAGTAAGTCAAACAAGCCAATCATGGAAACCCCAATCCATAGTCCCAATTTACAGAGGTAGCAATTGCACTTTGGCACTGATTAGCAGTGGCAAAGTGCCCAAGGCATTTAGACCAGTCCGACACACAGCAAAAACACAGGAGGCAAAGGCAAAAATACAGGGGGAAACCACACCAAGGATGCCAGTCTAACTGGCAGTAAGTGAAGGTTGGAGAGACGATTCAGCCTGGGAGTAATTGAACTAGTAGAAGCCACAGAGTGAATAGCCCAAATTGTAGTTGGAAAGAAAATTGATGGGGCAATACGTATATACATAGATCTGAGAGAACTGAATAAATAGTTAGTAGTAGACAGATACCCCCTAACAGACATCACATAAATGATGACCAAAGTAGCAGGAGCCAAGGTTTTCTCCACCCTGGACCTGACTACTGCATATTACCGAATCAGATTACACCCAGAATCCCAAGAACTCACAGCGTTCATCACTCCCTGGGGGCGTACAAGTTCAAACACATGCTGTTTGAACTTGCCTGCAGCTGCAGTTTTTCAACGGATAATGACCAGAATGCTCAAAGCGATCACAAGGGTGCTCTGCTACCAGGATGATGTATTGATCTTTGGGTGAACAATGAACAATGAACAGCATGATCAAATTATGTAACATGTTTCAAGAAGATTCACAGAGCAGGGACTTACTGTAAACAGGGAAAAGTGTAAAATAGGCTGCCTGAGTTAGATTACCTCGGTCATAAGATACTTGCAGAAGGTATAATACCCAAGGCGTAATTAAAAGACACCATACTGAGCCTAACTTCCACCTCAAGAGTAAAGAAGTGAAGTCCTTTCCGAGGTTGCTGCAGTTTTATAGTAAATTTGTCAATAATTATGCTAGAGGAACATACAATATTTGTTCATTAGTAAAACATGGGGTAAAATTTGACTGGACTGAGGAGTGCAAAAAAGAATTTGAGGACATCGAAGCAGCATTAGCAGTAGCTCCCAATCTTAAGGCTTTTTTTTACCAGGCAGGCAAACCGTGATCATGACTGATGCCGGTTCCAAAGGCTTAGGGGCGGATTCAAGTGACTGAGAAGGACGTACTGACAATTGCTTTTGCATCTCATCATGGAGACGGGCTGAGAATAAATATTCAGTTATATACAAGGAGGCCCTGGCAGCACACTTGGCAATCAACAAGTGCAGAAATTTCATATGGGGTACAAAATTCACCTTGAGGACTGACCATAAGCCACTCACTGAGGTGTTTACCAAAAAGGGGTTAGACTCCATATCGAGGAGAATCAGAAGGAGGGTGGTTAATCTACAGGAATATACCTTTGGGGTGGAATATGTCCCTGACATGAGAAACTATGCTGCAGATTGCCTCTCATACCTTGTAGGAAACCGGGAAGTAGAGAGGGCTGGTGTCATTCTACAAGAGGAAGATGATTTATAGGTGCAGTGTGAAAAAGTGTGTCATTACCCAGGGGGTGGTAGGGGAGAGACAGTGGAAGTGAAGTATGATATGCTGTTACAGAGGGTGTGTGAAAAGACACAGAAGGGTAGACCGGTCCAGAGAAATACGATGAGTACTTCAAACCATTCTGGATGATAAAGGAGGAAATGTCCATCGTGGATGAGTGTCTCTTTAGGGGCACACAGTTAGTTCCCCCCAAATCAGTAAAGGAATAACGTATCGGTTTGGCCCATGAGGGAAACCTTAGGATCACAAAGATTAAGCAGATGCTACGTCTAGACTTTTGGTGGCCGACATGAACCTAGACATAGAGAGGAAGGTTAGGGAATGCATACCATGTTCAACTTGCGAAAAAGTATTGAAGTTACACACACCACCCCTGTACTACAGACCACCACCAAAGGTCCCATGAGAGGATGTAGCTTTGGACACAGTAGTCCTCTTGATGGGAGAGAAGCAATCACCTTACATTGTAGTGCTAGTAGAGCTTTACTCCCATAGGCCAAAACTGAAGGTCGTCTCAGAGATAAACATCAAGAAATTCATAAACTTCCTGCTGGAGATATTCGTTAGCGAGTGTTTGCCCACCTCCATACTGACGGACCATGAATTCCAATTCTGCTCCCAAGAAAAGAAGGCGTTCCTACATTGCCATGTGATAAGACACAAATGTTGTGCTCTGTACCAGTCGGAAGCCGACAGAATGGTAGGTAGAATGACTGAATAGAACCATCAAGGAGGGTATTTAGCTAGCCATAGTCAATGGGTTGTGCAGGAGAGAAGAAGTAATGAAACGCTTGGAAGCGTAGTTTGACACTACACCAAACTACCAATGAAACACACTTTGAGCTGATTAAGGCTAGAACGCCCAATACAAGGCTAGTGCTGGGTGGATGAAGTGGCACACAGTTCTGATGGATACATCTGCTGTGTGGATTCCTCACCTTGTGAATATCCCCCTTGCGTCAGCAACATTCGGAAATTCTTTTCGTAGCCTCGCGCCGACGTGGATTGGACGTCACAGAGACACGGCTCCGCTCGCGACTCCGCTGACGTCACCGACGCCTATAATAGGCCCACGCCGGCGTGATGACATCAGTTCCCTTTTTTCCGCGTCGTCGACGCTAACGGTTATCGGGAATCTCTGTAGCCTACTGGTACATTGTTGCCATTTTGTTGCATATTTCTGCTTCTCTGTATCCTGTCTCTTCGACGATGTCATCCAAGAAGACCGGCTTCAAGCCCTGCAGGGAGTGCGGTAAAATGATGTCCATTACCGACCCCCATGAAGACTGCATCTGGTGTTTCAGTTCCGACCATGATGTGGCGGATTGTTCTTCATGTCGGAAGATGAATCCGAAGGCCCTGAGGGAGAGAGAAGCCAAACTTCTGGTTGCTAAGGTGAAAGCTGGAAAGGAGAAGTCGTCGAGGTCTCGTTCTCGAAGGGCGAGGTCTAAGTCCAGGGCGAGGTCGAGATCTCCTTCTCGAGAGAGGTCGTCTTCGAAGTCGGCATCGGATCATATTTCGAAGTCGAAGAAGAAGCACAAGAAGAGGAGACATGAGTCCCGACGTCGGTCTGGTAAGGAGTCGGGCTCGAGGTCGAGGTCACCGAAGAAGGTACGTTCGAAGGTGGTTACTCTCGAAGTCTCTGAGCATGAAGGTGAGGCCTCTCCTTCTGAGTCGCATGGGCGGTCTCCCACTCCGGCTCCGAATACTTCTCCGGTTCCGAATCCGTCTCCGGCGCCGTCCCCGGCCCGAGAAGAGGAGGAGGCCCGGGAGGATGTGGATTCAGCGCCTGTCGAAGAGCCGAATCCGATTCCTCCTCAGGACCGGCCTGATGGTTTTCAGCCGCCCTTTCCAGCTCCGGGCCAGGACCCTTCAGCGTTTCTTAACGCTATGTATGTCGTCTTCTCAAGGGCGTGGTACCCCTCTGGTGCACCTTCGGGTCCCATGGGTCCTTTTGGCATTCAGCTTGGGAGTTCCTCACTCCTATCCTCCGGCTCCGTTTATGCCTTACATGCCGGCTCCGACGCCGCATTGGCAGTTCCCGGCTCCGCCGAAGTCGTCGACGCCGATTCCAGCGTCGCCTGCTCCTGATCGTCCTCGAGGGCATTCTTCTGTGCCGTCGGATTAGATACCGGCGCCTGCCCCGAATCCGTCGCAGCCGCAGGTGGGTCCGGCTGCGAGGCGTGTAAAGGAGAGATCCAGAAGGGAAGCTCAACGCCTTTTGGAAGAGCAGAGATACATGGACTCTCAGTCTGATGTTGAAGAAGGTGAATTAGAAGAGAGCTATTTTGAGGAATTGGCGGATTCAGGGACTCTTGATTTCTCTCCAGAGTGGGAGTTGCCCTCAGGCTCAGGTGCTCCTTCTAAGGATATCCAGCCTTACCATCTGGTTATGAGGAAGGCTGCTGAGCTTCTTAAATTGACTCTGCCTACAGTGGAGTTCAAGTCTAATATCCTCACTGAGGTCTTGCATTCACCGAATTCTGTGGTTGAGCCTTTACTACCATTCAATGATGCTTTGACAGATCCTATAATGGAGGTGTGGAAGAAACCTTTGTCGGCTCCTGCGGTTTCTAAGAGTGTTGCGAGGAGGTACAGGGCTGCTTCTGAGGACCCGGCTTTTCTGTCTTCTCATCCTTCGCCTGAGAGCCTGGTCATTCAGGCTGCCTGTTCAAAGAAGAGTCTTAGTGCCTTTCCTCAGGTTCCTTGTGAGAAGGAAGCAAAGAAACAGGACCAGGTTGCAAAAAAGACCTTTTCATCGGCTAGTATGGCGTTGAAGTCAACCAATGCCACATGTCTTATGGGAAGATATGTGCATGCCCTGATGGACTCTTTGCGTATCCTGGCTCCAAAAATTCCTGATGCCAACCGGAAGGATTTTGAGGAGGTGATTTCTGACACTCAGGCGGCAGCCCGCCAGGTTATTCAAAGTGGTCTGGACAATGCCGACTCTGTGGCTCGTATTATGGGCACTGCTGTCGCCACTAGGAGGTCAGCCTGGTTGAAGTCATCGGACTTTTCGGCTGATGTTCAGGCGACTTTGCTTGATCTTCCTTTTGATGGATCAGGACTTTTTGGGAAGAAGGCAGATGCGGCTCTTGAGAGATTCAAGGATTGCAGAGCAACAGCTAAGTCTTTGGGTCTCCAAATCAGAGGCACTTCTTCCAACAGAAGGTTCAGGGGCTTTGGTCGCTCCTTTCGGAATTTCCGGCAAGGCCAACAGCAGCAACAGCAGCAGCAGCAGCAGCAGCAGCAGCAAAATTCAGTGTACAGATCGTACAGGGGAAAGCAAAGAGCGCGTCCTCGTGGACTTCAGCCCTCCTCTTCCTCTACCTCTTCCAACCCCCCTGCCGCAGAAAAGCAGCCCTAGATCCGCTATTCAGGATCATGTGGGTCCAGTTGGGGGTCGGCTTACCCATTTTCTACAGGATTGGGAATCGGTTACGACAGATCTTTGGGTTCTCAATCTTGTAGAAAATGGGTATGCCCTTCCCTTTCGGGAATTCCCCCCTGTTTACCCTCCTTGTTAAGGTTTTTGCACCGAGGAACATCTGTCTCTTCTGCAGGAGGAGGTTCTAACTCTGTTACGAAAGGGTGCGATAGAGGTGGTCCCAGAGCAGGAAAGGGGTCAGGGATGCTACTCCTGGTATTTCCTGATCCCCAAAAAGGATGGCAGGCTTCGTCCAATCCTGGATCTCAGGATCTTGAATCTCTATCTGAAGCAGGAGAAATTCAAGATGCTCACCCTTGTTCAGGTTCTTCAAGCGTTGATGGAAGGAGACTGGATGGTGTCGCTCGACTTGCAGGACGCGTATTTCCACATTCCCATCCTGAAGTCGCACAGGAAGTATCTCCGTTTCACGGTTGGGTCGCAGCACTACCAGTTTGCGGTCCTTCCGTTTGGTCTTACTACTGCGCCTCGAGTCTTCACCAAGGTGATGGCGGTGGTGGCAGCTCATCTCAGGAGGTCGGGGATACCTGTATTCCCTTATTTGGACGACTGGCTGATCAAAGCGGAGTCATCAGAGAAGATGCTCCATCATCTGCAAGAGACAACTCAGTTGTTGTTCAGGTTGGGTTTTTCGATAAATGTACCCAAGTCTCACCTGGTGCCCTCCCAGCGCAACCTGTTCATAGGTGCCGTACTTGACACTACTGTTTGTCGCGCATTCCCTCCTCCTCAAAGGATTCGCGACATTCAGGAAATGATTCCTTTATTTTACAATGGAGCGGTCGTTCCAGTCCTGAAGGTCCTTCGCCTGCTCGGCCTGATAGCTTCTTGCATTCTGTTGGTCAACCATGCACGCTGGCACATGAGGGCAATCCAGTGGTGTCTCCGCAGGCAGTGGTATCAGCACAACGGAGATCTCGGGGAGTCGGTGATGATCTCCAGAGAAACTGCGGCGGATCTGTCTTGGTGGAGCGTGGAAGGCAACCTGTCGCAAGGAAAGCCTTTCCATCTACCTCCATCGGTGGCCACAGTTATAGCGGATGCATCCACTCTAGGGTGGGGTGCTCATCTGGGGGATCTGGAGGTCAAGGGTCTTTGGTCTCCAGAGGAAAGGTTGCTCCACATCAACCTTCTAGAGTTGCGGGCGATACGTTTGGCGCTCAAGGCCTTCCTCCCTTCCCTTCGCGGTCGGTCGATCCAAGTCCTGACGGACAACACGACCGCGATGTGGTACATCAACAAGCAGGGAGGAGTGGGGTCGCAGTGTCTCTGCAGAGAGGCTCTGCGTCTCTGGTCCTGGGTTCAGGACCACCAGATTTGTCTGATGGCAAATCATCTGGCCGGAGTTCTGAACGTGCGTGCAGACAGTCTCAGTCGGCAGTTCTCTGCCGACCACGAGTGGCGGCTTCACCCGGAGGTGGTTAGTCACGTCTTTCGGACGTGGGGGACTCCTCGGGTGGACCTGTTTGCCACTCGCGAGAATGCTCACTGCCCATCATTCTGCAGTCTCCAGTATCCGATGCAAGGAGCCTTGGGGGACGCGTTTCAGTTGAGTTGGGGAAATCAACTCCTTTACGCGTTTCCTCCCATACCCTTGATTCCTCGGGTTCTGAGGAAGATTCGCCAAGACCGGGCCCAAGTTATATTGGTCGCCCCGGATTGGCCAAGAAGGGTGTGGTATACAGATCTACTCCACCTATCCTCTCACCCGCCGCTCCGTCTCCCTCTCAGGGCAGACCTCCTCTCTCAGATGGAGGGGCAGGTTCTACACCCCCACCTCCAGACATTGCACCTTCATGCCTGGAGATTGAACGGGGCAACCTGATTTCCTATTCTCTCACGCCTGATGTGGTGGATGTTATTTTGTCTGCCAGACGTGAATCCACTAAGACTGTCTATTCTTATAGATGGTCTAGATTTGTTATTTGGTGTGGTGAGAATGATATTGACCCGTTGAGAGCCCATTTATCAGATGTGCTCCGGTTTGCTCTAACTTTGGCGCAGCAGGGGCTTGCAGTTGCAACGGTTAAGGGGTATCTTTCGGCGCTGTTGGCTTTTATTTGTTTGCCTTATCAGCCCTCTCTTTTTAAGTCTCCTGTAGTTTTGAGGTTTTTGAAGGGTCTTGTAAACAAGTTCCCTCCTACTCCTTTTATTGTACCTCAGTGGGACTTGAATCTTGTCTTGACTTTTCTGATGGGCTCTCCCTTTGAGCCTCTTCATAAATGTCCTATGAGGCTTTTAACCTTTAAGGCAGTTTTTTTAGTTGCAATTACCTCGGCAAGGAGGGTAAGTGAGCTTCAAGCTCTTAGTTCCAAGCCCCCGTTCCTGACCATACATGCTGATCGGATGGTTCTAAGGACCAGGGCTGCTTTTCTTCCTAAGGTGGTGACTCCTTTCAACCTTGGTCAATCCATTACCCTCCCTACCTTTTATCCTCCCCCCGCACCCTTCCAAGGAGGAGGAGAGGTTACACCGTCTGGACCCTAAGAGGGCGGTGTCTTTTTATTTGGACAGAACTAAAGACTGTCGCTTGGATGATCAACTCTTCATTGGCTTTGCTGGCTGCAAGAAGGGCAGAGCGGTCCATAAGAGGACTTTATCAAGATGGTTCGTCCTCTGCATTAAGATCTGCTACTCTTTGGCTGGTAAGGAACCTCCAGAGGGTATTAGGGCTCATTCGACTAGGGCTAAGTCGTCAACCTCAGCTTTGGCTAGAGGTGTTCCCGTGGAGGACATTTGTAGAGCGGCGACTTAGTCTTCCTTCCACACTTTCGCAAAGCATTACTGCTTGGATTCCGAAGTGAGGAGGGACGGTCACTTTGCGCGCTCTGTCCTTCAGGATTTCCTGGTTTAGAAGAGTGGACACCCTCCTCCGGGAGTGGGGACTGCTGTGGGACTCTATTCACAAGGTGAGGAATCCACACGGCAGATGTATCTATCAGAAGAACAAGTTACTTACCTTCGGTAACGCTTTTTCTGGTAGATACTATATCTGCCTGTGGATTCCTCACTGACCCACCCGCCTCCCCGTTGTCCACTCTTCTATGCCAGAGTTATTGTACTGTAATGTTTATTTATTTTGATGTCAAGGTATTGTTTCAATTGCTTTCCTGCATTTGCTTTGCACTGTGTGTTTTGCCTTGACTATTGTGTACTGTGTATACTTTGTATATATCTACTGTCATTGGTCCGTCCGTGTGCCTCGATGGCACGGAAAAAAGGCGGAACTGATGTCATCACGCCGGCGTGGGCCTATTATAGGCGTCGGTGACGTCAGCGGAGCCGTGTCTCTGTGATGTCCAATCCACGTCCGCGCGAGGCTACGAAAAGAATTTCTGAATGTTGCTGACGCAAGGGGGATATTCACAAGGTGAGGAATCCACAGGCAGATATAGTATCTACCAGAAAAAGCGTTACCGAAGGTAAGTAACTTGTTCGTTAGGTGGACATCACTAAGAACACACATCAGAAGGAAGGAGAATATAGGTTGCAGGTTGAAAGGAAGATTAGATATGACAGAAAGCATGGTGCCAAAGAAGTAGATTTTAAAGTAGTTGACCTGAACAAGATCAAGGCTCCCAAAGGACGGGCAAAGTGGTCAGAATACACAGGCCAATGAGCAATGTGAAGCTATTCAAGAATGCTGTGAAAACCTAAGATGGAAGGATTTGGAACATGGGAAGGGTTGTGAGGTGCACCATCACTGAGAAAAACCATTACTTTCGATTTCCTCTATGCTGGTGCACTCGGAGGATCTAATGCTCCTAGTGCGCTTGATGGAGAAAAGGCCAGAAGTCCCATTAGGTCAAATGGGAGAAGAGCAAGAAACCCAAGATTCCTAAGGACTATGTAGTCACTACTATTTAAACTATACTGTTGTTTTCGCCTCTTTCAGGCATAGTGTTAAGTTCATTTTAATGTGCCAGGGATTTTTGGTGTTTTTTACATCCCCCGTTTTTAAAATCCCCTTCTCCCCACCTTTCCTCTGATTGCACGAGGGTCCTAAGTTGTAGAGAAAATCAAACAGGTCAAACATTCATGTGCACTTTACAGAGTGCACAACCACTCTTCCTCCCCGACTTCAGGGGAGCCAAGCCCTGCCCCGCCTTCGCCTGACCAGACAATAAATAAAATGATAACATGTTATTATAATTTCTTTTTTCATTAATTCTGCTCTGTGAGCAGTGGGTTGACGCTCCTTAGCAGAGGAGCCACCACTGGCTAGAAAAACCCACAACCCTGACAAAATGACACATTGTGTACATTACTAATAATATCTAGTGCTAAGTGATACTAAAGCTTTGGACAGCCCATAAACACTGCCTAGCAAAACAGGGGCAGCCGGTGGTGGCAAATTATAATTGAACTCCTGCCCTTCTTAATATTATTGCCAAGAAAGTAAAAACAAATCAAGCATTAGCAATGTCAATTAGTCGTGGTTGGGCGTTTACATGCATACAGGCTATACCAATTTGGCATTGGCAGTGTTTGTTGAGACCGGTGGCATTTTCTAAAGTCGCGTATTTCGATTGGCATGATAATCGTGTGTCACACATTTATATTATTGAGTTCCTCACCATGGAATAGATTTCATCCTCCAAAACGATCTTCCTTATGCTGAGACATATTGTTTTATGTCCAGTACATTGCCCTCTATAAATTCAAATTGAAATTACCATTAAAAATTGATAAAAGAATAAAAATCGAATACACGTTATGTGACATGGTACCTATAAATGGGTATAGTTGTATTATGTGAAAAAATAGTAATTTTAAGGAATGTGAGGCAAGCACGTGTTCCCTGGCCACCCGTACGATGGACTATTTCATTTTTACCCTTTAAATATAAAACCAAGTCTCTGCACTGCTGCTTTTAGAGAGCTAAGCTCTATCTGTAGTTCAAGATTGTTATCTTTCGGTGGACACTCACTGCAAACATCTTTTAAGCTTGTTCTCTTTGTTGAATGTGTCTGAATCCCTCTCTGAAAACAAACTCTTCTTTGCCTGGCTTTTCGCTTGGCTTACAAAGAAGCGTGGACAGTAGTTCAAAGATCTCTTAATTGCTACCTTTGATTGAATAGCTTTAAAGCCGTTTAGATGGCAAAACAAACTTAATGACGCATTCGCGAAGAGAAGAAAAGGCTGGAGTGACAGTCGAAATGTTTGCTAAGGTCTCATCGCGTGAATATCTGAGACATCATATTTCATTTGGGAAAATGTACGTTTTTTTGTCTTATTCGTAACTCCCCTCCTCTCCCCCGCCTTTGAAAACATACTTTTAAAATAAACTGCGACAGAAAGGTTGAATTGTTCAGTTTGTTTTTGTTTCATCCTAGCCGAGCTGTCTTATTTAGCTTGGAAGTTCAGTAGTTTTTTTCTGCTGCTATTTCCATTTCCTTTGCAATTTCTTCTATTTTTGGATTCATTGCAGTAACACCTGTGAGAATGTAAATTATTAGTTGGGGTGGTTGTGAGACCTCACCAAGTAATAATGTCACTATTCTGTATTAGGTCCAGTTAGGTTACCTTAATTTAACTCAGTCTTGCCTAACTGTGGCACAGAGCAGTCAGGCTTAACTTAAAGGAACAAATGTAAATCATTTATCAGTACCAAAATTGTCAATAAGTTGAAAACACAACACAATCAAAATCCCACTCCAAGTGCAAATTACCGACCACGGGTATCTGTTCGTTCTGGGCTTGGTCTAACTCGAAATTTAAGGTTAACCATGATGGAACTCGAATTAGATGCAGGGACCAGATTCATCACCTGTGAAAAGTTTACCCTCTGACTTAGTCTTTGTCTTGGAGAAACGTTCTTGTCGGCAGGGCAGGCTGCTCCTTGCTGCCTTGGGAAAAATCTGTAAGTTGAATCTGACCAGCAGTCGGACAATGCCAGCTGCGTTTCAGCGGTGGTCCTATGGTAGCCTCAGTGGAGGTTTACAAAAATCAGGAAAAGTTTCTAAGTGTCCATCTTTGCAATCTTGAGGGGGAGAAAGTACATTCCAACACTAGTTAAGGATCCAGGACCTAATGGGCACCACTTGGTGAGTTAGGACTTAATCGCCCAGAAGCCACCACCAGGGATCAGAGTAAATCCAACTGGTCAGCTGGCCTCTTCTTTATTGCCGGCTTCTTGCAGCTTTTGTGTTTCTATAGCTTAACAGGAGGGCTAGCCAACTAGCCCTTGGAGTACAGTCTCCTCTCTTGGGTTCAGGTAAGACAGTCCTTGGGGGTTCTCTCCATGTATAAAACAGGAGGCTCCGCACCCTCTTCTGAGTCCAGTCTTTTGGTTCAGCAGGTGCAGTCTTCGGTAGGTTTTCCACATGTCCAGCAGTGTTCTGCAGGAGGTAGACAGGGGTGCCACTTGTATGCCTGGCACTAGCTTTTGGGTGAGGGGGTGACTACTTAACCATTAAGAAAAAAATTCCCAAAGGCAACCCTACCCTCTTTGAAATCATGTGCACAGTTCTCCTGCTGTTCCTGTTCAACCAAATGCACATCAACTCTGCCCTTTACCAGTTGGACCTACGTTTTAGAGGAAGAAGGGCAAGTAAGAGGTGTCCCTCAAAGGCTGAGATCCTATCCTTTTCTTCTGAACTAAAAAAAATTGCTGATAAACCCTCTGAGTTGGTTTTCTAGGATGTATAGGGGTTCTGTACACCCTAGTCTGCACCCCAAACTATCTGAAATACTTGGGTGTCTGAAATGTGTCCCATCCTGAAGTCTTTGGGCACCTCTAGTCTTCAGAGTATGACAATAATTCTCCATCTGTTATTCCCATCCTCCTCAACTGCTGGTTTGGTAACTGTGTTCTTTCTGTTGACCTTGCTGATAGTGGTTCCTTTTATAGTTTTCATCTGGTTCTTATTTTGGTCTTGTATACATATCATCTTCACTCCTATTGCCTTTACTCTCAGGATTTCATACTTGGTCCACAGGATGTATAAAACTTTCTATTGCGACTTTGACTTTGTGCTGGTATGAGAGTTTCTCCTGTGTGCAAATTGAGGCTTCATGGGGTGCCTAGGAGTTTTGCTATGCTCTTTGCCTTGTGAGGAATTTAACCGTTCATGATTTTTTTTGGCTCATTTATGAAGGAGCTCTTGCAATTCTTAAAAGTAGCACCAACTGAACAAGCACAGAATAACTGGAGATCTTTCACATACTACTGGCCAACAGAGGACTCAAATTTAGTTCAACAATGCAGGTCCTGACTAGCAACACTTTGCAGCCACTTCTTGGCATTTTACAATGACCATCAGACTTGAGTTGATATTAACAAAGTCTAATCCCAGCATATCTCTCCACCACTTTAACCTATGCCTGCTCAAGACCATAAATATTAAACAAAATATCTCTGAATGGACAACCCAGTAGAGTAACCAGCTAAGTGGACCATGAACATATGAATTAAAAAAAAAGGACCCACAGAGCTGCTCAAAGCCGACATGTTCCTGGAAACCATTAACTCTACACTTCTCTCTCACACTCTAAAGTACTGGGTCCCATACCACTATGATCGCACCTCGGTGGTCCTCACACACAAGATGAAAACACTTTATACACAGGCTCCTTAGAAAGGCAATACACATCCATTGAAACATCCTACATGTTGTAGTGTGCTACCTCTGTAGCCAAGTGCTTTGACACCCCACATAGGTGTAGTAAGTGCTACATGAATGTTTCAATACAATCCAATAATTTCCTGGGGGTTTGGCCCAAAATGATTGCACAGTGCCCTGTTCTGCCAAACTGAAACACAGCAGAATCTTTCTTTATTTGGTTAGAGCTATGGACACACTCCTGAGGTGTGTCTAATATAATGAACAACTTCTGCTGTACAACCAGTTCTGGGACAGGTTTCCCCCCACTGGGATCTTTGGCACTCTGGCTACTCAGGCAATGGATGGAGCAGGCCTAGGTGTGGGTTACATCTGCCTGTGAAAAGTCTGCCCCTTTGAAGCTTGTAAAGTTGGTGGCCACATTACCCAGGCCACCCTGTCAAAATGAGGTCACACGTCATTACAGCAAAGACGATTTTGTACCCTTTGTTGAGAGTAATTCACACCTACCAGTAGGCTGTCAAGTGACAGTTGGGAATTTGCTCAGAAAGGACTACTAGAGTCTTTAGGAAGGAAAATGGCAACTTTCTAAAAGTAACATTTTCAAAATGGTAATTTAAAAACTGACTTTACAATCCTATTGGGTTTTATATTCACATTAATTTGAGTCCTTGAATCATGGGTCTAGCTATTTCCAAATCGAAATTGTAGGTTATAATTTGTTATAATGTAGACCAGTGATTTTCTATGGGAGAGCCAGCCTTGCTACGGTGAGAAAAGAGGTTGGAGATTTTTCACTACTAGGACATGTAAAACTTAAGAACACATGTCCAACTAAAAAACTTTAAATACCATGCACTCTGCCCTATAGGCAATTAGGGCCTACACTAGGCGTGACTTATAGGCATTAACAAGGAAGGTTTAGCCCTGGGATGGGTTTCTTTTGCTAGGTCATATTTGCAGTTTTAAAATTGCCATGCTAAGCTGCAGTGTTAGACCTAGAGTCATGTTTCTACTGTGTCAGTGTAGTGGTGGCACAATCCGTGCTACTCCTAGCATTTAACTTTCTCGTCCTAAGTACGCAGAGTACCATATACTCAGGACTTCTAGGCAAGCTAAATATGACAATTGGGTATTAGACAATTGCACATATACTTTAAGAGTCAGAGCATATACACTGGGCTCTGGTTGTTAACTCCCCAGTGTTCATAGTCCGTAAACTAGCACTTAGTCCTGAGAAAATTGGGAGGAAAAAGTGTGGGTGAATATGCAAAAAGGACTTTCCTAGCAATTAATTTTTTTCTAAGCTGAAACACCTTTGCCTGCTTGCACAAAACATGATGGGGTTATATTTATATGTGTATGTTTCTATCTTGGCAGCTCAAGAATGAATCGGCCTAACCCATTATCTTTCTATCCTTGCCATCTCCTTGTGAGATCAACACTTTTTCTTAGATCCCGGAGCAGCCAGAAAATAAACATACCCCCCACTTTGAACTAAGGCTTTGATGGCATCAAGCAAGCGAAACAAGTGAGCCCAACTCGCTTTAGAAGAGCTCCCTTGTCTTTTACATCCAAGTATCTATCCATTCATCTTTTCACCCTAACCCCTATCCACTGATATCCAATATTTAATCTTTAAATTCTGTAATCATTTATTTTTTCATCCATCATTTAGTCTTTCCCCGTACCATCCATCCACTGAGCCATTAATCCATCCGCTGTGCCATACATCAATCAACTTTGCCATCTGTCCCTCTATCATCCACTCTGCCATTCATCCATCAGTCTGCCACCCATCTGTCCATCCATATCTCCATCGATACACTCTGCCATCCATCCTCTCTGCCATACATCATCTACTCTACAGTCCATCCACTGTGCCATCTATCCATTCATCCACCCTTCCATCCGTCCTCTGCCATATGTCCATCCATCATGCCATTCATCCATCAGTCCCACTCTGTCATGCATCCATCCATTCATCCATCAATCCACCCATCCTCTCTGCCATCCTGGCTTTCACTTACATCCATCCTGCCACCCATCATCATCCATCAGTCCACTCTGTTATCCATTAACTCATAATTTCCCCAACTGATCCAGTCATCCATCCCTTTGCTCTCCCATCCTTTCACCCATCTATCCACCTATTCATTCATCCTTTTATCCATTCATCTACTCACTCATTCATCTACCCACTGAAATATTCCCTAATTCTTTCCCATTTTTAGTTACCCATCTGTCATTTATCTTTGCTCCTTTTTGCTCTTCTTTTGACACTGTATTCCTGTATTACGTTAATTATTAACTTTTGTAAGCCGAGTTGTAGACAAAGGAGTATAAAGAACTCCACCTTCGCTGTAGCTGCTAAACTGCTAAAGAATGGGTTTACGACTCTTCAGTCCCAGAGACCCTGATGTAATATTGTTATGCAGTCTAGTAGTTGGGAGTGGGCGGAGCTAAGGGGCCAGAGGAAGAGGAGTAGTGGAGACCGGAAAGGGGCAGTTAGATTAGGGACAGGGACGAGTAAGGAGTGACTCAATAAAGCTCCATAAATACTAAAGAAGTGTCTGTCTTTATTCATGCACGACACTACACCTTGCTCTTTCTAGCTTGCATGAAGGTCTTTTAGAATTTTTTCCCCTTCAAACCTTCATTTTCATTATTATTTTGGAATGGCATTTCAGGCTTATCTTATTTCCATTATTTCAACTACGCCAGCAGCATCACTGTTTTAGTAGTTCTCCTGTTCGATCTTAGCCCAGTTGTTCTCTGATCTGTAAGGCCAGCAAAATTCAACTTCTATATATGTCTCCACAAATTAATTATTATTCTAGTCTCTGCTGTGTTCTTAGTAAACTTATGCTAATTGTGTGTTCTTCCCCGTCGCAGCGCTTGAATATGGAGGTGAAGATTTCTTAAGCCAGACCTAAGATTAAAATGTATATATCAATTGAAAAGTAGTATAGAAAGTGCTCACTCAGTTGACATTTTTTTGGTCTAGCCTTATTGCAATAGAGCCCTACAACTTCCACATTTTAGGAACTGCCCCTTAGAATGTTCAGCGGCACACTACCCCCCCCCCGCCCCCCTACACTAAGTTCACTCCAACACCATTGGCTGCACTGAGTTAGACCTGAAGTTTCCGCCAAATAAATATCTTGATCAGACGTACAATGCTCTGTATTCCAGAACAGCAGACTTGATAAAAAATCTACCTGGTAGACATTACACGTTGCAGAAGATGGGTTACAGTGTGATTACAGTTTTAGGAGACATGGCATCCTCAGCATCATCTAAAGGATGTCATCTTTTTTCTGTCACACACAAGAAAAAACGGACTAAATGTTCTAATCATTTTTTTGCACTATTTTTATTCTCTAAAAGAAAGCAAATTTCATGTTTTTGCCAGTAGCGGCTGATGTGGCATTCAAGTGGTAAGGCAGTGCGAGAAGGGCGGCATGGGGGGGTAGTGTTTCGGAAAAGAATGAAAAAATGCTTATCTGCATTCAGCAGGGTCTGTGCTCTTCTGGCCTCAGCTCCTTGACTCTCGGCATGCCACAGGGTCCCCTACACCAATCCAGATGCTGCTCTCATGCTGGTATTACTGCCCATGAGAGCAGCACCGTGATTTGGTGTGAGCGCCGTAGTTAGGCGCTCCCTAAGGGACTACAACCCTCTTTTTGTTCTCCACCTGGGTGAAAAGCACAGCTCGAGTAGAGAGCTCTAAGTGCGCATGACGGTGAGGCTGGCCTTAGACGGCCGGCCAAACTAACATGCGCACTTGAAGCAGTACCACCACCACTCCTCCTCCTTCCTGCGTCTGTGTCGACATGTCAGAATGGCCGCCCCACACTCTGCTAAGCTGCAGGAAGTAAGCAAGTAAAAATAAAATGATAACCTTTGCTATTATCTTTTTATTTTTCACTGCTCAAAAGCAGTGGGGCGAAGCTCCTCCATATTAGTGGAGGAGCTGCTGCTAAGTGTTCTGATTTTGATGGTAGTCACAGTTCCTCTACTGAAGATACATTAGGGCCTGAGTTGCTCATGAATACACATAACTGAACTGTTACCAGCTGAACTGTGATTATTAAATAAACATACCCTATCATGCTTAATCCTACTTAAAACATTGGCTATGTAAAAATTGGCCCGGTCGCTGTTCAGGTGACTACAAGAGGTTTACATTTCTGTTTGATTGTTCCTGTCAGATGTTGAGCAGACACCAAACCAGACGGAACTAGCATATTCAGAGCGAATAGGTCCTACCTATAAGCCAAAAATAAAAGAAAGGCTAGTTGCCAGTGCTGAACAGCCCAGCAAAAAATAAAAATTAGACTGCATACGTCTCCATGCATGCATTTTATGTAAGTCATAAAGAGGCGCCCATTTTGATTTTTGGTTCCCAGCATGATGATGAATGCATTCATGTGTCACCACACGTGTGCTTATGTCCTAATACAATGGATGTGGATTCCTTTTTAATTTACTGTTTGAAAATGGCTAACACCCAGCTTGAAGCAGTGATTTAAAAAATATATTTAAAACATATGAAACATATGAAAAAAGCTCAGTTTGAGAAAGGAATTGCATTTCAGCTGGTAGGCTCTCCCCTAAAAATAAATAAAAAAAATATATTCAAAAATTGATGGGTATGGGTGACGAGTAATGGAGGATAAGGGGACCGGGTCCAAGCCAAATTCGCCGATGAGTGGGAATGAGCGGGCAGGGGTGGGAAATAACGATTAAGCCAGGGGTGAGGGGTAAATGAAAAAGAAAACAAGCCAGATTGGGCAGGGCAATGGATGAGATTGGGGGAGCAACACATACAGTTTGGGAGCAGGGATATTAAGGGAAAGCATCATACAGGGAGAGAGATTAAAAACACATGCACTCTAGTGGAATGCCGTAAGCAAAAGAAATATGTAATTTCCTTAATGTAAGCAGTGGAAAGATACAAGTTGTCGATTCAAAAGAATGATAAGAAAGATATGCTCCAGGGGAGGGACAAATAATAGAAGAGGAGGGAAAGCCATCAAAAAAGAAGCAAGCAAATGAGATTGACAAGAAAGCCATTTGTTGAGCCAAAGTCCACTGTGAGTATTGGTTCTGTACACAGTAGGTCTTTAGGCAACAGACAGGTAAAGCAGTCTATAGGCAAGAAGTAAAAATGTCTTCTGCTGGGACATATCAGTTCCACAATCACTCTGCCTAAGAAGAAACTTGCATATGCTCATTTAATGACAATTATCTACATGCACCTAAGGATGCCACTCATGGAGTACCTGCTTTTTGCTATCAAGAAATGCTTGAAAAGTAACTAAAGTCAGAATGAAGGGGTTTCTGTCAAACTATGGAGGTTTCAAGAAAACGAAATATATTTTTTATTTTAATGTAATTGGGAAATGTCTTTGATTTAAAATAAACATAACATTGTTAAGTATATTAAATCGTATGAACAGGGGTGTAGAATTTAATAAAATATCTACTTGTCCATGGGGCAGGTTGCTTCATAAATCGACTCGTCCTGTAACAAAATCCACTTCTCCCTTTTGTGCCATGTAATGCGGTCACAAACTATGGCAGCAATTTCATTATATAAGAAGTCTGATATAGCCTCTCTGATTATGCCTGGGCTCATACCATAGTAGGGTTTCAATACTAGCAATTCACTTCATTATGTCACGTTTCTGCAGAGCTACATATTGGGTCTGTAGGTAGTGGTAAGCAATAGTTCCAGGGTTGGAATGCCCTTTTGAGTCCATGCCAACCTACTAATCTGCATGTTTGCATGTTTTAAGGCTCTTCACCAACTCTTCTCTAATCTTTTCCCATACTGAGAAAGGTTGGAAATTTACTTCTGACAATGGCAGACGTAAACCTTCGTCCAGGGCTGGGAAAAAAGTGGTTGGAGGGAAAGTGACCCTGCAAGCACTCAAGAGATTATTGCATGACCGATCTACACATGCATATTTGCTCATTCTTAAATGCAATTGATAATTTTTTCTAGAACTACTATTACTTGGCCTACTTCTGTAAATTCTTGTTAATTAACTAAAGCTGTAAATCTGCACTCAATGCAAGGACATAGAACATGGGTGCACTTTTGAGACTTTCTTTAATAATTGGGCTCCTAATTAGGTCTGGCGTTAACCAAGACCTTTTCTGTTTATAAAAATTCTGTCTCTCTATCACTCAATTGGCTGGCTTTACAGTGAGTGACTGTATCCTGCTCTTTCACAAGGAGCATATCCACACACAAAGTGGTTGTGTTAAGTGCCATGAACTACTGTGGCAATGTGTGCTTTTTGGAGTCAAAATAATTTTTCCAATGGTTGTTATAGTGGTGAGGGCCTGGTAGCTGTCACACCAATAGGTTTTACAAACACCATGCCAAAACAAGACACACATTGGCAGAATCAAAAGGCTGACCACCAATTTCAGACCTACTGGCTTTGCCAATGCTTTTTAATTTTTATGTTTCCCATAATCTTGTTAAACTGTTTACACTGATTTTAAATTCTGAATATGTTTTGGGAAATACCAGCATTCATCAACACATTTCTGTAAATGATGCTGCCAAGAAATGGTACGTAAAAGTTTACAGTAGTTTTGCGAAATGTTTTTTTCCTACTACATTCTTTTTGTGAACATTTTATTTTGAAAGCAAATAATCATCAATCTTGCTTTCAAGCTTCTACCAATATTTGCATCTAATCAGAGAGCATTCTGGGAGCATTATACATAGCCTCATTTTGCTAAACTTTGAAAACGTGTGTACACATTTTTACACTAGAACCATTGTTAGTAGTGGAGTCCGAGCTTAAGACATTTACTTAAGAGTGCTCACCTTAATGAGAAAGGCTTTGCATTAATGAACCATGAACAAAATTTTGAACAGCATTTACACATGGATGCAAATATTAGCTTAACTGCAGACAATGCCCTTCCCTGATCCATAATGTGGTACTGCAAACTGGCAGCCAAAGGGTTTTGCTTGAGGTGGTTGGGCCCACTTGTCCCAAGGACAAAATACATATGAAAACTTGCTGCCCTTGACCCCAAACAATATGTCCTGGGTGTCAGGCTAAAGGAATTCCACATCCCTGCATGAAGCTGTGTAATAGTTGAGCTTGTATTGAAGCTCAATAGGCCCAAGTGGTGCATCTCTTGCCATGTTGTGGAAATATATCACCTTTGCTAGTGAGTTTTTGTCCCTGAATGCTTAACAATATTTAGTCACTGCTAGTTTGGATATGGATTTAGAGTGGTGATTCTCCAATTACCATGAAGAGAGAATCTTGATTTCATTAAAGACAATGCAGGTGATAACTTTTTATTGCTGCCCCAACAAGCAGCCCTTTAAAGAATATTCATTATATCAAAAGTAAAACATCCCAACAGAGAATGTTTAAAACACTATATAACTCCATAACAACTAGGTATCTTCCTCTTGAAGCTGCAATGAAAATGACGACTCACACGAGCTTCATTCGGCATTAAAAAAAAATAAAAAAATCAAGTGATACCAAATTGGAAAAACATTCCACAGTACAAAATCCATTACCTCAATATGGAGAAAAATAGCAAGCTTATTATTTTACACAGTTCATCACAATAAATCAGAAGCATTATAATTTTGTTCAACTTCATCAATGTCAAGTAACAAAAGGCAGTGGTGGGTGGGATAATGTTAGCGTACATAGTCTTTTTAATAAAATCAAGATTCTTTCTGCATGGTAATTGGAGAATCGCCATTTCATTACAAGACCGGAGGCTACCAATATGCATGTTTAAAACTCCCCAGTGCCACACTACTCTCTTGCTCCTCAGGCTTAAGATTAAAGTTTGTAAAAGAGTTAACACTTGACCAGTCTGCCGCATTCAGTAGGTCCACAAGTGTAACTCCTGCCCAAAACACCTTACTGGCCATTGCACCACAAGAAGAATGTGCTCCAAATCTAGACAAATCTGTTCCTGCCTGGTACATCACTGTCCTCACCAATCCTGAGATAGTAGTTACAGATACTGCCCTAAAGGATCTAATATATGAAATTAACAACTGATCCTCACCATCTGGCGTAAATTCTAACCTAGTTTGTTCGTAAACTTTCATGCAATTTACTGCACATAACTTCTTACAGTTATTGGGGGATGGGTAAAAGATGTTCTCAGACATTGTTTTGGTTCTCTTCCGTATCTCAAAGTGAACTCCATCTGGAGAATAATACGTATTACAGATCTCTGTAGTTTTAACATCCAACACTCTTCTAACAGAAATTAAACAGACTAGATTGCCAACTTTAGTGATATCTGTCTCCTTGAAAGAAAATAATTATCAGGCCAAGATACAAACAGGTCAAAGACCAGATTAATGTTCCATTATGAATTATACCTAGCCATAGGTGGATGCCCAAGCTTTACTCCCTTCATTACTCTGCAAATCAAAGGATCACTACCAATTGCAAAGTCATTCACCAGAGAATGTCCTGCTGAAATGCCAGATATGTAACAGTTAATTGTTCTATAAGACAGGCCTGACTTGATCTATCCCGCTAGGAAATGTGCTATTTCTACTGAAGGATCTTCCATGGGATCCAAAGTATGTTCCAAGCACCAAAGCACCATTTTCTCCATACTGTGTTCTGTATCGTTCCTTCAGTACCTTTAACAACACACTCTAAATTCGTTTAAATGGAGGGAATACATAGCAATTCTCTACGTTCCAAATCTGAAGCAAAGCATCCACAGTCAAAGTCATGGGGCCCGGCCTCCAACTGTAATACCGATCTACCTGAAAAGTAAGTCTGCTGGCAAACAGATATATCTGAAACAGACCCCACAAACTCTGTAACTTCCTGAAGTACACTGGATTCATCTTTCAGTCACCAGAATCCTGAACATAGCTTGAATCTGCTCTTGTATTCTGATGACCTGAAATAAACTCCTCTGTCAGCAAAATCTTCTGACCTCCAAAAGAAATGCCAATTCTTTGTGGTTAGATCTGCCAGTTGCTTTGATCTTGCTCCCCCTAGACGATTGATTTAGGAGACTGTTGTGAAATTATTTATTTGGGTTATAACAATACTGTTCTTTTGAGTGTCCCTGAAGGTCATCAAGGCGTCCAGGCCTGCTAACAATTTATGTGTGAGGAGAGTTCCTCCCGGGACCACTTCTCCACCCCAGTTTCTATCCCTCCCAGCCTTGCACCCCAAACAAATCTGCTTGCATCTAACTCTATTGTAAACTCTGGTACATTTCCAAAAATTGCCTTTCCCTACCAGCTGTCCAGATTGCTCAACCACCATTAGAGGCCCTATCGAGCCTCTTGGGACAGAGGAACTGTGTCTGCATACCAAAAACCTTTCTTCAAACCCAAAGCTTTCAGTCTCTGAAGAGCCCAGTAATCCTGCGGACCTGAGGAAAACGCTTGGAAGGAGGAAGGCCGAAAATCAATCTTGCCAGGCCTCTCGTCTTTTGAAAGAACATAAGCTACCTCCTTCCTGATCTTTGTTAATTTCTTCTGAGGGAGACACAGTTGTGTCTTGATGGTATCTACCTGAAACCCCAGAAATTCCAAACTCTGTGCAGGAACCATAACTGACTTCTCCACATTGATAAGGAACCCTGATTCCTCTAAGAGATTCATGTGCTACAGCGATTCTCCCTGATCGTGAGACATCAATATCATGTTGTCTAGGTAAATCAATTCACATACTCCTCCCCTTCGTAAGGAGGCAACTACTGGATGCAGGACTTTGATGAAGCACCAAGGGGCTGATGAGAGAGCAAAGGGAAAATAACAAAATTGGTGCAGAACATCTTTCCAACAAAATCGTAAATACTTCTGAGAGTCACTCTGGATCCATAGGAACCGTGAATTAGGTGTCTTTGAGATGCAACTACCAAGCCAGTCTGTTTCCTGCAAAATGTCTCTCAAAAGATGGATACCTTCCATCTTGAAGTGCCTGTAAACCAGAAACCTGTTCAGATCCTTCACATTTATCATTGAACGCCAACCGTTGACCTTTTTCTTTACTAGGAAAACTGTGCTCACTAAACCCTTTTCTGAATTGGTTAACTTGCAAAACGCTCCTTTGAGCAACATTTGCACCACCTCTCAATCTACCAGAGCTGATTGTTCCTGATCTAGGGACAACTGCCTTGGTCAACTCACCTGGTAAGGTATTTATGAGATCTATTTTGAAATCTCACCCAGTCCTTAAAACCCAAGTATCCTTTGTTATGGTTGACTATACCTTTGTGAAATGACGTTACCTTTCCCCTACCTTTAAATGGGAAGAAACAATTGGAGGGGAGACTCTTACCTTGATCTCCAGATCTCTGCAGTCTGCCCCTGTTGCCTCGAGAGCGAGGGGTAAGTACTCTCTGTGGGAACAAACTTGTTTCCACTGAAACTTCTTCCGTAACCTCGCTGGTAGTGCTGGGACCTTTGTTGACCATTCCTGGCAGCCAGTGCCCTCCTGTCAACCCTTCCAAAGATTCCAGTGCTGAATATGCACCTTATATTGCTTTGTGCCTTACAGAAGGCAGAAAAGGTCAAAACATACTTCCCTAATAAAACATCCCTGAAGAGTAGACCATTCGGATCCCCTTGTGTCCACTTATTGGCAAGGTCTCCCAATTTTGGGTTTGTTCTTATTAGAAGAGCTCTTCTTCACTCAGAAAATAATCCAGCATTAGCACTGCCAAGCAGACTTAAGGCCACGGAGAAGCTCCTTGTCCACAAGCACGTCCTTAAAGAAAACCTCCCCCGCCATATCTAATATTTTTGCCAGTGGACCCAGAGTGTCTAAAACACCTTCTTGACACTGCTTAAGGCAGTGTTCAAGACCCTTTCTAGGATCTCTCCCGGTCTTATACAAAAAGATCAACAACTCTGGGTCCAGATTCGGAGTCATTCCAGATGTGTTGTCCAAAAATGGCCTGGGACACTCCGCTCTCACTAAGTTTCACGTTCCCTTATCAGCGGGTTTGTGAATCCAGTGCAAGATAAAGGAAATAACATGGTCAATAGGTCACAGCTGAGACCCTCCACTGTGTGTAATGGTTGTGGGATTGAACATCTCTGCACCGAGGGGTCCTTTATAGCCTTTGAAGTAGAAGGCTGGTCTAGGTCCTCATCGAGGAAATCATTGTCCAATGTCTCAAGAGGATCAAAGACATATTCATATGCCTCTTCCCCAATTTCTATCCCAAGGGAATATACCTCTTCATCAGTTACAAAACTGAGGTCTTTTGTGCCATGAAGGCCACTCATTCTTTTAGTGCCATGAGGGACACCCATGCTAATAGCCCCAAAATGGCTGCTCTTACTAATTGTGCCTCTCCCGATTCCGCGGTCATCTGTAGTGCTCAAGCTACCCAAAGACTTTCTTGTTTTTTGCTGCACTCAGGCTGCCCACAGAATGCATTTTACTGGTGAGGTATTTGTGGTGAGGTGTTTGGTCTTTTAGGCCTTACCATCCTTCCTAATTAAAGGGTTTACTTCCTCTGATAGTGTAAAGTATTCCTCCTCAACAGGTGAATCCCTTCTCCTTTTACTGAGCACAGCTTCTACCGCCTCCTTCAGGGAAAATTTAAAGTCCATCTCACAGTACCTTTTAAACGTATTCTCATTGAGGGAAAGGTCAGTAGTACCCTACAGCTCATTCTTCCACATTCTGTCTTAGTTAAAAACATTAATTGAAGGGAATTTTCAATTAAAATGAACCTGACCTTGTCAGGTAAACAAAACAATCCAGGGATTTCTACAAATGGTATCTTGTCCTTTTAAATATTCCTTGTAACCTTCTTTAATTTTTCATTCAAAACAGTATTAATATAAGAGGAGGAAAGGCTGACCGTAACGTTTTCCCTTTGTATTGGCTTAGCTGATCAGACCGTTTCCAGCTTGCGCTACAGGCATTGCCCTAAGAACGCGCTACACGACGAGCATCACGACGAGCATCACACAGAAACAAGCATTTGCAATGCAATAGGTCTCGCATTAGGAAAGTTTGAGCCATTGGTATTGTAAATGACACATTTTTAACTTATGTGTTTGATTTGGAAATAGCTAATTTAATAACTTTGTCATTTACAATGCCAATAGTTTTAACTTTTGCAAATGTGACACCGATAGCATTTTTAATGCAATATGTGGTGTATTTACTTGACTCAGATGTATTGATATTACAAATAGCTATAGCTTTACATTTTTTTTATAATTAATACTTAAATAAAAGTTATTGTAATTTATAATGACAATAGCTTAAACTTTTGTAAATAACTTTCATGAAGAATCTGTTCATTGTATTTCATTGTGACAAAAATCCAAATATTAACATCTTTTTGTAACATTTGTAATAAATCTTGAAACATTGAGAGAACATATTTGAACCAGTTGTTGTTGAATGGTTGCACAGATTGATGCTGCAGTGGTGCCGAGTGATGTTTTGGTGGCGATGAGTGATGCTGTGGCATTCAGTGATGCTGTGGTAGCGCATAGTGATGTTGTGGTGCCCTTGAGTGATGCTGTGGTGGTGCTGAGTGATGCTGTTGTGATGCTGAGTGATGCTGTGGTGGTGCTGAGTGATGCTGTGGTGGTGCTGAGTGATGCTGTGGTGGTGCTGAGTGATGCTGTGGTGGTGCTGAGTGATGCTGTGGTGGTGCTGAGTGATGCTGTGGTGGTGCTGAGTGATGCTGTGGTGGTGCTGAGTGATGCTGTGGTGGTGCTGAGTGATGCTGTGGTGGTGCTGAGTGATACTGTGGTGATGCGATAGATAGTAGGTGGGCGATAGATAGATGGAGGGAGGGCGATAGATAGATGGAGGGAGGGCGATAGATAGATGGAGGGAGGGCGATAGATAGATGGAGGGAGGGCGATAGATAGATGGAGGGAGGGCGATAGCTAGATGGAGGGAGGGCGATAGATAGATGGAGGGAGGGCGATAGATAGATGGAGGGAGGGCGATAGATAGATGGAGGGAGGGCGATAGCTAGATGGAGGGAGGGCGATAGATGGAATGAGGGCGATAGACAGAGTAATGGTGATAGAGTGAGCGCGATAGATAGACAGAGTGTATTTATGTTGCATTGAGTCGAGTGTAAGTATGAGGTGTGTAGTTATATGGCACTGAGTGGTATTATGTGGAATGTATTTATGTTGCATTGAGAAGAGTATAATTATGTGGCGTGTAATTATGTGGCACTGAGTGGTAATATGGGGAGTGTATGTTGTATTCAGTAGAGTGTAATTATGTGGCACTGAGTGGTATTTGGAGTGTATGTTGCATTGAGTGCAGTGTGATTATGTAGCATTTATTTATATGGCACTGAGTGGTATTGTTTGGAGTTTATGTTGCATTGAGTGCAATGTAATTGTGTAGCATATAATTAGGTAGCACTGAGTGGTATTGTGTGGAGTGTGTGTTGCATTTAGTAGAGTGTAATTGTGTAGTGTGTAATTATATGGCACTGAGTGGTATTTGGAGTGTATGTTGCATTGAGTGCAATGTAATTATGTGGCGTGTAATTATGTGGCACTGAGTAAAAGTCAAAGTCAAAATTCTTTATTCGACTGACAGAAATGCAGTCATAAAAGCACATAAATACATTTATATACAATTCATTCATAAAAAATTTCAACAGACGCATATAAAAAGGGCAATTCACAAGAAGATTAAAAAGATACTATAGTCCAGTATGAGTGTACTTATCCGAGACATGGTTACATATATAATACAGTTCAACTTAGGATCAACCTTCCATACTTAATCTAAATTTCAGGGCTGTTTTTAAAAACTTACAAGTAAAAAAAGTGCTATCGTTCTGCAACATTTGGAGGTATAAGAGTGCTGGCTTGATTTGCACAAAGTTCAACTTTTTAAGCAAGGGTTTTAAAAACATATTTCGTGGACTCGAATAATAAGAACACAGGAATAAAAAGTGAGCCAAGTCTTGCGGAGACTTGTTGTCGCAGCCGCAAGGTGGCAACACTTGACCTCTATGGGCTCCACTCGGTACAGCTAACAACAAATGGTAGAGACCAAAACGGAATCTGCTCAACAGGAAGCGCTCATGTCTGGATATGTTCCATGATAGATACGGTTCAGAGCGCACACAAGTCTTGGTTAATATATGGCTCCTTACGCTGGCCTTCTTAAACTCAATTTCTTCCCTGTCAAGTTGTCGTTTTAGTTGGAAAGTGTCTTTTACAAAATTAACATCTTTCTTGGAGGTATGCTGGGGTGTTAGGTAAAGGTCCAACCTGCCCAGTTCTTTACAACAGTTTCTAATGTATTTCAACTAGGGTATCTTGAGTTGCCCTTCCCAAGTGAGGGCTTCCGCGAGGATGTTATGGGTCAGTGGTATTGAAACATTGCGCCAACAGTTTAACCAACAGAGCAGAGGATTTACAGCAATTTTATCTCCTAGGTACGGTGTGCCTAATTCCTCGTGAACAGAGAAATTAGCGGTACTTTTTGGTAAACTCAGGACCTGTTTCAGGAAGTTATTTTCAAGAGTTACAAGGGCGTCTGCTGGTAAGAAGCCCCACAGTTCACTTCCGTAACATGCAACCGCAACGCTTTTTGCCTGGTATAGCTTCATTACGGCGGACACTGGAGTATTACCCAATTTGCGTGCAAAATCCATTATTCCAGTATCGGTCCTTAGTATTTCGCCTTTCTTTTTGATTATGGCAGGGCCCCATGAAAGTTTGTGATCAAACAATACTCCTAAATAAGAAAATGTTTTTGTTGACGGTATGTTTTCCCCATTAACTGAGAAGGGGTATCGTTTTTTAGGAGTTAAGCCTACCGTCATGACAAAAGATTTGGAGTTGTTGATATTCAGGCCACGTGAGGACATAAATTGATGAAAGGAATCCAATAACTTTTGAAGTCCGAGTGCAGTTCTGGATAGAAGAACGGCGTCGTCCGCGTATAGCAGAACCGGCACGCCCGTTTTCCCAATATGAGGATAATCCGTGTCAGTTTTTAGCAAGTGTTCTTCGAGTCCATTTATATATAGATTAAAAAGAAAAGGTGCTAAAAATGTGGCACTGAGTAGTATTTGGAGTGTATGTTGCATTGAGTGCAGTGTAATTATTTGGCATGTAATTATGTGGCACTGAGTGGTATTTGGAGTGTACTTTGCATTTAGAGCAGTGTAATTATGTGGTGTGCAATTAGGTGGCACTGAGTGGTATTTGGAGTGTATGTTGTGTTGAGCACAGTGTAATTATGTAGCATATAATTATGTGGCACTGAGTGGTATTGTGTGGAGTGTATGTTGTATTCAGTAAAGTGTAATTGTGTGGCGTATAATTATGTGGCACTGAGTGGTATTTGGTAGTATATGTTGCATTGAGTGCAGTGTAATTATTTGGCGTGTAATTATGCGACACTGAGTGGTATTTGGAGTGTATGTCGCATTGAATGCAGTTTAATTATGTGGCGTGTATTTATGTGGCACTGAGTGGTATTTGGAGTGTATGTTACATTGACTGCAGTGTAATTATGTGTTGTGTTGTGTAAATATGTGGCACTCCGAGAAGAAATTTTGTAGAGCGATTATGTCTCTCCCGCAGGGCACTCCCACGGTCCCGCTAATGTTCGACTTAGGCTGTGGCCCAATTGATGACCTCGCAAAATTCCGTCCACTTTTGCTATGGGCACGTCTGTGGCGTGTGGAGGAACTCAGTAAATATGCGCAAGGCCTAGCAGAAATCATGTCACTACCAGGTTGGCACAAAATCAAATGGTTGAGAGATATGAAGACGTTGCTAGTAAATCTGGGCTTAAACGAAGCGTGGATAAATAGAACCTCACCCCGAACCTAATTCTTAAGAAACTTTATTGGGACTGGATCTTTCTACAAAGGAACACTAGTACTACCATGGGCAGACTTACAGAGGATTTCTTGAAGTTTAAAGATCAACCTAAACGGGAAGTGTACCTTGACATTATTGAAAAACCTTTTGATAGGGCTTTATACTTCAAATTTAGAGCAGGAACTCTTCCCCTCTATTCTTTTACTTCACGTTGGAAATCTCGTGCACAAACTACAGAGCTTTGCCCAGCATGCCTAGATAAACCAGAGACATTGGCACATCTCATGTTCGAGTGCAGAGAGTATGCAATCCCAAGGAGGGTTTGGCTCAAAAACTTATGTCGGCAGTTGGGTACTAAGAGCCACGTGGCCGCAATCAGGATATTATTGTCTGATAGCCGTGCCACCTATGCTTGCGCCCTAGCCAAATTTTTATCATGGGCCTGGTCCATTCGAACTAAAAGGCTAAAATTGACTGTTTAATTCTCTTTTAAATTGATTGCTTAATGAACTGCTTTGTAAATTTGTAAAAATGTCCACATTTGCTTTTTTGCTTTTATAATTGATGTATTGTGATTTATGTGTTGCTTTTATGATAATTTTTTATCGAAATAAAGCCTTTTTTACTTGACTTGAATATGTGGCACTGAGTGGTATTTGGAGTGTGTTGCATTGAGTGCAGTGTAATTATGTGGCATGTAATTATGTCACAGTGAGTGGTATATGGAGTGTATGTTGCATTGAGTGCAGTGTAATTATGAAGCATATAATTATATGGCTGAGTGGTATTGTGTGGAGTGTATGTTGTATTCAGTGGAGTGTAATTGTGTGTCGTGTAAATTATGTGGCACTGAGTGGTATTTGGAGTGTATGTTGCATTTGAGCGTAGTGTAATTATGTAGCATATAATTGTGGCAAAGTGGTATTGTGTGGAGTGTATGTTGGATTCAGTAGAGTGTAATTGTGTGGCATGTAATTATGTTGCACTGAGTGGTATTTGGATACTATGTTGCATTGAGTGCAGTGAAATTAAGTGGTGTGTAATTATGTGGCACTGAGTGGTATTTGGAGTGTATGTTGCATTGAGTGCAGTGTAATTATGTGGCGTGTAATTATGTGGCACTGAGTGGTATTGTGTGGAGTGTATGTTGCATTGAGTGAAGTGTAATTATGTGGCACTGATTGTGATTTGGAGTGTTGAGTGTGTTGTATTCAGTAGAGTGTATGAGGAAGATGCCACCCGGAGAAATGAAGATTACCAGTAAGGTATTTGTTGCATTTTCAATTGTACAACCTGAGACAAACCATCAAAACAAGCATGTTTAATGTGGATCAAAAGTTTGCTTTTGATGTTGGTGTCCGAAGGAAGGAAAACAAGATGAAAGCTCCGATGGAGACTTAACATGTGGCAAACCTAATATATTCACTTCCAGCTATTAATCCGAAATCAAGCATTAGCAAAGTCAGGAAAAGCAGAGACCCATCACCCCAGAGTTCATAGAAAGGGCAGCCCTTCGGAGTCCATGCCCTGAGCCGTTGCGCATTACAGTGACCTATGGGGGAAATCGCTTGAACCTGCAGACCATGTTAGGTTTAAAGTTTGCAAAATCTTGTGCTTATGTTTACACGCAAGCATTAAAATTTTAATCTATAAAAAAACTCTCCTTTGTTTAATCAGAAGATTTCAGCCGATTTAAAGCGAGATAGAAGTAGCAATATAAACAGCAGATCATGCACAAGCAAAAAAGAGAATGATTTATTGCAAACTGCTATGCACCTTCCAACAGCTCTTCAGAAACTTCTTTTCAAATGCACAAAGCTTGTGCCTGTACTGATTTAATATTTTTTTGATAGTTGTCACTCTTAACAGAGTATTAAAAGTCGTTTTATAGCGCAGTATGAGCATGATCCCGTTAATGCAATAAACGTTTATACTTTACACCTCTCACTCAAAGCATGTACATTTTACCTATTTTTGCCATTGTGTTGCCCCCATGTGTGTCTAGGACTTAATGTGTAAAGGCAGCGGATGTGATCGTGCATTTCCCGGGTTGGGTTGGTGACTAGTATGTCTGGCAGCGGTCTTTTTGTCCTGCATTTGTACACCGTGTCATCCTATCCCGAGTCTGTACAAATAGTGTTATATTTTCTCAGGCCTGGCGCACGGGGAGGGATGATGGGCTGCCACGAGAAATGTACTCATCAAGCAGAGCAATGCATCACGTCCAGCATTCTAAAAGCTACTGCTCTCACGCGCTTCTGTTCTCGCGCGAGGGAGCCCCCAAAGCACTTTGCGCAACCCAAGTAAGTGGCCCTGACTTCCCGCCATTGTCATATGTTCGCTGGGAAAGCAGGAAATGCCATCTAACCTGGCAGCAGATGTCCGGACTTTTTAGTGGTTCCTTCTCACGCGCCCAGTTAGGTCTCAGACAACCGGCGGCTCAGGAGCATTCAGAGGAAGCAGGGGGACGGCGCTTGTCTTCAGCGGGGCACACGTGGGAGCAGTGCCGGTATTGTGAGCGAAGAGTAAACCTAGGAGGCCCTGATCAGCTGGGGCGACGGCGACGCGCCTACACTCCAACCCCAGCTAATCAACTGGCAGCACTAGGCGGGTCTCGCGGGTCTGCACTTCCCAGTAAGCTCTGTGATTAGCTAGAGAGACATGACCCGCCATAAAACCACGCCCAGAAAGAAACCATTCTTTACCGTGCGCCAGAGAAGGACCGCCCTGCTGCTGCTGCACTGGAAGTGAAGACCCAGCCGCACATGTGCGTTCACGACCTGCACGCTGTCATTTATGATAAAAGGCGCCTACGTAGAGCTTGACTTGGAAGTTCTAGAGAGTGACACGCCAGAGAGCGCCACCTGCGAGGAAAACCAGGTGATACAGCGGAGATACCAGGGGAGTCGCGACAAAAGAGCCAGGTGAGTGGGGGGTGGCTGCGTACATGTGTGTACATGCACGTGTGTGCATGTGAGTTTGTGTGTGTGTGTGTGTGTGTGCACGCGTGTTTGCAGTGTGTGTGTGTATGCTGTGTGTGTGTGCGTGGGTGGTTGTGTGTGTGTGTGTGCGCATGCGTGAGTGTGGCTGTGTGTGCGCGCGATTGAGAGAGGCTGACTTAAATGTGAATGTGAGACCGGAGATGTGCACAGCGCCGGGCTGGGCGTGCGCGCCCACGAGGTGAAATCGCCGAGGGCTTGCGCGTGCACATCCCCTGTTTCACATTCCCGGCAACTCGGCAACAGTAGGTTTTTCGCTGGAAGCAGCGCTTCGCGCTGCTAACACCAGCGAGACCTAAAAAGGCTTAAACCCAAAGAAGCATGGCCGCTGTCCCATTTGTATTTTTAATCGTAAACTCTGGTAAGAGTTTTGGCCCAATCGTTGTCCGGTCTTTGGAGCATGTCCTTCTGTGTGTCTTCTCCCTCCCCGCTGCTCTGTATTCAGCGGGAGGCTCTGCTACATTTTATACATCCTCTGAAAGGGCGCGTACCAATCAAGCATTTAACCGGCTGGCCATGGGTATTTAAACCGGACTGCAAGAACAGGGTACTGGAGACTTGTTTCAAGATTATTTAAAGACCAAAATGATGGGCTGCTACGATTCCAGAAAAACGTGAAAAAACAAATCATAGAATAACCCAACCAGAAATTGGAAGGGGAGGAAAAACAACTCTATATCACTTACCAGTGTAAGTCAAAGTAAACGAATAGGATAATATGAATACCTATACAAATAATAGTTATAGCTAAAGGAAGTCAAAGTATTCTTAACTTTAGAGGAGCAACGGATAAAAGAGGAAGATATCAAGTTGTCATGGAGTTGTATACTGTTTTGAACATTCTCTGTTGGAATGTTTTACTTATGATGTAATGAATATTCTTTAAAGGGCTGCATGTTGGGACAGCAAAAAAGGTTATTGCATAATCATAGCCTCCGGTCTTATAATGAAATCAGTTGGATCTGTCCAAGCAGTGTTGAAGTTTAAAGGTTATCATTGTTAAGCTACAGGTTCTCGACGTTTGAAGACTGCCCTTTTCATAATGCATTATTGTATACACTCGCCCACATCTTGTCTACCCTATTTTGATTTGTTGACATGGTTCCACGCGTCACTTAAGCATCAAGGTGCTTGCAGCATGTACGCTGAACAGCAGTTAAAAAGGTCAATTATGGCATTTAACTCTGGCAGCTGTGTGGCACGCTTGGGCCTGCAAAGTAATGTTGAAAGAGATCTGCACACAAGGTTACACACACATTCTCCAACTCATGTCAGAGAGTGATTGAAAATATATATTTTCAGTTAACAGCAGTACTTCATTGCAGTTGATCAAAAAGTGTAGCATATTTTATAGGATCTCAGATTCTTAGTTTAGGTACCTAATGAGACCTTTACACAGTAAGTCAAAATACACTGATTTAGAAAATATATATATATATATATATATATATATATATATATATATATATATATATACATATTCCAGAAGCTTGGCGAATTTCATGCCTGCACCTCCTTTCCGTGGCGGGCCTCGACGGGGTTTCGCCTCGCCCCGTTAAAATCCAGACACATTACCGTCATACATCCTTGACAGAGAGTCGTGGCCCAGTTTAGCTTTGTTCAAGTGCTATTTATTTGGCAACATCAAAACTCAACGCGTTTCGCAGCCTTCGCCGCTTTTTCGTGAAAAAGCGGCGAAGGCTGCGAAACGCGTTGAGTTTTGATGTTGCCAAATAAATAGCACTTGAACAAAGCTAAACTGGGCCACGACTCTCTGTCAAGGATGTATGACGGTAATGTGTCTGGATATATATATATATATATATATATATATATATATATATATATATATATTTATTTAACATTAGGCTTCTATAAAAGGTAACTCAAAAATTAGGATGCGCAAAGTTTTTGAGAATGCTGCGGATAACTTTGGGTCCTCCTATTGCTTTAATCTAATATCACAGTGTTGCCCTGGTAATGTCAGTAAGCTTCAGCACTCTTGTATAATACATTTTTGTGTTCAATTTGACCCTAAATAAGTATTGTAATAAAGGTAACTTTCACTGCACTTTTATAAATGAGCTCTGTTACCAGGTAGAAGCACCAACTTCCCATCTTCACATTGTTTTTATATATTTGATTTAATTTTTATATAGCACCAACTCAGTCCATGACATGGTGTTGGAGAGCTTCACAAAGTATATAGTTACAGCAGAAAAGTGAATTGGGATTGCTGATGCCCTTGCATCAAATCTTAAATGAGATTACATTTCATATAATGTAGCTAAGTTAGATTTAGGTCTATCCATGGTGGTCAGCAGGTTCTTAAGAAATGTTTGTATTCTGTGGTAGGGCCTGAAACCTGATTGGCATGTACCTAAAATATGGTTTTGTCTTCAATTAGTTGGGGGGGGACACATATTTCAAATAGTCTGCTCAAGTATAGGAGGTTGGCACTTGGCCTGAAATTTTCTGTTTTGATGGGTTCAGCTTTTACCTTCTTTATGAGAGAAGTTACACAACTGATTGCGAGAGGGTCAGGTGCTATGCCAGTTTGGAGTGATGCATGCAGCTTAGCCATAGGGGTGAGATAACATCCATGAGATATTTGGATGAATGGCTGGGATTGATCGGTAATGTGATAGCTTGGTTTCTCAATGCATTCAGGAGTGATAGAATCAAAAGTGGTCCATGGGACCACAGGAGTTGTATATGGGTAAAAATACATATGTTTTCTTCTGAAATTGACCCATTTTCAATCTTGTTACTGAGAACATTGGTCTTGTTCACAAACAATATCACATCTGTATTCATTGATTGTTTGGAATGGTTTCCTGCAGAGTTCAGTCTATTTTTTAGATAGGTTTGGCTTTGTGCAGAAGTTTTTTGTGGATGCATTTTGAGGAATTAAACTTTGAAACACTGTCATCTGAGGAATGCTTCCTCCACCTTACTCTGATATCTAATTCGCTGTACAGGAGTAATCTGGAGTACTGTGGGTGGAGAAGCGTCTGGATACTCCAAGGTTGGTCAGTTGTGATATCCATCGTGACTCAGGGAGAGATTTGTCGAGGAGGTGGAACTAGTATTAAATATTTGCCTAGGTGGGACCTTCAAGGGATTTGCCTAGCTGAATAATCAAGTGTGTGCGAAGCTCATTTTAGGCTGGCGAGTGGGGGTAGTTATGGATTTGCTAGCAAAGGAGTGTGAACTTATTGTAGTTCATAACTTTGGGGGTGGCAGATTCTCATATAAGTCTGTCTGTATTCAGCATGGTCATGCAATGTAACTTGAAATCCAGTGGAGGGGGGAGATGTGGGAAGGTTGAAGGTGAGTATGGGGTGTTGGCAGCTGGTAGGAGTGCATGTAAAGTTTGGAAGAGGCAAGTAAAAGGTTGGGTGTTATATGGTGCGGGGTTATTGACTGGTCATGGTCAAGACCTTATTCTTGAAGTTTGCGGCAAATTCGAAAGGTGATATCCGGTGACTGCACAGTCACTTTGACATTACTGTATAGGTTTATATGCAGATTGTAATGCTAATTAGTGTATCATTTATTTATTTATAAAGTTTTATATAGCGCGAACAAGATCCTGAGGTATAACAGAGCCCTTTACAATATGATGGGAGGAAGGACAAAAGCAATATCTATAACAATATCCATAAGAAGAAGGGAGAGAAAGAAAATACAGTGCAAAATACAACCAGGAGGGTAATACAATAAAAACCGGTGTAGGCTGGAAGCAAGGGTGAAACACAGTGTGCAATAAGGGGGAGCTGTATCAAAAGTAAGAACAAAAGTAGGAACGAAGTCAGCAGGTGCAATGCCAACGGGCCCGTGAGTCTAACCCTTTTAGGGTATGAATTTGTTCATTAGGAATCTTTTGGCTTCCACTTTGAACGTCGTTAATTCTGCGAACTTTCCGTGGGAGAGAGTTACAAATCTTAGGGGCAGCTCCAGAGAAAGCTCTTTGACAACTTCTCTTTTTCTTAAGGATGAGTGGTTTTAGGAGGAGGGTAGAGGCACTTCTTGAAGCTCTTACGCCAAAGGATAGTCCAGCACTTGATGTTTTTTTTAAATCTCAAAGTCACGCAGGTTATTCATCCATGTGCCTACATCATACATTGGAGTATTTTCTATCATCTCAGATATTTTGAGGGGCCATTAGGGGTACAGTGGATTTCACAAAGAGTACAGTTCAGCTGTTATAGATTTATAATGGGGGGAAAGGTTTGATTTCTTTCATTTTTATTTTTTTCAAACTAGCTGTAACATCTCTAACAAGCCTTTGCAATGCAAAAGGTCTCACTTTTGTCAGAGTTTAAGCTATTAGCATTGTAAAGGACAATGCCTTTTATTTATGTTTTAAAAACCAAAACATAAATAAAAGGCATTGTCATTTACCATGCCAATAGCTCAAACTTGTGTAAATGTGAGACCTATTGCATTGCAAATGCTTGTTTTGACTGGGTGTCGTTTTCAATGCGGGCATCTTACTTGCACTGTCGAAGAGGATGCTTAAGAGTGGGGGCCACGTATTATTTTGGTCTCTCTCTGCAGTTTGTCAAGGAATGTATTGAGGCATCCAATACATATGATGTGAAACTAGCCCAGGTATGGCATATCACTGTGAAGATCAAGACCATTTTCCTGGTTGTTCGTAGGAGTGGAACATCCCTTGTGTAACTTGGAATAGGGCCAATTGTGAGACTTTTAGTGGAGGACTGGAAACAGGCAAGCTGCCACCCGGTGCCAGTCTCCAGGATACCTATTATTGGTTCAGATGGAGCTGTGCTTCATCTGCATGAATATAAACTCTATGTTAGAAGTCTGAAAGACATGGCCAGTGTGTCCGTGTCATTGTTGAGGAGGGTGGATCAGATGGGCGGCACTTGAGAAACTCCACAGGTAATTTAGTTTTTGGACAAAAGGGACCCAACTCCACCCAAACCGGTTTTGCAAGGAACAAAGCAAGCCACGTTAGAGCTGTCCCTCTGATTGTCGCCAAGCTAGCTAAGCACACTATTGGTTAATGATGGCTGATAATGTAACAGGTCGATGAGAAATCCAACAAAATGGCTGTGCATGCGTCTCTCACTGTAAGCATTTACATAATCTCTCTGGATATTTAAGAGTTGCCTGCAGAGGCTGGGAGCCATACTACATATTGCTACACTGACAGCTGCCTAGGTAATATCAGTTATTGGTGACCATGCTGCTGGCCACCCAACCAAAAAATACCACATGCTACCCCAATCTCTGCAATCCCACCTAATAGCCCTAATCATAGCAATGCCACCACACTCTCCTTTAAAAGGATCCTGAACTGTAACCATGGCAGCAATATCAACCACCCAGCACAATCTAGCAACGTTCATACCCCAAGTCTTAGCAAATGTCATTCGATCCCCTCCTATTTGGTGACATTATCTACCAGCCCTCCACCTAACATCACATGACTACCCTACCACAGCAATGCCACCTGTCTGCAACAATCACAAAAGGCATACCCCGTGCTGTGGATGCACACTTGTACCCCCAATTATGCAGTTCCAACAACCTAACCCTCCCACCCATCCTTGGCAATAACACTTGCTCCCCTGGACGGATGTAATATAATTTACTTCAGACCTCAGCAAACACCATCTTCCCAATCAAAATGGGTAAAAAACACCTGGTCGGTATACATTTTTTTTTAAAACCGTTCCGCCACTTGTCGAACCGAGCACCCACCAGGTCTACACCACCACCTATCCACAACATTAGCTCAGTAACCAGTGAATGTTAAAGATCAAGAACCAGAGTACATCAACCCTTGTACAAACATCAGTTGAGTCTTTCTTCTTGGTGGGGTGGCAATGGAATTCTCAGTATGAGGTTCTTTGTAGTCCAGCAGCAAAGAGGAGGGCGCCCTGCATCTCAGATAACTTGGGTGGTACTGCTCCTCTCTAGCCATGCCAAAAGGACTGGGTCAGCGAGTGTACTGCTCTGCCTGGGTACATTTGTAAAGCAGTCAGTCCTACATTTTCTCATTTGCTACTGGAATGTAGATGTCTCCATTGTCACAACCCTTGTCTGAGAACTGAACTGCTCTTGTACCACTGCGGGAATTAAAGCACACCCCTGGTAATCACCCGGCATCTGCATCCGAGCTCACTCACTGGGTTAGTGCAAGGACCGTATTTTACCCATGCTAGGCTCATTTGTCACTGCATGGACTAAGATCACACTGAACTATACACTCCTTCGTCACTGGAAGCACTGAAGATCACACTCGTGCTATATTTCGTCAGTGCTTGGACATTCGCGTCGTGCAATAGCACTTTGTCGCTGCATGGACTCACTCGTGCTATACTCCATCACTGCATGGACTGAGAACCGCATCGGTGCTGTATTCCTTTGTCGATGAATGGAATAACGGGCATTCTCGGGCAAGTGTATCCCTCATAATATTGTACAATTCCCGTACTAAGCCCACTCAACGGACGCCTCTAGGTCCCTGCACATAGCATCCTTGTGCATGCATCACTGCTTGGTAAAAAGCACACCAACAGGCTAGAAATCTGCAGTGTATGAAATCTCGAGGATGAAATATCGAAATACATGGCATCTAGAGGAGCTGTGCAGAAGTGCTGAGGTGACGATCTGATGAAACCTCAGATGTACACAGGGTGCTCAAGGCGATCGATCATATGCCCAGAGAGAGAGAGATGCTCCGAGCGTATCAGCAGAAGCAAATTGTGAATTGGGACAGAATTCTACTGAGGGAGAGTTGTACCCGATGGAAATCACACGGGGTGGGGCGGGGGGGCTCGCTGAAGGCTATCCTATCTGCATGGGTGTTACAAGGCAGATGCTCCGGGTGTTGTTGGGGTGGGAGTAGCGAGGAACCCAGACTCATCTCTCTCCACAGTGACCAAACCTCTCAGTGGCATGAGAGGGCATCAGTTCACTACAGTGTGGGCAGCCAATAGTAATTACAGTGCAGTGAAGACCGCTCGCAGTGAGGGATGTACCATGTTACAACGCATACCATTACGACTACCTACTGTTACAACGCGACCATTACAACGCATACCATTACAACGCATAGCGCTTTGAGGTGCTGGATAGTGGTAAGTATAATTTACTATTCTAACTCCAGTCCCCGTGGACACTAGGGAAGGTGTTGGATAGTAAATTATACTTATTCCCTATCCTAGAGCGCCCCCCAGTGCAATGCGTTGTAATGGTATGCGTTGTAAAAGTTGCGTTGTAACAGTAGGTAGTTGTAAAAGTTGCGTTGTAACAGGTGTATACCCGCAGTGAGGCACTGATGCAACAGTAGGCGTGCCCAGTGTGATGAGGTAAAAGACAGCATGGCTGTTGTGGGATTGTGAGCGGTCTAGTAGTTGGGAGGGCGGAGTTAGTGGGCTGGGGGAAGAGGAGGATCCAGGGGATGGGCAAGTCAGTTAGAGTAGGGACGGGGACCTGAGAGCACCTGTTGAATAAAGCTCTTAGTTAAATAAAGAAGTAGTCTGTCGTTATTACAAGGGAGACACGACAACTGTGACTGCAGTCATGGCACACATGAAGCTGTAACTGAAGTAAAGACCACTGCCAATCTCCGGTGACTACAGTAGGAACTCTGTGTGATGTCCTTGCAGTAAGGAACAAAATCCTGTGCGCAGTGACTGCAGTAGGGGCTAGCTCCCATGTGATGGGCCTTGAGTGAGCGCAGCTCACAGTGTGCTTGTGTTGCAGTAAATGCTAGCTCCTGGTATAACTCACACATGCACACACTACCAAAGATACACAAAACACACACGCCCAAATGCAAAAGGTGCACACCAGTATACAAGCAGGCATGCTGAAACACACACAAACGCATCCACCAACACACGCGCAATTACGCACGCACACAATCAAACCGCCGGCAGTTACACATATAGGCAGAAACACACACCTTTTTAGGTTTTGCCTGGCGAAAGCTGCGCTTTCTGCGCAGCTTTTTCGCGCAGGCGAAAACCTGATGAGAACTGTAGTGTGCTTTGGGTCGGCCCTCGTCATTCATTGGCTGGCTCCGTAAATGGAGCCTTGCCATTGGACGAGGGGCCTGTCCGTCAATGCCGGACCAGACACGGGGGCGTTCCCGACATTCTTTGGCTTTTGCCGACGTCACGCGACGCCGGGAACGCCCCCGAGTCTGGTCCGGCATTGCCGGCACTTCTGCGTCTCTCCTGCCCCGTGACTGGCCGGCCGGCCAATCCTAGCGCGGCCGGCCGGAAGTGCCCGCCCCCCGCAGCCCGGGGGAAGAAGGAAGACGGCAAGCAGTATGGCGGCGCCCGCGGGGCTCCCGTGGCCTGGAGGGAACCCCGGGAGATGCGGAGGACGTTGCCGGTCTCCCATGCCGAAGAGGGAGACCGGAGAAGTGCCAGAGAGATTGTCGACGTTGCCGGTCTCCCATGCCGAAGAGGGAGACCGGAGAAGTGCCGCCGTCGCAAGGTGCAGGTGAGTCGATTTTTTTTTTTTTTTTTTTTTTTTTTTTTTTTTTCCCTCCTCTCTTCCCCTGCCTTCCTGCCCCAACCTCTCTCCCCCTGTCTCCTACCTTCACTCGTCGCTACGGGCCGCCGCTTAAGCGAGGTCGCTGCCGCCTTGCAATCTCCACGAGGCAGGACGCTGTCGTCTCTGATGGGCTCCTACCTTCACTCGTCGCTACGGACCGCCGCTTAAGCGAGGTCGCTGCCGCCTTGCAATCTCCACGAGGCAGGACGCTGTCGTCTCCGATGTACTACAAGCTGCAGCCGTTTTGCCAGGAGCGGCTTGGGTGGCCTGTTGAGATTATTATTAAGCGGCGATAACTTCTGCAGTGAAAGAATGTCTTAGGCAAAGGCGTTAAAATCTTAGCTAGCGTTCAATTGCCCCACACGAACCGGACAAGCCGTTTTGCCAGGAGCGGCTTGGGTGGCCTGTTGAGATTATTATTAAGCGGCGATAACTTCTGCAGTGAAAGAATGTCTTAGGCAAAGGCGTTAAAATCTTAGCTAGCGTTCAATTGCCCCACACGAACCGGACATATAGCACTTGCTGTCAATATAGGCTTTATACCAAGAGGCCATCTTGAAAAGGTGTTATGTTGACTTACTAAGGTATGACAGAAACAATCAATAAACGTCCGATTGAGAATTCCTTTACAAAATCTTCAAATATTGTTATTTTTTCATAAGGTACCGAATTTATAATTTTAGTAAAATGTTATTATTTTTTTATGAATAAAGGTGATTCACATCTCGTTGTACTGTTTTCATTTTTTTCCACTCTTCCATTATTATTTTTTGCTCTAAAGGCGATTTCTTTCGTTTGAAATATACCAGTCAATATCTGAACGCATTTCTGACTACTTTCTTGGGCTCTTTCTAGCTGTCTGACCACTGCATGACGTAAGTCCTCCGGCTGCCTCGAACGGCACCCCTCCCCGCGCGGAGCATGCTGGGGGCGTTTACACCCAAGATGGAAGGTGGCCGCCCTAGTCACTGGTAACGGGCGCTGTTGGGCGGGGATCTTGGTTTTCGGGTAGCATGGGGCAAACGCTGGCGCAGGTGGGGACTGTAGGGGAGCGTACTTGATGATCAGTGGCTGATGTGGATGTTGTTAGAGAAGTTGTTGACTCTATTAGTCAAGTTTTGTAGTGATGTCATAGGCTTAAAAGTGTAAAGTGACGCCATAATAACTTGGGTGGTGTCATTTATAAAGTGACGCTATTGGCTGAGTACTTTGGGGAGTATGCTTAGAATTCCTGCTAGTTCCCATACAATTAATGCGTACTGAGCGGGAAGGTCTGCTTTTAATTCCAATAGGAGCAAGCACCAAGTTACTTAATTGACTAAGTCTTGTTTTGCTGATTGGATTGGTGCTTTAGTTTAGGCATGTCGTTAGCTTGAGTGGCTGGACTGACAGCATTGGGCTAAATGTTTACTTATGATTTTTTTTTAGTCGGGGGCGTGGTGATACTATTTAATAATATGGAGACAGTAACGTCATTTGAAACATAGTATTTTGTTTGGTTACAAGTCTTTACTGAGAAAGTGCGAGAGAGCATAGCAGTAACTTCTTTCAGTTTGGAGCAAGGGTTATTGTTGGGGTTCTCTTCCTCAGCCTGAGTGATACATTTGGGTTTTGTGTGTGTACCTTGGTGAGTTGGGTACTGGCAGTTAAAAGTTAGATAGGCAGCACTTATACGTTATTGCTCCTGTTGGTGGCCCCTACACGTATCCTGAATGAACATGCCGCTTGTGCTGATACATGCTTATCATCTTGACCCTAAATGTTATGGTGTGTTGTGATTCATCCAGCAGAGGTTCTACACGGGTATGTGATCCCCGAATTGCATTTAGTGTGAATGTTCAGTTTGGAAGGCGTGGGATATTCTCTCACATTTGTTAGATTAGGCGAGTTATGTCTTGCAGCCTTTCGACCTAAGCAGTGAATGTGGAGGGTGAGAATACACTGTGCTGTTTTGTGTGCTGAATTGCAGTGGGCGTTCAGATGTTGAGGCCATTGATGTAATCTGTGTCGGTAATTGTTTGCCTGACTTAAGTTGGGCTCAGATGGATTCGTTTGTTTTCATTCAATGACTATGTAGCTAGACCGAGACAGAATATTATTGCGTTGGTCCAACAAGATCTTCTAGGCTAAGTACAATTCCTGTTGCTGCGATTAGTTTAATAGTTGCATAGTTACTTAAAACCATTGCAATAAAATACAACATAATAAAGCACAAGATACCTTTTCTGTGGTAACTGCCACTATCTTTCTAAAGATGGATTACTCCTTGATGAGACCGCACACCTTGAAACAAGCATTTAAACTTATTTAAAAATGATATTCCACTGACGATAAAATCGGTAAAGTTCAACTATTGCAAATATGTTCCACAGTATTGAGTTAAACAAGCATTTACAATGCAATGGTTTCGCCTTTGGAAAAGTTAGAGTTATTGGCATTGCTCATGACATTTCTTTTTTTTTTTACTTATAAATAAATGGCATTGTTATTTACATTGCCAACAGCTCTCACAGCCCACACAGCTCTCTCAGCCCACACAGGCCACACAGCTCTCACAGCCCACACAGCTCTCACAGCCCACACAGCTCTCACAGCCCACACAGCTCTCACAGCCCACACAGCCCACACAGCTCTCAGAGCCCACACAGCTCTCAGAGCCCACACAGCTCTCAGAGCCCACACAGCTCTCAGAGCCCACACAGCTCTCAGAGCCCACACAGCTCACACAGCTCTCACAGCCCACACAGCCCACACAGCCCACACAGCTCTCACAGCTCTCACAGCCATCCGCCCACACAGCTGTCACAGCACAGCAGTTGCTCTCAGTGGCTGTGTGTGTAGGAAGCTTTGTGTGGCTGTGTGTGTGGAGGGCTCTGTGTGGCTGTGTGTGTGGGGGGCTCTGTGTGGCTGTGTGTGCGGGGCTCTGTGTGGGGGTGTGTGTGGGGCGGCTCTGTGTGTGAGAGAGAGAGATTTGTTTAAATACCAGGATAATTGCCGGCAGCAGCACCCTTGCCGTGTAATGCCTTGTACTACATCTGTGTTAGCAGTCGCCTCAGGCTGTTGTTTTTTTTATGCAGGGGACGGGATTTGATCATGCCCATTACGCCGTATTGCTTTTCAAAGGCAACTGTTGCAGAGCCAAGTGGGCTGTTGAAAATTGTGTTTTCTGCACCTGCCCCTGTTGCCTGCTTGTGCCTTCGTTTTCATGCCCCTGTTGCCTGCTTGTGCCCCTGTTGCCCGCTTGTGCCTCCTTGTGCCCCTGTTGCCCGCTTGTGCCTCTGTGTGCCCCTGTTGTCTGCTTGTGCCTCTGTGTGCCCCTGTTGCCTGCTTGTGCCTCTGTGGGCCCCTGTTGCCTGCTTGTGCCTCTGTGGGCCCCTGTTGCCTGCTTGTGCCTCTGTGTGCCCCTGTTGCCTGCTTGTGCCTCCGTCTGCCCCTGTTGCCTGCTTGTGCCTCCGTCTGCCCCTGTTGCCTGCTTGTGCTGTGTTGGTGTGTGTGGAGGGCTCTGTGTGGCTGTGTGTGTAGGAAGCTTTGTGTGGCTGTGTGTGTGGAGGGCTCTGTGTGGCTGTGTGTGTGGGGGGCTCTGTGTGGCTGTGTGTGTGGGGGGCTGTGTGTGGGGGGCTCTGTGTGGGGGGCTCTGTGTGGGGGTGTGTGTGGGGCGGCTCTGTGTGTGTTTGTGTGTGTCATTTGCGATAGATAAAGCTAGTGGCATTTTAAATGACAATGCCATTTATTTATGTTAAAAAAACATAAATAAAAATAATGTCAAGAGCAATGGCAATAGCTCTAACTTTAACAAAGGCAAAACCATTGCATTGTAAATGCTTGTTGTCTGTTCTACCTGGTAAGGCATATACTCTCAGTTCAAAGTGGCTTGAAAAGGTGTGCAGAGAAAGAACCCGCTGCTGCACCGTGAGCATCAGGTACCACATTACAACTAAATAAATCACCATGGCGATTTTAAATTAATAAATAAATGAAGTAGTCCCGAAACAAAAGAGATACTGACCTACAGCGTAACTAAACTGTAGTTGTTTCGGTGCGGCTTCCCATAAAACTGAAGTGACATATCGGATCGCCAGCCAATAGTGAGCCAGCTAAGCAGAGCAATGCCACAGTGAACCAATGGCCAGCGGTAGAAAGGATAATTCTCCAGATTGTGTTTAATACAGGTCTTGCAGACAGCACATGTGCTGCCTGGGCTTGACCTAAAAACAGGAGATCTTCCATAAGATGTAATGATGAATTTGTTGACTTCGCCTTTCCCTCTTCCAAGGTGTGCTGAAAGGGTGTCACATGAAATTAGGCCCATAAAAAGAGCCTGAATATCATTAATGAGGTGGAGATTTTCCAACATAGCCTGATACTGTGGGAAAAAGATGCTGAATGGAGAGCATGGAAATTTTAAGTTTATAACATAATGTTTCATGCCTATTCATATTGTCCTTTAGGTACTTAAACCTTCTTAGTCTGAATCAGAAGATTAGGAGGAACTTGTGTTCAAACAACCCAGAGGTGTTGCGAGGCAGCCTGATGGTTTCTCATTGGACTGCCAAAGACATCCGAAGGTGTAAATACATAATGATTGCTAGCAACCAATCATACCTGCGAGCAGTTCATGAATAAGTTGGTAAACCAAAACCAAACTCTCAAACCGTTTAGTACTCTGCATAATAAAAAAGAATGATGAACATGCCAAAGGGAAGATTAAAGAAGAGCTGAAGGCAAAACCCATAAGTTCCTGCTAATTTGGCAGGTGAAATCTAGGGAGTAGGATTGAGGAGAAACACGTTATACCCTTTTTGTGTTTTGTTTTTTATAATTGCATGAATGCTTCATGTTCCAGTGGCAGCCACATTTACAGTACTGGAATGCATCCATGCAAAACGATTGTACAACAAGATGCCATGGTCTTCTCTAGATAGACTATTAAGTATTGTTGTTAGTTCATGGATAAGCTCCATTCAGCAATTATTTGCCTGCTTCGAACGTGTCCATTCTGTAAACTCCAGCCTGGAGTCCAGGCATCTCATCTCAGGATCTCCCGCCCAATCAATGCCTACAACATGATTATCTAACACTCAACGTTCAAGATGTGTCTATGTACTTGTTGGTAAGCTAGTGATCCCAGTTGTCCACGGCACCATGAAGCTTTTGGTTATGTGATCACTAAATAAATGTAATATAGTATGCATGGTCATGGGTTTGCTCCACCAGATACAGACTATTGCACTGTAGTTACAAAAGGGGGTGAGAGGCTTGGTGCAGGCAACAACCTTACACTTGATGTTCTCCGCTTTTACAGTACAGTGGCAGACGGAAATTGCATCTGCCCTGGTGTAACGCCAGATTTTGTGCTTTTTGTACACCTCATTTTAAACCTCTTCTAACACCTGATGGCTTCTAATCAGATTTGTATTCTCTGTATAAGATGAGATTTATTTTGTAAGCTCACCTCTGTCTTCCCTGACACATCATGACCACAGGCTTTCATAGAGAGTTGTAAAGTGTTGATAGAATTTCCAGTATGAGAACAGGAGGGTTAGAGGCTTGCTTGCCCTGACGCATTTATACCAATGTGTTATCATACCAGGCTGTGGTGGTTGTATAAATATAATACAGTGTGATACATTCCAAATGTTTCCTCAACTTTCCCTGCCTTTCCCCAGATCACGTGTTACAAGAGCATTACATTTGATGTGAGAGTGGTAGGAGTAGACAAATTGATCCACAATTCCTATCAAACCGATGAAAATGTGGTTCTATCAGACCTTTGTAGTGCCTTTGTTCCAAGCTGATGTGTTTTAGGTGACATTAAATGTACAGGAATTGCTGTGAAATAATAGTTGCTCGTGAGTTAGTGGTGTATGTAGAAGAAAGAGACAGTCGAGGGGTTGTCTACCTGGCTCGCTAAGATTTCGACTACTACACTTCACAGCTGATTTGAGATTTAGAAGCAGAATTTAATGTTGCAGTGCTAAGGCCCTGATTAAGGTATCACGTATTTAGTTACATTTCTGATCAAAAGACTTGTTCCTAACTAGTCATGCCAGTTTCTGAACCAATCTCACCCGCGCCTTTAAAACCTGCAAACATGGGGCAGCTATTGGCTGCTGGGGAAGAAATGAACCTATGTCGAATCATAATAGCTTGGGGCTTGGAGCTTTGGTGGTGTGGGGGCGGGCTTACACCTGCTGGGAGAAGTGGCCTATGGAGTGATTCGGAGTTCAATGTTGGTACTAGTAGGGAACACCTGTACCAGTTGTGGAGCAACGTAGAATTCCAAGACAACTGGATCATGCAAAAGCACTTGCTTGGACAATGAAGCTGAGAAGAGGACAAGTGGAAGACAGCTGAAGGAGTATTAGCTAACCAGTGTGATGAATTCATATTGTGTTTGCATAGGAAAGTTGTGGCACTGTGGGGATATCACAAGAGCCATTTCTGACAAATATATTACAGGATTACAACAAGCAAGAATATTCTGCACTACCATTGATAGCCCACCGAGTTGGACTGGAACATGAAATAGTCCCAGGCACCAAAATAAAAGTTGCCGCCGTTAGTGAATAAGGTAGCTAAAAAAGTGGTCCATGTATGCAAATTGGGGCAGTTTGGAAGTTGTAAAGACAAAATATAAAAAGTGTTTTACAAGATATGGAAGACTGCATGGATTTGATGTTTGTTTTAAATTATGAACTCCACACTATGAACCGGCACAGCAGACCTAGACAGGCTCACAAACAGTGAAAAACAGCCCACACACTGACCTGACAGACAGGACAGTCGGCCACTTGCCTGATTGCCCAATAGCCCAGTCCGACAAAGATAGGCCGTTAGCAAGGATGTACTCTCTTGTGTCTTTTCATCTTGTGAGTCTTGGGCTCTTACAGTCACTGATGAGCCTCAGCGCTGCTACCATAGCTGATCACACATTCTCATATTGACACATTTTACCTCTGAGGACTCTGAGCATGAAGGGAGATCATTAGCGGCTCACCAGAAGGCTGTGACTTCTGTTCCAGAGCCTGCCATGGACAATTGTTTGCCCAGAAACTCTGTTCTGCCACTAACTCTGAACCTAGAGCACTTTCTGAGCTCAGTAATCCAGAGTCTTAATTCAGCATAGGGGATATGTTACTAAATAGTTTTGTGAGCATTTCATCATATCTGCCAAGTTTTCAGATTGCCTATGTGTGACATTTCTGTGGTTTCCGTTAAGTATAGGAGACAATCTGCTGCCACATGTGTGACTCGGTGAGCCACATTTTTTTGCTACCCGAACTAAAGTAGCTCATTGTACTCGTGGTTTACAGAAACAGCCTGGCCTCCGTGTGTTGATTGCCAAAAATGCTGCCTGATCTCTTTTAGAAACACTTTTCAGAGTGTGGTCTCGCAGGATGGCCGCAGCTCCGTGGAGCTCCGTGTGGTTTGGGAGCTTCACGACTGGATTTTGGGACCCAAGCTTCTATCATCCGACTTGGCAGATGACCTACTCTATCGGAACACAGTGCCTTTCTATCCATGCCCGCCTTGTCCGTTTTGGGGAAATGCTGACTGCGGAATGGCTCGAGGTCTGACGGACCATTGTGAGGCTCCATCTTGAAAGCATCAGAACGCGCCTGAGGAGAGCGCATCCATAGTGCTTGCAACCTCCAAAAATACATGATTCGAGCCTGAGCGATTGAGGGAGTCAGCGGAGCTGTCGGTGCTGCAAGGGATTTGCCGCAGTGGGGGGGTTATTGCCGTGGATCGGACTCTGGACCGGCGGTTGCCGTGGAGTCAAGATGGTGTCGGTGAGAGCATAGGTGGAGGGCCCGTTGTGGGGGTGTTGGAAATTGCCCTTTTTGCAGGTTTATCCCCAAACCTTTTGCTTCTTCCTCCCTTATTTTTCCTGACCTGTGGTTGTTGGCAATAGGACTCTGGGCACTTTACCACTTCTGATCAGTGCTAAAGTGCATGTGCTCTCTGTGTAAATTGTTATTGTAATTGGTTATCTATGATTGGCATATTTGTATCACCAAGAAGTCCCTAGAAAAGTGCACTAAGTGTGCCAGGGCTGTTGATACAAATGCTACTAGTGGGCCTGCAGCACTAATTGTGCCACCCACATGAGTAGCCCTAAAATGATGTCTCAGGCCTGCCACTGCAGTGCCTGTGTGCAGTCCGTGAACTGCCATGTCCTCCTGGTCAGTGTCCCCACTGACCAGGCCTAACCCTTCCCTTTCTGTGCACATTGGTCATCCCTATGGAATACCCAAGGTACTCCCTTGGGCAGGGTGCAGTGTATGTGAAAGGTAGAGCATGTACTGGTGCAGGTGACATGCTCTGGTAGTGAATTACAGCCATTTTCGTTTTTCACTATTGTAAGGCTATCTTGCCCATAGGCTATCATGGGGAATGCTGGCTACAGTGGCTACCAGCATATCTTCCCATAGGGGCAAGATAGGACATAAAAGTCTGGTATCCCTGAACTCAGAATTTAATAACACATTTTTTAGGAAAGGTGGTTTTTCAATCCTGTGTTTGAGAACAGCATTTTTAGAAAGTAGCTGTTCTCTTGTCCGACCTTTCTGTGTGCCTTGTCCCGTTTGTGAATTGACTGTCTGGTTTGAGAGTGACGGGCTGGGGAGCCCCAGGAGGCTGGCTGAGTCAGCCCTAGGCTGAATGACTGCATCTTTAGTGGTGGGAGGGGATAGCACCTGAGCCTGAATAGGACTGTGCCCGCCCCACACAGTGCTGACACCACCCCCTGTGGTGCATCTGATGTCTCTGCCCTGCACTGTGGAAGGAGAGAAGGAATCATGTCAACAAAGTGCTCCAGGGCTGTGCTTTCCCTCGACAATCCTGGCGCCACCTCTTGCTGGGCGGCTGACGACCCTGCCCCTCTATCTGAAAGGAAAGGAGAGGCCAGGAAAACAAAGTGCTCAAGGAAAACCCAGAACTGGTTCAGACCGGGCTCAGAGCCCTCCTTTACAAAGGGAACAAAGACTTTTAAGTGTATAAGTATAGGACCCCAGACTACAGAAAATTAGATCATCCTGGAAACAAGAGGGAACCTCTGCCAATAAGAAAGCTGGAAGACTGAAGAAGGACTGCCCTGCTGTGTGATGCTGGTCTGACCTGCAGTTGCTTTGCTGCCTAGGAGAGGGGAAGGACTTTGTTGCTGCTTTGTCCCCTTACTTGAAGGAATCTCCAAGGGCATGTTGTGAGCTGGCTCCCTGTTTTGAAGTCCCAGGAACAAAAGGACTTCACCCCCAGCTTCCCTGAGCTCTGCTGAGAGTGCTCTGTCCTTCCTAGACTGGGGCCAGTTGTGGTGCCTCTGGATGTTGTACCTGTGCTGGGAAGCTGGAAAACCAAGATTTGAGAGACTTTGCTACAGAAAAGTTATCGCATCGCTCACTTGCGGAGCGCATCCCCGACAGCGTGAGGACATTCCCACCGCTATGAAGGCCGAGATCGTCGCAGCGCCTGTTGCCGCTGCGGGAGACGCCGCATTGTTCGTTTGCGGGAAGATCACCATCGCTGCGAGCGACATCGCAGAGCCCGTCCTCGCTGGGTGAGATTGCTGCACCGTCTGCTCTCGGACCGCATCACGTCGCTGCGAACATCGTCGCAGAGCCATCGCATCGAGGAGCTGCGAGAGGAAGATTGCTGCTGGATCACGCATCGTTGCCCCGGAGATCGTCGCAGCCTCCACAGATCATCGCAACGTACCTTTGCGAGAACAAACTTCCTACGGAACCTACACACCGGAATCCATACAAGTCATCGCCTTCCTCCCCATAAAGACAGGATTCGTCGCAATACGCCCGCTGCTGCAGCAGGACTGTCGGCAACGCCTCCCCATGGTCTCGGGAGCAACGCATCGCTTGTTTTCCACCAGCTTTTGCTTTAGAACTTTGTCACATTTAAAGGTACTGTTGGCTAAACATGACACAACTGTGAACTTTTCACGCAACTGTGGATTATTTTATTGCAACTTTAAGAACTCTTTCGCAACCCTATTCTCGAACTGTGTATGTTGGATTTTTGTCGCTTTGGTCTGGTGTAGTTTAGATTAAATACCTTCATTTTTCTAAACCGTTGTGTAGTCAGTTTGTGGTGTTTTTACTGTGTTACTGTGAGTGTTGGCACAAATACTTTACACATTGCTTTTGGATCAGCCTCACTGCTTGTGCCACGCTACCAAAGGGGTGAGCAGAGGTTATCTAAAGAGTGTTTACTCCTTACCCTGACAAGAAGCAAGGGTCCCTATTTGGACAGTGGTACCTACCTCTGCCAACTAGAGACCCCCAGTTCTAACAGGGGGCGGTGCACGCTGCGGCATTGGGAGGTTAGCGGAGCACAGAAGACCCCCGGGTAGCCAAGACACGGCGTTGGAGGTGAACCTGGCAGGGATCCTCTACCCGACATCATTGCACTGGAGTAGCAGGGGTGACTCAGAGGGAAGTAGAAGCCCCATGAGCCACAGAATCTCCCGTTGGTCCCTCCAGCTACAGTGGAGAGTGCCGGGGAACACAGTGGGTAATTGAGGGAGGTGGCGGGCACTTTTAACGCCGTAATCGGGAGGCCTGCACCCGAGGCCCTGAAAGCCCATGAACGTGCCCTGAAACGGTGAGTGGGGTCACTGGGGGCGCCTTCACTGCCTTTTCACTGGGGGCTCTCTTTATCTATAATTAAACTTCGGTACTTCGACCTCAAAATGGCGACCCGAGAGAAACCCATTACCAAAGAGTTGCATGAGTAAGCGGAGGGGCACCTTCTTACACACGGAAGATACGTGGGGCCTAGGTAACCTCAACTGCTCAAAGTGGGGATACATTTCAATACGTTCAGAGGGGAATACCCAGAAACTACACTATGCCTGACCCTAAGATGGCCGCCAGAGGACTAATGCCTGACCGTATAAACACTGAAATCATTTCAGCTATGAGAGCCACGGGTAGATCCAGATGCCCACCTCAGACTGAGGTCCGGCCGAGTAGAAGACCAGAGTAGAAGTACCTCTCGCCTGACCCCAAGTTGGCATCCACAGGGGTCCTTTACCACAATGAGCTACTACTCTTGGACAAAAAATTGGACATTGACCAGACTACGAGCATATCCTCCATCAGGCTCACCCATCTGGACATAGAATCTGTTACCTTGCCACCGAACGTTGAGACCTTGCATTTTGACTGATGCCCGGTGGAGTTACCTTGATAGCATCGAGGAGATGGACTGTGAACTTCCCCCTCAGCCGTCGCCTACCCAGCCGGACCTTGAGCAGACTTTCCTTTGTCTCTCCGCCGTATCTCCCACCTATCTAGCCTTTTACCTCACCCCCTTACCCTCTACGCTCCATCTATCTCGTCCTCTATGTTTCCTAAATGTTTCCAGCGACAACTTGTTTTGTCTCTCCATTGTATTCCCCCTCCTACCCCTTTACTCCACCCCCTTTCTCCTTTGCGCTCCATTTGTCCCTCCTCTCTGCTCTTTAATTGTTCTCCCCAGAGACCTAGCTGTTTGGCTGATGCCCGGTGGAGCTACCTGATAGCTAAAGAGGAGATGGACTGTGGTTTTCCGCCTCAGCTGTCACCTACCCTGCCGGACTTTGGGCAGACTCTCCTTCGTCTTTCCATCCTTTCTACCTCCTACCCCTTTTCCCCACCCCCTTACCCTTCTAAGCTCCATTTATTTCGTCCTCTACACTCTTAAAATGATTTTTAGAAAAAGTGATATATATATATATATATATATATAAATGGAGGTCTAATTACAGCACGAATGATTATATACGACGTGAAATGGGTTAGCTGTAAATCAAAGTAAACAAACCCTTGGCTCAGATGACCTCTCTTTGACCCTGACCCAGCTCACACTCTGGATTCCTGGGGCACACACAGCAGAGACAATTGAGTATTGGGCGGCAATGCTAGACAGAGGCTAAAGCTGCAGCTCCTTTAGCTAATAATGTGATACATTGCTTTAGAGATGCAGGGATAGGCACTTAAATGCATTAGCCTAACCAGTGGTGGGTGTCAGTTGGCGAGGGTGTTTATTTCATGCTGAGTTTGCACAATCGTTTGTGAATTGGAAACTCAATGCGCAGCCCTGGCATTATAACCCTGTTTTAATTTACATATCGTCACACGTCCATAAGTATTATAATTTCAAAAAGAGAATAATTCAATAATTGCATTTCAGCTGCTTTATTGTCATAGACATCACAATACCGTATGTCGATGGTGAAGATGTGCGAGTGAAGAAAAATAGTATTTCTCAGTGATAAAGACTCAGGGTGATAGTCACTACTTCATGATCGTTCTGTTCCATCTTTGGCGGGAGGAGGTGAAAATCCCTTCCATGCCATGTCAGAGCATGCATTGTTGCTGCAGAGGGAGTCTTGCTCTGCAGACATAGCAGCTTAACTGCACCTTTCCCATATCCCTTTTACAGTGGCACTGCACTATTTTTTTGACCCCTGAAAAGAGGATTACCCCCGAACAACGTTCTATGACAGGCTAACTCAATGAAAGGCCAAATGTGATAACTTAAAGCAAGAGTATCAGTTTGCAAAGGAGATTAATGGAGATATCTGTGATTAGACATGTTAGTTGTGCTCTGCATGGATGTTCTTAAATTTAGTCTAAATGTCATGCTTTCTTTCCTATTTCTATTTATCAAAGAGAAGGGCAATCTTGTTGCACCAATTGTCCATTGACTAAGCTGTCTCTCGATTTTTGTTTGTACTTGTGTATTGTGGCATAGGCTGAGCATTCAGGTGACTGAGAAAGATGTATGCTTTAAAGGAGTGAACATCCAAATATCAGCCTCTGTTCAACATCTTGGAGCCTATCAGCTTAGTTTCTGATACTTCCACATTGATCGTTAATTGTCTGTAGGTATCCTGGTGAGCATAGGGCGTCTATGTTGTTCTGCTGTATGCTACATAACTTCACCGCTATTACTATACTCTCTCCTTGCTGTGCTTGTACACAAAATATTCCCTTACTTTTGTGGTATGTTTCGTATATGTTGTGATGTGACTGATGTCCTGTGCAGTTTAATGTCTAGGCTCGTTGAGTTGGCTTATGAGACATTTACTCTCTCAATTTTAAACTTAAACATTTAGGTTTCTCACAATGATGATGCTTCTGCACCTGCTACCACTTGTGCAGCTCTCTGTGGTGTGATCATTTGCAGTGGTCATCCAAAGGACTTGTTGAGCGGATGCTTTATGCAGCTTCAGCATTAATAGTTTAGTCAGAGGAATGTTGTTTGGGTGAAAAAAGAAGCTAAAGTAAACCAGGGCTGATTCATCCAGTAAATATCATGCTTGCCTTCACACTCTGACCTTACACCATACCATTTCATTTCATTTCAAAGTGCTTTATTTCGAGTATTACTCATAAAAGCAGACAAACATACATATAATAAAAAACAATTAAATTTACAACGTCATATTAGACTTGAGCACACACTTGATATTTAAAAAGACATAATACATGAAAGAATATCATAAGCAGGATAAATATGAAAAAGTGCCAAAAATAGTGATCATAAATAAGCAATTTTTAAAAAAGACAATATATCATAAAATTTCTAACCGACGATACATTAAAATTGAATATGTTATAAAGGGTAAAAGATGAATACAAGTCTAGCAGTCTCTGACCAAATAATCATTTTTTCCAGAGAATAGACAAAAGCCTAGCAGTCTCTGAATATATCATAACTTGTTACAGAGAATAGACGTGTACTAATAATCTTGTAAACAACAGATTGAGTTATTGCCCTCTAATCGTTCTCGGTCTTAAAACCCAAGCCCACCCCAGGTACTTCGCAATGGCAGTAATAATCCAATTAGCAGATGTAGTTCTTAAAATCCGCAGTGCTACCATGCTATTTCTTGTTCCTAGGTTCCTACACATTGGGGCCAACCAAACTCTCCTAGGAATAGAGTACCTTGAACATGAGAACAGAAAGTGACCAAGGGTCTCATTGCCTACCCCACAGGCAGGACAGGTTGTCACGCCCCCTGCTTTCCATTTAGATGTTAAGTTGGATAAAGGCAAGGAACCAACCCTCAATTGAAAAAGCAGTTTCCTGTCCATGGGCTTTAATATGTAATCCCAATACATTTCATAATTTGGGTACAGCTTGGTCTCTAAGTAGCTAGTGGTCATGGACCCACTGTTTAAACTAAGCATACTTTTATTAACAACATGTTCCCAGTAGATACTTTTTATAGTAGACTTAGAAGGGAATAGGGCCCCGGCTGGGTCAACCCAAAGAGCATTAAGTCCTATATCGAACAAGGCAGTCTTCAATGATTTAAACCATTTAATTTTGTTGTAGCAATCTCTAGTGACAACATCTTTAAACCCATTTGCATAGTGAGAGAGCTCTGGCGTGGTCCAAAGCCTACGCCAATATAAAATCGGGCGTAGTTTGGCCTTGTCAGAAATTGCTCTCCTGCCTAATTCATATCTTAGAGGCAATTGCGGGCTGCTCTGGGGGACGCCTATCAGATTCCTGTAAAATTTATTTTCTGAGGTTTGGAGCTCCTGAAGGTTTTCATACCCCCATAGTTCCGCACCATACAGGGCAGACCCTATTACTTTTGCCTCATAGATTATCAGAGGTGGTTTGATGGGCTTAGTAAACGATTTCCTTTGCTCTTTAATGATTGTGCCAGCTATTTGCTTGTGTCTTAATATAGAAATATTAAGGTGAGACTGCCACCTGTTATCGTTGGAAATATGTATCCCTAGGTAGGTGAAGGATTTAACAACCTCCAGGGTACGACCACTCAACGAAATATTAGATTTAAAATTTCTGTGAGGGTTGAAGGCCATTAGTTTTGTCTTGGACCCATTTACCTCCAGTCCATGAGCTACACAGAAATCATCAAATATTGCTAGTGCTTTTTGCAACCCTGCTGGTGTTTTTGATAAAATTAAAGTATCGTCGGCGAACATTAAAATTGGAACTTTTTCACCTGCAAGGGAAGGAGCATCAACTGCCTGGGACTGCATGGAGGAAACCACACCGTTAATAAAAAGAGTGAACAGGGTAGGCGCCATTGAACAACCCTGCCTAACCCCACGCTCAACTGGAAATTCGACGGTGTCATTACCATACCCACCCCAGCGAATTTTGGCATAATTGCCCTCATGCAGCCGCATGATTAGGGACAACAATTCCCCGGGGACCCCAAGTGTCACAAGAACTTCCCACAGTTTTGACCTTGGTACCAGGTCGAAGGCAGCCCGCAGATCAACAAATGCTGCGTACAGGCTGCCTCCGCCTAGCACCACGGTCCTCCACTGAATCAGCTGGAGGCGGAAGACTTGGTCGACAGTGCTGGTTGCCCTGCGAAAGCCAGCCTGGATGGGGGATAAGATGTTGTTATCCTCAGCCCAATCAAGCAGCCTATTTACAATTACTCGACCGACTATCTTTTGGACAGTATCGATCAGACTGATCGGACGGTAATTACTAGGCAGAGCACGATCCCCTTTCTTGTATATTGGGATGATGACGGCACCCCTCCATGTCACAGGGATATCTGCACCTCTGGCGATGTGGTTGATTAGCAGATGGATGTATTTAGACCACCTTGCAGTGTCGTTTAAAAAAACGTCTGCAGGTACACCGTCGATGCCAGGAGCACGACCTTGATGGACAGATTTAAGTGCCATCATTATTTCATGCTGCGTAAAGATGTCAGCTTCCATCGTTTCATGGGGTACACAAACGTTATCCGTTGCCAGGTTGCTCGATGCGTATTGTTCACTAAAAAATTTTACCCAAGCATCCTGGGGGACATTATTTGTGGAGGCATCTTCAATCCTGTCATGGCCCCATTTAACTATATGCCAAAATAACCTAGAGTTATTTTGGTCGCTGGCGCTCTGTAACATATTCCAATGAGCTTCATCCCAAACTTTTTTAGCCTTAATTATTGAAGATTTATATTGTACCCTAGCCGTCCTAATGGCCTCCTTGTTTTTATCTTTAATCGCGGCCCATAAATGGGCCCTGGCCCCCTTGCAGTCTTGGTTATACCATTTGGCTGGCCTAAGTTTCCCTGGCTTTTTGTTATTAGTCGGTTTTAAAAAATGGCGTTGTATTTCTTTGAAAAGGTCATTGTGGACCTGAGTAACTATGTTCTGGGTAGAAGGTAACCCGACCACACCCTCAAGGGCCACAATGGCCCTATCAGTTGCCATATTTATTTTTCCCAAAGCCAGCAGGTCAGATTTAACACTGGTCCACCTCAGCCTGCGCATATCATTAGTGGGTATAATCGAAGGCGGGAGGGGTTCAGCACAGGTATTTAAAACGGCATCGGGCTTCCACCAATTATGAAGGACACATAAAGGGTCGTGATCGCTCTCTAACCTTTCCAACACAGCCATATCAATGACCTTTGGCCATAGGGACATACTACATATTACGTAGTCAATACGGCTCTTGTTTCTTCCATTGTTAAAGGTCATGGCTGGTGTTCTGTCAGACTTTGTTCGGCCATTCAAGGCCCTTAACCCATGTTCAAAACACATGGCGTTTAGGCCAAGAATGTCCTCAGTCCAACGAGTTATTGGGACTGCATTGAGAGCGGGGATATCCCATAGGGTGTCTTCTTCCAATCCCAATTGTACATCGCCAGTGTCTAAAGGCTCAAAAGTGCGATTTAGGTCGCCGGCTATTAATATGTTATTCCCTGATGAATGAGTTTCTAATAGATTGTACAGAGACAAAAGGACCTCAGATTTTCTTGCATTTCCCCCCCTGGCATATACATTGTAGATATCCATGGAAGTAGATGAGCTACCCTTTAATCGAATGAGCTGAATGTCTTTTAGATTAAGCTCAATGTTTCTCACATCAACCATGAGAGCCTGGCGCACCCATATCGTAAGTCCCCCCATCGGTCGCCCTTTAGGACCCTTCGTAGCTGGGATGTAGAAATTCAGATAACCAAGTGCAAATACAGGATCTACAGCCCAAGTTTCTTGGAAAATGCAGACATCATATTGGCTGACAAAACCAGACCATTCACCACAATCCATTTTGGAACATAGGCCCGCAATATTCCAAGACAATAAATTCCCAGATGTGTTTACTGTTATAGAACAAGTGCAATAATCCAACCCTGATGACAACAGATCAACATTGCTAGTTTCATTAGGATTTACAATAACTACACCAGCTCTAGATACAGTCGTGTCTATCACATCCTGTACAGATTGTGGACAACTCGAAACCACTGTATAGTTAGCAGCCATAGGAACTTGCAGCACGGTGGTAGGGGTGCATGGTAGTCAATCACAAGCGTCTAGGTTGGAGAGTGCAGCAAATCTATTTTCCACACCTAGACCCCACTCAGCAAGATCAGAGTTCTTGCTGCCCCTCTTAGTTACAACGTTCCATTTTGTTCTAAGAGTGCTGCAATTAGGACCTCTGCCTTTTCTAGGATAAAAGAAATCTAAAGTCAGAGGAACAATAGGGGTAAATCTTTTCTGGGGCGGGTGGAGGTTTGGTAAAATGTTAGGCAGGACCTCGGGGTCAGTAAAGTTAAGTACAACGCAATCCCCCTTGAATTTTTTTGCCCTGTTCCCAATCCACTCGACCCTTCGTGCATTCACCAGTTCTTCCGCAAGTTGCTCCTTACCCCAGGGTGTTATGGCCATGTTATTAGTTAGCCATGACAATGATTTGTTGAGTAATGACGCAGTCGACTCAACATCGCCGGGGGCTAATTTGGGTACATTAGCAAGAACGAGAACTAATGGTGAGGCTTCAACGACGAGCTCTGATGCTCCATTCGTGGTATTTAATTCCCCATAGGGTAAAGCAGATGAAACATCTCCAGGAGGCCTGTCAGATAAGTTTGTCAATAAGGGCAACGGGGGATTTTGTGTAACAACAGAAGACGCACCATCAGAGTGGGTAGATTTAATTTCTGACAACAGAGGCTGGACGCATGTTGAAATGGCTTCTGGTAGTTTTCTCACCTCTCCCAAGGTTTTACCCAATAGACCTTCCAGTTTGCTAACCTCAGCAGTTAATTTGTCGATTTTGCTGATTAGGGGTTTTACCATCCCTTTAATTTTTGTATCCATCAGACAACAAAGTTTTTGCAATAAATCGTCGGAAAGAGTCACATAAGTTTCCCCAGTCAAGTCCTCCTCCTCGTCATCGGTAGATTTCCTTGGTGGCGACGCAACTTTGTTTTTAGATGACCTTAAGCCTCCTCTCTTTTGTATGGTTTTCCTTTTACCCCCTGAAACCCTAGGTGCGGGGATGGGGGGAGCGGTAGAAGTAGCAGACTCGCTATTTACGGAAAGCACAGTTGGTGCATCTATGTCACTATTTTCTTCTCTATTAGCAACAATGCCGCTAGGCTGAATACAATTTGAATCCTGGAGGGAGGCATGTGCCCCACCGAGGAGGCTATTGTTTAACAAGGCAAATGAGTCCTCGTTCTCTATATCTACTAATGGTGATTGTAGTGGTGAATCCAGACCCAGTGAGGCCCTTCTATCAGTGTTGATTTTTGTCACAACCTGTACGAGATAGTTCTCCATTGTGTTAGAAGGTGTGGGTTGCTTTTTTGCAGGCATTTGGCAACAGAAGTTCCACTTGGGACTAAAACAAGTACTATAAATAGTAAGGTTACTAATTACCTGGAGCTTCGTGAGCCTGGACAGCCTTGTGCGCTAATGGATGGAGTGAATAGAGCAAAGTCCCTGGCCCAACCCAACCGTGGCCAACCTCGGACGGCCTCAGACGGCCCGCCCTTTGTCCGGGCTTCGTCCGGGCGTCCCGCTCGCGTCCCGCGAAGCGGGTGTCAGCGCCGCTTTTGTGCGCCTCCTGGCGCCCTCGCGTCACTGTGAAGCGCGCCGCCGCGTAGGCTGCCGGGAATTGAAGTCCCGGAGCGGCGACGCGTGCAGTCTGTGCAGAGGATGACTCTCGGCGGTGGCGGCTTGTCTCCAGTGCCCCTGCAGCCTGGAAAGGAAGGTCCGGTCTGTGGCAGCGTCAGCAGGTAAGTGAAAGGCTCCCCCTGCTCCGCCGGTGTCAGCGCCGCTTTTGTGCGCCTCCTGGCGCCCTCGCGTCACTGTGAAGCGCGCCGCCGCGTAGGCTGCCGGGAATTGAAGTCCCGGAGCGGCGACGCGTGCAGTCTGTGCAGAGGATGACTCTCGGCGGTGGCGGCTTGTCTCCAGTGCCCCTGCAGCCTGGAAAGGAAGGTCCGGTCTGTGGCAGCGTCAGCAGGTAAGTGAAAGGCTCCCCCTGCTCCGCCGGTGTCAGCGCCGCTTTTGTGCACCTCCTGGCGCCCTCGCGTCACTGTGAAGCGCGCCGCCGCGTAGGCTGCCGGGAATTGAAGTCCCGGAGCGGCGACGCGTGCAGTCTGTGCAGAGGATGACTCTCGGCGGTGGCGGCTTGTCTCCAGTGCCCCTGCAGCCTGGAAAGGAAGGTCCGGTCTGTGGCAGCGTCAGCAGGTAAGTGAAAGGCTCCCCCTGCTCCGCCGGTGTCAGCGCCGCTTTTGTGCGCCTCCTGGCGCCCTCGCGTCACTGTGAAGCGCGCCGCCGCGTAGGCTGCCGGGAATTGAAGTCCCGGAGCGGCGACGCGTGCAGTCTGTGCAGAGGATGACTCTCGGCGGTGGCGGCTTGTCTCCAGTGCCCCTGCAGCCTGGAAAGGAAGGTCCGGTCTGTGGCAGCGTCAGCAGGTAAGTGAAAGGCTCCCCCTGCTCCGCCGGTGTCAGCGCCGCTTTTGTGCGCCTCCTGGCGCCCTCGCGTCACTGTGAAGCGCGCCGCCGCGTAGGCTGCCGGGAATTGAAGTCCCGGAGCGGCGACGCGTGCAGTCTGTGCAGAGGATGACTCTCGGCGGTGGCGGCTTGTCTCCAGTGCCCCTGCAGCCTGGAAAGGAAGGTCCGGTCTGTGGCAGCAGGTAAGTGAAAGGCTCCCCCTGCTCCGCCGGTGTCAGCGCCGCTTTTGTGCGCCTCCTAGCGCCCTCGCGTCACTGTGAAGCGCGCCGCCGCGTAGGCTGCCGGGAATTGAAGTCCCGGAGCGGCGACGCGTGCAGTCTGTGCAGAGGATGACTCTCGGCGGTGGCGGCTTGTCTCCAGTGCCCCTGCAGCCTGGAAAGGAAGGTCCGGTCTGTGGCAGCGTCAGCAGGTAAGTGAAAGGCTCCCCCTGCTCCGCCGGTGTCAGCGCCGCTTTTGTGCGCCTCCTGGCGCCCTCGCGTCACTGTGAAGCGCGCCGCCGCGTAGGCTGCCGGGAATTGAAGTCCCGGAGCGGCGACGCGTGCAGTCTGTGCAGAGGATGACTCTCGGCGGTGGCGGCTTGTCTCCAGTGCCCCTGCAGCCTGGAAAGGAAGGTCCGGTCTGTGGCAGCGTCAGCAGGTAAGTGAAAGGCTCCCCCTGCTCCGCCGGTGTCAGCGCCGCTTTTGTGCGCCTCCTGGCGCCCTCGCGTCACTGTGAAGCGCGCCGCCGCGTAGGCTGCCGGGAATTGAAGTCCCGGAGCGGCGACGCGTGCAGTCTGTGCAGAGGATGACTCTCGGCGGTGGCGGCTTGTCTCCAGTGCCCCTGCAGCCTGGAAAGGAAGGTCCGGTCTGTGGCAGCGTCAGCAGGTAAGTGAAAGGCTCCCCCTGCTCCGCCGGTGTCAGCGCCGCTTTTGTGCGCCTCCTGGCGCCCTCGCGTCACTGTGAAGCGCGCCGCCGCGTAGGCTGCCGGGAATTGAAGTCCCGGAGCGGCGACGCGTGCAGTCTGTGCAGAGGATGACTCTCGGCGGTGGCGGCTTGTCTCCAGTGCCCCTGCAGCCTGGAAAGGAAGGTCCGGTCTGTGGCAGCAGGTAAGTGAAAGGCTCCCCCTCCACACCATACAAGGCACTACAGAAAGCCCACTTAATGTAACAAAACATAGAAAGACTTTTGGTATAATTCAGCAAGGCGGATTTTTCGTTGCATTTTAAATACACCATTTTCGTAAGAAACTGATATACCAGGTTGCATTTATTGCATTATAGCCTTCTACCTGTCTATTTGAATATAAAAAGCGTTTTGATTGCATTTGGCATCTTAGCCTCAGCTCTGAATTAAGTCTGTAAAGGCAGAGAGGGCAATTTTCTTTTGATAGGGTGACATCTCAGTGACCTTTTCTTTTTTTTAAATATAGGTTCAAGGAAGAAGGCCCGAAATGGAAGATTTAGACATTTATGCCACTTCCCGGGAGCAGCGATTTCGCATGTTTGCATCTTTTGAATATGAAGGCCAGCTATACATGACACCACGCGATTTCCTTGAATCCGTCACAACTGACGAACCCAGAAGTAAGAACTAATTTATTGTAGATTGTATATTTTCAAACAAATAATAGCAAGACCTGCACCAAAGATTACTACAATGAAATAAACGGTTATCTCTATGAAGAACAGTGTATTTTGAAAATGCTGCTTTTATCCTTATCTTGAACATCGATGCTAAATCTTTAAAGGAACAGATATATGGAGGTGGCACAAAATAGATGCGGCACCAGGGCTCAAGTGCCACTGCTGTAAAAAATGGCTAAGTAAACCTTTTTCATAACCACTTGCTAAATTTGTGCAACTTCATGTTGAGGTAACATTTCAATCTAAACACTTTTGTGTGAAAGATTTGTCTTTTTTGATTTGTTTTGCGTTTTTAGGTGTGGTGATTGAAAAAACCTTTTTATTTTACCAAAATCATATATTTACTTAGTCATGGGGGCTTTCAGCCAGCCCTCTTCATCCTTTGCTCTGTTGTGATTAAAATTTTACTACACCCCTTCCTCATAAACCATGGTGCACTGGATCAACCCATTTCAGCCATTGGCTAACTTCTCTGTGAGTGTCTGCATTCTGCTCTTTCACAAGGAGAACAACACGCATAAAGTAGTTCCTTGTGTGTGTGGGGCTACTATGATAATGTGAGTTTTGAGACCAAAAACGTGTTGCTTTGAGACTGTTTTTTTCTTCTTTTTAATTTTTCTGGGACCAGCAGTTTCCCAACAATAAAGTTTGACAAACACCATGACAACACAAGCATTAACACATTGAAACTTCTAGCAGCATTTGCCAGACCTACTGGCTTTGCCAGTGTTTGGTTTGTTTTTTAAAGTCTTACTCAACAGTAAAGCTATCTCCATTTACCTACTGTTAATGATTTTTAAAATATACATAGGATGACTTTTGGCTCCACCCTGTGAAGAATTTCTCTCTCACGTCTTGTTATTCATTGTTTGGTGTATAATTTCTCTTCCTACAGAGAGTTTGCATTGCAATGTATGAGGGTACTTTGAATCATCACACATTAATCTCTTTGTCATGGATACAGTGCTTACAGAAAGCATATTTTTTCAATCTGGAATCATTAAAAAAAACATGTTGTCATGGCTAAAAATGTAAGCCAGACCTTGTAGATTTACCAATGCTGGTTTTGTTTTTTTAAACATTACTGTTTGTAAAGGCAAAGTCCATCAATTTTCCATAACCCTAAGATGCTCGGTACCCCTTTCTTAAGCCTGAAAAACAGATTAAAAATACTTTTTTTTTTTTTTTTTTTTTTAAATATATCAAAACACCTGTAGTTATGCCTCCTTCTTGTAATTTAATAACCATCCCTCCAAAATAAATGTATTTGACTGCCTTCTTGTTAGCAGATTTAAGTACTAATATTTGTAGTTTAAAAAAAATATATTTTCAAAAATATTCTTTTGATAGTTCTCCTTTGACATATGTCCTAAATGTTTTACCAAGGTTAAAAAAAAGTTTGCCACTGTAGTGTCTGAACTGGAAATCCATGTTTTCGATGTGGTTTCCCATTTATGATTATAAATTTATCTGTGCCTCTTAGCCTTGTCTTCACTCTGTAAATGCTTGTCTAAGATTCTAGAATCCTTCATTTAAGTAAACATACTCGTCCTACTACCATACCAATGTGTCACATATGTCTTTACGTTGTTAATGACCACAGTTTAACTTTTTTATTTGTTTCATTATGTCCATTAAAAACACACTAACACAATAACAGAAGAATTGTTATATAGCCTCAAAACCGCACTTAGGGGGTCATTAGGATGGCGGGCTGACTTAGTCCGCCCGCCATCCTATCGGTCTTTGGGACGCCCGCCATAATGGGGGGGGGGGTCCCGTGGGGGGCATTAGGATGCGCCCGCCACTGTGGCGGGCGCATCCTGCATGTTTAGCAGTGTGGCGGGCGGGGGCTCCGCACCGCCCGCCACAATGCTAAACATGCACAAATGCATTTGCATTAACAAAGCGGCAGGCACCTGTTAACGCAGATGCCAGGGGTTACCACAGGTACCCCCCCGTGCACTCCCCACCTCTCCTTCACTCCGGGGACCCGCAGGGGGCCCCCAAAGTGAAGACTGCATGCCTTTCCGTGGCAGCATCGCCGCCACGGAAAGGCATCTATCCTGGGCCATACTAATATGCCTGGCGGTGTCAAATAGACACCGCCACCATGTTAGACCCTTTCCGCTTTTTGGAAAAGCGGCGGACGGTCTTTCGGTCCGCCGCGGTCACCCCCGCCATACTAATATGGCGGGGGGCATTCAGCTGAGGATGGCGGGCGGATTGCCCCGACAGGCCGGTGGTGGCTACCGCCAGCCTGGCGGGGGCAATCCGCGCGCCATCATAATGGGCCCCCAAGTGTGGTACATGTTTTTTTTCACATATTCGCAATGCACGTTGTTGAAAAAAGCATAAAAAAACATTTTCCCAGATCTATTTCAATTTGTATTCCATTTTGATACATTTGCTTATTGCGTTTAACATTTGTATATATTTCTTTTGTTTCTTGCAGTTGCTAAACAATGGAAATCACTGTCAAACCAGGTAAGGATTGAACTTTCCCTGAATTTGCTTCTGTTTTGTCATACAGTAATAAGTATTAGTGTTTGGCATTTAATAATTATAATAAATCCAAATAAGCATGCATCAAAAATGATTTGTGGGTTACTTTTACATTACATATCATTGCAAACTCCTATTTAAGGATACCTCTACATATATATTCCTCTCCCTGCTGCCCTTGTGCACCCTGTATCATTTTAAGTCTGCAGTGACACATTAACGTTCACGGTCCCCTGTGAGTGGTTGATGCTGCAGTGTGAAGAAATGTTCTGGTGGTGTTCTGCACTGATTTTCGGTGCAAGCGCTGCATCCGTGGGGAAAACGGACTCATAAGCCGTCATGAAGAGCCTGACAGCTTTATTTTAGCTAGCTGAGCCACACCAAGGGTTCAATCCCTGAGGGGCACCACTTCGGAGTCTGGAACTCCCTGCAGCTGGTTGGAGAGCCTATTATCTCCCTGAGGCTCAGATCAGGAGGCCTATTATCTTCTTGAGGCTCTGATCAGGAGGCCAACAGACTAGCCCTTGAAGTTGCAGGTCTAGTTCCTCATTCCCAGTCAAGAAGGCAGCAGGTCGGCACAGCAGGGCAGCAGTTCCTTAAGAGCAGCAATGCAGCAGAGTGGCAGTCCTTGCAGCAGCACAGTAGTCTGAAGAGTTGGTGTCTGAGGTCCAGTATTTTTTACCCAGCTGTCCCTTTGAAGTGGGGAGAAGCTTCCCCTTTGAAGTCCGCAGGCATCCTGCCTTTCCTGTCCTAGCTCCAGACTAGCTACAGGGTGTTTGCAGCTCTTTGTGTGGAGGCAGGACACAGGCTGTTCAAGTGTAGGAGGAGCTGTGCCCACCTCCTCCCTCCCATCCGGTCAGTGATGGCCCATCCAGGCACACCTATTATCCAGTTTTAGGGTATCTTTCATAGATTCACATCCCTGAATCATTCCCCATCATCGGGATGGGAGCCCCCGGTACATAAATAAAGTAATGTCCCATTAGACATAGACAGTAATAGGTCTAGGGCCTCACATTAGTAACATATCCAGGTCCTTTTGTAATAAGGACCAAACTCTCAGAGAACAGCCAATCAGCTATCACCACCCTCTGGAACCTTCCTGAAAGGAGCTCTAGACCCTCAGATTTTCTACCACACGTCATGCTAAGGGAGTCTCCACTGAGCTTTGCTCAGGTTTTTCCCTATTTCTTGGATTCAAGTGAATTTTTTTCAGGATTATCTTTGTCTGAGTGAAGTCTTATCTGTCTTTGTGTCAGACACTCCTAAAAAAGGCCTTTTTAGGCCCTGTGATACCTGCAAAAAGAAGAGGTTGCATGTCGACGACCAGCATAAGGACTACCTCTACTGTCTGTATCCGGACCATTCACCTAAAGACTGCAAGGTATGTCGTACCTTTTCTACTAAGACACTTAAAGACCGTGAGGAAAGGCTTTTAACTTGGCTGCAGAGGCTTAAGGACAAAGAAGACCCCTTGTCCTCTGAGGAGAGTGAGAGTTCATCAAAATCCTCCTCTAAAACCCCTCAGAAAAGGCCCAGATATTTCTCACCAGGTCCTTCTTCGCAGCACCCTCAAAAGAAGACACAGAAAAAGTCTTCAGAGACTTTAAAACCTAAGGATTTACCAACAAGGGAGTCTCCTCCCCTACAAGGTTCGCAGAAACCAGCTTCTGGCCCTCTGACTCCTCCGTCGAGGGTGATACCCACTTTTAAAAAGCCTTCTTCAGCCCCGTTGACTACCATCTCGTCGACGGTGGCCTCGACGACGACAAGATCTTCTGGTACAGCTATGGGAGTGACCTCGTCGACTACTACCATTTCTACAATCTCAGTCTCGTCGACGACACATACCCCTTTGTCGTCGATGATCAAGATATCGTCGTCATCGAAGATAGCATCGGCCACAAGCACAGCGACAAGTGGTTCAACGTTGATGATACACACGTCGACTAAGAGTGTCGTCATCGATGAGAGGTTCCTCATCAACGCCAGTGCCCAGTGTGACCATCGATGATTCTTCGTTGACGACTAATATACCGACTACGGCCTCGTCGACAACACCTAAATCAAAGGTGGAAAGTACATATTTTCAACAGATATTTACAAAGCAAAAGCTAATGCCTTCTCTTACATCACCCAGCAGGGTCCAACTATTACTTCCATCTCATCTTTTGGATGAGGATTCGGACGAGGACCGCATGTTCAGGGCTGCAAGAAGTCCCTCTGAACTTAATGTCAAATAACAGGAGGATTCTGAGTATGACAAACAAGATATGGATGAACAGGCATATTATCAGGACTGTTAGACCTGGCATCATTGGCGTGAGTCTCCCTTCCATTTTTAACGGATTGCCTCCTCTGTTTTGATCTGTTTTTACTGGATTTATGCTTTGGGCACTGTGCCACTGCTAATCAGTGCCACCGTGCAAGTGCTCCCTATGTTAAATTGATGTACTAATTGGTTATTCCATGATTGGGTTATTTGATTTATCTGTCAGCCCCCAGTACAGTACACCATGTGTGCCCAGGACTTGTAAATCAAATGCTGCTGGTGGGCTTGCAGCACTGGTTGTGCCACCCACAGAAGCAACTTGTAAAGTGTGTCTCAGGCCTGCCATTGCAAAGCCTATGTGCAGTCTAGCACTGCCATGTTGACTTGGCCAAGTGCACCCTTTGCCAGCCCCTAAACCTTCCCTTTGTTTCATATTACACACCCCTATGGTAGACCCAAGGGCAGGGTGCGTTGTCAGTATAAGGTAGGACATGCTCTGATGTGTGTAGCATGTTCTAATAGTGAATTACAGCCATTTTCGTTTTTCACTATTGAAGGCTATTTGTTTTCACAGGCCAGAATGGGCAGTTAGATTATTACATCCTTATAATCCTAACTGACTCAGGGAACACAGTAGAAATTCGAATTTAGTATGCCTGAACTCAGAATAATGAAATACAACTTTTAGTAAAGTTTATTTTAATATTCTGTGTTTGCAAATACCACTTTTAGAAAGTAGGTATTTGCTTGCCTAACCATTTGAGCCTGCCTCTGCTGGGTTGTGCATTCCTTGTCTGGGTTTGTGAGTGACAGGGCTGGGGGATTCCAGGAGACAGGCTGGGGCAGCCCGGTGGTGAATAGAGAGATCTGCATCTTGATGGGCGGGAGGAGTTGCACCTTGGACATGAATAGGGCTGGTCCTTCCCTCTACAATGCTGGCTCCACCCCCTGTGGCTCGTCTGATGTCTCTGCCCTGCGAAACAAGAGGAGGAATCATGTCAACAGAGTGTTCCAGAGCTGTATATTCCCTCCCCTGTGCTGGCTCCACCTTCTGTGGGACGGCTGATGTCTCTGCCACTGCACAGTGAAAGGAACGAGAAAGTCATGTAAACAAAGTGCTCAGGAACTGGTTTGGATTAGGCAGAGGCCTCTCTGCCTTCAGAGAACAAAGGATTTTGGGGTATAAGTATTGGGACCCTGATCCCAAGAAGTTGGATCACTTCTGGAACAAGAAACCTTTCTGCCAAGAGGAAGAACCAAGGAAGCTGCAGGAGTTGTACTGCCCCTCTGCCAGTGTGCTGTTTGCTGGGTTGGCCTTCAGTGGTTGCTTCATTGCCAAGGGAAAGGAGAAGGAACTTTGTAAGGACTTTCATCTACAGAATATTCTTCAAGGGCTTGAACTGTGCTTGCCTCCTGCTGAAGTCTCAGGGACAAAAGACTTCACCTCCAGCTCCCTCCTGAATTTCCTTGCTGGGAATTCTGACTCCAGTCACTTGCGTGCCGCTGGGAGCTGGAAGCGCGACGCATCGAGAAGTAGCGTGTCGCCACCACAGCTGAAATCATCGCAAGTCTGGAGAAGCGAGCCTTTGTCGCATCTCCCTGCAATCGTGTGTTCATCGAAGCTGCCTGCTGTCGCATCACCGGAGAAGCGTGACTCCATTGAGAGAGTCGCCATCGCATCGCCGGAGAAGCGCATCGCAGGGCCTGTCGCGGATCCAAAGTACAGAATCGTCGCAAGGCTGCCAGGGCGTCATCTCATCGGCATCGCCGCATCAAGGGCACCATCTTCTCGCAACGCAACCGGATCGTCGCATCGCATCAAGGCACCATCTTGCGCACTGCAACTGGCCCGCAGGCCGAGAATCTACGCATCACCTCCGCACCGGTAAGGCTCACGACGAGTCCCCTACTCTGCGCAAGCATTGAGGAAAGACGCAACCATTCCCCCGGGTCACAGAACCGACCCATCTCCCCTTTTGAGAGCCTTTTGTTCACTTTGCGTTACGCATTCAGGTACTTTGTTGAGAACTTTGTTGCATTTACCAACAACTTGAACTAAGAGACTTTAATCATCTTTTAAGTAATCTTAAGTGTAGTCTTGTGGATTTTTGTTGTTTGTGGTCTTGTGTTTAAGTCGATATAAAGAATGAAAGGTGCATCCCCTCACTTCCTCTCCAGAAGAAATATTACCATACCTTCTCCATCTAGCAACTTCAGGTCTCGCTCACGCCTCCATTATAGTTCGCCTAGCAGCAAAATCCTGTTTCCGGAGATCTTCTGCTGGGCCTTCTCTTTGGTCAAATAGACTGATAAAACAATTTTTCAAAGGCCTATTTAGGACTTTCCCTCCCGTAAAGTGCCCACCTCCAACATGACAGCTCAACACACTCTTTACTCAACTTAAGAGACATCCTTTTGAGCTGATACACAGAGCTGACCTCAAGTTCCTCTCCTGGAAGACTGCACTTCTTCTAGCCCTTGCATCCGCAAGACGAGTAAGTGAGCTTCACGCATTCACAATACAAGATCCATTTCTTCAATTCAAGAACAATAGGGTAATACTTCGGACTAATCCAAAATCTTAAAGACCTTCTTTCCAAATCCTCAAACAGCAGCTGAAAGAGCTCTACATTCATTAGATTTGAAACGCTGCCTTAAATTCTACCTTGAAAGGACAAACGCTTTCCGCAAGCCCAACAAACTCTTTGTGTCTTACAGTTTACCTAGGAAAGGTTTTCCACTTACTAAACAAAGTATTTCTATATGGATCTCTAGTGCTATTGTCTTCTGTCACCAGCAGGCTGGCCAACCTTTACAATTCAGAATTTGTGCCCATTCCACAAGGGCAGTTTCTACTTCTATGGCACTGTTTGCAGGTGTGCCTATCACAGGCATCTGCAGAGTGGCAACATGGAAGACCCTGCATACATTTACTAAGCATTACTGCTTGGATACGGAAATAATGAAGGATACTGCAGTGGGACAGGCGGTGTAACGTCATCTATTTCGATAGAGGTGAGCCTTCCTTCCCACCAACCTTTCTTTTCTTTTTAGATGCACATTTCTCTGTTATTTCTATGATTTTTGCCATACTTGCAATTTATTGCTTTCCATTTTCACATTGATATGTCTATTATCTGGTGAATTTGTGCATTCTGTACGAACAGAAATGTGCTTATCATTGCTTTCTATTTTGATTCAGGCATGTGAATCTATGAAAGATACCCTAATACTGGATAAGAAATGTGTTACTTACCTGTAACTGCAGTTATCCAGTATTGGTATATTTCATAGATTCACATGCAATCCACCTCCCTCCCCTGGAAGGGCTCACCTAGTACTCTCAGTTGCACCTCTATATAGCACTGTGCTTACGAAAATCTGAGGGACTAGAGCTCCTTCCAGGAAGGTTCCAGAGGGTGGTGACAGCTGATTGGCTGTTCTCTAAGAGTTTGGTCCTTATTACAGAAGGACCTGGATATGTTATTAATGTGAGGCCTTTTACGGATTACTCTCCATGTCTAAGGAGACATTACTTTACTTATGTACCGGAGACTCCCATCCCGCGACTGGGAATGATTCAGGCAAGTGAATCTATGAAAGATACCAATACTAAATAACTGCAATTACAGGTAAGTAACGCATTTCTTGTGTGTGGCTGGATAGGAGGAATACACAGACAGCTGTCAGCTACACCCAGTCTTGTGACCCAAGTGCAGGATACAGGCAATACATCGCGGCTAAGGCAGGAATATGCCAACTTTCTAAAAGTAAACACAACAAGATGATGGATGGAGTGCTGAAACTTTTCAACCACTCATCCCCAGTCAAGAGATCTGGGTTTAATCCATCGTTCTTTTTCTCGCTAAGCCACCCCAGTTTGGACCCACCCATATGCAAATCAGCCTTGATCCTGCTCCTCATGGGAACAATTCTGCACGAATTGCCAGACCAGGTTGTCCCTGTATTGCACCAATTTTCTAAAAGTGCAATTTTCAAAATTGTAACTTAAAATCCAACTAGGATTTAAAACTCTAATTCCAGAGACACCAAACATGAAGTGGTTAGTGGTTTACATTTGGAAATTACTTTTACTTGATATAATAAGGTAATTCAAATGTTATCCTATGGTAGAGGTAGGCCTAGCTGAAATGAAAAACACATTGTAGAGTTTTTCACTACCAGGACATGTAAAACTTAATAGTGCATGTCCAACTGTTTAAATACTATGCACCTTTCCCTCTGGGCTGTCCAGGGCCTACACTAGGGGTGACGTCTATGTATTAAAGAGGAAGGCTTGGGTCTGGCAAAAGGTTTATTTTGCCAGGTTGAAATGGCAGTTTAAACTGCACACACAAGTTGCAATGGCAGGACTGAGACATGTTTAATAAAGAGCTACATAAGTGGGTGGAACAATCAGTGCTTCAGGCCCACTAGTAGCTTTTAATTTACAGGCTGCGAGCACATGTAGTGCCACTTTACTAGGGACTTGTAAGTAAACTAAATATGCCAATTGGGACTAAGCCAATAGCATCATGTTATAAGGAGGCAGTACGTACACTATAGCACTGGTTAGTTCTATTGTGCAGAGTTCAAACGCCAGCAAAAACTAGATCAGAAAAAATGGAGGAGGAAGGCAAAAGGTTGGGGGGGGGGGGGAGACCACCCTAAGCCTGACAGGTCTAACAAAGTGTGTCAGTCTGAAACTGCTGATATTGGCTCCAGATCTTTTTTAACTCCCTGACAATAAAAAGAAGTTGGAGACTTGTGGTTCCCAAGAAGGCATCAGAAGGGAGTTTGAATTTGTGGTCATCTGAACAACCTACGACCTCATTGTCCGGTTAGAAGCAGATCTTTTTCATAAATAACCATGGATTGCCATGTGTATTGGTTTGCTTAACAGGAGCGTCTCATGATTAGGAGTGTCAAAGGTTACTGAAAGGTCCACTGCACTCCCTTGTCCGCATTTATTAAACCTATGGTAACATCAAACAACTGCATGATGCCTCACCCAATGCCATAGTGGCATAAAAGCCACACTAGGAAGAACAAAAACGATTGTGGAAAGAGAAACTTGAAAGAAAGCAAGATAACTAGGGAATTTGAGGTGCGTGTATGGAAATGTTAAGTTTCTAATTGAGTGAAAGACAATTAAGAAGTTAAATCCTCTGAAATTAACTAATTGGCCTTTCACCTAGTAAAATCGTGACAGTGCTTGAACATAACAGGAACTCATCCTGTTCATCAGTAATCAGTGTCAGAAGGTATTATATGCTAATGTGTACTTTCAGTTATCAATTCATTTATTATAATAATAATAATAATTATTATTATTATTATTATTGGTATTGTTATTATATTTTATGCCATATTTTTATATATCTCTCCTCGGCGACATAGACTATAAGGTTGTTTGATATAGAATTTATTGAATCACATCACAGTATGACTTAGCATAACTTGATCACTTATAGATTGCAATACCAGAATGCATTGGGAGCATGTAATAAGTAAACTGCCCAACACACATTGCAACATTGCCATTCCACCATCTTTCATTTGTCCCTGAATTTCCCTGCTGTTTTTTGTGAATAAATTGTGAGTCCTATATTGCCAAGGAGACCCTCAAACCACAGGGTGGTGCTCTTCAGTGTCCTCTTTCTGGTGGATACTGAGAGTGCAGATCTCCAATTGGTCTTGCGACCCTTCTTCTCAAGGGGTTTGCCCTGTAGTCTCATTCAGCATGAGCTCTCTCTTTAGGCGCATAATATGCCCACTTCATGTTTATTTATTTGGAATACATTTCATGAATGCAACCACTGTACGCAGTCATCTTTGGCGTATCTTTCACGATCATTAACACAAATGAGTACAGTAAATGTTGTGCATAGATTACCATTGCACCTGTAATTCTGATTACCTGTAAATTGTGCAATTTAGTACTTTAAAGTAAGCTTGATGATGCCCTTGAGAAGACAATCCCTCCTACTGCTACTTCCATGTTTCTTCTCCTGGAATGATGCTTGGAAAGGTGCTATCCGAGAGGCTACCGTGAGTAGGAAACTTCTGCTTCACCCATTATTGATCACCCTTTGAGCTTGCGATGCACTGGACCCTGAGTGACAGTAAGCATGTGCCAATTTGCTCAGATTATCAAATAGAACTAGGAACTGCTCTGCAGTTCAATGTTAAACTTAAGTATTCTCTCCTGCTGAACCCCATTGCTGTCGGGTGTATCCATAGCAGAGAGTGTCCAGGCTACCTGTTCCCTCCTAGTAACACTTAGCCCCAGGCCATGGGAGCCCTCATCAGCCTTAATATGCAAATAGTGTAAAAAAAAAGTCTACTTTATGGTTGTGATTGAGGCAACGCAGAAAGGGATCAAATAAGCTCTCACCACAACAAAAAATCTTTTTCTCAAACTTTTTAAAATCATTAAATAATTTCTTCATTTCATATAATCTGTGATATAAAATTGGAAACCCAATGAACAAATATTATTAAATATAGACCTGTAGAGGGGTGTGGCTTGGCTGAGCAGCGGGATGGCCGTACTCTCGAGCGGCTCTGCCGGCCGGGTAATTAATCTATATATAGAAAAACAAAAGTATGTCTGTTTCTCCTTTATGCATTACTACACCATTCATCCGATCGCCATGAAACTTTGGGAAGTTGTTGAGTACACTTCCGCAAAGGTTTCTGGCAACAAAAAAAAACTTGTTAAAAGTTGTTGAGTACACTCCCGCGAAGGTTTCTGGGGAAAAAAAAATGTTAAATATCGGCCCCCTGGGGCCCTCATAATCTTTCCAATACTGAACGTTTACAGTTTACGGTGCCACTCGCTTTTGCTATGACCATCAACAAAGCACAAGGACAATCGCTGCAAGTGTGTGGACTACATTTGGAGAATCCGTGCTTCTCACATGGACAACTGTATGTGGCCAGCTCACGCGTCGGAAAACCTTCTGATTTATTCGTGTACGCACCAGACGGAAAAACAAAAAATACCGTGTATCCACAAGCCCTCGAATAAATAAACAGAATTAAAGCAACTTTAAAATGTTTTCCATATTAAAATGAATAAGTTTCAATAAAAATGACACAATGTAAATTGAATGTTATCATAACAAGTTTCCTTAAATTTCCTTTCTTCTGAGATCGCAGCAACACGCGACGGGTAAGTAGTCCGATATGAATCCGGAAATTCAACGCGAGTTCGAGATCCCAACAGCGAGATACCATCCATGACTCTTACAGGCGGTAGGAAACGATCTGCGTGAGGCGGCCGTAAGCCGTGGTGTGGATGAGAAAGACCTGAGACAGAACGAGGCCTGCTGCCCTGACCTCCGGGCTGAGCCGGGGCCTCGATTTTGGTGTCCCCCCGTGCGACTCTGAGCGGGTGCTGTGAGCTTGCGGCATAGTCAAGGGGCTACAAGCGGGCATAACGAGGAGCTGGGCAGCGTATGCACAGGCGCCCGGCGGAGACAGCGGTGCCTCTCTGGATTGGGCCTGGAGTGAAGCAGAAGCGGTGGGAGTACGCGGTTGTGAAGGTCGACGCTGCCGGCCTGCGATTGAAGGAGGCTTGTGAGGCTGAGCACCCATGAAAGACAACATGTACCGCTGGGAGTAGCGGGGGAGGGACGGCGGCCTGTACCCACAGTACTGGGGGCTGTGGCCAGAGGAAAAAGATGGCCTGGAACCGGCTGGATAGTGGGGCCCCCCCGAGGCAGTACAAGCAGCAAAGCCGCCATTTTGAAAAGACAGCCGGCAGGTTCTTGGAGGCGCACTATTAAACACTAAATAATCAGCACAAAAAACAGGGAGTAAGCAGGAATTGCCGGAAAACGCAGATCAGCCCTCCTCGTAGGCAAGTGGAAGAAGGGCAGGAGGGCCAGCTGAGGTGGCAAGCTTGGTTCACACTGGCACCCACTGTCTGGGAGAGGCGAAGACTGTGGCCACAAGAGCACTATCCAGAGTGGCATAACTGGAAAGCATCCTAGGCCACACATATATCCCATAAAGCTGCGAGCACGTCCAAATGCCATTAGCAGCAGGCGGGAAGGGGCCGCTGCAAAGGTGACACTGACGGCCACGTCAGGAAGTGCATGACTGGTGTAGCTAGTGGGACGGACAAGAAGATACCTGATTACAACAGAGTCACATAAGGACGACGTACAGCCTGCGAAAGGGCGAAAAATGCCCACACAGAGAACAACACAATGCATTGAGGAGAAAGGGCGGTAGTGCGCCAACTGAACAGGAATTCCGACAGGACTGGTAACGAAGAGTAGACATATTTGCTTGTAGGATGCCTGGTAGTACGCAGAGCCAAAGATGGGGAAGCCGGACACTAGACAGCCACGACTCAATTTTGATGGGAATGCCACAAAAGGACCCGAAGTAGACAATGGGCCACAACGTCAATCCGAAGAGCCCGTAACATCCCAGCCTCCGCCCGACGATATCCGCAAAATGTTTAAAGATTTGTAGTCCAGTCTCTACGGTATAGATGCCAAGATGGACGCCCTAGCCGAAAGAATGGACAGGATGACGCAGAGGATAGATAAGCAGGATGGCTGAGTGAGTGTCCTTGAAACCATAATTACTGAAAGTGAAGAAGGACAGACGGAAATGGACAAGAAGTTAAGGAATATGGATGGGATCCTCTACGCTATACAGCATAAGAACGAGGATTTGGAGGCTAGATCACTCCGCAACAATGTACGCGTTACCGGAATTGCGGAGACTACAAACATCCCGAATATGGAGAAGTACATCGAAAAAATGATGTCAGATCTATTTGGTCAGGACCTGTCCGCCATGTTCCTGGTTGAGAGAGCACATGTCACGTTGGGGCCGCGGCCAAGAAAGACCGGGGGCGCCAGCACGTCCGGTCCTTACATGTATCCGGAACTATAGAGACCGGTACACAATACTGCGCCTGGCGAGGGAAAGGGGAGACATTCAATACAATGGAAACCACATAGCATTGTATCCGGACTTTAACCTCCAAGTCCAAGCAACACGGAGGGAATTTATTCCTGCTAAGAAAATCTTTCAACAGATTGGCACCAAATACTCCTTGATATACCCCGCCAAACTGAGAGTACAGGGGCCCGGGAAACCCGCCTTCTTTACAGATGCAAAAGCGGCGCTCACGTACGCAAAGCAACTGGCCAAGGATCACAAACGGCAAGAGGCGACCGGAGACCAGAGGGCTGACACCAACCTCGGTGATAATGACTGATCAAAGGGAACCAGATGGCTAGACGCCCAGATAAGTACTGTATGTTGAACCTACAGTCCCGACCATGACTGTTATTAGAGGGAAGTTTGGATTGCTATTGCTGCTGCCTGTAAGAACTGTACAATGGTAGGTTATTCACTAAAATAGGACGACGTATACTGAAACATATACAATGGGGTTTATTTGGGAAGATTGAACGAATGCGTTGCAATCTCTGCCACCCTGCCACAAGCGCTGGGGGTTACAGCCGGCTAATCCATGTACCCCACTGGGATGATTCCTGTGCGTTCACTACTGTGGACCATTTGTTTACAGCTAGGGGAGATATGGGAGGGTAAATCACAACCTGTTTGGGGGGTTGGTGTGGGAGGTCGGGGGGGAAGGGAATTGTTTTTCTATTTCATCTTTGTTCTGCCACCTACTGTGTCGAAATGTCTGCATCTATTGAAACTGAGCATTGCTGGTAAGACCACAAAATCCCAGGGGCCAGATGGATGGTGCCGGAGATATAGCAAAACAGCCTGACACTATGGGTTCTAGTACACAACATGCTTGCATGACTTCGCTCAAATGTATGTCTTGGAATGTAAGAGGTCTAAACGATCGTAGAAAGGTGAGATTGGTTCAGTCTTATCTCCTGTGACGTGGGGTGGATATCTGCCTTCTCCAAGAGACACATTTACTTACAGCGGCGGCAGGTACCCTTAGGAATGCCAGATGGGGCGAGATAGCGGTGAGGTTCCGTGACAATTGTAAGTGGTGTTTCTGACTCGCACGAATATGGTCGAGTCTGGTATCTATGAACCGCAAATGACGAGTTTAGTGGGTGTACACGTTTTCGCTGTGCTAGTCTAAACCGTTCGTTTGTTTCGTGGGTTTCTTCATCTGAACCCACGGGTTCCATCTTAGATACGGCATCCATTTTGTTTCTTGCCCTCAAGTAGCCAGCGAACGGACGCTGTCCGCTTCACGACCCTGGGATTCCCAAACTCTTACGGAAGACACGTTTCCTTTGAAGGTGTCATTATAATGAGGGGGATGACACCGTAAGGCAGATGGCCCCGCTCGAGGCTCATCTTGCCGTGCCGGTCTATTGTCTCAGTTGTGCATTCATTAGACACGTCCCCTTTGATGCCTGCAACTCGTGTTTTCTGGTACCACCCCTTTTACACCCTCTTCGATCTGTTCCTTGTCCTCGTCTTTCTCTGCACCTGTTTCTGTCCTTTCCTCGATCCGTTTACTACTGAATGGAATGTACTAAGGGTGGGAAGATGTACTTTTACAGTTGGGAACTGCCAAATGTTACTGTAATCATGTTCCGGGCTCTGAATACATGAAAGCGACCTATCATGATCTTTACGATGGGAACCGAGTTGTAATCCTTTGTGCACCATGTTATCCTATGCTTGAAAACTGTATAAAAGGAGCGATCCACAGATACAAGTTGAAACAGTCTCCTCGAACCTACACGTGTTGTACTTCCTGTGACTTCTGTGTTCCCTGCAGTAATAAACCTCGAATCTTTGACGCCGAAGGAAGTGTCCCGTGTCTCTGTCATTTGTACGCCGGAACAGGTTACCCACGAAGGTTTTAGGTGTTATCCCTGGCACCGCTGGGTCTTAGAAAAACCCAGTCCTTCAGCGGTAGCGGGCTACTCGACTTATTCTAGAGGAGTGGCCATTCTTATACGCAGGGGGCTCCAGTGGAAAACGCATCAGACGATTGTAGATCATGAGGGAATTTTTGTTCTCCTACAGGGCACGCTATACGACACCCCTGTTTTACTAGTCAACGTATATGGCCCTAACATTGACAGCCCGGATTTCTTCCAGAGTATTTGCCAGAGGGTACAGGCACTAGGGCCAATGGCGATCCTTTGGGGAGGAGATTTCAATGTAGTATTGTCCCCCATGCTAAATCGGGAAGGAGTATCCCGAGAACATCATCCCAGAGCCACACAGACACTATCAGACATTATACAAGACCTCTATCTGATAGATTCATGGAGGGCGCTACATCCCACAGTGAGTGAAGGCACATGTATCACACACCACAGGAGCTCGTGGTCGAGACTAGACTACTGGTTGGTGTCGAAAGATATTCATACTTGGGTTACTGATGTAGCACATTACCCTCGCATATTCTCAGATCATGCACCTACAGTACTGTCATTGCGAATCCCTGAGCCATATATACAGCCATTTGCCTGGAGGTTTCCGTCGGGCGCACTGCTGGATCAGGTATTCCGAGAGTTTGAGAGAAGATAGAGGACTACTTTACTCTAAATGAGGGCTCAGTTGACTCAGCTGGGATGCTCTGGGAATCTTTTAAACCGGTTATAAGAGGTAATTGCATAGCGCTGAAAACTGGAGTGTTGAAGGATATCCGGCACACACTAGAGCGGCTAGAGAAAGAGATTGGGGACTTGGAGAGAGAATTTCAAACTAACCCATCCCCTGCCACTACTGCAAAGATCAGGTCAAAACTGACATAATTTCAAGGAGAGGCAGAGAAGGAAACAACTTATTTGCACAAATATGTGCAGGCCAGACGTTATGGTGAGGGTGATAGGGTGGGAAAGACATTGGCGGGCCTGTTGAGAACTCCGAGATGTGCTGAATACATTACGGAACTGAGGGCAGCTGATGGGGTGGTGGCTAGGACCCCACTGGATATTTTATCTACTCTGTCCCGATACTTTCAGTGCCTATACTCATCCAGCATGTGTCCACTGGAGACTGACATAACAGACTACTTGGACACGGTAGCGCTTGCTTGGTTCAATGATTGGGCCCGTGAATATATGAATATGCCGATCACGGTTGAAGATATTTGTTAAGTCATAAGTGGTTTGCCGTCTGATAAAGCCCCAGGGGTGGATGGCCTAACGGCTGCATTTTACAAAGAATACGTTGATTTATTGGCCCCTCGCTTATTGCAGGTGTACCTGGAAGCAATGGGCACGGGCACACCCCCTTCCTCCCACCCCCCACCCCGAGAGAAGCTATGATTATAGCTCTGCTAAAATCCGACAAAGATCCTACTTCCCCTGATTCCTATATTAATAAATCTTGATGCCAAGATATATGCAAAGCTCCTGGCGAATAGGTTGCAGCCAATGCTCCCCGCAAATCGCGCTTCCGGACCAGTCCGGATTTATACCAGGGAGGTCGACGTCACATAATCTGCGCACGATGTTTGGAGTCTTGCATTATCTAGCAACCAAGGCCTTTGACTCACTGGAATGGAAATTCCTATTCATATTGTTGGCTCGTATGGGCCTCAGCCCTGCTTTCATCCACCAAATTCAAATTTTTATACTCTAACCCGATGGCAAGGGTGTGAGTAAATGGACAGGTGTCGGAACCCTTTGACATTACCCGTGGTACGAGGCAGGGCTGTCCTCTGTCGCCGTTGCTCTTTGCCATTGCAACCGAGCCTTTGGCTGCGAGGCTTCGCCAGCACCACACGCACAGGGGCATAGGATTCACATCCGGGGGTCTATTAATCTCAATGTACGCAGACGACATGACTATTTATATGACTAATCCCAAAGATAACTTTAATGATGTAATGAGAGAGATGATCAGGAACGGGGGTCTCACAGGGATCCAAATCAATTGGACAAAATCCACGATACTAGCACTCACGGACGAGACAGATCACTGCATGACAGACTACCCCATTCAATGGGTGAAGTCGCAGACACGATACCTGGGCATAATTATAAGCAGATCTATGCAGGACTTGTGGATGGGCAACTATGGGAGGGTTATGGATTGGATCGACACTGAGGAACAGAGATGGAATAAACTCCCCCTTTCAATACTGGGACGCATAGCAATCACGAAAATGGTTCTGCTTCCCAAAATGCTATACCTATTTGTCAACATACCAATGGCGCTAACTGTACATTTTTTCAAACGACTTAGGACGGCCGTGGTTGAGTTAGTATGGGCAGGCAAACAGCCACGTGTCTCCTGGAATTTGTTGACGCTACCCTTTGAATTAGGAGGGTTGGGCGCCCCTGACTTTGAACTCTATGCAAACAGTGTGCAGGCACAGTTCCTACACTTTTGGCACAACCCAACACCGTTCCAACCACATGTAGCGATAGAGATAGATAGGGTCGCACCGATTCCACTGAATGCGGCAGTGTACCAGACCTATAAACGACGCCATAGAGAAATCGACACGGTTGAAGCAATGAGATGGGCATGGCGAGGTATAGCAAAATGAGCAGGAGTACAAGAATTGTATCCTCCATCCATGCCGATAGGAGGCAACCCACTGCTGACCCCACTGACAGATAAGGCCACTACTCTGAGGGCAAAAGCACACGGGCTGGAAACGGGTGGCGATCTATACCCAGAAGCTACATTCCTAACACTGCAACACATGTGTAAAGAACAGACACCTTCAATATCAGAAACACTACTATTTTATCAGCTTAGGGCAGCCTGCAAAGCACGATACACTGAATACCCCCAGGAACCACAGACTCTCCCTGCTCTGGAGAATGTCCTGTCTGATCCCTCTCTCAAAAAACTGATTACACGCATATACAATACTACGCAAAAGACATCCCCCACAGTGTCATACACCTCAAAAGTAGACTGGGAAAAGGACATTGCAACCCCAATCATGGAGCAACAATGGATATATTGCTGCTCGCAGCTGGAGCACCTATCGCCGAACTACAGACTTCGGCTAATACACTTCAATTGTTTACATAGGGTGTACCACACGCCCGTACAGTTGCACCGCATGGGCCTCTACGCAGACACGAAGTGCTGGCAATGTGGACTTCAGGACGCAACATTCATACACTTGGCATGGTCCTGCAGACTGATAGCTCAGTTTTGGGTGGAAGTAGTCAAACACATTAGAGACATTACCGCCACACAGATATCGCTCACACCACTAGTGACACTGTTGGGGTATGTTCAAGAGATCCCAAGGGGAACTCGTAAGTTAGTATCAATGCTATTATTGTTGGCAAAGCGTCAAGTGGCGATACATTGGAAAAGAGCAAGACTGCCCACAATTGCTGTATGACTACATACAAGGACCAACTGACCTGTTATTGGGAACTAACGCCAATCCGATCCAGGCCAGTAGATATTTGTGAGCCGTATGTAACGTGGCTGGAGGCGGGGGGAGCTGATCATTGTTCTGGAACGCCTACCTGAAATGTGTACCTTGCTGGGTAGCAGGCCGTGGGGAATGTTATGGGGATGTACAGCACGTACACTATGCTGTAGTCACTGGACCCGGGGAGTGTGAAAGTGAGGCCAATGTAAGAAATATTAGTCATTCATCGGGCATCACCAGATGAGCAAATTTAGAACCAATGGCGGGCAGATCGGGCAGATGCAGGCAGACGGGGGGGGGGGGGGGGGTCGGGTATTTATAAAAGTAACAGTTATTGGCAAGATGACATTAGTAGAATGAATCTGGTATACTTCGCGATCACTTACTTTCAGGTTATTGTTCCAGGAAATTTCATAAATATTTATTATTGAATCGCGTTCGCTGCCGGGTCCCTGGGATGTCGGCATACAAGCTGTGTGTTTAATAATTGCTTGTTGATATTCTCTGTTGCCGGCCCCAGGGTTGTAGGCATACTATAGCTGTGTACTATTGTCTAAATACAATAAATTCTTTAAAAAAAATATATATATATAATTTCAATTCAGACAATCTGCTCTTGTTTCTGAAAATATTTCTAGCCATCTTGGTTATTAGCAAAGTAAATATATTTATCAATGAAAAATCACAGCGTGATTCCCTGAAATTTCAGCCAAGAGGTCATAAAAGTGCCCCAGTTCACGTTTGTTTTAATGTTCTCCACAGAAACACTACGTTGTCACGGGTAACCTCAGAAGCAAAGAGTCAAGCTTTTCTGGCTGGACTTGCTGCTTTGTTGCAGACTTGCGCTGCCTGGCTCCTCCCAGCCAGCCGTACACCTGACAAGAAAACCTTGAGGCCTGATCTGCTCCTTACCCTAAGTCTTGGAGGAGGCTGCTGAATAATCAACTCCAATAACAACAGATGTTTAAAAATAAAGCCTGAGCCCCTCAAACTGTTAACCAGACACAGGGGTGGGCTGGGTAATAAAACAATTAATCTTTGTTAGAAAGGCATTGGGATGCTGCCCATGTGCCCACTGCTGCCTTCATTGATCTTTATAGGTTTATCCATTTTCTTGCTCTTTTTGTATCTGCCTTGGTTGTTGGACTGCACATTTGCCTAGATAGCTATCCAGATTTACAGTCCTTTGTTGTCTATTGTGATCAGCGTATTCGTGGGTTTGTAGCCTCTGTGACTTTTACGGCTGCCGGTCACTGATGAGGTCCGTTTTATGATCATAGAACAACAGTCGGACCATCGCATGGGGAGAGGAAGAGGCGGGGGGGAGAGGCCGCGGAAAAGAAGACAAAGACGAGGGGGGGAAGGCTACAGGAGGAGTACAAGGTTGGCAAACAAAAAGATCTCTGCGGTCCAACACCAAGAAGCAGTAGATATTGTGAATATTGCCAAAGAGGACACAACAATTATTAATCTGAGCTCAGTCCAGTTAACTAGTGACGACGAGAAAAACCCTGAAGTTAGGTCTCTCCTACTGTGATTCAAATGATTTTAATTACCCTAACAGTAAGATGGACCTGTACAAATATATCAGGAAGCTCAAACTCAGTAAAATGCATGCAACTAAAAAGAGCAATGCCGTACTGAGCTCAGCTATAGAATCAAGTACTACATTGCCCTCCCTCACAGTCCATGAATTACCAGCATTACAAGATATGATAGCGCTCATGGATGACACCTCTGAGGAAGAAAATATTGAGAATTCTGACTTTGGAAATGATCTGTTACCTGAAGACCATACACCCTTTAGAGCTACATCAAAATTTCTTCCTCAAACAATGAAAGACAATGTAGACTTATTTGGGGAAAATGTAACTAGAGATCCGAAAAGTCTATACTTGCAGGAAAATCAGAAAAAATGCAAGCTGAATCTGAGGAAAGCTAACTTCCACAAAACTGTGAAGAAACTACAAACGGAAGATGGTCTCCTGGTAAAACCCTCCGATAAAGGAGGAAACGTGGTTCTCTGGGGAAAAGAACAATACAAAAAAGAGGCTATGAACCAACTATTGGACCACAGCTACTATAAAAGAATTAGTAACAGAGAATATGAGGATGTCATCAGAGAATTTCATGGAAGACTGGATCACTGGAAAAAAACCGGCCTACTTAGCTGGGATGAACATAAATACATCAAACAAGACAATCCAGTGATTCCAGTCTTTTATATGTTACCTAAAATACATAAAAACGCCACTAGTCCACCAGGGAGACCTATTATCTCTTCATGTGGGAGTCTCTTTGAGAAAGCTTCACGTTATATAGACTATTTCCTTAATCCCATGGTCAGAACACTTCCTTCGTACATTAAAGACTCAACTGACTTTTTAAAATGTATTTTCGATATTTGTTGGGATCCAAATAATATGATCCTGTTGACATTAGACACAGCGTATTCGTGGGTTTGTAGCCTCTGTGACTTTTACAACATTCTTAGGACTGTGTACCTTCCTGATGTCCACATTTGCTTAGATGAACTCTGGAATGCGTTGCCCTTCTTTTGTAAGTAATAAACACTGTATTTGGACTGTCATCGTGGCTTCTTTGTTAAGTACAATCAATGATGTTCACAAACCTTAACCATCACCAAAACATACAAATAAATGTTAGGTGGGCACATTTCGATCATACATATCGATACTGTAACTATTTGTTCATGATCATTTACTGTGTGCAAACAGGTCTTTGAACCACAAGTTTCTAATTGCGTTGTGCTGTTTCAATTTTCCTACATTGCATGTATGTTATTATTGCATTGGGATGGTTTAGTGTTCCTACATTTCATCTGTGTTCTTGCGTATGTTCTGAGCTTTGGAAACGTTGATATTCACAAATGTTGTACAGAGCTTTTATGCATAAAAAAATTGTTTCTTTGCTTTATTGGTGTAGCCTGTGTTTCATATGAGTTACCTTCTCATTCTGAATTGCTGATTTCTTAAATTTGTTCTTATTGATGATTCCTGATTTAATTGCATGAACGCTGTTAAATGGTATTGTTTTTCATTGTTTTATGTCATTCCACTATTGTAATCAATGTTTATACAGTACATTTTATGAGATATTATTTGAAGTGTTGTCCACAAACTTAGCTGGTGATTCATACTTTATGGAAACTGTGATAATTGCTTGTCCCAGGACTCTCCCCACACTTCCCCCATGAGATGAGCCTTTACTTTTTGCCCATGTTTATCTAAAGCACAAACGGGCTTAGTTGAGTCCCACTTTCTCTGTAGACTTATTTTACATCCTGGTTGCTAGGGCCCGAGCCTTCTCGCTTTACAAAAGCGCAGATATCCCTGCCTAACAAAGAGCACATTTAGAGACTATTGGACAGCAACATAGTAACTGGCTAGCCATTGAATCACAAGACTGACCTGTATTTTTGGAGAAAGGCGAAATCAACATTGCTTTAAGAGGAGGTGAATGAAAAATTTCCTAATAATTATGACAAAGTTTAATTTCTATTAAGGACGCGGAGGCGAGGATTATGCTCAACTTTCTTTATTAACTGCACTCCAGCAGCTTCAACTTATATGCAAAAACTTCAAGTCCCATGATCCTACAGTCCAGGGACATCCGTAGTCCACCAATCAGCTGCTGCCATGGGGATACGAGAGCGTGCTTCTGCCAACACCATTCCTCTTTATTGACTGCGACCTTGTAAGTTAGAGAGGCCTGTTACTCCATCTTGGAACCATCAGAGCCTTGGAGAAATAAAACATAACGCCAATGACTTTATTCTCCGCAAGTAGTGTTAACCAACTATGCAAGGCATCACAGTCACTAAGCGAAGTTTCAAGTAACCTATGTGTGAGAAAAAGACTCGGTCAGACAACCAATTCGGAGATATCTAGTTATACCTTACAATGGAAAGCGAAGAGACCGGACGAGATTCCGTGTGCTTGTTCTGCAGGAGGGATTAGGTCTCAAGGAGCCTTGGGAGGGAATAAACCTCAGCTCTGCGTCCTTAATAGAATTAAAACTTTTCGTCATAAGTACTAGGAAATTTTTCATTTTATGTCAGGACCGGTGGCAAGGATTATGCTAGTTCAAAGCTGGTCAGCCACCAATGACGCTATATGCACGACTGGTTTAAAATAGAATCTTTTAAACAGAGAATCCGTGGACCAGTTTGCAGCGTTCAGGATGTCTTCCAATCTGGTGCCAAGTGAAAAGGCCTTCGAAGCCATTGCACCCTTCACCGAGTGCGCGCCAAACTACGAGGTGTTTATCCCCGCTTCCTGCATCACCCATCTAACCCAACGGGCTATGATAGGTGGTGACACCACTTTGAAAGGCTTCCTTAAGGAAATCAACAACTGTTGCTCCCTCGGAGGGCGAGTCTCCTCCGTCATGGCTTCATATTCCTTTGGACAGCGAACCACACACACTTTCAGGCACGTATTAAACGGCGGGTAAGACACCAGTCTCGAATCCGACTTCGTCCGTCATGCAATATGGAAATGGTAAAAATTCGACCTGTAATGTCCAGAGCTCTAACATCGGACAATCTGCGGCAGGATACTAAGCACAAAAGCATAGCCAGTTTTTCCGTAAGCTCCTTATGTGAAAGGTACCGATTGGGCTGCCAAGACAGGAAAAGGTGCAACACCTTAATAACATCCCACAGGGAGGAATATTGGGGTTCTCGTGGAAATGAAAGGCATAACCCCCGCAACAATTTGCAAACCAGAGGGTGCTCCCAGTAGCTTTTGAGCGTCCGTCGATAGGCCTGTGACTCTCCAGTGCTGCCCGAAATCCGCCAAGCTACCAAGGGCCTCCGTCCTTGCTGAATGAGGGGGTGAGGGGCACCCTGAGGATTACTCAGGAGAAAAGGATCGCGGGGTAGAAGGATTGGAGAATCACAAGAAAGTTCCAGAATAACTGGAAACCACACTTGAGACCTCTAATACGGGGTGATGAAAACCACCCTCGCCAGTTGTCTTCAAACCTGCGCCATGAGCCGCATGATCATGGCGAACGGGGAAAAGGCGTACCCCATCTTGTTGGACCAATCCTGGAGGAAAGGGTCTGTTGCTGTCGCCAGAGGGTCCGGCTTCCAGCTGATAAACCGTGAGAGTTGGTGGTCCAACCTAGATGCAAACAGGTCCACTGAAAACGGGCCCCACAGATTGTGGAGCTTCTGAAACAGCTGCAGACGGAGCTGCCAAAGGCTTATGTGCTCCCAGCTCCTGGAGCACCAATCTGCTGTGACGCTGGAGGCTCGCGTAAGATATTCCGCAGTTACTGAGATGTTGTGGGCTAGAGAGAACAAAATCCTTGGCCATGTCCATCAAGGCTTTGGACTTCGTCCCTCCTAGGAGGTTTATATATTGGACTGCTGAGACATTGTCCATCTTGAGGAGTACCGTATAAGAGGCCTTTTCCTTCGTCCAACATCGGATTGTGATTGAGCCCACCATTAGTTCCAGGCAGTTGATGTGCAGCTGCCGTTCGTCTGCTAACCACTTTCCTCTGGTAAAGGAGTCCCCGCACCGAGCTCCCTAACCGGATTTGCTGGCGTCGCACTCTATGACCAAGTCCGGTTCGCAACCGAAAATGGCTCTGCCGTTCCAGGCATCCATGTGCTCCAGCCACCACTGCATTTCCATGTGCACTTCCTCTGTCAGGGTAACCTGGTTGGTGTATTGAAGTCCCCTGCAGAGATGGGAGGCTTTCAGGCATTTTAGGGCCCTGTAATGGAGTGGCCTCTGGAATACAGTCTGGATCGAGGAGGCTAGGAGACCCACCAGGCGGGCAATCTGACGCAAGGAGGTTGAAGAACGGGCTAAGACTAGTCTCAATTCCCTACAGATCTTGGTCATTTTCTGGGCTCGGAGGCTCAAAGTTCGAGAAACGGAGTCCACCACGAAACCCAGGAAGGTAATTTGTTTGGAGGGCACTAGCACTGACTTCTTGGCATAGAGTATAAACCCCAAGCTTTGAAGAAGGTCTACTGCAACTTGAACCTCCTGGGTGAGGCAGTGGGGACATTGATCCAGCAGGAGAATGTCATCCAGATATTTAAGGCGGAAACCCTTCGCCCTCAATGTTTCCACTACCGGCTTGAGGAGTTTTGTGAAAAACCTTGCCACTGAGTACAGCCCAAAATGGAGTGAGACAAACTCTTACACCTGGTCTCTCAACACAAACTGTAGGAAACAGCGATGTGGCGGAAAAATGGGAACCACTAAGTACGCATCCTTTAAGTCCAGTCTGGCCATCCAATCGTCTGGTTGGAGGAGGTCCCCGAGAAAGCGAATGCCTTCCATTTTGAAGTGGCGAAAGATAAGACATTGATTGAACTTTTTTAGATTTATTACTGGACATTCCCCCATCTGTCTTGTCCACCAGATAGATATTGCTGAGAAATCCCCTGGAATGAAAGTGAGAGGTTATCACCGCTCCCTTTTGCAACAGATCTGCTACCTCCTGATCTATGAGGTGTGCTTGATCCTGTGCAAAAACCAGCAGGGGAGGGCGAGTATCCTCTACTGGGGAACCGTAAAATTCTATGTGGAAACCCTCTCGGTCTGAAGTACCCAAGCATCTGAAGTAATTAACCTCCAGTTGTGAGCGAAACCGCCAGCCTACCACCCACCATATGGTTTTGAGAATGGGAAAGGCTCACCGGCGTTAGGAACGCATTGGCCCCTGGATGCTCCTCTGCCACCGCGGCTTCTGGATCTTATGCAGGATTGGAAATACTCCTGGCGGCCTTGGTCCTGGGTCTTCTTGCCCGTGCCTCTTTGAGGGCCTTGCGTGTAGAAACGGCCGGTCTGTCGCCCTCTTCCGCAACCGGCCCCAACAAAGACTCTGGGGTGAAAGATCTTCTTAATACTGGACTGATCTTTGCCCAAAGAAGTGAATGTTGTGGCAAACTTTGTGAGCTCCTTTATATTTGGCTCGCCAAAAAGGCCGCCTTGTGCTATGGCGCCTGCTTCGGAAGAGGACCGGTCTCCCAACTTGGGATCGACCTTCAAGAGGAAGGAGCGCCTCCTTTCGGTAGAAAGGGCTCAATTGGCATTGCCAAGAAAGACTACCGCTCGCTGGGCCCAATTTGACACCCTTTCTGGGGAGAAAGGAGTACCCGCTAGCTTAGCTTCTGCTGCCAATGCTAATACTTAAGTGAGGACCTGCGATATCCAGGAGCTTATCCTGGCACGATTTCCAGGATTGGTCGATCCCTTTTTTTCGGATCCCGAATATATTTTCGGAGAAAAGTTGCCATCTTTGGTCAGCTTCTGGAGTTAGCGCCACTTTGCACGGTAGGGCCAGTCATGGGCACTCGGCCCTAAGGCAAGCCCGCACCTCCTTATCTAAGGGCTTCTTCAAGCGTCCGGCTACGAACTCTGCCACCTTAGGCGAGGGAGTCAACTCAGATGAGCAGGGGTGGTCCAGGTCTTCAGGGACCAACATGTCTGACTCCCTTTCCTTAGGAACGTCCGGGGATGGGGTCTCCGCCGGACGCCACGGTCTAGAGGGGCCTGCTTCATCTGCCGACTCTTCTGCAGATTCCTCCTCCTCATCATCATCTATGAAAGAGGGCCCTGGGATCTCAAGGAGAACGCTCTGGAAATCCCCATCTGGTCTGGCCAGAAACACCTTCTTAAGGCACTCAAACGCGCTGAGGTCCATGCCAGACCGATTCTTCCTCTTCAGGGGGCGTGGAGTTTGGATAGCGTAGGCGTACTGCATAATATGACGTTCAACTAGCCCCATGGCAGCTGAGACTGCCTGGAGGTTGGAAGCATCCACGTGTCACAAAATGAATCATCCAGAGGTAGCACCTGGATAGACTCCTCTTCAGAGTACTACTCCATGATTGCCACTGTTGGGATTATATCCAGCAAATAATCAGAGCCCCAAGCACTCTAGGTGCAAGTGAAAACCACTCTCTGTGGGGAAAAAGCCAGCGTGCGCCAAGGCACTAAACGTTTTGGACACACCAAAGGGTGCTAGCAATGGTCCTATATGGTCTGAAGGGGCAACTCGCCCTGCACTGAAAATGGGTGTTACAATCACGCGGGGCCCGCCCCTGGAAGAGTGCTCCCTGCCGCAATGTCAAACCCGAAAAGAAAAGGGAATATAACCCCTAAGATCGCCTTTCAGCGTTGATTACAGACCTGCGATCTGCAAGCATAAGGGGGCTGGCAGTACGGACCTGTTTAACAGGCGTCAGGGCTTCAAAGAGTATGATGAGGTGGCGCGGAGGCGAAGAGGGCCGTTGAGTGGGTCTCGCTGGTTCCGCGGCTCAGATCGCAACGAGAACCAACGAGACTCACGCACCTAGAGCTGGCTCAGGCGAGCACCGCACAAAACAACTCAGGTGGGGGCCGCGAGTTGAGCAAAGAGCACACGCGGCCCGAAACAATTAAACCGCTGCAAAGGCTAAAAAACAAGATTAAACCTGGCACAATACATAGGAAGCATACAAGAAGACTGCATCAACACCAACAAGGAAAACAATTAGCGTGGTCGCGCATAACAGCATTAAGAAATTAATTAGCACGCCTGCGCATACTGTGAAATAACGTTACGCAATGAGAACTGTAAGCAAGACCAATTAAAACTGTAATTATCCCGTGCCCCGACGAGCGAGGGAAAAAGCACTGAACTCTGCCGGAGAGCAGGAAAAGAAAGAGGAATGGTGTTGGCAGCAGCACGCTCTCGTATCCCCATGGGAGCAGATAATTGGTGGACTTCTGGTGTCCCTGGACTGAAGGATCATGGGACTTGAAGGTTTTTGCATATAAGTTGAAGCTGCTGAAGTGTAGTTAATGAATAAAGTTGAGCATAATCCTCGCCTCCGGTCCTGACATAATTTTTTTTTAGGTGTTTAACAAATGTTCTATAGGTGGGTTTTGTTTTGCTATCAAATGGGAGAAAAGTCCAAACAGTTCTTGCAGCCACAAATAGGTGTGCTTCAGAAACTGGATACTTCGAGATGCTGACTGTGAGGACTTCTGACATGGTGTGGCCACCTCCTATGGATACATTTGTCCTGTTAGATGCAGCCAATGCAGATCCTGTGATATTAGATTGGGTTGTTCACAATTTTTATTAACTATTACTCACACCTCTGTGTTTGGGAACAAAAAAGGCCTATAAATAGTGCATACTCATTCTGAAAGCAATTATACAAGCAAATTGAGAGGTGCACTCAATGAAGTCAATAGTACAAAAAGTTCATAGATTTTGTGAGTCTTCTGTTCTTTCTTTAATGGGTTCTTTATTTTCTCTTTTTAAAATACACCGGCACAGCCAACGCGTTTCATTCCCTTTAGTGCCTTGGGAATTTCTTCAGGGCATTGAATTGGATCATTCAAATCCGATGGTCCAAAATGTGGTCGCACCTACAATGTCGGTGCTGTAGGAGTATTGTCAATAGTTTGACCCTGGTGTTCCTGGATAGTGTGGAAGTAACGTTCAAGGAGTTGTTTCTGGTCGTTGTTCCACAGTTAAGCCGCAATGGTATGTGGAAAAGAGAACAAAAGTTTGTCCTGGCCCCCTTTAAGATTCAGTGTAGAGGGGGGCGGGGCGGGGGGGGGGGTGGCATGTACTGGTTGTTGGGTAACATCCAAACGGGTTGCCAATTAGATCTTGAGGTGCGGGACCTGTGATAGGGTCTCCGCAGTCTCCTGCTCCACCGCTTGGAATTTTCAAAGCCATTCTGAAAGCAACCAGTTTGAACCTGTGTTCAGATACTGCTGCGTCCAGTGCGGACACTAAGGTGTGACACAGCACAGACATAGGCAAAACTCTACACTAGAGCCAGTGATTTAAATGGGCTGGTACTCACCGGTACTGAGTACCGGCACTTCTGAATTTTCTGGCCCTCAGTACCGGCACTTCTTATTATGCAGGGAAGAGTACCGGTACCCGAATAGATGGCACCTCAGGCTCCCGTTATATCTCTCCTATAGCTTCTCTTGCAGAGTCGCTGCTGGAGATTCCAGCAGCGCCCATATGAATGGCCTGAGACCGCAGGAGTCTAAGAGGGCTTGCTGTGCGTCACGCTGTGATTAACAGTGCAGGGTCAAGACAGACCCTTCACTGTCAATCTGGAGCCAAAGGACTATTCACCTGAAAGTGCTTTAGTCTCACCCCCGCCCCTCTCCATCAGGTATGTAAATTGGTTGGGATGGGCTGTCAGCCAGAATCCAGTTTTATTTAGGACTAGCAGCCCATCCCGACCTTGTCCGGGAGCATTCAGGCTTCCCCTACCCCCGCCTGCCCCGACATTGCCCAGCAGCCCATGCCCCCGCCAGCCCCGTCCACCGCCTGCCCCGACCCCGCTCCTCGCCTCTCTGCTCTTCACTGCGGCCCGACACCCGCCTGCCCTGACATTGTTCCCGGAGGCTTAACTGATCTACCGCTCCTTAGTTTACCGCTCCTCGCCTCTCTGCTCCTCACCGCCTGCCCGCCGCCGCTCCTCCCCCGTGCCATGTCCGCCTCTCCGCTGCTTCCACCGCCGCTGGCCTCATGTCACCGCTCCTCCCCTGTGCCATATCCGCCGCTCCTCGGACGCCTCTCCTCCCCGTGGTGACGTGAGTACGCACGTCGCGGCCGGCGCTACTTTGGGGGGACTACTTTTTTTAAAATATAAATATTGTAAATAACGTTTTATTTTGACATTTATATAGCCTATAACCATCAACACACCCTGACGATTTCAACGGTATATCGGGTGTGTAGATTGGCGCAGTGGTTCTCGAGTTTACCCGCCTCAAAGCCTGAAAGTTCTTACTTTATTATAGTAGTATAGATATTGAGTGACAGCCCAACAAAATCCTCTGCCTTCGCAAAAGCCGTTTTTCCCCTCATCTTTTTATTCAGGACAGGAGCTGCTTCTCTTTGTGGAAGGAAAGAGTAGGGATGGTGCGGAGTCAAGACATGAAAAAAAGACCATCGCTCCTGAGACCCCTTCCAGGCAATGGTTAATGAGGGCCATACGGGAGCATGCCCTGCTTCCCCACAGCCACAAAGCAGCAAACATGTTACTTTACCAACTTGTCCAAGAAGAATCAGGAAGTGCCAAACGCTTGAGTAATGTTGGCAATCGCGGGAGCAGAGCCTACTTTTCTAGTCTAATCATGACCATTTGGAGTAAAATCCTATCCCGAGCCCAGGCTTCAATGATGCACAGCTAAAAAAAAGTTGAGGGTTGTATGCTGTGCGTGCAACAACTCTGTTCATGTTGCTTCAGAACATTTTTACTTAATAATAACTTGTGTGTGTGCACCTGTTTTTCTGTGAGAGAAAAGGGAGAGAATCAGGACACTCAGTATGATTTTAGAGGGAATGTGTAGAGTGTGTGAGTGTGTGCGTGCGTGGTGTGTACGCTTGAGAGTATATAGTAGTGTGCCAAACAAATAACAGTATGGCATGAAGAAGCAGCAAATATTACAAAACGAGCAACTGTTCACATGTCATCCTTTTTGGGTTTCATTTTGTGTAATGAGTTAACCTGTTTCGTGTTTTTCAAAGTTGCTGCAATTGAAATAGAAGTCATTATGTATAAGGCTCTCAGTTTTCCGTTTTTACTGATTTTTACAGATAAAAACAGACAGAAAACAATGTGTTTCCTGTCTGTATTTATTTTTAAATGCAAAAAAATAAAGAAAATTGTGCTTGTTGTAAATAAATCTTCGTCGTTCTTTATGAATTCTAGGTCAACATCTGAATATATAAACAGCATTAGGAGGTAAAAAATGGTATGAGATGTCCTTAAATACAGGCATAGCTTAACACATATTTGTATATAATGTTAATATTTACCTGAAGGTGTAGTGTTTTGTTATTTCTGGCTACCTCATTTTCTAAAACACAACAGGCATCAAAGTATGAGTGCAAGTGTATTTGTTAAATAAATGTGAAAGTATAACATTTTCTGACGCCATTTACTTTCAAAACACGAAATAAATATGGATAAACACCATTAAGATGGTTAAAAATAAATATGGATAAATACAGATGGAAATGTTAAAAAAATAAATACCATAAAACCGGGAGCCCTAATTATGTATCATCGTATGTTGTCCTAAGCCCCGCCCCTAGACCCGCCCACTCGCCACGCCTCTAGCTGATATTAATGAGTACCTGCACTTATTTTTTCCCATTTAAAGCCCTGACTAGAGCTGTTTTCTAATCACCACTATGAGGACAAGAACTGCTGCTGGTGAAGCTTTGTCCTCTTTCGAAGACAGCAGGGCTTTAAGTGGGCCGGGTCCTGCCGGTGCTCAGCAAGAAAAAAAAAGCAGGTGCTGACATGGGCCTCTATCAGGCTCTCCATTTTTGCCCTAACTCTGCAGCAGTGCCGTTTCAGAACAGAAGCATTTTCAAAATTATATACAATGAAGCCATAGTTATTGTTTATCTTATGCAACTAACAAGCATTGAGAAAGCCAATAGTCCTGGCTTGTTCTAGGTGCACTGTTACTTGTTATATTATATGTCTGAATGCAATGACAGTAGCAGCAAAATGGGGGCGGCACACTATGCTAAGCACAGATTTTTAGCTTGGATGTTTTTAAGTCACGCCCTCAATGATATTGACCATGGCCTTTTTGAGAGTCCACCCCCTCCCCCAGTTTTTTCATCCCACTTAAAGCTCTAGGATACAGCATTTTTTGCGGAAATCGAGACGACCGCAGCTCAACAATGAACACCTATTGAGTGCTACCTGCGCTGAATGTATGTTGTTTGGGTATCTTGTCTTCACTCTACTCGCTAATTCTAGATCCTAGTTGTAAACAAGCAAGAGGCACTGAGGCAGCCGTCTTTCAGCCATCACACTGTATCTAGGGAAAACAGATATCAGGAGCCCGAGTGTAATATTGTGTATCGCAGTCTAGTGTTCGGGGAGTGGAGTCGTAGGGGGAAGAGGAAGGGGAGGAGCAGGAGACCGGAACTGGTTAGAGTAGGGACGAGGTGGAGAGTGGGCGCCATAAATAAAGCTCCCTTAAATCAAGATAGTGTCCGCCTGTTATTGCGAGGATGACACTACAGCTGGCGACGAGGATGGGATCATCGCGCTGTGCCACTGCGCGGATCCCAGGAGCTGCGTGACCCGACCCGTGAGGCACATGCAGAAGGTTGCCGTCACAACAAACGTGCCCCGAGCGAGTACCGCCGCTGAAACTGAAGCGGACAGCCTCGCGTTATATGCCCCGTAGCTCCGTGGCCGGAAAACCACGTGGAGCGTAATTCTGAAAGCGCTGTCGAGCGCTGCACTTTGGGTGCTCACCCCAGATGCGTGGTGTCGTACGCGGTGAGTGAAGATAGGGACGTCGGGAGCCCACCCCGGTCCTACCTGCTGCTTGTAGTCCTCCAGGCTGAGTGACATAGACACGGGAGCCCCTGGGGAGGATTTTGAATTCCAGCGTGGTGTGAGCCTGCCCGGTGTTTGCCCGACTGCAATCAAAACTGAAAAGGAGCCAAATCTCGTGAGACCCGAGATTTTGAGATCAGCGGCCATCTTGGAGTTGGGCGACTCCTCCAATCCCCTGTCAAGGATCCAGGGCGGCCATTTTAAAGTCAGGTAACCAGACTTTTGGCAACAAACACAAGTAAAGGCAACAGTAAATGCATCAAGCACAGGCAAATGCAAGAAGAAAACGCGACAAGCACGAGCAAATACACATTGTGAAGGCAACAAGCATGAGCAAAGACAAGGCCGGAAGAAACAAGCACAGGCTAAAGCAACACCAAATATAATAAGCACAGGCGAATACAATTGATAGACGCAACAAGCACGAGTAAATGCACATTGTGAGAGCAACAAGCACTGGCAAAGGCAACAAATATAACAAGCATAGGCAAATGCAACTAATGAACGCTACAAGCACGGGCAAATGCAATTTGTGAGAACAACAAGCACGAGCAAAGACAAAGCCAAAAGAAAACAAGCACAAGCAAATTGATGCCAAATATAGCAAGCACGTGCAAATACCTATAGCACAACAAGCACGAGCAAAGACAAGACCCCAACGAAGTACAAACAAGATTTCGACATCACCGCACAGGAGAGCGGTTGATCCAGCTGCGGCCAACCGAACAGGCATGATGGGTGTCTTATATCTACGCCCTCCAGAGCCACTCGCACTCGTAGCTGGAGGAGGAATGGGCCTCAGGTGGCAAGAATGGTTCGAGGACTTTGAGGATTTTATGTAAGGCTTCCAAGTAACCGATGAAGATCAGAAGTTGATTGCACTGCAAAACTTGGTCGGTAAGGAGATCAGCAAACTGATCAAAGAACTGCCTACCGCTGACGCAGGATCATATGTCAAGGTACGGGATGCCCTGAACAAAAAGTTCCTACATAAAAAAACGTGGACTATGAAAGATACACTTTTAACTTGGCCACCCAGGAAAAGGAAGAACCCATGAGTACGTTTATGACAAGACTTCGACGACTCTCTCGATACTGTGAATTCAACAATTTCTCCACGGAGGATGCTATCAGACTACGGATCATTGAGGGATGTCAATCAGACTCTCAGAAGGCGCCTCTTTAGGAAAAGTCACACACTAGATGAAATCAAAGAAATGACCAGAGTACACGACCAGGCAGAGGAACATGCCAAGAAAATGGAGGCTGGATGCGTAGAGAAGCGTGAACAAGCCTATCGACTACAAGCGAATACCACTCGCAGACACTCTAGAGACAGGCGAAGGACATCAAGACCCAAATCTCATCACAACTACACAGGGCGCAAACGTTACGAATCCAGCCGAAGAGACAAGAGACGGGAGTGTCCACTCAGATGCTACCGGTGTGGATACGATTTTCCACACACAGATGCCTGTCCTGCGCTCAGACAGCAGTGCCGGAAGTGTGGGAGAAAAAATCATTTCGAGAACGTCTGTGGAGACTATCGGAAGGACAGACAGAAGGAACAGTCAAGGTAATCTCGCCCCACCACCACGCGGCATCATGCTAAAGCAGTCCGAGATCGCCAAGGATCATCCTCTGGCTCCTCCCAGTCGAGCCGAGAGTCTCGCAAGTCACAGTGGATGAGAAGATCACCTTCACGGGAGTCAAGGTCGGCGTCGCCGGACAGTGACCAGTATATCTGCATGGTGGCTGACCCAGACCAACTCAAGAAGTATCCACGACTGGTCATTTGTGTAGGAAAATACGCGACCAAGTTTGTACTCGACAGTGGCGCATCACTGAATTACATCCCAGTAACTGAATATCGGAAGATGCAGTGGACACCTCCGTTGAGCCCGGCACACGCCAGAGTATACACATGGATGTCTAAAAAACACCTTCCGTGTTTGGGAAAGTTCGCAACCACACTCACACACAAACACGTCTGTGCAAGCTCACATCCATGTCATGAAGGACCGGAGGCTGATTGTCTCCTCAGTTTGCCCAACGCGGAACGCCTCCGATTGGTTGAAATCCTGTATCGGGTGAGCGATGACCCTGACATCATTCACAAATTTCCCAAGCTGTTTTCCAGACTTGGGAAAATGGCCCAGCGTCAAGTTCGTTTACACATTAACGAGCAGGTACCACCTGTCGCGCAACATCACAGGCGGGTCCCATTCCATCTTCAACAGGCCGTGGAGGACGAGATTCAAGAATTGCTACAGGCAGACATCATCGAGCGGACCAAAGGCCCCACCCCGTGGGTGTCACCTGTGGTGATTGTGCCGAAGAAGGGCACCCCTGGAAAGGTGCGATTCATTGTTGACATGAGGGTCCCTAACACGGCGATTGAACGAGAGCGTCACCCTGGGCCACATTTAAGCGACCTGATCTCAAAATGGTGCTTGAGTGTTCTCCAAGTTAGACTTAAACAAGGGATACCATCAGCTGGAACTGCACGAAAAATCACGCTATATCACCACTTTCGCCACCCATCTCGGACTTTTCAGATATAAATGGCTCAGTTTCGGAGTCTCCTCTGCTGCGGAGATTTTTCAGGAAGCCATTCGTAAGACAATACATCACATCCCAAATGCACTGAACTACAGTGAAGACATTTTGGTGTACGGTGCAAATGTCCAGGAACATGACACAGCGTTAGACAGGGTTTGTCATGCCCTCCTTGAAGCGAACCTCACACTTAACAAAGAAAAATGCGAATTTCATAAGTCTACCTTGAAGTTCTTTGGACACATATTTTCTGGAGACGGGATGAAGCCTGACCCTGAGAAGGTGGCAGCTTTAAACGACACAAAAAGTCCACAAGACGTGAGTGACATCAGGTCGTTTCTAGGAATGGCAAGCTACTGTGCTAGGTATATAAGAGACTATGCCACCATTAGCTATCCATTGCGAACTCTCACTAAGCAAGGGCAGCCTTTCAAGTGGACACCCCAATGTGAGCATGCTTTCCAAGAGATCAAGAGAGCTGTCGAATCGGCTGACAACCTGGCCTACTTCAGCCACAAGAAAAAAACGGAGATTACAGTAGATGCCAGGCCGGTTGGTTGGGGGCTATTCTCGCGCAATTTGACCATGACACAGACCAAAGACACATTGTCGCATATGCCAGCAGAAGTTTAACTGACACCGAGAAGGCTTATTCCCAACCAGAGAAGGAAAGCCTGGCCGTAGTGTGGGCCTGTGAACACTTTCACATTTTTGTATACGGCAAACACTTCACGTTGGTAACTGACCATCAAGCACTGGTTACCATATCTGGCAACCCAAGAGCCAAGATGCCACCTCGGATAGAACACTGGGGCTTACGGTTGCAAGAGTACACATACACCATCATCCACAAACCCGGGAAATCCGCTAATCCCGCTGACTACATGTCGAGACATCCCCGGATCTTACACACCTCAGGACAGTCCCTAGCGGAAGAGTACATTCACTTTGTGGTTGATCAAGCCAGACCACCGGCGGTCCCACTGTAAACCATCTGTGAGGCCACTGCTCAGGATGCTGTTCTGCAACAGGTGAAACGACGACTACAGACAAACACATGGCGACATTCCAATGATGATGACAGTGGAGGTCCGAGTGACCGGCAAGAATTACAGGCATTCAAACAGGTGAGTGATGAACTATCAGTCACCGAAGAGGGACTCATACTGCGAGACCACAGAATAGTCATCCCCATGCAACTTCGCCAAGGTGTGATCAACTTAGCCCATGAAGGTCACTGTGGAGTGGTGGCAACTAAAAGAGCGCTCTGAGAAAGAGTATGGTTCCCGCTACTCGACCTAATGGTGGAACTCACTCTCAAGGACTGTCCTCAGTGCCTACTCGTGAACCAAGGGGAGCCCCCCGCTCCTCTTCAGATGTCAACATTACCGAGTGGTGTCTGGCAAGAACTCGTTCTAGATTTCTATGGACCTCTTCAATCTGGGAAGTACGTCTTGGTCCTTATGGACGAATACTCAAGATTCCCCTTAGCATATTTTGTTTCGTCCACCAACGCCACTAGCACCATTGCTGTTCTAGATGAAGTATTTGCTGCCTGGGGAATTCCGAAAGAGGTCAAAACAGACAACGGACCACCGTTCAATGGTCAAGAGTTCGGGAGTTTGCTAAACATCTCCACTTTAAGCACCGTAAAATTACTCCTTTGTGGCCACAAGCCAATGGAATGGTGGAACGTTTCATGGCTACTCTAAAAAAGGCATTCCAGCAGGCAGCGCTAGACAAAAGGGATCCTCAAGTGGCTCTGAACGAGGTCCTGCCAGCCTATCGCACAACTCCACATGCGACTACAGGCATATGACTACTCACTTTCATCGGGTACCGCCTATAAAAATTAGCTGAAATGCTATCATAAGGCGTGTGCTACAACCAGAGCCATCCACGTCAACAAATCCATAAACGAAGCTATGAACAAATCAAAAACCCTGTTCAACGTGGTGAAGGAGCTCGCTGGTTCACAGACCACGGCAACACCTCCCCAGCTGTCCAACACGAAATGCGATGAGCTTGCCCATTACTTTATTTCCAAAATTACAAATATACATCAGGACATCCTTGCTCAAAGCAAAACCTATGTTTCCTCCACCTCCCCTCAGACTAATAACGTGGCCATAAACACTTCTGGGTCACCTTCGCCTCTACTGCTGGCTTGGCCTGACCTCTGCCCGATAACTCTCTCAGAAATATTGAACAAAATCAAGTCAGGATCCCCGCTGGACCCTTTGCCTGCCTCGATTCTACGCTCCCTGAACCCTTCACATTTAGCCACCATCTGCAAAATGCTAAACAACTCACTTGATACTGCTACCGTTCCTAGCTGTTGGAAACATGCCATGGTTACCCCGCTTTTGAAAAAGCCAACAGCTGATCCCAAAATATCCGCCAATTACCGTCCCATTTCGTTACTACCGGCTTTTTCGAAAGTCCTGGAACGTCATATCCATGTCCATCTTTCAAAATTTGTAACAGACAACTACCTGTTACATCCTTGCCAATCGGGATTTCGCCCCAGTTTCTCCACGGAGACGACCCTGCTGGGCGTTACGGATAACCTGCGTCTGCGCTTGGATCGAGGAGAAACATTTGCGCTGATCTTACTCGATCTCAGCGCAGCTTTTGATACTGTATTACAGAATATCCTTCTTAAATCCCTCGCTGCCATTGGCATTGGAAACAAAGCATTGGACTGGCTTGCATCCTTCCTGTCTGACCGCACTTTTCAAATTTTCTCCAAGTCATCGTCCTCCAAGAGTTACCCATCCACCCATGGGGTACCCCAAGGGTCTATCCTTAGCCCTCTTCTTTTTAATTTATATGTCACACCTTTGGCCTATGTTGCACAATGTTCTGGATTAAACCTTTTTTCTTATGCCGACGACTCACAAATTGTTTTTTCACTGTCTCAAACTGATCCCACGGCTCTCTCCCCTTTGCAAACAGGACTCAGCAAAATATCCGAATGGATGAACAACAACCTACTCAAGTTAAACGGCGGAAAGACGGAGGTCCTGATTCTTGGCAACAAACCTGATCTCTGGAACCTGAGGCAATGGCCCACTACCATGGGTCCCCATCCAACTCCATCTGAACAAGTGCGTAACCTGGGTGTAATTATTGACAGGGGACTATCCATGAAAGATCAAGTCAACAGAGTCCCAGCTATCTGTTTTGCCATTCTATGTTTTCTGCGCAAAATCTTCTGGATGCTCCCCAAAAACACCCAGAGATCTGTTGTGAATGCCTTGGTGACCTCCAGATTGGATTACGGCAACGTGCTCTATCTGGGGTCCTCAAAGGCCGTCACACGGCGCCTTCAGCTGGTACAAAATGCTGCAGCTCGGCTTCTCTGTGGCTGTCATAAACGGGACCACATTACAGAACGCCTGAAAGAGCTGCATTGGCTTCGTGTCGAAAACCGGATAAAATTCAAAGCTTTGTGCTTTATGCACAAGATCAAAATCGGATCAGCACCCCTCTACCTTCAGGCCCTTGTCAGCCCCTACCTTCCTACTCGTGCTCTCCGTTCTTCATCCCTTCATCTCTTCAATGTACCTAAGTTCAAACTTACCAGAATGGGCGGTAGTTCCTTTGCGAACTTAGGACCCAGACTATGGAATTCTCTTCCGCTGGCCCTACGGATGGAAAACTGCCATATGCGATTTCGCAGAGCGAAAAGACCTGGCTCTTCGATCTCTAAATTTTCTGCCTTATGTTGTCGATCTGTCTCTTAGCGCCGGGAAACCCTCAGGGGATGCTGTCGCGCTTAATAAATTCAATTAATAAATAAAAATAAATGCCCCGCCACCCTCATGTTAGGACGCCCAATCCGGACTTGAATACCTACCTGGGAAGGCACCTTACAGTCTGCACCAACCAACAGTGAACATGAGGACCTGGCTGTCACGGATCGCGAGAACAAGGACAAGATGAAGTCCTACGCGGACGCCCGGCGGAGAGCCAAATCTCCATCTATCCATCCACGAAGGGGACTGGGTGTTAGTCAAATAGGAACAACAAAGGAAAACAGATTGTCGGTTTCGGGCTGAACCCTTGGTAGTAACCCAACAGAAAGGAACCATGATAACTGCAGAATCTGAGAACAAGGGGATCACACGCAATGTCTCGCACTTTCAAAGGTGCTCTCCCGCGGTCAAGGACGCTCTTGCCAAGACAACAGAAAGAACAAACAAAGAAGTGTCTACAACAGACTCTGCATTGCTGAGGAGCGGACTGAGTCTGAGCCGGGAAATGGAGATGCGTCTCTGCAGCTCAAGCGGACCGTCCGCAGACCTGTGCGGCTGATTGAAGAACTATAAACATAGTTGAAGTTAATTTTATTTTGTTAAGAAAGGGGGAGATGTAATATTGTGTATCTCAGTCTAGTGTTTGGGGGTGGAGTCGTAGGGGGAAGAGCAAAGGGAGGATCAGGAGACAGGAACTGGTTAGTTAGAGTAGGGACGAGGTGGAGAGTGGGCACCATAAATAAAGCTCCCTTAAATCAAGATGGTGTCCGCCTGTTATTGCGAGGACGACACTACACCGAGGTCTATCTACAGGCTGACTGGCACATAAGCTTGTAAAAACACTGTAATTTTTTCTAGTAATGAACATATTTTTCTGACCTTTTCTAGATCCTAGCTTTGTACTTTTTGATTATATTTTTTACCTTCTTCTAGGAATTAACTCAAATGCTCCTGGATACACCGCCTGTTTGGAAAGGATCATCTAAACTTTTCCGTAATCTCAGGGACAAAGGTAGGTGAAGTACCGTGCTGTACTCCGACTGCTGGTTATTAGTTAAAAATGTATTTTGTATTTACAACTTGTGAGAACCGTCAAATAACTTCGGAAACCTAAGCCTTCATATTTGAATTCTAACTGGGGGTATGCTAAAAAAAAGTAGGCATCAAATCAAAGTCCCCCCACACACAGTTCTCCCAGTCTACCTTACGCTCCTGGTCTAAAAAGGACTTAAGGGTCCAATTCACAGCTCCATTTGTGCATGCAAGTCTACTTAAACGCAAAAATAAAAATGTGGCCCTAGCTTTATAAAACATTTACGCTTGGACTGGAACACCCATGAAGCTGTAATATTGCGAATGAGTAAATCCCGCTCCAGTGATAAGGTGGTTTAGGGTTGAGAAATTAGAAACGTTTAGGTGTACATAGAAAAGCTTGAAACTTTGTGGGTGTACAGAAACTTTTCTCTGACCCATTACCACCATGGAATTGATGGAATTGATGGAGGTTTAATTCTTTCACAAGAGTCAGACTAATTCCTTTCCCATGAATGAATGGGGACACCTCTCCTCACAATAAGTTAAGATTTAATATAAGGGTTTAATATAAGGGTTTTCTCAGTGAAGTAAAAATGTATTCTTGAAGGGAAAAATATTTAAAAGGAAATAAAGTGCTATTGCACTACTGCGATATGTTACCCATGTATACCTGTACATTCAAAAGATCCTCAGCACTGACACAACAGTGGCGGCAAAGTGTTGCCCTACTGCCTGGCGTAGAGTCAGCAAACGCAAAATAAAATGCTGCTCTAGCATATTTTTGTTTTGTATGCCGGCTCTGAGCCAGCTTGTGAATGGAGGGGCGGGGCATGGGAGGTGGGAGGAGGAGTGCTTGTGCACTCCCTATGTACACATTAGTGTTTGGCTAGCTGTCTCAGGCCGACCAAAACACACATGCGCACTTAGGTTTCTCGAGCCCGGCTGCATTCTGCAGCTGGGCTGGAGAAACCCCACAGACTCCAATACCTGAGTGGAGCCTCATTCCTGCCCGCTCAGGCCAATTCCCTGCACTGCTTTGCAGTACAGGGATTGGATGAGAGTCTTTCCCAGCGGCTGCTGGGACGAGGAAGAGGCCAGCAGGAGTGACATGGGAGACGGATGGCGCGGTCATAAGTTTTAAAAATAATTGTTATTAACCTGTCCGTACCCTCTGCGCTCGCTCTCCCCCTCACTCCTGCCCCATCTCACTCTTCTCTCTGCGCTCCCCCCACCTGCTCACCACCCTTTGTTAGTGGCGACTTCCACTGTGTCACTAATGTTTTTCTGGTGTACTTCTGGAAGTCTTTGTGAATTCCCTGAAGTCTTGCATCTTCAACCACTTGAGGATGTAGGTCTGCAAGTGCAGATCCACAACTTTCATTCGTGAATAGGGCCCACTACTTGTTCATCCCTTTTTCTCTGCTTGGTGTCTGTAGATGGGAGCCAGAATGGGCCGATCCCCCAGCGCTATTTCTCCTGGCCACGCAAATGAAACAGCAGGCACTGCACTTTACCAGTCACATTAATTTGGCCTACTACCCTTCATTTCAAAGCAGCGTTGTTTGCTTACAATTTTTACATATGACTAGGTCTGTATGTGTGCATTTATCTACATCTAAATATACATATAAATGTATTGTTCAACAAATTATTGTGCACACAGTAATTTCATAACTATTGGAAATATTCAATTTAGCAGTTAATCCACACAGATGAATCTCTCCAAATCTATTAAGGTTATTGTTCAAAAACTTAATTTTTCTAATTTATTTATGAAATTGGACACCTAGCTAAAACATCACTTAACCATGTTTTTTTCAATTAATTACATATTTGTTTAGGATAAGTCAAGATATTAGCACCTAACCTAATAACTCGATTATCACTTTAACTTTTTTTTTGTGTATGGCCCTAAAAAGGCTCGGGGAGGGGAGCCATGCGACCCACTTCCCCTTTAATTTTAGTACATGGCCTGGGGGATGGGGTCCCCATGGCCTAATCGGGCTTGGGCGGGGGTCTGCACAGCTTCCTCCCCTTTATTTTTTGTAGTGTCTCGGGGTTGGGGCCCCCATGGCCTAACCAGGCTTGGAGAGGGGACCGCATGGCCACCCAACCTTTAATAAAAAAAAAAAAAACAGCCCTGGGGAATGGGGTCTCAAAGGGCCGAATAAGGCTCAAGAGTATGGGTCGTGTAGTCCCCTTCCTCTGTAATTAAACAAAAACTACCCAATCAGTCAAACATTTATAGAGCACGGCAACTCACCCTTAAAGGTTGCGAGGTACTGGGGATGTTGGCTGCTGCTTGGTGGGTTGTTTATTCGAACATCCAGGTCTTGATTTATTTCCTGAATTGCTGGAGCGATGGTGCGATCCTCAGGCGCATGGGAAGGTTGTTCCATGCTTTGACTACCAGGTGTGAGAATGAGCGTCTTCCGCTGTTGGTTCTGTGGATCCGTGGGGTACCTGTGAGGGAGAGGGAAGCAGATCAAAGGTGTCTGGCCACTTGATGGAAGGTCAGGCATTTGTTGATGTATACTGGTCCTTCGTTGTCCAAGACCTTGTAGGCGAGGGTCAGCATCTTGAACTGGCATCTCTTCTGGATCGGGAGCCAGTGCAGTTGCTTGAGGTGTGGTGTGATGTGGGTCCTTCTGTGGAGGTCGAGGATGCTGAGTTTTCTATTGTCTGGAGTCTCTTCAGGAGGCGTGCAGTGATTCTTACATAGTGCGTTTCCGTAAACCAGTCTGCTTGTGATGAGGACCTGCATGACAGTCCTTATGGTGTTGACTGGGAGCCACCTGAAGACCTGATGGAGAATGCCAAGGGTGTGGAAGCAGGCGGATGAGACTGTGTTGACTAGTTTCTTCATATATAGATTGCTGTCCAGGATGATGCAGAAATTGCGGGCATGGTCTGTTGGGGGCAAAGGGCCCACCATGCGTTGTTCCATGGCGAGATGGTGTTCCCAAAGATGAGGACTTGCATCTTGTCAATGATGAGTTTGAGACCGTTGTCCTTCCTCCAGTCAGCAATGCTCCTCATGCATCTGTGGAAATTGGCTCTGGTGGTGGAGAGGTCTTCGGACTGTGAGAGGATGAGCTGGGTGTCGTCTGAGTAAGGGACTATGTTCAGTCCATGTGATTTGACGGTGTCAGACAGGTAGCTCATGTACGTATTGAAGAGGGTGGGACTGAGGGATGATCTTCGGGAGACTCTACAGATGATCTTGGTCTCCGAGGTCAACGGTGGGAGATGGATCCTCTGGGTTCTACCCATGAGGTGTGAGACTATCCGTTTGAGGGCATCTCTTTTGATCTGGATATGGTGAAGTCTGGTGATCAGGTTGTGATGGGAGACACTCTCAAACGTGGCTGATGGGTCCAGGAGGATGAAGGCTGCTGTTTCTCCGCAGTCTGGGAGGTCCCTGATATCGTCAGTAGCAGCAATCAGGGCTGTCTCAGTTCTGTGATTGGCTCGAAATCTGGATTGGGAGGGGTCCAAGTGGATGTGGTATTCTAGGTGTTCCGTGATTTGTTGGTTTATTGCTTTTTTGATGACCATTGCTAGATAGGGGAGTAGAGAGATGGTCCAATAGTTCTTCGGTTCAGCTGGGCCGGCAGAATCTTTTTCTGAATCTTCAGCACGTTTCCAGTCCTCCTGGAAGGAGGCCGAGGAGATGGAGATGTTCAGAACTATCCTAAGCTCATCGCCGATTGTCATGCTTCCGAGGTTGAAGATGTGGTGGAGGCAGGGTTCCATTGGTGCTGCGGAGTGCACAGTGTTCATGATGGCTATAGTGACTTGCGTGGTGAGCAGGTCCCAGTGGGTGAACAGGTGTTCAGTATTTGTGTTCATGGGTGCGGGCTGGTTGATACTGTCGGCAGCGGAGGGTTGGCATTCAAAGTTTTCGTAGATGGCTGAGATCTTGTCGTGGAAGAAGTCAGCAAGTTTGCCACACAGTACCTGGGAGGGTGTACTGTCATTCTCTGTGGCTGCGGGACTGGAAAACTCCTTAGCAATGGCAAAGAGTTTCTTGCTGTTGTTTGTGCTGACTTTAATGCTGTTTGCTTGGGTGTTCTTCTTGGTTTCTTTCAGGAGGTGGTGGTACTGGTTCAGTGTTGTCCTGAAGTCGGTGCAGTCTTCTGTTTTTTTGCTGATACTCCACTTCTTTTCTAGTTCCCAGCAGTTGTACTTGGTAGATTGCAGTTCCTCGGTGAACCAGCTTGTCTTTTGGTTGGTCTTCTGAACTTGGCAGTCTTGGCAGGGGTGATTGTGTTGGCGTATTCTGTGATCCACTGGGAGAGGTTTGTTTGTGCTTTTTCTGGGTCGGTATAGTCTGGGAGGTGGGAGCAGAGACCGTTGTTCTACTGGTCTTCTGATATCTTTTTCCAGTCTCTGCACATGGATTGGGGGGGGGGGAATCACAGTGCTGCCGTTTTTGGGTCCTGAGATAGTGGGATGGGGTCCTCGGGGATTAATAAGGCTCATGGAGGATCTGGGCATGCTGCCCTGTCCCCTTTCATAAGAAAAAGGCCCTGGGGGCTGGTGTCTCCAGGGCGTAATGGGCCAAACAAGGCTCCCGGAGGGATGCCGCAAGGCCCCTCTTCGCTCTGTTTAAATGAGTTACTCTGGTGTATGGGATCCCCAGTGTCTAGCAAGACTTTGGGAGGGGAGGTGTCTTTGCGGCCCCCTCCCTTTTCCTTATAGTAATGGCCCTGGGGGATGGGGTTCCTAGAGCCCACCAAGGTACCTGAAGCGGGTTTGTGCGCCCCCCTACCTGTGCCTCAAAAGGCCATGGGGAGCCCATCCCTGGGGCCAAAATGTAATAAAATGGGGAGGGGACAAATGTCCACTGTTACTAGCCCTTAAAGGCCTTGGGAAAAGCAACCTTGGGGTGATTCCTTTAAGAGATGGGTGCAGCATGGCCCCCTCCATGAGATATTAATGGCACCTGTGAGCCCACCCCCGGAGCTGGTTCACAAGCTATGTCCCGGGTAGCCCACCTCGGGACATAATGTTATCCCTGCCCACACCGGGACTTGTGTTTTCTCCTGCTTGGTGGGAGCATTTTCAAAACTCCCACCAAGCGGGAGCAAACACAAAGTCTACTCCCAGCAGGTGGGAGGGTTGAAAATGTTCCTGCCTGCTGAGAGCAGTCTTTTTTTATCCATTTCCCTGCCCGCACTGAAGTAGGCAGGGAAACCAATCAAAATATTGGGAGCCGCCTTAGTATTTTGGCTTGTGCTGCATGCAGGGAGCCGGCTAGCTTGGATATTTGGGGCTCTCCCCGTGACTCCCAACAAGTATATGGTGGGTGCACTGTGTGGGCTCCCAACTACAAAAAAGGCAGGCCCTGGGAGATGGGGTACCAGGGCTGATAGCAGCTTGAGAAGGGGGGCCAAGCTCCCCCCTCTCTTTAACAAAAACACACAGCCCTGGGGGTGAAGTCCCTAGAGCCTTTTTAAGGCTGGAGGAGGTAGGGGCATGAGGCCCCCCTCTCCTTAATTTTTAGAAATGGTCTTGGAGGGATGGGGTCCTCGGGCCTAACCAGGCTCAGGGAGGGTAGCGTTGAGGTCCCTTTATTTAAATGAGTGGCCCTGTGAAAAGGCTTGGGGAAGAGGGCTGCTCCCCTTTACTTTTAGTAGTGACTCTGGGGGATGGGGTTTCCACGGCCTAAGAAGGCGCAGGGCGGGGGCCACTCGTCCCCCTCCCTTTAACATTTAGTGGTGGCCTTGGGGAATACAGCCCCCTGGGCCTAACAGGCTCTGGTAGGTGGACAGTGTGACCCCCCCCCCCTTAAATAAAATGTAAAAAAACAGCCCTGAAGGTGGGGTGCCCAAGACATAATAAGCCTTGGGGCGAGGGGCACTTGGCACATCTCCCTTTTCAAAAACATAAGGCCCTGGGGTTCCCAGTGTCTAATGGGCTCAATTTGGCTCGGAGAGGGGGGCACGTTGTCCCCTCCCCTTTAAAAAACATAAGGTCCTTTGACCAAACCCCGCTGCACACGGTCAAAGGCTGTGCGTGTCAGGGAGTTGGCTTTACGCATGGAAATAAAATATTACTTTACGTTAAAAAAAACTAAAAATTCACGGAAAAAAAACAAAAGGTTAAAGTAATGTCATAGTTAAGTGTGATAAAAGTAGCTGTTTTTCAATGATAAATCACATTAAAAAAGTAATGGTATAGGTGAATGTTTCAGACAACATTAACATTTGGAACAAAAAAAAGGAAATTCACCATTTATAGTCAGCAGAGCTAACTATAACTTGCGCCGAAGCCAAGCACTACTTATGACCACATATATTATATTGCTTATGACATATTCTATGGCATCATTGATATCTCAAATTATATCATTGATGACAACACTGATGGCATCACTGATGACATCGTCTAATGAGTGTGCTAGTTTTTATTTTAAAGTTTACATAATAATGCGTAGCTCACATATTACTTTTCTACCTAATTGTATACTGCCTGTTTCCAGCTGATGGGTGTAAGTATTGTGCTCCTAATGCCTCATGTAAAAAAGTGGCTCTGTATCTACTGGACCAAAGTAAGGTACAGTGTGTACAGAGTCCACGGTCCCCAGAGGTTTGGCAGAGGCTAAAGTTAGATTTAACCTTACCCACTAAAGTTGTAGCTTGGTCGAGCAGTAAGGCAGTATCAGAGGACAGTATAAAGCATTTGTTGTACACATTCCGTCAGCAAATGGTCTCACACACTCAAGAACTGAACTCTAGGCTAATTGTTTTGTATCAAAATATATAGTTGTTTTATTTTAGAACCAACAAAGTTTCAAAATATACTTTCTCAGAGTGAGTTACTTTAGTTAAGTACTTTTAAATAGGCAATAGACTTTTTGATTACAATAGTTATAGTTGTTGCAATAGGCAACACAATTTCAAACACAATGCAACATTGAGCTCAATGGGAATTTCTAGTTAAATGCAATTAGTTACTTTGTAGATTACTTTTCTAACCACAGACTGGATCCTAGATTCAATTCTGGGACATTTCCTGTCGACAGTTAAGTAAAAGCGTTTTGGTTACAGTAGTGATTTTTAAGGAATATTATTGTATTTTAGAAGTTGACACTTTGAAACTTTTTCACATAGAATCACCAATGTTATCCTACGGGAGGAAATCCACTTAGCAGGTAAGTAGTGTTATCGTTACTTTTTCTTACTCAGTGTTGGATCCTGGATCCAGCACTGGTGCATCTCTTGTAAACAATTGAAAGAATGCGTTTAAGTCATGCAGGCGATTTTTAAGGAAAATTTGTAGTTTTTGAAAATCGACAAACTTTTCTGGTGAAAACCATATGATGGATTCCTATGGAAGGAAATTCAAGTTACAGGTAAGTACGGTTAAAATTACTTTTCAGGTTCAGTGTTGGGCTGAAAGATGTAGCACTGGGTTCTCTCCTGATAACAGGTGAGTAAATCGGAATTCGTTGTTCATCTGATTTTAGATGAATATTTAAAAGTTTCAAAACTCCTTACTTATAAGAATTTTCTAGTGATCAGGCAATGTTACCCTATTGAAGATAAGTGAGTTATCAACTTTTGGGTAAGTACTCGACTGGCAGAGTTAAGGTTCTGGGCATAGACTCTGGGGTCTCCCAGGGTCAGGTAGGTACAGTTGGTACACCTTCAGCGGCACAGGGGCAGCCGGGTGCTGAGGTAGTTAGGCCCAATGTTATCCAATGAGAGGCAGGGGGCCTTCGGTTGGTGGCTGCTGGCAAGCAGGCAACGCGGCTGTGGGAGCTGGGCTCCTGGTCACTTGTTCAGGGCAAATGGGGAAGAAGATTAGGACAAAGGTTGCACTGCCAGGGGCACTCGGGCGGCTTGATGCAGGGTGCTTTTGAGCCTTCGGGCGCTCAATGATATTCAAAGGAGATCTTTGAAAGTGAACAAAGGCTTCAAGCTCGGGGACAGAGATTCTTCAGGAGCGACCAACACTTCGAGGGGTAAGTTGGGATCTTGAAGGATAGGTAGGCACCCGGAATTGGGCACAGGGGGCCTTGGGGCGCCTGATGCAGGGGTGTCTTTGACGTCGGGAAATCCTACCCTCTGCTGGTCGTGGTTGGAGGGGTCCCTTGTTCTGATGCTGCAGGCGTCATCTGGGTCATCAAGGTGGGTACTTGGGCACTGGATTTCAGGTCACAATTGCCGGGGGGACGTCCTGAGGGTCTTTGTCCACTCAGGCACAGGTTGGGCTCAGCGGGTGCAGAGTGTGCTGGATTCGCGGTTCCTGGCTGGCACCAGAGGTATTGCTGTTTGAGCAGAACCAATGCTCATGGGAGTCCCAGTCTCTAAGAGGTTCAAGGCAGACAGGTCCTCCGGGGTTTTCGAGGTTGCTATCCACAGGAGATGCCGGGATTTAGCAGGAGCAGGTTCAAGGATCAACAGGCCTGGAGGGCTGGGGAAAAGTCAGTTGGTATTGTCCTCTTGTTAGCAGCTGCACGGGAGGTCTTCTTGGTCCTCTTTCTTGTTTCGAATCGGGATCTGAAGAAGGAAGGTTCAGGGTGCCCCTAAATACTAAATTTAGGGGCGTTACAGGTAGGGTAAGGGCAGGGACCAATGGGTCCCTGTCCTGGGGTGAGTACACCCCCTATCTTGCTCCTCTCCCGAGGGAGGGGGGCAAGAACCTATCTCTGTTTGGGTGGGACTCTCCATCTTTAAGATGGCTGGAGTCCGGAGTTGTGCTTCACCTCGCCTCTCCCACCTGAGGGATGGAGTTGGCACAGGCTGGCACATCCCCTTTCCTCACGTAGGGTTTCCCGCCAGTCTTCCTGCCAGTGTGGGGGTCAGAATTGGTGGGGGCCAGTTGCTGAGTACAGTAAGTGGCCTGGAGAAGCTCACAAAGGCGGCATGCCTTTGAAGCTTCCCCTGCCCATCCTGGGGTAGGAGACCTAGCACCTCACCCAGGATGTGCATTGTTGCAGGCCCAGGAGAGCGGAGGTCTCTCTACCCAGGGATCCAGCAACATGGCTTCTGTGTGGCAGTCTAGGTAGCCTCTCAGACGAGACGTGGATTGTAAGTTAGGTTTCAGAGGACATCTCTAAGATGCCCTTTGTAGGGCATTTTTCATTAAATCCCAGACTGGCATCAGTGTGGGTTTAATGTGCTGAGAAGTTTGATACCAAACTTCTCAGTCTTCAGAGTAGACATTATGGTGCTGTGGAGTTTGTGATGACAACCTCCCAGCACCATATACTCTTGATGGCATCGCTGCACTTACAGTGCCGATGAATGGCCCTGGGTACTGTAGGGGCCCAGGGCTCATGCACCTGTGCCCACACCACTGGCATAGTGCCCCCAGCTAGAAGGTTGACTAAGGTATGCCAGGGCAGTGTGTTTGTGAGCATGGTACACAGGGATGTGTGCCATGTCGTCTCTCTGTTTAGTTCCGCACCAAGACACTTTGCCTGCAAAGGCAGTGTGTGTGTGTGAGGGTACAGGGCCCCTAAGGGTGGCACACTAAGTGCTGCAGCCCTTAGGGGTATTCTCTGGTCACAATGCCCTGGGTAACTAGGGTACCATTCACCAGGGGCTGACAGATGACCAGAGATGCCAATTGGGTTTAGGCTTTAGTATAGTTTTTAGGGAAGGAGCACAGAGCCTGGGTACCTGATTGGCAGGGACCCAGGGCACACCAAGGAAAAGTGCATCAGTTATCAGGCAAAAAAGTGGGTGGGGGGGTTACTGCAATAGAAACCCACTTCCTTACACCTCATATTTGTGTAGCGGTATCAAACACATTGTACATTTTTCCATTAAAGGGTAACCATGTGTACAGGTGACAGTTGACAACTTGTGTCCAACATGTTCCACACAAGTTTTTAGGCTCTGCAGAAAACGTTTGAAACAGGGCAAAGATTCTCCGTACAACATACTAAGTATTGTAAGCAGCAGCCTGGAGTTATTGGACAGAATCAACTCAGCATGACAGTTTATATGTAACATAGAAGAATGTGTGCACCAGGTATTAAGCTATGCACATGCACTTGTTTTGCTTCAGAAGATGGTCTATTTGTAATGTTTTTATGATCGTATGAAGACAGCGTAATCATTTGCACCTTTCGACGTCTTTTTTTCAAAGTGATGCGTAGAGCGCACACTGTTCTTAGTAGAAACTTTATAATATTCTGAAGTGTATTTCTCATGAGTTACACAGTCTGCAAACAGTGTGGTACAGGGTAAACTCTCTCCATAGAGTAAATACTGTTTACAGTACCCACTTCTTTACCCATATCAACTTCATTTCTCAATGTAGGTTCAGTGACTGTTAGGGGTTTGATACAGATAAAAGCTGTCCGTAGTAGGTCATTCGTTTTGGAACAGACGTTCAGTATTTTTAGGAGGTTGGCTTTCTCAGAACAGTTGTGCACAGATTGAACACTGTATGCAATGAGGGTTTTTTTCATATGTCATTAGTTGATTGATATTTTGAATTACTCTACGCGTGAAGTGTATGGTATAGGGTCACTAAGGCACATAAGCCATGCATTCTGTACCTAAGGAAGTAGTTGTTGTGCTGGCATTAATAATGCTCATATTCTTCTGAGTTATTTTGTACTTACTTTCAGAGTTCTAATGCTATAGTAATTTATAGAGCAATGTTTACAAAAGAAGCTTGAATGATGTCAGTGATGTCATGAGTGATGTCATAAATGATGCCATAGAACATGTCATCAGGGATGTAATATGTTAGGTCATAAGCAATGCTTGACAGGGGGGCAAATTATAGTTAACTCTGCTCACTATGTATCTGGTGAATTTCTGTGTTTTTCTTTATTTTATTTTTTAAGTTCAAAGCATTAATGTTGTTGCTGACAAATTCACCTGACTAACCAGCTCTCACATTAATCACTGGTTTCATGACTGCATTATTATCTCAATGCCCATTTATGTGAGCCTGCTTGTAGGAAGCTGGCTCTTTATGTGATATACTGGTAATTGGTTATATCATGTAAAGAATCCCGAGGTTCCCCCAGAAGTGTACAGGGCTCAGTCTAAACCCAAAGTTCTCTATTTGTGGTAGTGTGGTCGAGCAGCCTTAGGCCTTACACATAAGATTGCAAGACATTCATTATACACACAGTGACTAATGAATAACACACAACTCAAAATGGAGATCCACACCAATTTTTATTAAAAAAGCGTCTTTCTAGATTTATTTTAAGACCAGGATGTACTTTCAAAGGTAAGTACGTTTTTCAATCAAAATAAGTTTCACTTTAAAAAGTAGACCGCTCAATTTTTTAGTTCAGCAATGTTAACCTATGGGAGGGAAAAAATCAGTTTTGCAGGTAAGTACACGACTTACAAATCCATTCTTTAAAGTCTGTGGTCAACATGAGGTAGGGTTCAAATTAGCACCAAGACTGCACCACCAGCAGCACTAGGGTGGCCGGGTGTTGAGGCCAAATTAAGAGTCCTGCGCCTAATGATAACCAATGGAGACTGGGGGTGATAGAAGATGCACTGCTCATGGGTAAGTAAAGCAGTGTGAGGAGTCCATCTCCGAGGGTGAAGGTAGGCACAGGTGGTACCACAACTCCGCACCAAACTTATGCCCTCAGTGGCACAGGGGCAGCCACATGCAGAGTACCAACACAGTGTCGGGTGTCCAATGCAAATCAAGGGGAGGGGTCGATTTTAGAGTAAGGCTGCAGGCTCTGGCCAGTAGGGTGGACGAAGACAACCCACAGATGCACAGGTAAGTTTGGATGCTAAGGGGCGAAGGAAAATGGTTGGTCAAGCTCCCCAAGGTCCAGGGGCTTCAGGTGCAGGGGTGTCCTTTTATGTCTGGAACGGTTTACCGGGCAGGTCGTGGTTGTGTGGGATCATCGTACAGAGGCTGCTGGCATCAACTTGGAGTCCGGAAGGGGCCAACACACGATGGAATCAGAATTGCTGGAGAACCTTTGCAGGAACAGTGGGCCATTTGGACTAGGCCGTGGGCGTCGGGTGCAGAGGAGGGTCCCGGGGCCGGTTTTGCGGTTTCTCAGGGCAGAGTTCTTGTTCTTTAAAGTTGATTTCTTCTGGGCAGGTCCGCTTTCCACAGGAGATAGTGATCTTTTTCGAAGGCAGGCAGCCCTCCCAGTGTTTTGGAGGTTGCTGAGCCTGCAGGACGAGTTGATGTTTGTAGCAAGGGCAATATGCAGCAGACAGGTCTAAAGGGCTGGAACCAAGTCAGTCACTGGTCCTTTGCCTTTCTTGCTGTTCCACTCTTCAGTGTCCGGGCTTCATAGGTCGTCTGGACCTAATCTAATTTCTAATCTTGAATTTCAGGGTCTGAGGTGCCATCGAAATACTAGATTTGGGGGCATTACAAGGGAGTGACAGGAAGGGACCAATGGATTCCTTACCTGGGATGTCCCACCCTCTATGCCACCCTCCCACAGGAGGGTGGCATAATAGTCTTAACCCTGACTGGATAAATGTCACATCTCCTGAGGGGTGGAGTTGGCGAAGGGGGGCACACCTCCTATTCTCACCTAGTTTTCCTGGTAGTTCTCCCGCCAGAAGGTGAGGTTTTGATCTGGGAGCTGCCATCTCATGCTAGCAGCAGAGACAGAGGGTTGCATTACAAAGGCGGCAAGGCCTTTGAAGCTTCCCTCTCAAGGACTGTGTCAGCCTGCGAGAGGAGGTGTGACACCGCCGGCCAGGATGGGCTTTGTCTCTGGCCTCAGAGAGCAAGGACTCTCGACCCAGGGGTCCAGAAACATGTCTGGTGGTGGCAGGCTACCCAAAGCCAGTCAGAGACCACACCAGGGTTGGTAGGTTTTCAGGGGGCACTTCTGAGGTACCCTCTGGGTGCATGCTTTAATAAATACAACACTGGCATCAGTGTGGGTTTTATAAGAGGTTTGGTACCAAACACTCCTGGGTTCAGTAAAGTAATCATGGTGCTGGAGGAACTCAAGTTATCGAGTTTCCCGCCCAAGTATTCTTGATGGCTTCCCTGGCACTTACAATACTAAGAATAGATCCCTGACATTTACAATATTAAAAATAGTCTTAAATAATGTAGGAGCATATCTGCTCTTGCAGGTATGCCCGCACCTGAGTTATCCAGTATTGGGGTATCTTTCATAGATTCACATGCCTGATTCATTCCCCGTCGTCGAGGCGGGAGTCCCACGGTAAATAAAAAAGCAGTGCCAAAAGCACTTTGTAGTAGTAGGCCCTAGAAAAGGCCTGAGGCCTATATTATAGTAGCCTATCTACATCATTATGCTAAAAAGACCAAAGTCTTTGCTCCAACCAATCAGCTTACAGCACCCTCTAGAACCTTCCCTGCAGAGCCAGCTCTCCTCAGATTTTCACCGCACGTCGTGAGTGAAGGGAGTCTCCCTGAGCTCTGCTCAGTTTTTTCTTCAGTTTTACTTCTTTTTGGAATTCAAGATCATACTTCATTTCTCTGACCCTGTTAAGGCAGTAATATGGCAGAATGGCAGTAAACAAGTTGATAGACTATAATTTATGTCTAACCTTTTCCTCAATAACTCTCACGTTCTGAGAGATGAGGCTATTATGGGTCAGAGATTTCACCCTGCCACTTCTGATGAGGATGATGAGAGGTCAAAGGGAGAAGTCGCGCCAGGAGCCTTCTGAGGGCTCGCATAAAAGCCATAAGATTCGCCTTGAGTCTTTATAGGCACTTCTCGCAGAGGATTCAACTCCCTTTTCTTCCCTGACGCTGCATCAGGGAAGTCCACTTGACCTGACATTAGGAGTATATAACGTAACTCCATGTCTACTATTACTGCCTTACCTTTATAATCCTCATCTATTATGATCGTCAACGACGGCCTTATCTTCGATGGTCATCTACGATGACCTCTTCTACGAGATGGCCTCATCTACGATGGTCATCGACGACCGCCTCATCTACGGTGGTTGTCGACGACGGCCTCGTCTACGACGGTCGTCTACGACGGTTGTCGTCGACGGCCTCGTCTACGATGGTCGTCGACGACGGGCCTCGTCTATGACGGTCGTCGACGACGGACCTCGTCTATGACGGTCGTCGACGACGGGCCTCGTCTATGACGGTCGTCGACGACGGGCCTCGTCTATGACGGTCGTCGACGACGGGCCTCGTCTATGACGGTCGTCGACGACGGGCCTCGTCTATGACGGTCGTCGACGACTGGCCTCGTCTATGACGGTCGTCGACGACGGGCCTCGCCTACGACGGTCGTCGACGACGGGCCTCGCCTACGACGGTCGTCGACGACGGGCCTCGTCTACGACGGTCGTCGACGACGGGCCTCGTCTACGACGGTCGTCGACGATGACAAAATTAGTCTACGACGGCCTCATCTAAGGTGGTCGTCTATGCCTGATCTTTGATAGTGTCATCTACAATGGCAATGCCTAGCTACGACGGTCGTCTATGACTGCCTTATCAAGGTAGCCTCATATACATATGACCTCATTTGTGAATGGCCTATACTACACATGGCACCATCTATGAATAGTATCATCTATGGCTGGCCATCATTCTATTGCCACATCTATGAGGATGATATCACTTATGTTAACCTCATCTATGATGGTATTGCTATGACTGTCTTCTATGACAGCATCATTCTCTAGCAATGGCCTAGTCTAGCAATGGCCTAGTCTAGCAATGGCCTAGTCTAGCAATGGCCTAGTCTACCAATGGCCTCGTTTACCAATGGCCTCGTTTACCAATAGCCTCGTTTACCAATGGCCTAATCTACCAATGGCTTCGTCTATCAATGGCCTAGTCTACCAATGGCTTTGTCTATCAATGGCTTTCTCTATCAATGGCCTACTCTAACAATGGCCTTGTCTTTCAATGGCCTTGTCTTTCAATGGCCTGATCTACCAATGGCCTCATCCACCGATGGCCTGATCTACCAATGGCCTCATCTACCGATGGCCTGTTCCACCAATGGTCTCGCATTTGTGTTACCCTCATCTACGGATGCCCTCACTTATGATTGCCTCATCTTCGATGGCATTGTATATGGCTGTCGTTTATGACAGCCTCGTCTAGGATGGTTGCTCATGACGGTTATCTATGACGTCGTTCTAGTCTGCATTAACCTGGACTACATAACCATGTCTACGACAAAGTCTATGATGCGATTGGCTGCGATGGCTTCAGCGGTAACAGCATTATATATATATTTTTAATGTAGTGGGCAGCAGCTAGATTTTGACTGCCAGCTACAGCGAGCAGACAGAATATCTCCTTCATGGTTTTGAGAAGGTATGCATGAAGTTTACGAGAGTAGTACCTATAATAGACTAAGTCTATTCCAGTGTTTCTGCGCATAGAACAGAAATGATGTGTACCTACTAGCAGCCCATCCGGTCTGATAGGCAACTGTTCGACCAAATTCAGTAATTTCACAGCCCGCTCAACAGCAATCTAAAATCCTGCAATGCCTATTACCACACCGCCTGACAAAGAAAGAAGGATGTAGTCTGGACCTTATGGGGAAAAAATTCTCTACTTTGGCAGCGGCCTCTAGTAGAGCTGGCAATCCTTTATCCATGATCGGTTGTTATGACCGTCAAATATGGTTGGACAATACGAGTTTCAATGACCTCATTACTGAGGACCGAAGGCGGGATGCAGGAAAGATTCTGTTGGAAGGTGAACATGCCGCATTAAAACTTTAGATTGCGCCTTGAACATCGGCAACACCAACCTCCTTCACTTAGCAGGAGAGGCAGGGCTTAGACGCCAGGGATGGCTTAAAGCCGCTACCTTAAGCCCTGAGCAAAGATTCTTGGCATGGCCTATGATGAAGAGTTTTTGGTTGGGTAAACATTTTAAAGAAGCCCTTTTAGTTATAAAACCTGGCTCTGATACTGCACGATCATTAAGCACCCTTCAATATGGGCGCGGATCTTTCTGAGGAGCGAGATGAAGAGGTTTTCATCAAGAGGAGGAGCAGTATCAATCTCGGTACAGCCTTGCAGCCAGGCATCTTGCTGTAGATAGTCTGTCTAGTTTCTCCCGTCAGGGTGGTCGAAAGAGATTTAAGTATCAAGGCTGAGACGCTAACAGGAAGCCATGATCCCCACAGGGCTCCAATCATTTTACCCTTTTCTCGCGTGGGCCCGAAGATTTCAGGTTTTTGTTTACAAGTGACAGGGAACTATGTCAGACCAATGGGTTCTATACCTAGTAACCAATGGCCACTCCCTGGAATTTATCAAACAACCATATACTACTCCGCCCAGGGGTCCCCCTCGTTTTCACAACAAATAAGTTATTTAAACAAATATTTTATGGCCTCTCTGGATGGAGAGGATGCAAATTTCTACATACCTGTCCACCCCAAACAGCACAAATATTTTCGTTTTCACGTGGCTGGCGCCCATTATAGGTGCGGAGTGCTCCCGTTTGGGCTGAGATCGTCACCAAGAGCCTTTCATGAAGTACTTGGTACCAGTGGCAGCAGCATTGAGATCTTGAGGAATGCAAGTATTCCCCTATCTAGACGAATGACTGCTCAGAGGTCCTTCAGAACACGAAACCAAGATTGCCACAGTAGATGTACCCATCTCGTCTTTTCTCTGGGGCGGATTCTCAACGACAGCAAATTGCAGTCTCAGTTCAAATGTTTGCTTCGTTCCTGAAGATGTGCTCTTCAGCGATACATCTCATACCCTTAGCATGGCTCAAAAGGAGACCTTTTCAGGAAGACAAACAATGGGTTTGTTTGACGATACCATCAAGGTTACGCCGTGCATGATAAATTATGTATATTGCTGGTCGCGGACAGAGAATATAACCCAGGGTCGCACGTTCCTGCAAACCATTCCAGGGTTAGTTTTAACGACTGATGCCTCCATGAAAGGATGGGGAGGTCATCGGCAGGATTTGCAGAATTCAAGGAAAATGGTCTCAAAGACAAAGACAACAGCAGATCAACAGGCTTGATCTCCACAACGCTGTTCTGTTCCCCCAAGCAATCCTCCTGAGGATTGAGCGTTCCTCTGTGTTAGTCCAAACCGACAATACCATCAGCATGTATTATGTCAAAAAACAAGGAGGAACTGAATCGGCTACACTCTCGCAAGAGGTTCAGGAATTGTGAGAAGGTGTCGCAATTCACAAGATTTCGAGAGCTGAACATGTCAGGGCTCTCCACAATGCTCTGAGCATGTCTCAGTCGGACTGTCACGAGTGGAAGCCGGGAAAGGGACAGGTGAACCCAGTGTTCCAAAGTTTGGGTTAAGCCGGCACGGGATCTATTTGCATTCAGAGAGAACAAGGAAGGCCGATATTATGCCAGCAGGTTCCCTTAACAGGGATCAAGAGGGAATGCCCTGTCCATGCTATGGTCAGGAGTTTGTGCGTACGCTTTTCCCCCAATGCCATTGGTTCCGAAAGTGTTCTGCAAGATGAAGCTGGAAGGTTACCATCTGATTCCGATTGCGCCCCGTTGGCCGATATTGGTTCTCAGAACTTCTGCTGTTGTTTACAGGCAAGCCCATTCGGCTACGGCCTGAGCCTACGATGTTGTCAGGGGACGGAGGCCAAGTGGTTCGTCCGGACCCACAGTCACTACACTTGCACGCACAGCTTATCATTTGTTAGAGTTCAAGGGCATCAACGTTTCAAAGAACTGTTGTGAAACTTTGGCCAAATCTCGTACCCAAGGCACAATCAGGGCTTATCGCCTCAAATGGAAGCGATTTTGCAGTTGGTGTGAGGTGAATGCCATTCACTCAATTAGTTACTGCAGAACAAGTTCTCCATTATCTGCTCTTCTAGCCAAGTGTGGGCTTAGTTTTTTTATCGAACAAAATGCGTCTTCCAGATTTAAGAAATGTTAAAAGTTTTCTTTTTTCTACTCTTCGGCACTTGCCAAACAGTTTATGAAAGGGCTTTTCCGAGCCTTCTCTCCAGTGCGAGCACCCTCCCAGAGTGGGAACTCGACATTGCTAGCGCAGTTAATGCAGTGTACATTTGAGCTGATCCATTAACCAGATCTCAAATTCTTCACCTGGAAAATTTACCCTTTTACTGGCTCTTACCTCTGGAGAAAAGGGTTCGTGAGATCCAAGCTTTCACTATAAAGGAACCCCTCAATTTTACATTTTCCTTGGAACTGTTTAACCCTTTGGACAAATCCCAGGTCCATTCCTAGGGTACCAACACAATTTCACTCTAACGAACCGGTAAGATTAAAGACATTCTTTCCGGATCCGTCTCCTCCAGCTGAAAGAGTAATACACTCGCTGGAGGTTTAACGCTGTTTAAGATTCTAACTACAGAAAACTAAGGATATCAGATCATCCAGCCAGCTGTTCGTGGCTTATGGTCAAGCTACTCTTAGAACGGCTGTAACAAAGGCAAGAATAGCCAGATGATTAGCATCTTTTCTGCCATGACAAGACTAACAAACCTTTGCAGAGGAAGGTCAAAGGTCTTTCCGACTAGAACATTATCAACATTCACAGCTTTGCAGGCTGAAGTAATTCCAGAAGATATGTGGATCTGTGACATGGAAAAATGTCCACACGTTCACGAGACATTACTGCCTTTAGTCTACATGTCAAGAGGGTTCGGCACTTGGACAGGTGGTCCTACGCTACCTTTTTTTTCGTTAATACCAGTTTCTGTTACCCTTTGGCTTTTTAAATATTATCTATGCTTACCTTTATTCATGATATGCATGAAGTTATGCGAATTAACCCCTTCGCTGCGGCGGCTATTCCGCCGCAGCGCTAAAGGGACGGGGCGGCCGCGCGGCCGCCGCATGCTGGTGACAGAACCGCTCCGTCACCAGCTACAGTTGAGCTGTGCTGGTGACGGAGCGGTTCCGTCATGACCCGCCCCGCTCTTTAGAACGCCCGCGCAGGCGCGGCGGCCGGGCCATGACGGAACCGCTCCGTCATCAGCACAGCTCAACTGTAGCTGATGACGGAGCGGTTCCGTCATCAGCATGGAAGGGGTTAACATGTTATATTTATATGTACTTTAGTAGATATATTGGATGTGTATGAGATTTACATATCCATGTTTGGAATTTACTATGCATGTCTCTTTAGTTCTTATAACTCATGTTTTAACTTTGAAGGTTTGCATTATCAAGCCTCTGGTAACAAATAATGGATGCAACTGGGAGTTTATCAGCACAGGTCTCCCACCATCCACAACCGACTGTATACTTGGTATACTGCTTGCTATTCTGATTCAGGCATGTGAATCTATGAAAGATACCCCAATACTGGATAAGAAAACAAGTTACTTACCTGTAACTTCAGTTATCCAGTATTGGTATCTTTCATAGATTCACATGCACCCACCCTCCTCCCCGGAGAGTCAGTTCTCTAAGTTCGGGATACTTGTTCCCACTTGTGCTATGAAAATCTGAGGAGAGCTGGCTCTGCAGGGAAGGTTCTAGAGGGTGCTGTAAGCTGATTGGTTGGAGCAAAGACTTTGGTCTTTTTAGCATAATGATGTAGATAGGCTACTATAATATAGGCCTCAGGCCTTTTCTAGGGCCTACTACTACAAAGTTCTTTTGGCACTACTTTTTTATTTACCGTGGGACTCCCGCCTCGACGACGGGGAATGATTCAGGCATGTGAATCTATGAAAGATACCAATACTGGATAACTGAAGTTACAGGTAAGTAACTTGTTTTCTTATGGTGCACCCTGCCTTGAGGCTTGTGAGGCCAGCTAGAAGGGGGCTTACCCGTACCTTAGGCAGTGCTGCTCTGACATGGCACACAGGCAGTGCTGCTTGCCCACCCCCCCACCCGCTCTATGCTGCTTCCCCACCCCCCCACCCGCTCTATGCTGCTTCCCCACCCCCCCACCCGCTCTATGCTGCTTCCCCACCCCCCCACCCGCTCTATGCTGCTTCCCCACCCCCCCACCCGCTCTATGCTGCTTCCCCACCCCCCACCCGCTCTATGGTGCTTCCCCACCCGCTCTATGCTGCTTCCCCACCCCCCCACCCGCTCTATGCTGCTTCCCCACCCCCCCACCCGCTCTATGCTGCTTCCCCACCTCTACACCCGCTCTATGCTGCTTCCCCACCTGCTTTATGCTGCTTCCCCACCCCCCCACCCGCTCTATGCTGCTTCCCCACCCCCCCACCCGCTCTATGCTGCTTCCCCACCCCCCCACCCGCTCTATGCTGCTTCCCCACCCCCCCACCCGCTCTATGCTGCTTCCCCACCCCCCCACCCGCTCTATGCTGCTTCCCCACCCCCCCACCCGCTCTATGCTGCTTCCCCACCCCCCCACCCGCTCTATGCTGCTTCCCCACCCCCCCCACCCGCTCTATGCTGCTTCCCCACCCCCTCACCCGCTCTATGCTGCTTCCCCACCCCCCACCCTCTCTATGCTGCTTCCCCACCCCCCCACCCGCTCTATGCTGCTTCCCCACCCCCCCACCCGCTCTATGCTGCTTCCCCACCCCCCCACCCGCTCTATGCTGCTTCCCCACCCCCCCACCCGCTCTATGCTGCTTCCCCACCCCCCCACCCGCTCTATGCTGCTTCCCCACCCCCCCACCCGCTCTATGCTGCTTCCCCACTCCCCCCACCCGCTCTAAGCTGCTTCCCCACCCCCCCACCCGCTCTAAGCTGCTTCCCCACCCCCCCACCCGCTCTAAGCTGCTTCCCCACCCGCTCTAAGCTGCTTCCCCACCCGCTCTAAGCTGCTTCCCCACCCGCTCTAAGCTGCTTCCCCACCCGCTCTAAGCTGCTTCCCCACCCGCTCTATGCTGCTTCCCCACCCGCTCTATGCTGCTTCCCCACCCGCTTTATGCTGCTTCCCCACCTCCCCACCCGCTCTATGCTGCTTCCCCACCACCCCACCCGCTCTATGCTGCTTCCCCACCACCCCACCCGCTCTATGCTGCTTGCACACCCCTCACCCGCTCTATGCTGCTTCCCCACCCCTCACCCGCTCTATGCTGCTTCCCCACCCGCTCTATGCTGCTTCCCCACCCGCTCTATGCTGCTTCCCCACCCCCCACCCGCTCTATGCTGCTTCCGCACCCACCCACCCGCTCTATGCTGCTTCTGCACCCCTCCACCCGCTCTATGCTGCTTCCGCACACCTCCACCCGCTCTATGCTGCTTCCCCACCCCCTCACCCGCTCTATGCTGCTTCCCCACCCCCCACCCGCTCTATGCTGCTTCCCCAACCCCCACCCGCTCTATGCTGCTTTCCCACCCCCCACCCACTCTATGCTGCTTCCCCACCTGCTCTATGCTGCTTCCCCACCCCCCCACCCGCTGTATGCTGCTTTCCCACCCCCCCACCCGCTCTATGCTGCTTCCCCACCCCCCCACCCGCTCTATGCTGCTTCCCCACCCCCCCACCCGCTCTATGCTGCTTCCCCACCCCCCCACCCGCTCTATGCTGCTTCCCCACCCCCCCACCCGCTCTATGCTGCTTCCCCACCCCCCCACCCGCTCTATGCTGCTTCCCCACCCCCCCACCCGCTCTATGCTGCTTCCCCATCCCCCCACCCGCTCTATGCTGCTTCCCCACCCCCCCACCCGCTCTATTCTGCTTCCCCACCCCCCCACCCGCTCTATTCTGCTTAAGCTCTATTCTGCTTCCCCACCCCCCACCCGCTCTATTCTGCTTCCCCACCCCCCCACCCGCTCTATTCTGCTTGCCCACCCCCCCACCCGCTCTATTCTGCTTGCCCACCCCCCCACCCGCTCTATTCTGCTTCCCCACCCCCCCACCCGCTCTATTCTGCTTCCCCACCCCCCCACCCGCTCTATTCTGCTTCCCCACCCCCCCACCCGCTCTATTCTGCTTCCCCACCCCCCACCCACTCTATTCTGCTTCCCTACCCCCCACCCTGCTCTATGCTGCTTCCCCACCCCACCCCCTGCTCTAAGCTGCTTCCCCACCCACTCTATGCTGCTTCCCCAACCCCCACCTGCTCTATGCTGCTTCCCCACCTCCCACCCGCTCTATGCTGTGTCCCCACCCACTCTATGCTGCTTCCCCACCCCCCCCACCTGCTCTATGCTGCTTCCCCAACCCCACCAGCTCTATGCTGCTTCCCCACCCCCCCACCCGCTCTATGCTGCTTCCCCACCCCCCCACCCGCTCTATGCTGCTTCCCCACCCGCTCTATGCTGCTTCCCCCCCCCCACCCGCTCTATGCTGCTTCCCCACCCCCCCACCCGCTCTATGCTGCTTCCCCACCCCCCCACCCGCTCTATGCTGCTTCCCCACCCCCCCACCCGCTCTATGCTGCTTCCCAACCCCCCCACCCGCTCTATGCTGCTTCCCAACCCCCCCACCCGTTCTATGCTGCTTCCCCACCCCCACCCGCTCTATGCTGCTTCGCCACCCCCCCACCCGCTCTATGCTGCTTCGCCGCTCCCCACCCGCTCTATGCTGCTTCCCCGTCCCCACCCGCTCTATGCTGCTTTCCCGCCCCCCACCCGCTCTATGCTGCTTTCCCGCCCCCCCCCACCCGCTCTATGCTGCTTTCCCGCCCCCCCACCCGCTCTATGCTGCTTTCCCGCCCCCCACCCGCTCTATGCACTTCTCCACCCCTCCACCCGCTCTATGCTGCTTCCCCGCCCCCCCACACGCTCTATGCTGCTTCCCCAACCCCCACCCGCTCTATGCTGCTTCCCCACCCCGCTCTATGCTGCTTCCCCTCCACGCCCACCTGCTCTATGCTGCTTCCCCACCCCCCACCCGCTCTGTGCTGCCTCCCCAACCCCCCACCCGCTCTATGCTGCCTCCCCACCCCCCCACCCGCTCTATGCTGCCTCCCCACCCCCCACCCACTCTATGCTGCCTCCCCACCGCCCCCACCCGCTCTATGCTGCCTCCCCACCCGCTCTATGCTGCCTCCCCACCCCCCCCACCCGCTCTATGCTGCCTCCCCACCCCCCCACCCGCTCTATGCTGCCTCCCCACCCCCCCACCCGCTCTATGCTGCCTCCCCACCCCCCCACCCGCTCTATGCTGCCTCCCCACCCCCCCACCCGCTCTATGCTGCCTCCCCACCCGCTCTATGCTGCTTCCCCACCCCCCCACCCGCTCTATGCTGCTTCCCCACCCCCCCACCCGCTCTATGCTGCTTCCCCACCCCCCCACCCGCTCTATGCTGCTTCCCCACCCCCCCCACCCGCTCTATGCTGCTTCCCCACCCCCCCACCCGCTCTATGCTGCATCCCCACCCTCCTACCCACTCTATGCTGCAACCCTATCTTCCTATGCTGCTTCCCAACCCACCCACTTGCTTCTTGCTGCTTTTCCACCTGCAACACACTACTTCCCCATCCTCCCACCCGTGCCACACTGCTTCCCCATCCTCCCACCCGTGCCACACTGCTTCCCCATTCTCCCACCCGTGCCACACTGCTTCCCCATTCTCCCACCCGCACTACACTGCTTCCCCATCTGCCCACCCACACCACACTGCTTCACCACTCTCTACCCGCTCCACGCTGCTTCCCCCCACACCTGCTCCATGCTGCTTCAGCTCCATGCTGCTTCCCCACCAGCTCCATGCTGCTTCCCCACCCGCTCCATGCTGCGTCCCCCACCCGCTCCATGCTGCGTCCCCCACCCGCTCCATGCTGCCTCCCCCACCCGCTCCATGCTGCCTCCCCCACCCGCTCCATGCTGCCTCCCCCACCCGCTCCATGCTGCCTCCCCCACCCGCTCCATGCTGCGTCCCCCACCCGCTCCATGCTGCGTCCCCCACCCGCTCCATGCTGCGTCCCCCACCCGCTCCATGCTGCGTCCCCCACCCGCTCCATGCTGCGTCCCCCACCCGCTCCATGCTGCGTCCCCCACCCGCTCCATGCTGCGTCCCCCACCCGCTCCATGCTGCGTCCCCCACCCGCTCCATGCTGCGTCCCCCACCCGCTCCATGCTGCGTCCCCCACCCGCTCCATGCTGCGTCCCCCACCCGCTCCATGCTGCGTCCCCCACCCGCTCCATGCTGCGTCCCCCACCCGCTCCATGCTGCGTCCCCCACCCGCTCCATGCTGCGTCCCCCACCCGCTCCATGCTGCGTCCCCCTCCCGCTCCATGCTGCGTCCCCCTCACGCTCCATGCTGCGTCCCCCTCCCGCTCCATGCTGCGTCCCCCTCCCGCTCCATGCTGCGTCCCCCTCCCGCTCCATGCTGCGTCCCCCTCCCGCTCCATGCTGCGTCCCCCTCCCGCTCCATGCTGCGTCCCCCTCCCGCTCCATGCTGCGTCCCCCTCCCGCTCCATGCTGCGTCCCCCTCCCGCTCCATGCTGCGTCCCCCTCCCGCTCCATGCTGCGTCCCCCTCCCGCTCCATGCTGCGTCCCCCTCCCGCTCCATGCTGCGTCCCCCTCCCGCTCCATGCTGCGTCCCCCACCCGCTCCATGCTGCGTCCCCCACCAGCTCCATGCTGCGTCCCCCACCCGCTCCATGCTGCGTCCCCCACCCGCTCCATGCTGCGTCCCCCATCCGCTCCATGCTGCGTCCCCCACCTGCTCCATGCTGCTTCCCCACCCCCACTTCACAGTACTTCCCCACCCCCACTTCACAGTGCTTCCCCACCCACTCCACGCTGATTCTCCACCCCCCACCACTCCTTGCTGCTTCAGCTCCACTCGCTCCATCCCCACCCCCATCGTGGTCCACGCTGCATCTTCACCCGCTCCACCCTGTGTCCCCACCCACTCCACGCTGTCTCCAATCCTCACCTGCTTCACCCCATGTTCCCACCCACACCACCCACTTCACGCTGTCCCCACCAGCTCCATGCTGCATCTTCACCCGCTCCGCCCTGTGTCCCCACCCACTCCACGCTGTCTCCAATCCTCACCTGCTTCACCCCATGTTCCCACCCACACAACCCACTTCACGCTGTCCCCACCAGCTCCGCGCTGCGTCCCCACCCGCTCCACGCTGCGTCCCCAACCGCTCCATGCTGTGTCCCCCTCCCGCTCCATGCTGCGTCCCCCTCCCGCTCCATGCTGCGTCCCCCTCCCGCTCCATGCTGCGTCCCCCTCCCGCTCCATGCTGCGTCCCCCTCCCGCTCCATGCTGCGTCCCCCACCTGCTCCATGCTGCGTCCCCCACCTGCTCCATGCTGCGTCCCCCACCTGCTCCATGCGGCGTCCCCCACCTGCTCCATGCGGCGTCCCCCACCTGCTCCATGCGGCGTCCCCCTCCTGCTCCATGCGGCGTCCCCCTCCTGCTCCATGCGGCGTCCCCCTCCTGCTCCATGCGGCGTCCCCCTCCTGCTCCATGCGGCGTCCCCCTCCTGCTCCATGCTGCGTCCCCCTCCTGCTCCATGCTGCGTCCCCCTCCTGCTCCATGCTGCGTCCCCCTCCTGCTCCATGCTGCGTCCCCCACCCGCTCCATGCTGCGTCCCCCACCCGCTCCATGCTGCGTCCCCCACCCGCTCCATGCTGTGTCCCCCACCCGCTCCATGCTGCGTCCCCCACCCGCTCCATGCTGCGTCCCCCACCCGCTCCATGCTGCGTCCCCCACCCGCTCCATGCTGCGTCCCCCACCCGCTCCATGCTGCGTCCCCCACCCGCTCCATGCTGCGTCCCCCACCCGCTCCATGCTGCGTCCCCCACCCGCTCCATGCTGCGTCCCCCACCCGCTCCATGCTGCGTCCCCCATCCGCTCCATGCTGCGTCCCCCATCCGCTCCATGCTGCTTCCCCACCTGCTCCATGCTGCTTCCCCACCCCCACTTCACAGTACTTCCCCACCCCCACTTCACAGTGCTTCCCCACCCACTCCACGCTGATTCTCCACCCCCCACCACTCCTTGCTGCTTCAGCTCCAACTGCTCCATGCTGCTTCCCCACCCCATCCCCCACCTGCTCTACGCTACTTACCCACCCCCAACCCGCTCTACGCTACTTACCCACCCCCAACCCGCTCTACGCTACTTACCCACCCCCAACCCGCTCTACGCAACTTCCCCACCCACCCCCAACCCGCTCTACGCTCCTTCCCCACCCACCCGCTCTACGCTACTTTCCCACCCTCCCATCGCTCTACGTTACTTTCCCACCCTCCCATCGCTCTACGTTACTTTCCCACCCTCCCATCGCTCTACGTTACTTTCCCACCCTCTCATCGCTCTACGTTACTTTCCCACCCTCCCATCGCTCTACGCTACTTCCCCACCCACTCCATGCTGCTTCCCCACCCACCCACTCCATGCTGCTTCCCCACCTGCTCCATGCTGCTTCCCCACCCGCTCCATGCTGCTTCCCCATGCCCCCACCCACTTCATGCTGCTTCCCCATGCCCCCACCCACTTCATGCTGCTTCCTCATGCCCCCACCTACGCCACGCTGCATCCCCACCTGCTCTATGCTGCATCCCCACCCTCCCACCTGCTCTGTTGTGTCCCCACTCATTCCATACTGTGTCCCCACCGCTTCATGCTGTCCCCACCCCTGCTGCGTGTCCCCACCCGCTCCATGCTGTGTCCCCACGCACTCCATGCTTCATCCACACCCACCCCCTCCACGCTGCTTCCCCACCCCTCCATGCAGCATCACCACCCTCCACCTACTCCACGCTGTCTCACTACCCACCCCCACCCACTCTATGCTACTTCCTCACCCAACCCCCACCTGCTCCACACTGCTTCCCCATGCCCACATGCCCCCACCGGCTCCACACTGCATCCCCGCCCTCCCACCCACTCCACGCTGCGTTCCCGCCCTCCCGCCTGCTACACACTGTGTCCCCGCCCTCCCGCCCGCTACACACTGTGTCCCCACCCACTCCACGCTGCATCCACACCCACTCCCTCCAAGGTTCTTCCCCACCCCTCCATGCTGCATCCCCACCCTCCTACTCCACAATGTGTCCCCATCCCACCCACCTGCTACACCCTGCGTGCCCACTCACCCACCCGCTCCACTCTGCATCCCCACCCACTCACCGACGCTTCATCTCCACCCATCCACCCGCTCCACGCTTCATCTCCACCCATCCACCCGCTCCATGCTTCATCTCCACCCACCCAATCGCTTCAAGCGGCATCCCCTCCCCACCACCCGCTCCACGCTGCATCCCCCCCACACACTCCATGCTGTGTCCCCACTCCCCCACCCACTCCTCGCTGTGTCCCCACTCGCTCCATCCCCACCCCCCTCCTGCTCCACGCTGCATCTTCACCCGCTCCACCCTGTGTCCCCACCCACTCCACGCTGTCTCCAATCCTCACCTGCTTCACCCCATGTTCCCACCCACACCACCCACTTCACGCTGTCCCCACCAGCTCCATGCTGCATCTTCACCCGCTCCGCCCTGTGTCCCCACCCACTCCACGCTGTCTCCAATCCTCACCTGCTTCACCCCATGTTCCCACCCACACAACCCACTTCACGCTGTCCCCACCAGCTCCGCGCTGCGTCCCCACCCGCTCCACGCTGCGTCCCCAACCGCTCCACGCTGCGTCCCCCTCCCGCTCCATGCTGCGTCCCCCTCCCGCTCCATGCTGCGTCCCCCTCCCGCTCCATGCTGCGTCCCCCTCCCGCTCCATGCTGCGTCCCCCTCCCGCTCCATGCTGCGTCCCCCACCTGCTCCATGCTGCGTCCCCCACCTGCTCCATGCTGCGTCCCCCACCTGCTCCATGCGGCGTCCCCCACCTGCTCCATGCGGCGTCCCCCACCTGCTCCATGCGGCGTCCCCCTCCTGCTCCATGCGGCGTCCCCCTCCTGCTCCATGCGGCGTCCCCCTCCTGCTCCATGCGGCGTCCCCCTCCTGCTCCATGCTGCGTCCCCCTCCTGCTCCATGCTGCGTCCCCCTCCTGCTCCATGCTGCGTCCCCCTCCTGCTCCATGCTGCGTCCCCCTCCTGCTCCATGCTGCGTCCCCCACCCGCTCCATGCTGCGTCCCCCACCCGCTCCATGCTGCGTCCCCCACCCGCTCCATGCTGCGTCCCCCACCCGCTCCATGCTGCGTCCCCCACCCGCTCCATGCTGCGTCCCCCACCCGCTCCATGCTGCGTCCCCCACCCGCTCCATGCTGCGTCCCCCACCCGCTCCATGCTGCGTCCCCCACCCGCTCCATGCTGCGTCCCCCACCAGCTCCATGCTGCGTCCCCCACCCGCTCCATGCTGCGTCCCCCACCCGCTCCATGCTGCGTCCCCCATCCGCTCCATGCTGCGTCCCCCATCCGCTCCATGCTGCGTCCCCCACCCGCTCCATGCTGCTTCCCCACCTGCTCCATGCTGCTTCCCCACCCCCACTTCACAGTACTTCCCCACCCCCACTTCACAGTGCTTCCCCACCCACTCCACGCTGATTCTCCACCCCCCACCACTCCTTGCTGCTTCAGCTCCAACTGCTCCATGCTGCTTCCCCACCCCATCCCCCACCTGCTCTACGCTACTTACCCACCCCCAACCCGCTCTACGCTACTTACCCACCCCCAACCCGCTCTACGCTACTTACCCACCCCCAACCCGCTCTACGCAACTTCCCCACCCACCCCCAACCCGCTCTACGCTCCTTCCCCACCCACCCGCTCTACGCTACTTTCCCACCCTCCCATCACTCTACGTTACTTTCCCACCCTCCCATCGCTCTACGTTACTTTCCCACCCTCCCATCGCTCTACGTTACTTTCCCACCCTCTCATCGCTCTACGTTACTTTCCCACCCTCCCATCGCTCTACGCTACTTCCCCACCCACTCCATGCTGCTTCCCCACCCACCTGCTCCATGCTGCTTCCCCACCCGCTCCATGCTGCTTCCCCATGCCCCCACCCACTTCATGCTGCTTCCCCATGCCCCCACCCACTTCATGCTGCTTCCTCATGCCCCCACCTACGCCACGCTGCATCCCCACCTGCTCTATGCTGCATCCCCACCCTCCCACCTGCTCTGTTGTGTCCCCACTCATTCCATACTGTGTCCCCACCGCTTCATGCTGTCCCCACCCCTGCTGCGTGTCCCCACCCGCTCCATGCTGTGTCCCCACGCACTCCATGCTTCATCCACACCCACCCCCTCCACGCTGCTTCCCCACCCCTCCATGCAGCATCACCACCCTCCACCTACTCCACGCTGTCTCACTACCCACCCCCACCCACTCTATGCTACTTCCTCACCCAACCCCCACCTGCTCCACACTGCTTCCCCATGCCCACATGCCCCCACCGGCTCCACACTGCATCCCCGCCCTCCCACCCACTCCACGCTGCGTTCCCGCCCTCCCGCCTGCTACACACTGTGTCCCCGCCCTCCCGCCCGCTACACACTGTGTCCCCACCCACTCCACGCTGCATCCACACCCACTCCCTCCAAGGTTCTTCCCCACCCCTCCATGCTGCATCCCCACCCTCCTACTCCACAATGTGTCCCCATCCCACCCACCTGCTACACCCTGCGTGCCCACTCACCCACCCGCTCCACTCTGCATCCCCACCCACTCACCGACGCTTCATCTCCACCCATCCACCCGCTCCACGCTTCATCTCCACCCATCCACCCGCTCCATGCTTCATCTCCACCCACCCAATCGCTTCAAGCGGCATCCCCTCCCCACCACCCGCTCCACGCTGCATCCCCCCCACACACTCCATGCTGTGTCCCCACTCCCCCACCCACTCCTCGCTGTGTCCCCACTCGCTCCATCCCCACCCCCCTCCTGCTCCACGCTGCATCTTCACCCGCTCCACCCTGTGTCCCCACCCACTCCACGCTGTCTCCAATCCTCACCTGCTTCACCCCATGTTCCCACCCACACCACCCACTTCACGCTGTCCCCACCAGCTCCATGCTGCATCTTCACCCGCTCCGCCCTGTGTCCCCACCCACTCCACGCGGTCTCCAATCCTCACCTGCTTCACCCCATGTTCCCACCCACACAACCCACTTCACGCTGTCCCCACCAGCTCCGCGCTGCGTCCCCACCCGCTCCACGCTGCGTCCCCAACCGCTCCACGCTCGTCCCCACCCACTTAATGCTGCGCCCCTGCCCCCCCACGCTCCACGCTGCGTCCCCACCCCACATGCTACACGCTGCGCTCCCGCCCGCTCCACATTGCTTTCTGCCCTCCCACCAGCTCCAAGTTGCTTTCCACCCACTCCACGCTGTTTCTTGCCCTCCCACTCGCTCCACACTACTTCCTGCCCTCCCACCCGCTCCATGCTTCTTCCTTCCTGCTCTCCTACCTGCTCCACACTGCTTCCCACCCGCTCCATGCTGCTTAGCTCCATGCTGCTTCCTGCCCCTGCACACTGCTTCTTGGTCTCCAACCCACTACATGCAGCTTCTTGCTGCTCCCTGCCCTCCCACACGCCCCTTGCTGCTTCATGCCCTCCCACCCACAGCTTCCTGCCCCCCACCCGCTCCACACTGCTTAACCATCCTTCCACCCGCTCCACACTCCTTGCCGCCCTCCCACCGCTGCATACTGCTTCTCGCCCTCCCACCCACTCCATACTTCTTCCCGCCCTCCCACCTGCTCCACACTGCTTCCTGTCCTCCCACCCGCTCCAAGTTGCTTCCCACCCTCCCACCAGCTCCAAGTTGCTTTCCACCCACTCCACGCTTTTTCCTGCCCTCCCACTCGCTCCACGCTACTTCCTGCCCTCCCACCCGCTCCATGCTTCTTCCTTCCTGCTCTCCTACCTGCTCCACACTGCTTCTCACCCGCTCCATGCTGCTTAGCTTCATGCTGCTTCCTGCCCTTCCACCCGCTCCACGCTGCTTCCTGCCCTTCCACCTGCTCCACGCTGCTTCCCGCCCTTCCACCCGCTCCACGCTGCTTCCCGCCCTTCCACCCGCTCCACGCTGCTTCCCGCCCTTCCACCCGCTCCACGCTGCTTCCTGCCCTTCCACCCGCTCCACGCTGCTTCCCGCACTCCCACCTGCTCCACGCTGCTTCCCGCCCTCCCACCTGCTCCACACTGCTTCCTGCCCCCCACCCGCTCCACGCTGCTTCCCGCCCCCCACCCTCTCCACGCTGCTTCCCGCCGTCCCACCTGCCCCACGCTGCTTCCCGCCGTCCCACCTGCCCCACGCTGCTTCCCGCCCCCCACCCTCTCCACGCTGCTTCCCGCCGTCCCACCTGCCCCACGCTGCTTCCCGCCGTCCCACCTGCCCCACGCTGCTTCCCGCCGTCCCACCTGCCCCACGCTGCTTCCTGCCGTCCCACCCGCCCCACGCTGCTTCCTGCCGTCCCACCCGCCCCACGCTGCTTCCCGCCGTCCCACCCGCCCCACGCTGCTTCCCGCCGTCCCACCCGCCCCACGCTGCTTCCCGCCGTCCCACCCGCCCCACGCTGCTTCCCGCCGTCCCACCCTCCCCACGCTGCTTCCCGCCCTCCCACCCGCCCCACGCTGCTTCCCGCCCTCCCACCCGCCCCACGCTGCTTCCCGCCCTCCCACCCGCCCCACGCTGCTTCCCGCCCTCCCACCCGCTCCACGCTGCTTCCCACCCTCCCACCCGCTCCGCTTCCCGCCCTCCCACCCGCTCCACGCTGCTTCCCGCCCTCCCATCCGCTCCACGCTGCTTCCCGCCCTCCCACCCGCCCCACGCTGCTTCTCGCCCTCCCACCCGCTCCACGCTGCTTCTCGCCCTCCCACCCGCTCCACGCTGCTTCTCGCCCTCCCACCCGCTCCACGCTGCTTCTCGCCCTCCCACCCGCTCCACGCTGCTTCTCGCCCTCCCACCCGCTCCATGCTGCTTCCCCCACTCCCACCCACTCCACGCTGCTTCCCCCCCTCCCGCTCCATGCTGCTTACCCCCCCGCTCCACGCTGCTTCCCGCTGCCACCCGCTCCATGTCCTTAGCTCCACACTGCTTTCTGTGCTCCCACCTTTCGGGCCATACCACCTACTACACGTCGCCCCTCCACACTTCTTGCTACCACACAACCAAATCCATGCTGATTGACTCCCCCATCCACCCCCACTCCACGCAGCTTTGCTCCATGGTGCTTCTCGCCCTCCTACCCGATCATTATTGCTCTCAGCCCTCACCTGGTCAATGTTGCCTTCTACTCCCCCGCCAGATCAATGTTGCCGGCGCCTTGTTGCTAAGCTCCACATTGTTTTGCTCCACATTGCTTAGCTGCACATTGCTTCCTGACATCACCTGTTTCATGTTGCTTCCCGCCCCCAACAGCTTCACTTTGCCATCCCACCTGCTCCAAGTTGTCTCCCCAGGCCCACTCTCTCTGTGGCTCCCCCACACCAGCTTGGATAGATATATATATATATATATATATATATCTATCCAAGCTGGTGTGGGGGAGCCACAGAGAGAGTGGGCCTGGGGAGACAACTTGGAGCAGGTGGGATGGCAAAGTATATATATCTATCCAAGCTGGTGTGGGGGAGCCACAGAGAGAGTGGGCCTGGGGAGACAACTTGGAGCAGGTGGGGTGGCACATGTCTGCTTAATAAAGTCTACTGCAAATAGAGGCCACGGCTCCAGTGAGGTTAATTTCTCAAGTTACTGGTTTGCGCCCAAGATATATATATATTATATAATATATCTCGTGCGCAAACCAATAACTTGAGAAATTAACCTCACTGGAGCCGTGGCCTCTATTTGCAGTAGACTTTATTAAGCAGACGTGTGCCCCAACGCGTTTCGGAGTTCCTTCACTCCTTGATCACGGGTAAAGTAATGCATGTGCCATTTACATTTTTAAAGGTACAAAGTTCCCATTAATAATAGAAATAAAAAACATTTGTAAATATCAGCCTCCCTCAAATTGGTTTTGCAGTGTCCAAACATTTCATAATATTGCAATTGTAAATCATTGAAATGGCAACCATAATTTAAATGGCATACATAATATTATCCAGCAGTTACCTGCAATAAAACCCCCAGTGGGAAATAATATAATACTTTCCATAATTATTTACAAGCCCACAATCGTGTACAAAATAAAACAATGACATCGTCCCCCAGTGGGGTAAATCAATTTCTGTGTGGGCAATTTTGTAAAGGAAAAATAAATCTCCTCTTGGCTATTTCTAATGAATAATTTCAATTTTATACAGTTCATCAAATTTGAGTAATATGCCGTTCTCAGGTGCATCTTTCAATCATGCTCCAGTGAGCAATTGTTCATTATATCAATCGCATTAGTAAATAACGATCTTCTCCTCTGTAACAAAACCAAAAATACAGGAAATTACTAAAATAATAGGAACTACTGTGTGCAACAAAATATATGAAGAAAGGCTAAAAACATATTCTTTAAAAAAGGCAACAGACGCATCATCAGGTTTAGTGTAAGTTACCAAATTCATCTCAAGTGAATTGACATTTCCTCGTCCAGATTTGAACCAAACGGACTTACTGTATTGTATTTGATTATCATTTTAGACTCCATCTTTCGTAACCCTAATGTATGATTACCCCCTCTTTCCCTCAGAGGGGCAGAATCAAGTACACAGTATTTCAAAAGATTTTGGTTTTGTTTGTGTGCTAGAAAGAAATGGCGAGCCACCGGGTATTGCTTGTCATTTTTTGTGATAGCCTTAATGCTATAAAATGCGTAATTTAACCTTGTTAATAGTACTGCCAATGTAAAACAAATTACAAGGACACTTAAGAGCATAAACTGCATATTCTGTTTCACAAGTGAAATGGTTTCGGATTTTAAATGCTGGTTGATCCTTACTCAATTTCAATGATTTGCAGTTACTGCTGTATCTACAGGCTTTGCACTTAGCACATGTAAAGAAACCCTGTACAGGATTAGACTTAATGGTTTCTTTGATGTTACAGAGATTTGGCCTTCCTAAAAGTCAGTGAGGGATAATCTCCAACCTTGAGATCATCATCTAATCTCAAAATTTCCCCAAATTTTTGCAGGCTTCTACGTACCTCCCATGCTTGGGTGTTGTAGGTCTTTATAAATCTCATTTGTTTTTTGACTCTCCTGGAATCTTTTCCATAAAGAGTTCTTCCCTTTCAGTTTTTGAGACTTTTTCAATAGCTGAATTAATAGTGGCCTCAATGTAGCCCCCTTCACTAAACCTAAGTGTCGTAGTTTTTTCCTCTTCCTCAAAATCATTTTTAGTACTACCATTTCGTTTGGCTCTCAATAGTCGCCAAACGGTATACTGTTAATCTGATTTTTTGGATGACAACTGTCAGCTTTTAGTAAGCTGTTACCTGCAGTAACCTTGCGATGTAATTTGCTACAGATTTTATTGTTCTCAATTTTATATATATATATATCTCAAGTAGCAAGGTGCTTTACGGCCCCCTCCGCCATAAAAGGCGCTTCATTTTAATTGAATTTCATATATATTTAGTTACTTATTGATCAGTTCAGGTAGCCTTTTCCTGTTAAAAGAAAAGGGCACATGTTACAATGTCTTTAAAACAGTAAACTTCATTATAAGTCAGTGTTTTATTTTTTTGATTTCAAATCACTTTCATTTATATTTTCCATCTCACACTGCTCTTGGTGATTAGAATTACTTTTTTTTTATCAGTACGGTTCGACTTTCACAAATAAAAGAACCCAGCACACTTGATAAAAATTAAATGATAAACACAAAGGAAAATGTGAAATGAGAATTATAAATGAAAGTAATTTGCAGTCAAAAACTAAAAGATTGCTATAAAACAAACCACAGTTTTACAGACAATACCTTTTGACGGGTGCGCTTTTTAAACCGCCTAAGTACTACCTGAGATATAGCATAGAGTTTGATTATTTCAAGCATTTGGAAACACTGAAGGGGCACTGTAAGAAATTAAATGTTAGGTGAGGGGGTTGAGAACCCACCTCAAATAATCAGAATCCTTGTCAGAGTGAATCACTAAAGTCACTATATACACTTGTGTTCAACCTCCTGGTAGCTATGGCACAGAGCATCCAGGTTTATCTTGGAGGCAATGTGTAAGGTATCGATGCAGTACTGAAAATGTGATAAAGTGAAAAAACACAAGAAAATCCCAAATTAATTTAGAAAAATAGAGAATATTCTAACAAGTAACATGATACCAAAATGACAAAAATCCAATTTAGTAGAACTGGAGTTCGTAATTTTTTAAGTTTGTATTTATAAATGGCACCAAAAAGTATTAAGAAGCCAACCTAGGGCAACTGGTGGGAAATATTGTGATAGTGTTATTCCCACTTAGAAGCAGGTTTGACAGTTGTAAGACTATGAGTAATCACTAAAATTGGTGGCGTTAATCACTCTCCGAAATTCACTGCTGTAATGCAAGTCACTAGCCTCCTGTAAAGTAGATCACACCCTGTCCCTAACAGAGGTCTTCCTAACTTCTGGTGCCCTTTTGTATTCTTGCCTGCAGGTCTGCATAATAGCTTAAATACGTGGACTTTCTTTGAAGAAAGACTTTAATTTCTTATGGACAGGTGAACATACATTATCAAACCACCCTTGGGGATTCTATGTGGAGCATCTGGCAGGGACAGCCGTTAACCTATTGAGGGGCTGGCATATAAAAGCATAGGGTTACCAAGGCAATTTAAACACCTCATCAAATCGGACCTAGTATCCTGAATCGGGTCAGTAATGACCAGGAAATGGTAATTTTAACCAAGCCCCTTTATTCTTTACCAGGATAAGCCAACAGGGCCCAGGGTCTTTATTTAGCGTCTTCTCTCCAGAGATGTCAATAGAGGAATATGATCAATTGCACATTGAGGGAACATCAGGACATTTAAAATCGAAGTATTCAAATCCTCTGTAAAGAGGATAAAATCAATAGTATAGGAAAAAACCCTGCCAGTAAAGTTTAAAGCTTGCTACCCCATAAGGCCCAATGTGCCAACATCCAAAACAAAAAATTATTATATTTTGAAATTGAATCGTGTAGGACTTCCCTCAATAATTTGTATTTACAATGAGTTAACTTATCACCTCTTGAAATGGCCACACAGCATCCCACTCTAAAGGATAGCTTACATAAACAGGCTTTAAAGTCACCCATCCACAATCGTAACCAATCACAAGTGCGCAGTACGCTCAAATTACATCAATCAGAATCAAGAGCATTAATTAATTCACGAAACATGTTATTAGAATTGTTGTTACAAACATTTTTCCTGGAACCCCACAACCTGTAAACATATGACCTGATGATAAAGAAGTGATTCTGTAGTGATTCTAGTAATGATTCCAGAAAATTTCAGTGATATCAAAATTGCAAGGCCCCCCTTCGCCCTACCCCTAGTAGAATTAGTAGCTGGTATTTACTAGCTGGTACAGTGTTCCATAAAAAAGGCTTCATAGCCAAGGTCTCATGCAGCCAAACTGTTTAATAAAGTTCCACAACCAAGGTTAATGAACGTAGTACTAACTACATCTCATTCCCTGAGATAAACTGAAAAGAAAGGGAAGAGCTAAAATGATCAGATAAAGAGGAATATAGGGAGAATGTTGAGTCAAAATAGGATTAACTTCAGTTGGTAATCCCCCCCCCCCCTTAAAATCCTCCCCGACAATACATCCCAACATCCCTACCTTGAGTCAGTCATTTCATCAAGGAACTCCAGCGGTACAAATGTGTTTGAAACTGGTGCATTATACTGAGAGCAGGGCAACAACAAATTGGAGGGTGGACTTCAGGGCTGAAAGGACAGATATGGCACAAAAATCTGTAAAAATAACCCAGTGGTAATGTATTAATCTGACCAATTGTGAGGAGGGCCTCTGTACAAGGGTAGAGATGGTGGATGGAAACCTAAAATTCACTACTGTGCAATCTTCCTTTTTCTCCTTGCACACATTTCCCACCTAGAGAATCCGTCTAACCATTATAATATCCTCATAGTTACATATGGCAACACCACCATTCCTGCTCATCCAATGAAAACCCTTTTGTTGTTTAGGTCCCTCAAAAATGTTATTCTGTTCAAGTCTTAACACTTGGGCATCAGTTAAAAAAATACATATGGAGTTACTTCCCGAGGTAGCTGCAATGAGAAACTCCCATAGGCTAGATAAGGGCCCAGATGTCCTTGGGGACAAAGCCTTGCATGTTCGTCATCGTCTCCTCTTGCCTACTCTACTCAAAGTACCAGTCACATTCATTACCACTAGTTACATCATCAACACTGCATTACCCTCCTCAGAGGGCTGAATATTAATTGAAGTCATGCGGGCCCCCAATGCGCTGCTTAACTGCTTGAGGGGTATAGACTTCCTGATCCCCCAGACCTTTCGCCCCAGTGACTACTTCCACAAGCATACCCAATGACTCTTCAATAACTCTTAGTTTCATGAACCCTGATCCTAATTCTTTTTTAATTGAAGTTTCTAGATGTAACAATTCATTGTGCAGTAATTGTGGCCGGGGATCTGGTAGCCAAATCAGACGTTTGTCCACTGGGCATTTTTGTGACATAATGAGAAACTAGATTATGTGATTTTGGCTTCTGTCCCATTTGTATATATGAGATGTATGTACCGTAGGATTTCATTTTTTGGTTATAAATTGATACCAAAAAAAGTACACCCGGTTATGCTTTTTTTTTGTTCTATGAGATTGATACACCATCAAATTTTTGAATTTATTTTAAAAATCTACATTTTTGGTGGTAGTATTTGAGCATTCAATAAATAAATGTTAAAGAGAATCATATTGTTTGTTAAATAAAATCCATTGTAGGCATCTCTACTCAATACCTTAAATCACCCAAGCCCACAAGGGGATACTGGGTAGCCCAATTTTTATTAATACTTGCATTTTCCTGCCCGTAGCCTATTCCTGAGTCACGACTAGGTGTAGCTTACAGTTGGTCTGTGTGTATTGCTCCCAGACAGTGAGAGAAACAGGAGATAGGTGTTGGTAGGATGGGCCACTTGTTAGCAGGATGGGCCACTCTGAGCTAACGAGGGGGAGGAGCTGTCACCTACCACACTTGCACATCACAAAGGCTCTGCCTGAGCACTCTCACAAGGATTTGTCACTAGTCTTTTGTGATCGCAGACAAGCTAGGGGACAGGGACAAAGGGAATGCCTGACACCTCAGGGGGATGGAAACCTCTAGAACCTTTTCCTACTTTAAAGAGGGAATCTGGTATAAATATTAGATCTCAGACCCCAACTGTTCAGTGCTCTTCTGGACCTGTGTAAGACTGCCAGGAGAAAGGACTGTAGCACTGCTGAATCGGACCGCCACTCTGCTGGGATGCTGCCCTGCAGCCCTCCAGCTTGGGTGATGAGAACTGAACCTGCCACTTGTACCCAGGACCATCAGAGGGTCTCCAAGAACTAGTCTCCTGTAACGTGCACCTGGACTCTGCCAACTGCTAGTCCTGTCCTGACAAGTGGTGCCATCCCATCCCATCCCAGTCCTGGAGCCTTGGAAGTGGGCCTGAAGGTTCTCTGCCAGGCCATCTGTCGACCCAGCAGAACCAACGCATCTCCTCTGCTGCACGGTGCAACTTCCAGCACAACTGTTGCTTCGCCACTGCTGTGCAGACTTCCCTGATGCAAGAACTCTGCATCACCCATCACAGCTCATCGGAACCACCACTGCGCTGAGTTTCTTCACACAGGGACATTGCATCGCCCAATGCAGCTTGTCGGAATCACTGCTGCGTAACGCATCTCCTTGCAGCGACATTGCATCACCCATCTCAGCTCCGCACAGCCGCCGCTACATGATGCATCTACTTGCCAGTAAATTGCATTGCCTCTGTTGTGCAGCACATCCTCTATGCAGGACTCCGCATCTTTTCGCAACCAGCATTAAAGTACTATGTTCAGTGGACATATGTGGGTCCCTCTAGCTGGGGTGTGTTCCATTGCAGTCAGCCTGAACTTTTGACTTTCTCCCAGTCTGGTGGGACCAGATATCCACAGCTGGCGCTTTGTGCTTTTTGGTGCTATATTAATTGAAATCTTAACAATTGCATGTCTCTGGTTCTACTGATTGGATTTTTGTCGTTTTGGTCTTGTTTTATTTACTAAAATGTAATTGTTTTGTCTAATTTGGTGTGGGATTCTTCTTGTGTTGTGTTCTCACTTTATTGCTGTTTGAAGTGCTGCATAAATGCTTTTTACACATTGCCTCAAGGTTAAACCTGTCTGCTTTGTGCCAAGCTACCCGATGGTTGAGCACAAGTTAATTTGGGGTTTGCTTGTGACTTTATCCTGACAAGGGTTGTGGTTTTTGCTTAAGTAGGTTTCGCACCCCTCGACCAGAAGCCCAATTTCTTACATGCCTCATCAACATGGAATAGCTGGAGATGCAAAATAGGTTTCTGCTGATATCTGCAGCTAGAAATGCATTCATTGCAACTCAAACATGTCCATGCACCCTACAGCAGCTACAGCAGTCACCATTGCAACCATAAGAACTGCTACACCATGCCCATGGGAGCATCATCATAATTGCAAACAGAGTTGTTAGACCATGTCCATGGGAGTATCATTACTCCCTTCAGTGCTGCTAGATCTGTCCATAAGATCATCATAACAATCCCTGGGGCTGTTCGACAATTTCCATAGGAGTATCATTACCACCATAAGGACTGGCAGACCCTGTCTCTAGGAGTATTATTACCTCCATAAGGACTGATAGACGCTGCCCATAGGACTATAACTGCCACCATCATGATTGCTAATCCCTCTCTGTAGGAGTGTCACTACCATAGTCAGGACTGCTAGACCCAGTCTATAGGAGCATCATTAGCACCATAGTTTCCGCTGGGTACTGCCTTTGCGAGTTTCATTTCCATCAAAAGGCCTGCTAGACCCATTCCATAGGAGTATCCTCTCCAAAACTGGTAGACCATATAATTCCCACCACCCTGAATGCTGTATCTATGAGACCATGACTGATCCCCAAAGCCGAAAGAGTCATGGAGCCACCAACCAGAACTACTGTCTACCTATTCCATTAAATATTTTTAATTGTCTCTTGATATCTGTGACGTGATAATGTTGGCTTTTTGAGTTGAGTAAGTTGGGAAGCTGTTTTAAAGTTCTTCTTGACAGATGTACATTTCTCCAGAAACTGAGTTTAATTTATTTAGAAACAAGGCCGGGGGAGGTGTAGCCAGACCCCAAGGGGGCCTGGGTCAAATGCCGCCCAGAGGTGGGAGCCCTCCCCACCAACCTCCCTCCACGGTAAAGCCTGCAAAAAAGGGGGGCACTGGATTGGTTGTCCCGTGGCAGATGCTGGCCCCCCAATCAGGGGACAAGGCGGCAAGCGACCTCGGGGGTGGGGGAGGGGGTTCAGAAGGGTCACAGGGCCCAAGTTTTGCATTCAAACCCCCCAGTCAAAGAGAGAATCCCACCTGCCCACGCCAAAGGAAGCGAGCGTCGCAGCCACAAGGTCGGGTTAGGTGCAGAAGAAACCCAGAAAAAGAACACAAAAGAGGAAATTACTTGAGGTAGATGGGCGGTTCACACAGTGTCCTTGGAATGCCTCACGGCAGGGGCACTGAGTGAGCGAATGACAGCACACAGCCACAGGCAGAGTAGATGAGATTCTTGTGCAGTGTCCTTGGGATGCCACACAGCAGGGGCACTGAGGAGCAGACAGGTGGCCAGCAAAGGGTCCAGGTCAAGCGGAACGGCACTTGCAGCCCGGCCGGTCCTAACGGACACCCGCAAAATCTGTTGCAAGGGAAGCCTGGAACCGCAGACTCAGAGGCCTGGCCCTGCATTTTGCTCTAATCCTATTAGGGCGAATGATTATTTTAATAGTTGGCTGGAGTCTTCTTTGGACCTTACCCTCCCTAAGAAAGAATTTTGCCATCGAGTTGGCTCTAATAAAAAAGCGTGGTATTCCCTTCAACTCAGACTGCTTAAACAATCATGCATGCAGTCCGAACGGAAATGGAGGAAAGACTTTTCTGATGCCAGTAAGTGCAATTATAGAGCAGCACTTAGGCTCTATAAAAGTAAAATAAAAGTTGCTCAAACCAGCTATCATCAGGAAAAGATTGTCTCTGCTTCCAATTCCCCTAGGGAAATTTTTAAAATTTTTAAATCCCTGATTACTCCTCCTGGTCCTCTTATTGAACCGGTGAACGCCCAAAAACGCTGTGATGGAATAGCAAATTTTTTTCGCTACAAAGGTCTTCAACATCTACTCGCTGTTTCAACAAACTGATTCTGATGTACAACTGCCTCCACCCTCTCAACTACTAGGTTGGAGGAATTTGCTCCGCTCACTCTTTCTAATCTGCAGCGACTTTTGGGAAATCTTAAGTCGGGATCTCCAGCCGACGTTGCGCCTCCCTCCATTCTTAAGTTGGTCTCTGAGATTGTTTCCCCAGTTGTTCGGGATGTAATTAATTCCTCCCTTGCAACCGGATTGGTCCCGCCTTTATGGAAACAAGCAAGAATTAAAGCTCCACTGAAAAAACCCAATTTAGACCCTGAGGACTGGGCTAACTATTGCCCCATTTCTTTATTACCAGGTCTTAGCAAATTGCCCGAAAAGCATGTTAACTCCATATTAGCAGCTTTTGTGGAGAATAACAAAGGCCTACACCCAACCCAGACTGGCTTTAGAAGCAAGCAGGGTACGGAGTCTGCCCTTCTTGCCATGGTTGAAGAAGCCATAAAAATCGTGGACACCGGAGGCTGCACTGCCATTATTTTGTTAGATCTTAGCGCAGTCTTCGAGAGGGCAAATCATCTAATCATGATTCAAAGACTGAGGGAGGTGGGTGTAGCGGGGACTGCTCTTTAGTGGCTGCAGTCCTTTCTCTCTGACAGATCTTTTGCTGAGTTTGAAGAGGATGTTTTTTTTAAACAGATCCCTCTGCAGTATGTCGTCACCCAGGGATCTTCATTAAGCCCTACCATGTTCAATATCTACATGAGGTCCCTTGCGGACGTTTTGCTTCCCTGGGGGGGTCAGCTGGTCACCTACGCTGATAACACCCAGCTGGTGGTGGCTCTCAGCTGAAATGATACTAGTGACAAGAACCTGACCTCTTGTCTGGTCAAAGTATCTGAGTGGATGGAATTGTCTTCTCTCAGACTCAATGGCTCCAAGACGGAAATCCTGATGCTAGGACACGCGGCCCCTATGAATTTAGACCCCTGGTGGCCTAGCTGTCTTGGCCCTCCCCTCCACCAAAGAAACAAATCAAGAGTCTGGGTGTATGGTTGGACCCTAATCTTAGCTTCTTAGTACAATTGCGCAAAGTTGCTGCTACCTGTTATGGTCTGGTCAGATTGATAAGGAAGATTCTCCCTCTCCTTCCTTTTGAAGCTAGACGTTTGTTGGTTCAAGCCCTTATTTTATCGCAGCTAGATTACGCCAATGTAGTTTACCTGGGCGCACCCCAGGGAACTATTAAGAGTCTACAGATTGTCCAGAATTGTGCCGCCCGACTTCTAATGAATGTGCCAAAGCGTAATTCTGCTAAGTCAGCACTTTGTCAGTTGCACTGGCTACCAGTGCAGCAAAGAATCTGGTTTAAGGCCATGTGCACTGTTCATAAGTCCATTACCGGCAACGGACCCCCTCTGATTCAGTCTATGCTGCAATTATATCAGGTTTCCCGGACACTTAGATCCAACAATAAAAAACTTCTGACAGTCCCTAGGATTAAACGGGCACGGATGGGTGGCCGACGTTTCTCACTGCACGCGGCAACATTTTGGAACTAGCTCCCTGACCCTATTTGTCTTGAACCGAACTATCTCCGTTTCAGGAAACAGTTGAAAACCTTTCTCTTTCCATGATTAGTGAAGAATGATTAGGTGTCACAAATGTGCTCGGATGCCCTAGGGTAGCAATGCGCTATATAAATGTGTATTCATTCATTTATTCATAGGGGCATCTCGAGCAAAGACTGTTCTGCTGTCAGGAAGTGAACAGCTACAAGAATGTTACAAGGACAATGCAGGTTAAACAACAACATGGATGTTTATAAATGACCAAATAAAATTGTGAAATGTACAACCATGTTATGTTTGAATAAGCTGCGGCCTTTCTATGCACCAAATCATGTTGTCACTGGAATGATTAAAGGAGAATGGGATGCTGTTGTGGGCACGAAGAGGGGGAGGAAGGCTCGCCCCTGGGAGGGGTTTGAATATGCACAGCAGTTCAGTTACATTATTTAATATTGACGCAATGTTAATATATCACTAGCACAGGGTCCAGTGTACTTAAGTGACCAAAGCATTTTGCTTTGGTAGAAAATAGCTTAGAGTCAATTTTGGTGGCATTGCATGCCCTGCGTGAGGGATTGTGTTTCACCTTGAGCATGGGCAGCGCTGTGCCGCACAGGAAGGGGTGCCTCTTAGACAAGATCTGCCCTCTCAGTGGAAGAGGACACTTAAGTAGCCCTGAGACCACTCTTTGTATATTTGAGTAATTATTTCAGTGATCAATTTGAGTTGTCCACCTGGGGCTTGTTCTTTTGTGCGCCACATACACTGCCAAGAAAGCTGTATGAACTCTCTAAAGGTAATACCTTGGTACAGTTTTCCCATTCACTCATGAGTGATGTGGAAAGCATTTGATTTGTGGACATTAAATATGTTTTTAGCTAGACAAATCCACTTTCCCAATGAATTACCCAGTACATACAACAAACAAGTGTTTTCGACCTGATCAGTCCCTATTGTTAGCAGTCTCCCACCCCATGCCCCCCCCCCCCCAATCCCTCTCATCCTTCCACGTAGTTTGTGTCTAGTTACAGTTTATCGACTGTGTCTGTGAGATGGACATAGAGGCCAAGTTCCAGACTTTTTATCTCGTTTCAGGTGTTTCATATGTACATTTTAAGGAAATAAATCATGGTTTCGTAGATTATTCTGAGGACGTGAAGAGAACATATATGGAGAGGTTTTTAAGTGCACAAAAGGCATAATCATCCTTGCTCTATTGTTCATGAGATCAAAATATGGTTTAACGAAAAAAGTGAAAATGGCATCCATAAATGCCAGGGCTTCTGAATCGTGACTGACAGTCTTTTGTCTTAGGCGGCGGTCTTCGGCTCTCTGGTGTAAGGGGTAGCACTTGTAAATAGATGTGGGAATCGAGATTGGCAGGAACAAAGGAGGCACACATTGGGTCGAAGTCCTAGCTCCTGTGTGAATGCACAACACCACAGACTGCCTGAGGCACACAGTAATATTCCTCACTGGCCCATGGGGAGACACGTGGTTCGAACTCCCACTGGAAGATAACGTGTAACGTCACTGGTCTTCCTTATCTAGCCTCTTTTCAAACCAAAGTGCTTGCTGTATGTGGGACCTCCGTGCAGTTTCGTTAGAAAAGGGACAACCCTTGGAGCTCTCTTCCCTTCTCTCTGTGCTCGGTCCGCAGTCTTTCCAAATCCTGCAAGTACTTACAATACTTTTGTGTTTTCCCTGCCCTAGCCCGAATAGCAACTCGTCAGTTAGTTTCAGCACCAAGACACTCTGTGCTTTGGTAATTGTGCACTATACCAATTTACAATTAATCAAACAAAAATGAGTCTACTAAGCTTGAGCATTGGTTTTTTTTGTAGACTAATTAGACTAAACGACTGTACATCAAATTCTTCCAAACTACACTCTCTCACTATTTGAACCTTTTTTCAAGGGTAACTGCCAAAATTGTTTCTGACACCAAACATGAGCTGGTGACCAGTATTCCAATACAGAAAACGTAAAACTTCAAAAAAGATTTTTTTAAAGAAAATCTTAACACATTTAACAACGGATGATTTGGTTCAACTGATGAAGAGATGTCCTGCTGGTCAATCCGTGCTATACACGAGTGACCAACACTGATTGGGTCAATGAGTTCCCTTTATTTTCAGTGTATGTATTATTATGCAGATATCCTGCAAACCCAAAATGGATCCTCCCACATGTACCCATTTTGGACACCCCTGCTTTAGGGGAACTGCCACATGCCTTCTGGTCTGTACACTGTAGCCATTTAAAACTATTCCACAATAGACGTCATTTTTTGTCTCCATGTTCAAATATTTTTGTGAATATTTTTATAACTGCATGTTTTGCACTTTTAAACCTGGCCATGTTCCTATGATCGATCAAGTGTTCTCCCCCTCTGGTATATCTGTCGCTTTCTGTGTGTGAAATTAATTCATGGCCCGCTTTGGTTGTCACTCTCAAGTCTCAATTGACAACTTGATGGCAGCCGTAGTGTTGAAGAGCATCGGAATACACCAAAAATGTTTTTTTACCATTTTTAATAAAGTGCTTTGTTCTTTTGTTATTTCGTCATTTGACATTAGACCTTAAAATGCAACAAATGGTAAATTAATATTATGTTATGCTTTAATTTGTAAATACCTAGTTGACAAGCCCATAATACTGTTTTATTGAGTTTCATAAGATTTGTAAGCCATTCGAACAGAGAATTTAACTTATGCTTAAAAATAAGAATGAGTCATTTGGTGAACTGATTACTAAATAGTACAAGCACCTGGAAGAAAAGGGTAATCCACACATTGGAATCTTCTAAAAATCAGGGATGCTTCAAAAGACAGCTGCCCTAGTTACGTTTAAACGTGGTCATTGCTATGACGTAGTATGACACTTCTCGGATTTTTGCTAGTCTTGCGATTCCATCCACTGTACACGTTTTGGTTAAACCCACGTTGCCCTTTTCCATTTCTAAGCTTTGTCTCGTGACCTCTGCGCCATCTACGTGATCTCAGCGCGAGGCCTCCATTCTGAACAGTAGTCATTCCAGAACCGTTCTCCCATAACACTCAGGGCGCTCAAGCAGAACTATCTGTCCGTAGGTCACAACGTGGCATACAAACAAAGCGCGGGAATGCTTTCAGGGGCCGCGAGATAGCTCTCTTTACCCTCGTTGACATGCGGCCTGACAGCGGCTCTTCCTTTCTTTGTCCTACAACAAAGAGGGTGGCATCACACAAAGGGCCCAGAAATCTTGAATAAAGTTTTTACATCTACTGACTGATTACCTGAGGATGTTTTACACCCCTCTATCAAAACATCAGTGGTATCTGATAACCAGATAAGTGTCAAAGGCTCGCTCCTTTTTTTCCAGTTAGGGTAGTAGCCACTTGGAAGGCCACTTATGTTGCTAATTCTAAGTTTGTGATAGGTGACGCACAGAAGCAGTGACCCTAAGGGATTAGAGGCTTGTTGGTGTTTATTGCCAAACAAACTTTGCTTTTGTGGCTCTAGCCAGGGGACTGTTTTTCCACCTTGTTTCTCAATATTGCTTGGATATTTCCTCTAGACAGTGTTGTCTGCGCAGGCCATAACACGGCATCTGAGGACTCCTTTTCCTTTAATCACTCTAGACCCTGTTCACGAAACTCCTGTAATCCAAGTCATACAAATCCAACGTTTGCAAATCTGAAATTATTTGAAGGAGTACTCCTTTGAAGCTGTGAATAGGAGAGCTGGTGTGAGTGTCCATTCATGCAAACATAAATTTGTATACACTGCTGCTTGTGGTAATATCAGGAAAAAAGACATTGTATTACCTTCTTTTTGTTTTGTTTATCCACAAGGAATATATTTTGTGCTAATTTTAGGGATGTTTCTTCTCCAATCTTACCTGGGAAACTGATTTACTCCTGCCAGGAGTACATCTAAAACCATTGTCACGGTTTAAATATCCTGCAAAAGTTTCAACATCAGCCAACTCGCGAGTTTCTGAGGAGCTCACCAACTTTTAACAGGGGGAATAACACTGGTATACCACAAATCCGACCTTGTGAGTATATTTGCTCACAAGTAAATTAGGAGAACATTTCTATAAGTGGTACATCCCATTAATGATTGCAACATTAACATTGTTATTGATTCTGTGAATCAGAAATTGGAATTTGCACTTTGAAATAAAGGTATTTGCATAGTATGAAATAGGCACACTAATAGCTCTGAGAGGCCAGCAGTAGCTCCTTTTTCAAAACACCTATGCCAATGCAGTTGATACTTGTTAACCACTTTCCCATTCTAGCCCTGCCTATCACTGTGCAACCATTGGGCTTACATTGGGCATTTACTCTAGCTATAATCTAGGGGTGTGATTTGTTTGTATTGAACTGATTTTGCAGTGGCAATGCAACTGAGGTTATCCATGGTACTTTGTGCACTGGCATACATTACTGTCTCGTTTACTCAACCTATAAAGGGTGCTTCAAATTATGATGTAGCAAAAAAAAGAAGTGATGAAAGGAATTCTTAAATTAATCTCAGCCCAGTGGCAATTGGTCGGGACTTCTTTTCGGACAATCCTTTTTCTCCAAAATACCAATTTTGGCAGAGACCAGGCATAAGCAAATCAGTCTTGGCCCTGTTCCGATAGAAGTATTCCAGCCCGAATCTTCAAGCCACTCCGCTCCAGATATTAGCGCAAGCAACCTCATATCACGTTTGTACTTCTTAGACTTCGTCAGTGAGGTATAGTTTAATTGGCATAGTGAGCATGGGTTCCACGTCATCGCACTTAGGGCCTCTACGTGAACAAAAAAACAAATGTTTTTGGTTGAATTAATCTCAGCCACAACAATCGCTTGGTACTGCATTCTAGTCTGTTGTTAGTCCCATTGCCCTTTATTATATTCATCCTCTTGAGTTGCACAACACAATACATCAATTTCTAATTACGCTTGAGCTAAATTAGCATTACCTAATTAACATTGCCTGATTAGCATTACCTTATATTTTTTGTGCTTGCCATTTTGAAATAATCTAGTGAGGGACACAACATTGGTGTTTTTCCAGTTTGTTTTCCGGCATGGGATTGATTATTAGGAATTCAGGTAGCCTTTTGAAACATACTGTTTCGGAAGACTTGCCTGACCTAATGTTTCTTCTTTGATTGTCCATTTCTTTCCACCTTCCTTTTTTTCTTACTCTATTTGGGAAGATGGACACAGTGGGCCTGATTCTCTGAGTTGTATCTTCTGTGTGCAAAACTTGATCATCTGTGAGGTGAGCCGTAATGCCAGTTTCTGGAATAATAGAATTAGGGTTGTGAATCATTTGTGCTCTTGGCATAAACCTAGAGTCTGCCTAGTTATTTGTTGTAGTAATTCTGTGACTAAGGGAGGACCAGAGGTGCTTTTGTTTCGGTGATGCTGCAAAAGGCAATCAACACCACCAAAGTATGGCTGTACACAAACTTTAGCGGGTAACTGCCCATCTTGAAAGTTACACATGCAAAACCCTAGGGCATGTTCTTTTCCAGTATTTGAACGGAAGAGGTGTACTTCAGTATGTCATGGGGCGGAGGTGAAAGTGCTTTTTCCTCATACAAAAAAGGTTTCCTTGGGGACAAAATGGGAACAAAATCCTTTTACACATGTTCACAGTGCATATACCAGTGAATTGTCTCCTGTACAAATAATACACTTAAATGTACGTGGTATATAAAGAGTACACCTGGAATTTTATAGTTTGCAATGATTTTTGAACATGCTTTCAAAGTTATATGCTAAATCAAAAAAAATGCAAAAAGATCTGCACAAATTGCAGATTTGGACCTCTTGGGGGTGTCGGGAGAATGTAGGGCCATGGGCTCCAATTGTAGCAATTGGGTGCCTTTTACCACTGGTGTACATAGGCTTCAATGTACTGTACTGTTGATACTAAAACTGAGCACTGAGCACACTCCCTTAGCACATGACTCTCTTGATAATGGCCAGCCAGACGGAAGCTCATTCAGAGGGTTAATGTGCTGTAGAAGTGCAGAACTCCATGAAACATGTAACTGCCATACATACATTTATCTGTAAAGATTGGTGCTTCCCTACTCTACTTCCTCATTTTATCTCTGGGGAAGAACGGAGTCAGAAGTGGGCCAGGGCGGTCTCTTCACTTAAAAAGGGCCATTTGACTCCTATCCCCCACTCCCTGAATTCTGGTCCAGTACCAATATTCTCAGAAAAGCTGTGAAGACTAAAGCCTACAATTCGCATTGCTTTCTTGCAAACTTTTTCCAGTCAACCTCCGTTTTGATGCACCACTCACACAAAGCAGACCCAAAATAGATGTCTGTGTTTCCACAGTTAAGCACAGTATACATGTTCGTCCTACTACCACACACAGGTGAACAGGATATATGTGCTATCCATTTCCCATATGGATTTAGCAAAAGACTAGTTGCAGGTGACTAATAGACACGTTTAAACAGAAGAGGCCAGTAGGTAACCCTTGCTGTGCAGTGATCAGGAAATAAGGTCTCTCCTGCATATCAGTCTGATTTTGACTGTTGGTTGTCAGTCCTCTGCAGCCCAATGCACTGACTGTAGGCACAGCCAGTAAAAGGCACATGGTGTGCCTCTTCAGACTACAGAGTCTTGCTCAGTGTCTCGTTCCATGTCACAATTGGCCCTCTAAATGCATACATGTTTGCCCGGAGGCTACAAATATCCAGCTTATTTTGCAGAACCCCGGGCACGGGTGCACGCCCTTCTGAGCCATGCCAGGGGTCTGGTTTATTTCTGCATTTAATATTCTGCAGTTCCGTTTTAGGACCCATCAACAGAGGCCCCAATACTCTAAAATCGACTTAAAGCAAAGGCCCAAGCTCTAGGAGTGCTTAAAAACGATGGCAAAGTCTCCAGTGGGCATGAATGTTATAACCCAGGAGGGTTAGGGTGATATCTAGAAACTTTACAGAGGGGGAGGGGGGTGTTGGTCAGTCGTCTGGGAGCCGCTGCCCTTCTTGCACCCCCAAAACTTTAGTTGAAAGTCTGTTGGTGCCTCCTGCCCTTCCTGGTGCACTGCAGAACAAAATAGAAAAGCACATTTCCTGATTGCCCCAAAGGTTGCTGGGGCTCCTTTGCCCGAAGGCATACATACTTTATAAGCAGCCTAACGCCACAACCAGGCCTTTCTTTGTTACAACAATCGCGTGTGGCCCCAATGGCTCCCCACATCTTGCAGATCTCTGAACATCTGGCATGAGACCTGCTCTAGCGTGCAATCCATGTCAGCAGGAAGCTGAGGCCAGGCACATTTACCCCAGCCCACACAAACACAGGCATGGAGCGGTGGGAGGAGAATGCAGTAAAGATGGGTTTCTTAAGGCCTAGTAGCCACTACATTTTTATTTTCCTTTTTGGAGCTTGATTTCTTTTTGCAATTTAGCTCCATGCTCGGAATCTGACCTCGGTCCTATAACTGGACGTATCCTCTTCTTGGGGTCACCTGCAGTGGCACCCCGCAGCCATGAAGGATGAAAACTTTCCATGCCTGCACTTTTAAGTTCCCATAGCCTCTTGCAAAGCACACATGTGAAGGCAGAAGTCGGAGGCAGCTCTCTGATGAGGGTTATCCCTCTACAGGCCCAGTCAGCAGATGCTTCATGAGAGCCCCTTTCCCTCAGCGTTCACCAGCAGGTCTATCTCCCTACTGTCTTTCAGAGGGTGTTCTTTCACCCCATACAGGGGTCTAGTCTTCTTCAGGGTCCCGTGAAATCCATCTCCTTTCTCTCTCGCCTCCGTTCTGAGGTTTTTTAGTGGGTACAGAAAGTTCCAGAAGGTGGGCTTCTCTGTCAAATCCTGGGTGACAGATCATCATGCCACCCCGTTCCAACCTTCCTGCACATCGTATGGGATATTTCAAAATGACCTCTTGAGCTGGTCTGTTGAAAGACCTTCTCTGAGAAAGTAAGCCTTGCCCTCCAACTACCACAGCTGCCTGCACCCTTCCCTCCAAAACTTTAAAGCGGAGCCCCTCCTGTGATTTGCTCTAGAGTTCTGGCTGCCCTTTTTTATTTCTGTGAGTTCAGGCCTTCCCAGACCACATGAAGTGTGAAAAGCAATTATCACATGCAGATTCAGTCACGGCCGGCATTAATCGTGTGTGTGTGTGGGGGGGGGGAGGGGGTTGCACTGGGAGGGCGGGACGGGGTGTGTGGTGTGGGGGGGGGATTGCACTGGGAGGACAGGAGGGGCATGAGTAAATGTGATACTAAATAAAAACATACCAGTCTTCCGTCCGGGTCTCGTGTTTTATCGACTGCTACCGGAACAGGAAGCAAGCAGCCTCCCTCTTCTCCCCTAAGCCAATCACAATGCAGCAATGGCAGCCCAGCCAGGGGCTTACTGGGAGGCCATTTTATCTAAGTAGGCTGCATTGCAGCCTGAATGGAGAAAGGGCAGAGTGTGCATGACTGGTTTGGGCGGCCCCAGAGGGCCGACCAAACAGTCATTGTGCCCTCAGGAGTGGGCACACCAATCCTCCCTGCCCAGCCCTGCTCGGAGAGCAGCCCCAGCAACAGCCAAACCCTTCTGCTTTCTCGCAGTGTGAGAAGCAGAAACATAAAATGGTAGTTATTACCATTTTATGTTACTGCGTCTTGCACTGTAAGAAAGTAGTTTGGTGACGCTCCTCCGCCCCAGTGGAGGAGCCACCCCTGTGCAGATTCCATCCCCACCCTCGCCTTTCCAATGAACCGGTGCAAGCACTGGCAAAGGGCTCTATTTGTGGGGGGGTCTTTGAACCTCCTGCTGGCCAAAAGAATACTAAACTTGACCCAGCAAAAAAAAAGTCTGAATTCAATTTATGAGCTGATCCAAAGAAATATGACAAATCCTTAAGTGTCAGAAGGAGCCCAGATATGACAAAAGTGACATTGAATCTGCACTTCAAGTCCAATGTTACCATATAATCAGTGTGTCATATTAGTCTCTAGGCCTATCCTTGGCAACCGTAATGTATTATAAAAGAAGAAGACTCTCGCAGATAAGCACTTCAGATGTACACTATGAATGTCCACGCACAATGTTAGTCCTACAGAATGTCGGCATCAACCTGTGAAAGGACCCTTCTGCAATAGACTAACTGTGTGCAGATATCAGTTCTAGTCATTCAAATGAGAATAGGGAACTAATGATATAGATTTCTGTGTGTCCTGCTGTGCAATATATTCTATATTTCTGGTAATTTTTACTATTCTAAGGAAAGTCTCAAGACATGTTGGCTAATATGTGTCTGTTTCTTTTATTCTCCAGGTGTTATTTCCTACACAGAGTATCTCTTTCTTCTATGCATCTTAACAAGTAAGTATTCTGCACACCTGTGGTGTGAACATATCAACAGTCAAATGCAAAGATGATTACATGGAAATATAATTCTGTAGATATCAAAGGATGATTACTCATTGCATCAACCAAAAGTTAAGTACGCACAAAAACAGCACTATAGTATAGGAAATTCTAGCTATTATATTAAATTCTATTACATTATAAAACATATCTTTCATGCAGGATTCTGTGTTATTCATTGTGGTATTAAATTGCAAAAAAGCCTAGTATTGCAAAAGAGCATACAGACCATGTCTACCAATAAAGTCCATATATTGTTAGGACGAAAGGTGGTGCTGTAGCATCAACTGTCATATTTTGTGGAATGTGAACATTGTCCTAAACCCCCTTGTTGTGGTTGCACTACAGATGCAATATTTTCCCAATCAACTAATCATTTTTTGGGAAAAGATTTAGAGTTTGATGTACGGTGTATGTTGTCACAAATGCGACAACAGAGCTGGTCTGACCTTCCGTTTACCATCAACGGAGCCCATGTTGGCTCCAGTGACAGAAGTAGGGGCCTTTGAAGGAAGGACATTATCCTGCCTGCCCTATTTGGGGAAGATAATGTATGTCTTTTTTTTTCTATCACCCGAGGAAAAACAAATAACCCTTCTCCCCCTCCCCCCCTCCCCCAAATAAACCCTGAGAGATTCCTTGTAGGGTGGGTCATTTTTTTTTGCTCCACTCTTTAGGAATTTACTTTTGGAAAAAAATAACATTTTTGAAAAGTTTAATGAACAGCCATCAAAACAGACAGTGACTGTCCATCAAACTTTTTGTACATTGACATTAACCGCCATGTTGGTCATTACTGTCAGTGTACAGAGATAACCAATGGGCCAGCGGTCATTTCTAAATTTGACTATTTGGATGGTGGAGGCACTGTCATTCTCCACCCTAATGGATGAAGTACCATCTGTCATGTTCTAAATCCGGCCCTTTGTCACACAAGATAGAATGATGCTATTGTTTCCCTCACGCAATTTTTGACTCCCCTGTGCAGTACGGAGGTTTTGCGCTCTTTGCGTTGTTTAGTTTTGATCTATTGCTGGCTTGTACTTACAGTCCAATGGACCCTGGCCTAATCAGCAGCATAATTCTGCTGCCCTAAACCTTTTGAGAATACGATCAAGCTGTCAAGTTTACTCTTCTCGAAAGATCTGTACCTCTCCCTTTTGTCAGGTGTTCCCTATTTTAGTCAAGGCCCAAAATATTTGCATCACTGTAGTTTGAATGTTCAGGCCTATTCCAATAAACTCCCACCTCAGTTAGAAATTTAAGACCAGGAGTGAGTGTAGTAACTTAAACTTGCGGTCAGTGGCCCGCAGTCCTAACAGCTTCGTTTTCTATGTGTACTTTGTGCCGCTGCTATTATTTTCTGGGCATATCCGTCCATTTGCAGCTTATACCTTTTTATGTTATCCTTCTGTACAAGTCATCGTTGCACTGGCGTCCTTTCTAACAGCACTTCTCTGCAATGGAGGGAGGTTTATCTGGCGGTCTATTGCAATTTCGGTCGAGTTTCTGGTTGTCCATATTACTTTAAATTAGGCACATCTTAAAAATGGAGATCTATGTTTAAGTTTTTGCTTCTTGAGCAATAGAAAGAAGGAAAAAATACGATTTGATGCAAATTTGAGATTTCCACCAGTGCAATTATTGGGGCAAGCTGATTGACACTGTTTATGCTATTTGGATGAAGAGAACCGAGGTCGCTGCACACGTCCCGCTTACCAAATGTGAAAGATTCGACTAAGTTTGGGGCATATATACTCTTTAGATAACTTGCTAGAATTTAAGCCACAAAACAGTGCAAGACAAGTACCTCCTTTTTTTTTAATCGCAGACCAGAATTGTTTTGTTAAAATTATTTGCACCCCCTTAGTTTAAAAAAAATAAATACAATGGTTTCACATGTTTTTCCCTGTTTTGATGTGGTACAAAAATATTTTTGAAATATGAACTGGTACAAAACATGTTTGCTGAATTCCTTATAAAACAAGTAGCAAACATTTCCTAAAATGGGCTTGTTCTTTCTTATGCACCAGTGCACCGTTTACGAAATATGCATTCTCAGGCATATGACACATTTTACTAATTACCTTTAAATAAGAGTTAAAGCGAATGTTCTCTGTTACATCACTCCGCATAGATACCAGCCACCCTTGTCCGCATGTTTCTAGTGCCTTCAAACAGCAGTAAGGGCGGTGTTGTCTTTTTTCAGTTTTAACTGCTTTCAACACAATGCTGACACTCCGTCTGAAAGATATGTGGAAGTAAGGCGACTAATATGTTGCATATTTCGTTCCAATCTTTTGAGTAGCGTTACAGAAGAACTCCAGTTGTTCGCTTGAAACGGAGTGCTTTAAGTTAGCCAAACTGCATGTGATGCCGTAGAATGCTTGTGCAAATTTTTTCTGCCTCTCCCTGTAACTGATACCGCGTCCATCTCTCCTGTACACCTTTTAGAACCCCACGCTGGCTTCAAGATAGCATTCAACATGTTTGATACCGACGGCAATCAGATGGTGGACAAGAAGGAGTTTCTAGTGGTATGTGGTTTGCTACCTTTGATCAGGTCTTGGACCACTGTTCTTCTGGCTGCCTTTGCTCTGAACGTTTGCGTGTGACCTTTCTTTGTCATTGTCTGCATGTGGCACTGCTGTCAAGCTTGACGCTGAGTGTAAGGTGTGCTGCTCTAGGCTTTGCTTAATAGTATAATGTTTGATTTCTAGAGTCAGGGCTTGCTTTAGGGCCAGTGCGGCTGCACTGGGCGCAGACCTTTGGAGGGGGTGCTGACCTCAGGGGGGAGGGACGCTGTGTTTAGCAATAACCTATGATTGGAAAGATAAGGGACACTTTTGCCCAGTGGGAGTGAGAGAATCCGAAGAGGCAGTCATGGAATGCCCCAAAAATGATTGTCGCACTGGGCACCATCAGCGCTAAAGCCAGTCCTCTTCAGAGTCCACTTAAATTAATTTAAATATTTACACGTGTCTAAACCTAGTTTAGCCATCTTGATGCTCCTAAACGACCTTGTCTATCACTTAAACTGTGTGCTCGTTAATGCTCCTGTACTTGAGCAATAACAGTGGTATTGTAGGTCAATGTCTGTGCATACGGGTGAAGTATGGAGGAAGGCAGGTGCCAATTTCGTTTTTCTTATTCCTCAAAATAGAACTGTAGTGACCAGGAACCTAAACAATAGCTCTATTAAGTCACAGCAATTGGGTTGTGTGGTGTAATTTCAACACCTGTATCCAGACACTTGCAAATTCTTGTCTTTCCCCACCTACTCTCTTCTTTGCGTTTCCTCATACATGTGTTTTTACCAGTTTTCTAAAAATCGTCCATTGTTCTCAAGTGGAGTTATTAGTTCATCCTTGGGGTGTTTTCAGCGAATATTTGTTATTGTTAATGAATGAGAATCGTGATTTTAAGACTGTGTCACACAAGCTACGATGGTGATCTTGCATTTCATCAAGTTGCCACTTGATAAGTCAAGTGTATAATTTTTGTAGTTTTCTTTTCAAATACATGAGGAATTTAAAATCTGCCTGCTCTTGCTTAGCTATTACTCTTTGAGGTTTAACCCATTGCAACTTTCACATCACATGGGGTCTCTGGATAGCACTTTACGAAACCCAAATATAGACCATATAATTCCTGGTGGAAACGCTAAGTACAACGTGAACATTAGATTAATTTCAGTTTGCAGACGCTGGAAAAGGCATAATAAACAGTGTTGTTTAAAAAGAAATGTGTACTGGGTATTTTCACTAAAAATGTGATGAAGTCTTTGACACCTTTGGCGATGAGGTGATATTTTAGTACCGATAATGCCATTTTAAACACTGAACTTGGTGTTAACTACAAAGTCATTTACTTATGGCTAGTCAAATTTGCCCAGCCATTATCGATCCAGTATTATCACTGTTTTATTTCCTCACACTTCATTAACCTCTTGCATACGATTTCGAAAATATGTGATGCTAATCTGGGGTGTGATCGTTTCCCATGATTAGGTAGCTGGTTTTTACCTGCCATTAATTGATCAGATCTTCATGACCTCTTGTCTGAGCAAAGCCTCAAAGAGATTGTGGTTCCTGGAGTTGTTGCATACACCGCACCATTCAGTGAGCCACAGCTTGATGGCCTCATCTTGTCCATACTTCTTTTCAAACAACCAATATTGAAGAACTACAACATACACAAATGCTTCTGCAGATGATCAAGATATGCCTAACCAATAATGTGTTCCTATTTAATCACCAGCTATATAAACAAGAATGCGGTACAGCCATGGGCGTCTCATTTTCTCCAAATTACGCGAACATCACAATGGGCTGGTGGGAGAAAACTATTGCCTGGGACTCAAGCAATCAAATAGATCTAGAGAAAGTAATTCTATGGGTACGATACATAGACGATCTGTTTTTAATCTGGAATGGCACATCACAAGATTTAAAAAATTACTATCAGAGACTGTGCCAGAATGAAATTGGTTTAGACTTCACTTGCACAATGAGCAAAAAAGAAATAGACTTCCTGGATTTAAAAATCTATAGTTCAAACAACCAAATCCACTCATCTTTATTTCGGAAGAAAATGTCTACCAATAGCATACTTCATGGCAAGAGCTTCCATCCGCAACCACTAGTCGCAAGTATACCCTACGGTGAATTCCTCCGTATGAAGCGAAACTGCTCGAAAGAAGAAGATGCTGAAGATAAAATAGAGGAAACCATGAACAGACTAAAAGCCAGAGGTTACAGCGAAAGAAGCCAAGGGAAATGCAGGAGACGTACCTCATAAAAAACCAGAACAGAACTTCTGACCCCAAAGGCAAAATCCCACACAGAAACGAAGAGCCCACCAAGATTCATTACAACGTACAGCAAAGAAAGTGGGATAATCACCACTAAGATTCGTAAATATTGGCATCTTATATCCGGGGATCCAGATATAGGTAAGATGCTAGGAAATGGCCCAATTATAACATATCGGAAAACTGACTTATTACAGAATCAACTTGTGAAAAGTAATTTCAAAGGAATAGATAACACAAGAGAAAAATGCAATTGGCTAACTGATCAACAAAAAGTGTTAAAAAAAATGTAACACGTGCAAGGCGTGTAAAATTGGAATAAATAAGAACACCATACTCAAACCAAATGGAAAAACAATGTTGATCCAAGATAAAATTACATGTACATCAACACATGTTGTGTACATCATTGAATGTGAGTGTAAAATGAAATACATCGGGAGTACTACATGTATGCTCAAGAAAAGAATACTAGAACACATAAGGGCAGTAAAGAATAAAGATATGACATACGCTACTGCCAAGCACATGGCATCATGCCAGGGAAGTAATTGGAGAGTGATGTCATACTATGGAATCTTCATGGTAACAGCAAATGAAAGAGGAGGTGATAGACGGAAAAAACTACGACAAACTGAATCGCGTCTAATTATCAGATTAAAAACCAAGGCCCCAAGAGGGATGAACAATGATGAGGAGCTCTATGTTCGTCTAGAATGATGATTGATCAGTAAAATAAACCAACAAGACACTAACTCAAATTACCATCACTTGCTACTATTCCGTGTCAACGAGGGTACTATACCCAGCATAATGACTATAAAGGATATAATGGTAAAAAATTAAGGAAGCAGTAAAAAATGTGGTTAAACAAATAAAAACCGAAAAAGTTCAAGATTAATAAATGGATGGAGCGAATACAAGTGACAATTTGAGCAAATCTAAAATAAAAATGAACTATCACAGGAAGTGAAGGAAAAGGCGATTGAGCTTAATGCATATACTGCACTACAAACCCCAGGATGCTTTACAAAAGCAGTGGTAAAATGAACCTTTTTTAAAAAAGAGACTGCCAAGCATATGATATGGTACTATGCCAGCAACTAAAACGAAAATCAAACTGCTGCATGAGGAGCGTCATGCTCCAAGACTAATTGTTAAAAATTGTTTGTTAAAATTACGTAATTAACATGTATTAACATTGTGAACTACATATCCCATAATGCCCCTTTAAGGCAAAAATGGGATATAAAGTAAAAATAAACGTAGGCTCACTTACCGTGAAAAAAGCCGTTGCAGGCTGAAACGCGTTGGTCGAACAGAAGAGACTAATAAATCTTAGGTAAACCCCCAACCCAGAGTGCCGCGTCCTTGGTGGAAAAATTGTTCTCTGGGCCCTGATCCGGCCCCTACGCAGAGCACCGGTAGCAGCGCGCATCCGAGGTCTGAATGTCACATTGGAAGGATATATATATCTATATATTACGAAACACTTTGCCCTGGTTACCCTACAATTACCAGCTCTACTTAGAGTATGACCATGCTCATGCCTATGCCCTTGTTGTTTGTTGTGACTTTACAGTATAATTTTACACAAAAATGAATGAGCAAGCCGCTAAGCCCACTAGGGCAGTACTTCATAAGATAAACTTTGGAGCGAGTGCATGCGCGAGGGTCCATGTCAGGGATTCAGATACAATGTTGCGATAATAATGAGGGCACAAATACACGAAAATCCACTTTGTTAGCAGACGGTGATAACAGTCATGAAACACGCGCGCATTATTTCCTGAACCCGTTTCAGCGCGAGACATTGTTTCAAGCCAGCTAACTCTTAAGCTACCCTCAGAGCCGGCGGCGGTGATAGCTTTTTGCAACATTGTAGCGTTAGGAAAGAAGCTAATAGATACAACGCGCATTACTTCCTGAACCCGTTTCAGCGCGAAACATTGTTTCAATCGAGCTAACTTTTTACGCTACCCTCAGAGCCGGCGGCGGTGACAGCTTTTGGCAACATTGTAGCGTTAGGAAAGAAGCTAATGGCTATAACGCGCAGCAGAACTCACCCGGGGAGATGCTCAGGTCCCAAGCGGCAACAACGGGGATCATAGAAGGCGAACCAGCCCACCCCCACACACACACGCTGTAATGGCACACACACCAGCATGACACATGGGAGACTGGGATGCACAGGCAAACCAGAGGGTCTACTAAGTTAGGACCTTAATAAGGGCACATCCATGGCAGGCACTCAGGGTAAAAAAGCGGCAAAAAGTGTTAACTTATTATTTAAACGCAGAAATGGCAGCAAATGTTTTTAATTTACCTTTTCAACAGCTGTGAATTGTAACATGCTATTTGATGAAAAGGTTGTTATCACTATTACTTTGAACACTTGTTTAGGTGATTTATGAATTTTTAAATTCTGTTGTGTAAAAAACTTTTCTGCAATGAATACTCGGTAATAAGAATGGAGAAAAGACTCTGTGTAACATCCCAGATTTACCATCATGTAACCATGGTAATACCTGGTCTGAACCTGTGTGCTAATTGTTAGACACGCCCATATCTCCACAGTATATATGTATGAGCTCAGTTTGAATGCAGATGTAGTGAACAAGGCGGCAACGCCGAAACGCGTCTAAGCAGACAGTGAGTAAATAAATCGAGTTTGGATTGAGATTCATGGTGTCAGCGCCTTCTTCGTATCGGATGAGTTTGGCAAGACTGGACATATATATATATATATATATATATATATATATATATATATATATATATATATATATATATATTCAAAACAACACCCTTTCAGGCATTGAGTGACGCATAAATTATGCAAAAAAGAAGAGAACACTGGGTAGTTCTCAAGTTTAGGTGGAAAGCAGCTCCTGTTTGAGCACACTTAACACCAGCGACACTCTAGATCTGCTCACCTCAAATGTCTGTTTTTCTATCAAAGTTTTTAAGCATAGGATTAGCACAGTCGACCTGACGACCTCACCGGCGCTGGTTCCACAGGAGTCACCTCCGGCGCCGTCCTTGGGCGTCGCCGTCCCCAATGCCTCCCTCGACCTGGTTCCGGCGTCGGAGCGGCGCCGCTCTCGGCGCCACTTGGGGAGTTTTTCTTCAATGAACCGGGCCCGTCCTTTGACAACCCTGATTATCAGGAGATGGGTGATGAGGAGTATTGGGAGGGGTCTGAGGACCCTCTGACACGTGAGTGTCAGTCCCAGGAGAACTGGACAGGTGGACTTGGGGATGCCAGTGGTCTGGACACTTCGCCAGACACTGGCTTTGTCTCAGCTCCTACAGTGGCTTCGGAGGAGGGGGCCACCTTCAGTGTGGTGTTGACACAGACAGCCAAGGCCTTGGGCCTTGAGCTCCCCGTCGCGGCCGTGAGGACTAACCTCCTCACTGAGGTCTTTAAACCGCAGTCAAGCTCAACTGAGCCTCTGCTGCTGTTTAATGAGGCCTTGACAGACGTTCTTTTGGTTACTTGGTCCAGGCCCACTACAGGCCAGCTTGTAGATAGGAACGTGGCCAGACGCCACCACCTGGCCCTGGGCTACCCTTGTTTCCTGTCCACCCACCCCACCCCCGAGAGCCTGGTCATCAAGGCCTCTAATTCCCTGACCGCATTCCCGTCTGCTCCGCCTGATCGGGAATCCAAGAGGTATGAAAATTATGGAAAGAAAATCTTCTCCTCCTTTAGTTTGGGACTGCGGTCTTCCAACACCGCATGCCTCTTGGGCCGTTACACCCACTCCCTGAGGGACACGGTCGCGGACGTGCTGCCTCAATGCCCGGCAGAGGTCAAGGCTAAACTCGCCCAAACCCTTGCGGAGGGTTGAGATGCAGCACGTTTCTCCATCCGGTGTGGGCTGGATACCAGCGACTCACTGGGCAGAGCGATGGCAACGACGGTGGCGATTCGTCGCCACGCCTGGTTGAGGTCCGCCAACTTTCAACGGATGTCCAGAATGCACTCATGGACATGCCGTTTGATGGCCGTCGCCTCTTTGGCGACAAGGCAGACCATGCGCTTGAGCGTTTTAAGGACTCAAGGGCTACGGCCAAGTCCTTGGGCCTCTGGGCCCCGTGCCAGCAAACTGGTGCCTTTCGCTCCTTTCGTGGCCAAGGAAGGGGCGCCCCCACACGTGCTGCCAGTCACGCACCGCAGACTAACAACCAACACGGTGGCGGCCGTGGAAATCGCTGTGGAGGCGGTCGGGGACAACGCTGAGGCCAGTCCACACCTTCCCCCGCAGCATCCGCCTCAAAACCCTCCTAGTCCGTGCTTTCAGGCCCATGTGACGCCAGTGGGGGGCAGGGTTCGCCATCACCACTCCCACTGGTGCACTGTCACATCGGACAGGTGGGTCCTGCAAATCGTCCGAAGGGGCTACTCCCTCCCCTTCGAGACGACCCCTCAAGCCATGCCACCGCAATACCACAGCGTATCGGGGGATCATCTGCGGCTTCTGCAGGAGGAAGTTATGGCCCTCTTGGCCAAGGGGGCTATCGAGCGCGTTCCTGGGCCAGAAGTAGGGTGTGATTGCTACTCCCACTACTTTCTGGTACCCAAGAAGAGCAAAGAGGGCCTACGCCATATAATGGACCTACGGGACGTCAAAGGCTTCCTCCGGAAGGAGAAGTTCAAAATGCTGACACAGGCTCCGGTCTTGGCTGCCCTGGACCCAGGAGACTGAATGGTAGCATTGTACTTGCAGGACGCTTAGTTCCACATCCCCGTCCTGCCGGCCCACCGGCGCTACCTGCGGTTCGCGGTAGGCCACGAGCACTTTCAGTTTACCGTGCTCCCCTTTGACCTTACCGGCGCCCCACGGGTGTTCACGAAAGTGATGGTGGTGGTCACAGCTCATCTGCGCAGGTTAGGGGTTTCAGTCTTCCCCTACCTCGACGACTGGTTGTTGAAGGCGGGCTCGCCCCAGACAGTCAGCCACCTCCAGACGATGGCAGACCTCCTGCACCAGCTGGGGTTCTCCATCAATGTGCCGAAGTCACACCTGTGCCCCTTCTCAGAAGCTCCTTTTCATCGGAGTGGTTCTCGACTCGGCGCAGTTTCAGGTTTACCCCCCCCCCCCCGATCAGCGGGTTCGGGATATACAGGCTCTGATTCCGATCTTTCAGCCTTTATCCCGAGTCTCGGTCAGGTTGACGCTGCGGCTTCTGGGGCTGATGGGCCCTGCATCCTTCTGGTGCATCACGCCCGTTGGTGGATGCAGGCTCTGCAGTGGGACCTGAAGTTTCAGTGGGCCCAGCATCAGGGCAACCTGTCCGACCATGTCCTGATTTCGGAAGGCACTGCGAGACAGCTGCAGTGGTGGCTCACGGACCGCGATTGGTTCAGGGGCAGATCCCTCTTCCTTCCCCAACCGGAGCACGTAGTTGTGACGTACGCATCCCTCCAGGGCTGGGGAGGCCACATGGGAGAGGCGGAGATCAGAGGTCTCTGGTCTCCGGCGGAGTCCTGGCTCCATATCAACCTTTTGGAGCTGCGGGCGATTCGTCTAGCACTGAAGGCATTCCTCCCCTCTGTCCGGGGGAGTGTAGTGCAAGTGTTCACGGACAACACCACCGCCATGTGGTACTGCAACAAACAGGGCGTGGTGGGGTCTTGGACCCTCTGCCAGGAGGCTCGGTGTCTCTGGCAGTGGCTGGAACATCAGGGTGTGACCCTGGTGGTTCAACCCCTGGCAGGTTCTCTGAACGCCAGGGCGGACGAACTCAGCCGCCGGTGCACGATGGATCATGAATGGCGTCTGAACTCGAAGGTGGCGCAAGGCCTCTTTCAGCAGTGGGGAGAACCTTGGTTAGATCTATTCGCCACCGAAAAGAACGCGCAATGTCATCAGTTCTGCGCGTTGGAATTTCCAAGGCGGCACTCGCTCGGAGACGCTTTTCGTCGCAAGTGGATTTGTGGTCTGTTGTACGCCTTTCCGCCTATACCATTTCTGCCCAGAGTGCTGAAGAAGATCAAAAGCGACCGGGTCCAAGTAATTCTTGTGACTCCGGACTGGGCACGAAGGTACTGGTATCCCGAGCTACTCAGTATGTCAGTCGATCCCCCGGTTCGTCTGCCTCTTCAGGAGGACATTCTGTCGCAGCAACAGGGGATGGTCCCCCACCCGAACCTGTCCAGTCTCCACCTGCATGCTTGGAGATTGAGCGGCGACAGTTGAGGCCATTTGACTTGCCTCCTGAAGTTTGTGATATCATTCTGGCAGCCAGGCGTCCCTCCACTAAGTCGGTATACGCCTGCAGGTGGAACAGATTTGTGGCATGGTGCACAGCAAAGGCTGTGGATCCTCTCTCTGCCCCTCTTTCTGAGGTTCTTCTCTTCCTTCTTTCTCTTGCCCAGCAGGGCTCTGCTCTGGGCACTATCAAGGGCTACCTTTCTGCCCTTTCGGCCTTTCTGAGGCTGCCTGATCAACCATCTTTGTTCAAGTCCCCTATTGTAAATCGCTTTCTGAACGGCATCACCCACACGTTTCCACCTGTTCCCTTCGTGATGCCTCAGTGGGACTTGAACCTGGTTCTTACTTATCTGATGTGCGCTCCCTTTGAGCCACTTCACAACTGTCCTATCCGCCTTCTTACTTTGAAGACTGCTTTCCTGGTTGCCATCACCTCTGCCAGGAGAGCGAGTGAGCTCTAGGCTCTTTCCTCTAAACCTCCTTTCCTTTCTGTTCATCCGGACAAGGTTGTGTTGCGGACAAGACCCTCTTTCCTGCCCAAGGTTGTCACGGCCTTCCACATCAGGCAGTCTGTCACCTTGCCCACCTTCTTTCCGCCTCCGCATCCCTCAAAGGAGGAAGAGCGGCTCCACCGTCTGGACCCAAAACTTGCGCTCTCATTCTATTTGGATCGCACACGCCAGTTCCAGGTGGATGACCAACTCTTTGTTGGTTACGTGGGCGCTAAGAAGGGACGGGCGGTACACAAGTGGACCATCTGTTGGTGGGTGGTCTTGTGTATCAAGGCTTGTTACTCCTTGGCAAGGAAGGAGCCTCCTGTTGGGCTGAGGGCCCATTCCACTCGGGCCACGGTGGCTACCACTGCCCTGGGTTGGGGAGTCCCCTTGCAGGACATTTGTCAGGCAGCTACGTGGGCCTCGCTGCACACGTTCGCAAGACACTACTGCCTGGACAGCAAAGTTTGGAGGGATGACTTCTTTGGCCGTTCCGTCTTCCAGGACTTTCTGGTGTGATTATTGGTTTGCAGACCCACCACCGGGGTTGGTAATGCTGGGGTATCTATTCTAAGGTAAGGAATCTAATACTAACCTGTTTCTTTCAGATGAACAAGTTACTTACCTTCAGTATCGATATATCTGTAAGAAACAGTAGTTAATATTAGATTCCTTACCGCCCCACCCATCCTCCTCGTTCTGCGAACCAATATCTAGGGTTAAGGTCATCCCCTTTCAGGGCCCTAGTCTTATTGGCACCAGTGTTGGTTTTTGACATGCCTCTGCGTTTTTGGCGCGGAAAAGCTGTGTCTAAGAACTGACGTCAGCACGCGGAGGCGTCGTCTAAGTACTCCCACGACGTAATCACGGCGCCCACGACGGACGCAGAGCCACAGACGACGCCTACCGTCGCGCAAGGGTACTGCTACGCAAATATTTCCGGATTCAGTCTTGACGCCTGGGGATATTCTAAGGTAAGGAATCTAATACTAACTACTGTTTTTTACAGATTTATCGTTACCGAAAGTAAGTAACTGGTTCAGTAATGGCAAAAGACTTTGTCATTTTCTATCTCGGCGTGTATGGCACTGTGCTAATCCTATGCTTAAAAACTTTGATAGGAAAAACAGACATTTGAGTTGAGCAGATCTAGAGTGTCGCTGGTGTTGAGAGTGCTCTAACAGGAGCTGCTTTCCACCTAAACCTGAGAACTACCCAGAGTTCTCCTTCTTTTTTGTGTATGTATGTATATATGTATGTATATATGTATGTGTGTATATATATATATATATATATATATATATATATATATATATATATATATATATTCAATGAAAAAACCATAGGTTATAGACCATATATAGTTAGGAATTCGCATTTACAAAACCTTATTTTACTCACACAAAACCATTGAAATTCCATATATAGTTAGTTGCACTAACTATATATCGCGCACCCGCAATCCACTGCTGATGATGTCACATATTACATCATTCATGACATGGTCAGTGACATCACTGATGACATCACTGATGACATCTCAAATGACATCACTGATGACATCTCAAATGACATCACTGATGACATCACTGATGACATCTCATTTGACATTACTGATCACATCACTGATGATATCATTCATGTGATAATACGATGAACCTCTTCAGACTCTAATAAAACCTTAGATACAATCAGTGTAAACAGACACTCACAGACTGTCACTCATCCATGGAGTTACTCACACACCTAGTCAGTCATGCAAAGAATCAATCACACCTCCATTTCCTCAACTATACAGTTATACAAACTTTACTTATTCAAACATATACTAACACATATTTACTCTCTTATACAATCCCTGATACAAGTTCACAATGATCCATACAGCCACTCACACATTCACTGGCTCTTATGCACAGTTATTTATATATGTCAACTCTCACATGTACTGTGTTTTACATATGTACTTACTTTGACATGTAGCACTGAGATATCCATTCACTCACCAATACACTCATGCACACAGTCAACCGCCCATACAGCTGTTTCCACATGCACTTTTGAAACCATACATCTAGTGAATCAACTGCTCACACATCTATGCACAGAGTCATACACCTCCCAGCCACCCACACACACACTCAGTCTCCCATACAAATACTTGGGCAACCAATCAATAACCCATATAGTTACTCATATAGCTACTTATCAACATATGCAACAGTTTACAGAACAGACATAATGATGCACAAATTAAGACAGTTTAGTCACTAACCCATGCAATCAGTGAGACACATTTAATCACTCACTCATACAGTCAGTCATGCACCTACTAAATCCTTCATCCAGACACTTATACATCCACTCATTCTTCAATATGTAAGACATATTTTAACTTTACAGAAACATACAGTCACTGGATGTTGTCATCAGTGATGTCATCAGTGATGTCATTTGAGATGTCATCAGTGATGTCATCAGTGATGTCACTGACCATGTCATGAATGATGTAATATGTGACATCATCAGCAGTGGATTGCGGGTGCGCGATATATAGTTAGTGCAACTAACTATATATGGAATTTCAATGGTTTTGTGTGAGTAAAATAAGGTTTTGTAAATGCGAATTCCTAACTATATATGGTCTATAACCTATGGTTTTTTCATTGAATTTTCAAGGTTTTGTAAATGCTAATTCCTAACTATATATGGTCTATAACCTATGGTTTTTTCAGTGAATTTTCAAGGTTTTGTAAATGCTAATTCCTAACTATATATGGTCTATAGCCTATGGTTTTTTCAGTGAATATATATATATACATACATATATAAACATATATCATCTGTATATCTATATAAATACAAACATAAATGCATGCATACATATACTTATATGCATACAGATGCATGTTATTTACATGAAAGTTGAAAAAACACTAATAAAAGCAAAGCTAAAAAGCCACCTCATTACAAACAGAATGGCTTTAACTTAAACGAGGGCGAGATCTATTGCATTTTCAATGCTTGTTTACTTTGGTTCCATCAAGAAGGCATTCAGATGTGTCCCACATTTGCCATAAATTCTGAATGTTAGCACTCTAGTTGCACATTAGATCACTGTAGTAAAGCTACTGCTCACCAGGGACGTCTGCTGCTGGTATTCAAAGTGCATGTTTCAGTCTGCATGTCAGAATTTTTTTAATGAAATAGAAGAGGATTTGAGAAGTCACTCAAAATGATCCCTAATTTTTCTTTCTGAAGCACTAATCATACTTTCTATGGCAAAATTAACCCCCTCATGTTGTTCCTTTTTAAATTGAGTGTTTTCAGACTTACCACTTCATTCCAATCAAGATGGCTTCTGGTGTGCCATCCTTTTGTCATAAGTAAGACTGTTAGCGCACTAGTTGTTCTTTAGAACACTCTGGGACATTCTGTCATTGAGCTATACTTGGGGTACATCTGGGTGATATTTGGGCTAGATTTAGGCTCTTTTGTCTCTGGTGGCCATCTTGGGAGACTGTATGTCAGATTTTTTTAATGAAATTGAAGAGGGTTTGAGAAGTCACTCAAAATGTGCCCTAATTTTTTTTTCTGCAGCACTAATCATAATTCATATGGCAAAATATACCCCCTCATTTTGTTCCTTTTTAAATTAAATGTTTTAAGAGTTACCACTTTATTCCAATCAAGATGGCTTCAGGTTTGCCATACCTTTGTAATAAGTAGGACTGTTAGCGCTCTAGTTGTTCTTTAGAACACTCTCGGACATTCTGTCATTGGGCTATACTTGGGCTATATCTGGGTGATATTTGGGCTACATTTGGGCTCTTTTGTCTCTGGTGGCCATTTTGGGAGACTGCATGTCAGAATACTTTTATGAAATAGAAGAGGATTTGAAAAGTCACTCAAAATGTGCCCTAATTTTTCTTTCTGCAGCACTAATAATACCTTCTATTGCATAATATACCCCCTCATTTTGTTCCTTTTTAAATTAAATGTTTTAAGAGTTACCACTTTATTCCCATCACGATGGCTCCAGGTGTGCTATACCTTTGTAATAAGTAGGACTGTTAGCGCTCTAGTTGTTCTTTAGAACACTCTGGGACATTCTGTCATTGGGCTATACTTGGGCTACATCTGGGTGATATTTGGGCTACATTTGGGCTCTTTTGTCTCTGGTGGCCATTTTGGGAGACTGCATGTCAGAATGTTTTAATGAAATAGAAAAGGATTTGAGAAGTCACTCAAAATGTGCCCTAATTTTTCATTCTGCAGCACTAATCATACTTTCTATGGCAAAATATACCCCCTCATGTTGTTTCTTTTTAAATTAAATGTTTTAAGAGTTACCACTTTATTCCAATCAAGATGGCTTCAGGTGTGCCATACCTTTGTAATAAGTAGGACTGTTAGCGCTCTAGTTGTTCTTTAGAACACTCTGGGACATTCTGTCATTGGGCTATACTTGAGCTACATCTGGGTGATATTTGGGCTACATTTGGGCTCTTTTGTCTCTGGTGGCCATTTTGGGAGACTGCATGTCAGAATGTTTTAATGAAATAGAAAAGGATTTGAGAAGTCACTCAAAATGTGCCCTAATTTTTCATTCTGCAGCACTAATCATACTTTCTATGGCAAAATATACCCCCTCATGTTGTTTCTTTTTAAATTAAATGTTTTAAGAGTTACCACTTTATTCCAATCAAGATGGCTTCAGGTGTGCCATACCTTTGTAATAAGTAGGACTGTTAGCGCTCTAGTTGTTCTTTAGAACACTCTAGGAGGCTGCAGTAGAACACAAAGGAATCAACTGACAGTCTCTGTCCTTGTTGGATGTACATGTTTTACTGAGAATGTCAGACTTCATTTTCACATGACTGAGAAAGATAATGTGAATTTACAGAAAATATGCTTTCAGTTTAGCTTATAGATCCCCTTTCAAACCACTGTGGGAAAATCATGAGATATTAGTTTTCTTTCAAACAATATTCATGATATCACAGCAGAAGGTTTTTTCACATGGTAAAATCACCTTAGAACCCACCACAATTCCTAAAACGAGTATGGTACCATCAACAAATGATTTATAATGTAACTAAAGTCCTAAAACCCTCTATTAACTACAATGCTTTTTAATGAGGTGCTATCATGTATATTGGTCCCAAGATGGCTGCCAACACTTCTTGGATGAAGTGCTGACAGCCAATCAGATCAGATGTGTGGTTAGGCTCCGCCCAGATATATATCTTTTTTTGAACCTAAATTACTCAAAATCCACTGGAGCACATAGATTGAGACCTAGCAAAGGCACATCGGGCTAACAGTCCCTACAATTTTGCCAAGTTTCGTGCAAATCCATTCAGCCGTTCGAGCTAAAAGTGAGGCCAACCGCCCTATGGAAATTAACATGGGAAAAACGTGTTTTGGGACCCCCCTTTTCTCTCGGCCCCCCCTTGATGAAACCCCCCCAAATTGTCAGGGGCTGCTCAGAAACAAAATGTTCAATTTTCCTGAAAATTTCAGCCAATTCCGTCCACAAACGCCAAAGTTATTAGACATAGAATTTTCAAAAATCCCATAGAGAAAAAATCCTAACTATATATACCTACTGGCGACCGCCAGTAGGTAATATATATATATATATATATATATATATATATATATATATATATTACGGTTCACAAAGCACAGTACCAACTGTGCCGATGCACTCCACTTCAGGTGGCACATGAATCACTCGGACAGTCGGGTGTGCTCGTCAAAATGGTATTTTAATTCATATTGGTTCCGCACACAGGCACATGAAAACAGCCCAACGCGTTTCAGCGAACCAGTCGCCTTGATCACGGGTAGTTGAGTGTTGTTTCAAACAAACATAAATAAAGTTTCAAAAAAACATAATATTGCACACGTGAATACTGAGTAAGACATCAACAAAGGACAAAAGTCAAAGTATAGCAGACATCTTGTAGTGGTGTTTGTGCACAATGTAGCATAATAAAACACATATAAGGAGAAGCTTGTCCATTATACTGTGTTTGCTATTCACAAATTAACTGTTTCAATTAATGTCATATTTGTACCTTATTACCTGCGGGGCCTGTTGACACCAGAAGTAGTGTCTATGGATTCAAATTCCACTCACTATGTTATCAATATATTTAGTTTCTCATAATGTTCAAAATAAATTACCAAATAAACGCAAATTGTATGATCTCTTGGAAAGCTTCATATTTCAAATGATATATATAACGCAAGTGCATAATATGCCAAGTATGTAAATTCCCAGTGGATTTTAAATGGCAAGTAAACATTAATTATAAATTGCTGCTATAAACAAGGAACATTTGAGCAAACCCGAAGGTCATAGATTAGAGAACATCCTAACACCCCAGTGGGTAATATCAAGGCCCGTATACAATTTAATAAAGTTATAAGAGTCTTTCTCAGCAACCATAATCTTCCACAGCTTCCTGCAGGAAAAAAGGGAAAAGACAAAGCAAATTCGCCTGTCACTGTTGATGTTTCATACATCACACCATTACATTCTACTACAATGACTTTCTAACAGTGCCCTCATCACCACCAAAGAAAATTAATTGTGAGATATAATGAGTCAATTAATAAATGGTTAAAAACAAGTTCTCGCAGAAATCCTCAGGAAATCTATATACATGATGTGGTATATTGTAGAAAACATATATATAAATATAAACAGACAATGCTACAAACATCCCACATGGTCGGGGCTAGCCTACGTGTCTCCTAGATGCCATATCATCTCCTCTTCAGAATTGAGGCCCCCAGGGATCAAGGTGTCTAGATTGATGATATATCTATTTTCTAGCTGTCTCAATTTACAAATTTTGTCTGACCCCCTGACCCCCCCCCCCCCTCCTTGGCATTGGTGGAAGTTTGTCAATGACAAAAAATTTGAGGAGATCTCGATTACTTTTGTGATGCTCCTCAAAATGACGAGCCACAGGGGAAGTTTGGTCTTTATTTTGGATAGCCCTCATATGCTGAAGGACTCGTACTTTGGCTGGGAACATGGTGCTTCCCACATACTTCTCAGAGCAGGGGCATACCAAAATGTATACACAATATTCAGAGAGACAAGTTAAATGTTTCCCGATGTTCTTTACTTTTTCTTCTACTGGGAAAAATACCTTTTTCACGTTTGAGCTATATTTGCACGCTTTACATTT